>NC_086376.1:7138657-7805555 GCF_036588685.1 Mytilus trossulus
ATGCAATGACGTTAAGCACGTTATTGCGTCAATGCCGTGAAATGCGACAGAGCAATTTGATAAATAGTCTTTCTATGAAAACTAACTAGTTCAGCTTTATGCAATTTATATCCATAGATGAGGCAGGTATTACTGTTTCCAAAAATATTAAAAATATTCTTTAACTTTTCATAATAGTTTCAAATAATGATACAAATATTACCAAAAACGTCAAAAATATGCGTGTCAGACGTAACAAATTATTCGCAAAATAACTTTTGCGGGATTTTTTGTGGTCTAATAAAAAGTTTAAAATCCGCGAAAATTCGCATGAATGATAAACGTCTAATATAATTTATGACGCCATTGCGGTTTTTTGTGTTGATCGAACGGTAAAAATTTATTTTTCAAAAATGAATAATCCTCGCCATGGTCAGGTTTCTGAAAATGCTAAGTTATCAAAATTTATCGCTTTTAAAAATATCAGATGATATAAAATTTTGTTTTTATAAATTATTCCTACAAATGTGCTTAGATAGACCATTTCAAATCCGGAATTTTACAGCACTCGCACCACAAATAAAAACGCAGTGGCCTCGGGAAAATGTCTTGCAAGATTGTCCAATGTCGAATTTCGCCGCTTTTTACAAAAACACTGTCAGTTTCATCGTCATTTTATTAAATATTCAATTTGTAGCATATAAAACAGTGCTTTTTCGTAATTGTGCTCTCACCCCACAATACGATAACATACTTTTTGATAAGCTGTTAAGTCGAAATGACTTCGTTTTTTAACAAATCAAATGTCTTGCAAGTTTGTCCACTGAGCAATTTTCTTACGTTTTGAACGTTTTCGATTCGGGACGCTATACATATATGACTTTTTTGTGTTTTCAAATTATTTCTAAAAGTTTGTTCTTTGTTTTGGTGTTAAACACCACTACATGTATAAGCGACATTTGTTGTATTTTATTGACCTGTCATCAAAGGTAGGAGAAGCCGAACATCAGGCGACCTTAAGTTAAAATAGTTGCAATAACTGTCGATAAGGATCGGAGTCGAACAAATCTCGCCACGAGCGTATCTTAAAATTACCATGCTTTTTATCACTTTATATGAACTCATTAGGCCAATCATCCTCCTAGGCCATCGAATTTGAAAGCAGTTCGTATTATCATATGATATATGAACGATATTTCATTGTTTTTAAATAACAAGTACGGTCCGATTTTATGTTTTAAGATCAGAGGACAAAACAAAATAACCGAATTACAAATTTCGAAAATAGATAGAATCATAGAAACCACGATAAGAACTGCAATATATAAAAGTAGTTATAATCAAATAGAAAATGAATAACAGTTACTATCTAAAATGAAAAAAAAACATATGGTAATTTGTCAATAAATACTTTAAATAGGTAAAATATTAATTACAGAACAAAAGAATTTCATATCCAAGACAGAGAGAATTAAATATTGTTAAGAGATAAAGAAACTAAAAAGAAAAGAGCAAAAAAAATAAAAGTTAAAATGAATATAAAGAAAAATACAACACAAGCCGAATTAGAAGTCCGAAAAGTTCATTTGCTTGCGTATCTACCAGTAGCAAATATTTCATACATATTCAAGACTTCGAAGTATCCATATCGATCAAAAATGAATACAATCAAAACGAACAAAGTATACTCGATTACCGACGTAAAACGTCAAATTTTGACGTTACCAATTGGGACGCAATATCGTGCGTAACGTCACTGCGTTTTTCAATAATAACAAATGTTTAGCACAAGGATGTGTTTAACATTTTGCAAAACGGTTGTATTCACACAAAAAATATGATAAAGAACTTAGTGAAAACTGTTAATATTAAGGACTTCTACCACCACTTTGTCACCCTAAACAATGAAAATAGAAACACGCACGGCACTCTACGCGACATAAAAATTTTTAAGAAAATAGAAACCAAGAACAACCGCCAAAACAACCAAATTAACCAAAATTGAAATTTAACACGAAAAAACATTTTTTTTAAAACTAAAAAAAAATGAGTGTATTTTCTATTGGCTAAAATGTTTGGCACGCGGAAATGTTAATACTTTTATATCGTATTGCAACCGTTTTTCCCACGTGCAAGCCGTGTCAATACAAGGTTAACATCAGGTAAACCTACATTTGTATTGAAATAAATCATAACTATCAATTTTTTATCTCCATTTTGTTTCTACTTAAATGTCGTGTCAATTTGCTTTTAATCAAATGAAAAGAATGATGAACTGGCTTTCAATACTCGTGTGCTGACATTACTAAATGTTGTTGGTTCGTGCACACTAGTAATCATTTACTCTGAGGACTGTTGTTTAGTTGACTTTGACAATAAAGCCCAGCATACTATATCTTTATATTTATTTTAACCAACACTGGAAGAAATGTAACATGGTCGAAATGTCCAAATAAGGGTTTGTACTTTAGAACCGTATTTGCAAGTGTAAGAATACAACGTTTGCGCATCAAAAGTACCAGACAATCGGTTATTGTTTCGGATACCAGTACCATAAATAACATAAAGTGTCAAACACAAACAACGTTATAGTGAAAAAAGTGCTCCACAAAATCTCTATCTAAACTATTAACATTTATTTAATCAAAAATCAAAGCCAACCCCAGCCATCAGAATTATCGTGAAACTATCTACTCTAACAGTCTACAAAGGACGCCGTGAATCATGGTCTATCTTTCTATACAACTATAGTACGACATTTCTACAATCTACGAGATTTCTACACTCTGTGAGATTTCTACACTCTATGAGTTTTCATCAGCCAACGTAAATACAAATATATTTAGGGAGCAGTAAATCATACTTTGGAAAAAAAAACCATTTTGATTCGAATAAAATATTCTCTGGAAGTTTTATCAAGATGCTTTCTTTCGTGATAGGCAACCTAATTGTTAAGTTTGTTGGACCTGTATTTCACCAAACAATTCGCATCTCCTTGTGCAACATCTGTGCTCCTCTTTTTTACCGCGAAAATATGAAAAATCTGTCAAGGACATACCGCATGAATCCATGTTAATAGTTGTGAAAAAATAACATGCATAGCTGTTTGGTATGTCAATAATATATTTGTTTACACATTTTATTGTGTTTTTTTTAGACATCCTGTTAGACATATCCGTACTTATTTATATACTTTTCTTTTTTTCTCTGACACCATAATGTATTCAACAAAAAAATATCATAAAAGGTATGTAAACAGTCACACAAGACAATCATTATTAATGGTCAAGAAGCAGATATGTATTTTTTTTCATCTACATGATACGACAATAATCGTACACGCTCTGTTTTCTATCTTTTAATGTCAATGGGGGTATTTTCAAACAAACACCGAATGGATTGTTTGAATGAGTTTTGTTGATCGTTTAAGAGGAAATTTAAAAACAACGGGAAAGAGTTGTAATAATTTCCGAAACCCTTCGCTTGATTATCGAGGTTATGATCCTGAAAATTGGCACGCACGATGATGCACTTTACAGACTGCAACTGTTTTAAGACACTATCAAGAATTGAACAATAATTAAACATGCATCTATTAAATTTGACATCGTTGCATGAATTAATTGGTATAATTGTTTTCAATTTAATATATTCAATGTTGTTGTCGAGTTTTTGCTACACACTTCCTGTTAACATTATCAGTGCAATAGCAAGCTTGCATATTTTCCACGTCTTAAACCTCGAAACGATATCGATCTCAAATTGTTATTGATTATCTCAGCGATTCTTTTTTAGTTTAAGAAATTGAACTTGTAAGGGTCTTGGCATATTGCGATCGAGGCTTGCATGCAGATAAATTTAACGGTTTGACACTAGGCATGCCTGACACTAGCCAATCGTAACCAAATATCTGCTGGAAACATCTAACCCACCAAAAGTGGCAATTTTAACAATAAACTATTGTAATTTACTAATTTCTATACGTGATTGATACAGCATTCAGTATATGTGTTCTGTTTTCCTATTTGGGTGTTTTGGACGTAAACTATAATCAGTTTTTGTTTGTTTTTGGGCCGTTTGAAGTAGAGCATATAAAGTATAATCAGGGGTCTTTTTCATGAGAGAAAAGAGAAAATGAAAGTAACGGCTAATATCATCATTTTGTCTTATAGCATTTTGTTATATCTGTATTTTTTCTCTCAAAAACAAACGTTGCAATAGCTTCCGTAAAACACATGTACCAGATTTTAAATGTATGTTAAATTTGACACTTGCGTCCAACCATCTCTTTTAGCTTGGTATCCTGGCCCTTCCCCAAGACAAGATTGTGTAATACGAAGAGAGGAATTATCATAATAGTTCATTGTATTTACTTTAGCTATCTTTATTTTATTTGGAACGTGAAATGAATGAAGCATGTTTTGCATTTATTATATAATAGGACTGCATTTGTATGCCAAATTAGCATTCTTTATTATTAATTAATAAAGTTTATTTATATTCCGTTCAAATTGTTATATTAATTACCTGCATTTGCATTGGTAATATTGTTTACAATGTTAATATATGCAATTGATGACATTTGGTTAAAAAAAATCATGCTAAAGTTCATGCTAATTAAATTGATAAGATATCTACTTAAAATGTTTGTCACAGTCAGACGTAAAGCAAACAACGAACAAGTGTTTTATTACACAAAGTTTGTAAGGACCATTTATTATTTTTAAAGATTATCTTCAACTTTGCTGTAGAATAATGATATTTTTGTTATGGTACTATCTTTGATCACACGTGTCAGGAAACACCAGGGAATATCAAAATGGGAATGTCAACCTAGTGAAGAATTACTAATTAAGTACACGTATATATGTTAGTTTCACAATGCGTTTTTCAAGCGCTTAAAGAGACTCGCAGATATAAGATTTTCAGAAAAAAATTAAACATTTATTTTTCATTACAAATTTTATTTATTACCTTGAGTAGTTGTTACTTTATCATTTGGTACAAAAATCATTCCAAAAAATCAATTCGTGTTGGCCACAGATGACTTTTAAAATGTAGATTTCCTTTAAAAAGCTCCTAATTATCTCCCTTTGGTGCAAACATGCCATTTGTTTTGGCATTAAAATGGAAATATTTTTTTTTAACTTGTGTCGGTGACCTATAATTTTTATAGTTGTTTTCGAATTAGCTGTACATAAACTAAATAATTGTAAGATTTAAGCGATTTCTGTAATTTAGTTTTGTTTTATTTCGAAATTTAAAAAACCGCTATTTGTCCTATAGGTTCAACAGAAAAAAGGACATTAACAAAAATGTATGCTTCTTCCGAAGGCAGAATGTGAGCCTGAATGAACAATGACCCCATTTTTTATTTCATTTTTTAAGTATAAGATAAAGTTCATTTATAGAAAAATATATCGAAATCCTGTATTAAATAAAGACAAACTGATTCAGACCCGCGAGCCCCCTTAAATATCTACAAAATGAGAACAAATTTGAGCAATAATGCATTATGGGTCAGGATCCAATGGGCAAGCACATATACACGACGAACATTTAACCTTAACACGTTTGGCCCATTTCATTTTCAATACCTGAAATACGCTTTTAATATAAGTTCTGATTTCGATTTAAATAGGCTAACTGGATCCAAGTGTCTTAATATGATAAAGTAAATGTAACTTCTAGACATTTTTCAAACATCCATCTTTATTCTTACGTACAAAATTCAACCCTTTCTAAAGAAATATATCAATTGTTCATTTAAAAACAGTTATTAGAGCAATCTTAAGGAAAGAATTGGATGTCCCTTTTCGAAAATTCAACCCAATGACGTAGATTTGGGTCTCTCAAACGCAAAAAGACGTCAAATAACGTCACCCAGAATTTGACGGGTAGACGATTGGAATCACTTCTGTATCAGTATGTGATATTTGAAACTTTGACAAGGAGCTATCCTTGAAAAAACAATATTTAATGCAAACCAAGAGTACACATTTGAATTGTAACTACCCTCACCACAATAATGTTATGTTTGTTAACTTTGTAGGTCGTTGTATAAATTAATTGACCGGATATTTATTTAAAGAATTATTTTGAATTGATTAATAGTCCAGGAAAATATATACTATGATTAATAGCTCATTTCTACGTGTGCTAATTAAGAAAACAGTCTCATAATCATTAATTTAATGAACACATATTGAATATAAATGATAACAAAAGTCAAACCAGATCAAACAAAAGTCACATTGTGTAATCGTGATGATGTTTTTCACAACAAGGCCGATTCCAGACATCTATCTAGATGAGTGTTGCTAAACGGCGGAAACGGAAAACGGAACGGAAACGGAAACGGAAAGAAATGTTTGTATAGACGGAATTTAATGGGAGGGAATAATGAACTATGATTGTCTACTCTTGCTGGTAATTTTTGCTATTTAAAGTTTCTATCTATTCATCATATATTTCAATATAACAGGCGAACATGCAAGTGAGAAAATTCGTCATATAAGGTCGATATAGTATAAGAAATCATTTGACCGTTTTGACGTGAATGGACATAATTTAGAGCTCAACATTCTCATAAAATTGAGAATGAAAACCATGATGTCAAAGGGACAACAACCCCATTAAAGACCAGACATCATCCAAAGGCAACCAATGGGTCTTTAGATAGAGAACAGATAAGCAGAGTCACCAGCGAATAGTCCATTTATAAATGCGTGATTATAAGAGGTCTCTGGTAATTCACTGATGGTCATGTCAGGTTTCGACGAGTTTGTTTGTATTTCGAAAAATTTTCTTAATGGTCACCAATTTCATATTAGAATGTCGGTTTTACAAAATAATTACTATAAGTCCCTAAAACGAAAAATACGCTCGAACTTTACCGATATTGCGGGAATGGGTAAGACATAATTATCATATCTAGAAAATATGCTCTCTGTGTAGCCAGCCACTTTAAATAATTATTATATATCGCATGACTCGTTATCAATTCTAAACGGAAATTTGAGAGACATTTTTAAAAGACAATTTTAACACAAACTCACGAAACATATTTAGCGATCATATGAAATCTTTTTATATATAAGTTTCCACGAAAGAAGATTACTATTGCATTATCCGATGTTCATTTAACAGAAAATCAATTTCCTGAAGAAAAAAGGACATTGTCATTACAGAAAACCGATCAGTAGAGTATCATTTTGAAATTCAGTACGCAGTACTATATCTCGCGACTATCGCAGCGGCACACCGGGTAAACCCATCTTAAATAAGCGAATGGAACCGAATCATAATAGTGTTAAAAAATATAATTATATTAACAAACAACTTAACCACTGGCGTCAACGTGATGATCGGAACTGCAATTACGATCATCCCAATATGGCGGACACAAATATAGGGATATTTTATAAGGCTGATTTCTCAACTTTAACAGCTTATTTTCAGATTTGTATTATATCAAGAAACATCTATATAAGTATTGCCATTTAAATATTTTTTCGGACCGGATGGAAAAGCAACAAGAGGAATGAAAATCGAGCTACAACAAATCACGATGATGATCGTAACTTTATTTATTTTTATCAACGATGATCGTAACTGTCTGTTCCAACGAAGCATTTTTTAATAAATAAGGACAAATAAAGCTGTCTATTATGCGAAAAAATGTACGTAATCAGCTGATATTGTGATAATAATGAGGAACAATAATAAAACCTCGGGAAAAGGAAAAAAAATCAGTAACTTAGTTTCGAATAATTTTTTTTCTTTCAGAAAATGATGGATGATGGTGGTCGGTGTGGCCCTTGTGGTGACCCTTGGATAAGTCCACGAAATAATGAAGCAGGTGGCAAATATGCCACAGGAGCTATAGCGCGACATTATGCCACAGGGCAGATCATAAACGTGACAGTAGAATTAACGAGCAATCATAAAGGGTACTATGAATTCCGACTCTGCCCTAATAATAATCCATCCAGGGCTGTAACTCAGGAATGTCTAAACAGAAATGTTTTGAATATCATGGGTCACGGAAAGCGATATGTCATAGACTCACCAGATTCTAACTTATTTATGGAGTTTCAGCTATCGCTACCACCAGGATTGAGTTGTTCACAATGCGTCTTACAGTGGAAATGGCGAGCAGGTACGCAAAATTTTTAAGGTCTATCAATACAATGTTTTCTTGTTAAGACATGGATATAGGAAGATGTGGTATGAGTGCCAATAACTCTCCATCCAAATCATAATTTATAAAAGTAAAACCATTATAGGTCAAGGTACGGTCCTCAACACGGAGCCTTGCTCGATAAATGAAGAATAATTTGAAAGACTATGTATTCCTTTGTTATTAGTGATGTGGTTGAAGATAAGACGGAAAGCTAGTATGATTGCCCATGAGACAACTCTCAACCAGAGACAGAAATAACACAGTAAATTAACAACTATAGGTCACCGTACGTCCTTCAACAATGAGCAAAGCCCATACCGCATAGTCAGCTATAAAAGGCCCCAAAATGACAATGTAAAACAATTCAAACGAGAAAACTAACAGCCTAATTTATGTATTGTCACTTAGACATATACATGTACTGCATGCATATGAAAATAATGAGATGTGGTATGATTGACAATGAGACAACTTTCCTGCAAAGTTCAAATGAAGAGGATGTAAGCAATTATAATAAGCAATCGTAAATAATGTAAGAATTATAGTGTAAGTACGGTATAATGTTTGCAACCATCTTTGTTAACAGTTTGTTAGAAAGGACTTTGGTTATATCTGTTTTGTTCTGAATGGGTCTTCATAGAAACTACTCAACCTTATATCAAGATCATACTTATGAAAAGCATTCGGTTTATATATTGGTATGATATAGTGTTTCTTATCGTTTTACCTCAAAATTATATTCCCTCAAAATATACAGCAAAACAGCTTGTTCATGAGTTTTTATCTTATTTGAAATGAATCTAATTTTGGGTCATTTAGATCATATTTAGTTTGATTGTTTGTATGACTTTGTTTGTTGTTTTTGCAGCTCAGAACAAGGGGAGCAATGGACATGGCGGTGAATGTTTTGGATGTGGACCCCAGGAACATTTTATAAACTGTGCGGACGTCTCAATAGGAAGCCGAGCCAATGCACTACCTCTAAATCGACCGGGGCAAAGAGGTGTTTTTATCAGCAAATCAGGTCCTAAAATGAATGTTATTCATAGCCCTTCAAAAACTACTGCTGTACCGAAACAACCTGTTCGAAAAGTTTACGATGCATCTGTTATGGAACCACCAGTGGATTCGTATTCTAATAATTACTTGCCAACGAGCTCAAATTCTCAAACTTCTAATAATTACCAGCCAACGAGATCAAACACTCAGAGTTCTAATAATTACCGTTCTAATAATTACCAGCCAAAGAACTCAAACGTTCAAAATTCTAATAATTACCAACAAAGGAACTCAAACACTCAAAGGAATTCAAATACTGGTCATAGGTCAGCTTCTTCTCAAAATAAAATATATGTGTATCAAAGGGAAGAGTCACCTCAAGAGTACACAAACAATCATCAGACACATAAAAGCTTTAACCAACATTCACCAATTTCGAAACAAGTGTCGTATGATAAAATGTTGGATTCTAAAAATCAAGTTACAGCTATGGTATTGCAATACGTATCATCGTTGCCAATGGATACGGCTATGGAATCTGGTATGATTGAATGTGATGGATTTATTCGCCCCGTGTGTAAAGCTGTGCCCCTGTGGAATAACAATAGACCGTTTGACGAATGGTGTACTGTTTTATGTCCCACTGGAGTATGTCCGGCAGCCGTCTGCTCGTGTACATGCCCGCCTAAACAAAACAATAGACAAAACAATGTTCAATATGGGCATGAACAACAAATGAAGTGTCGAAGTATGACATCGTTTGGGGATCAATCAATGGATAGATGGTGTACAATCACGTGTAATTCAAACCCAGACAACTGCCCAAGTGACCACTGCTGGTGTGATGGACTGTAATCAAGTTATATGCAAATTTATATGTGGATTGTATCAACCCATTTTGAGTTGTTTTCAACAAGCCATACCCCCATGGAACTTGCAGCAAATTTAGCACGCATAGGCTAAATAAACCTGCATTGTTAGATATTTATTGATATTTATTTTAAAATTGATAAAAAAAAACATGGAAATAATGGATCGCAAAATACACATATTTTGTGCATTTCCACAACAAAATAATGTTTAACAATCTACATGTGTTGTCCATTAAGTATACAAGGTGACAGGTAAAAATAACATTGGGGATATATGTTGTCATTAGATATCTGGAACATGCATTAAGGTGATGAGTGTTGATTTTTTATTACAATGTGCCAAATTTTAAACTTACTAGGACACAATGATCGGTCAAGAAAGTGATAAAGATAATATTTTGGACCCGGTAGATATTTCTTTCTTTTTCTTTTTAAATGAACAACGAGGTTATGAATGCCGTACTAAATCTGTCATTAAAAATCGTTGTGGATTAATATCAAAAGACAAAATTGTAACAATAGGTTATCACGAACTAGAGCAAAACATCAACCTCGCCATCAATCTGTTTTACTTTTTTGCCATCTTTTTGTGTAATTTATGAAACGATGCATGAAACCATTGAATATAATAAATATATTTTACCGGTAACGTATTTTGTGTCATTAGCTGTAGGAAAAACGGTAGTACATGTAGTTATTCTGCCACGGTCGACAATACTAACATTTTCTAAATTTACCACCTTTTATAATGATAACCTGGACAACACAGTTATGTGTGATATAAGTACTCTTTTGTTCAATGTTAAAATTGAAGTTTACTATCATGACCATCTTCCATCGGAGCTTGTTTATGTCATCAATGCCACTTTTGTAAATATACATACTTCAGTTATTTACAGATATATAAAAATATATATATATATATATTATACCCTTACACATCCAATTACAGCGCTCCTTCAAATGGATACACAAAAAACCAACCTAAGCCGTTAGTTTTCTCACTTGAATTGTTTTACATTGTCTTATCGTGGCCTTTTATAGCTGACTATATGCGGTATGGGCTTTGCTCATTGTTGAAGGCCGTACGGTGACGTATAATTGTTAATGTTTGTTTCATTTTGGTCTTTTGTGGATAGTTGTCTCATTGGCAATCATACCACATCTTCTTTTTTATATTATAAAGCAGGAAAATACAATACTGTTTTTTCACCTTGTACACGTGTGATGCATTGCTTCAATCGTTCCAGTGCAAATATGTCATTTGCCTCACGGATATTATATAACAACTTTATGTTAGTTTTACAATCATTGCTGTGCCAATTTTTACGTTTTCTTTAACTTTTATACTGTTGCTACATGTAAGTTCCTTGTTTGCACTGATGTTCATCAAACTTTACTTTTTTAAGTACCTTTCGTTATTGAATTGATCAGAATAACATGGAATTTAAATCTAAAAAAATAAATAGGGGAGCATTCGTCCGCCATATGTTCATACTCACGTCTTGAAAGACTTTTGTCAATGGTTATTTTCGATGGTGCTTTGGGAAGTAACCCCGTTTTAAAAAGTGACCCCCCAAAAAATATAAAAAAAGGTGAATGGTCAAAATTCAAAAACTACATTTATTGCAATGTGGTATGGATAAGAATACCACAGAATATTTACAACAACAAACAACAACAAAAAAACACACAAACAAAAAAGGGGTCCTTTCGCCAAGCTTTGGTAAATGACGGCAGCACATTGCAAACTCTGCAAGTTTCTAAAATCTACTATCCTTTCTTCTAGACTCCGCTTACTATATAGTATTGTCACTTTTCTATTCTTGAACACCATATAGCAATATTGACCTTTAAATGTCCTTATGGTTTTATATGTTGTGGTCGGTTTACTGTCTCATATACACGCGAAAACCCAAATCGTGTTATGCTTGATTTATTCCCGTTCGCAACTTATCATATTCATTACATGTTGTAACATAACATTTGTGTATTATAAAATAATGAATATAATTGTGTTGGAAACATCGTTTATTGAATCAATTTAAAATCTTTGGAAACATCGTTTATTGAATCAATTTAAAATCTTAAATCTTGTAATTCCCTACTCAAATAATCACTTACTAGAGCAGTCGTCCATCTATAACTTAAGAATTGAATGCTTCCTTTAGTAAATTCATTGTGGTGTTAAAGCGTTGACCGCAGTGCATTTTGTATGAAGAGCGGAAGGGCTTCATTTTAAAAATGTTCGTACGGTCAACGCTTTTACAACCCTATGACATTACTAAAAGAAGCATTCAATAGTTCTACTTATAATTACATTTATTCGCTATGATTATGAAACCATAATTACTATCATTTTTTTTTCTTTTATCAACATGTGCAATTCAATGTGGAAACGTGTGTCACCATGCATGTTTCGTTTTGTTTTGAAATGAAGAGTGACGAGATTGCTGTAAGCCAATCAAAATTACGTATAAAAATGAAACCTACATCTTATGTCATTATAATTTATTAAAACTTTATGTAAATTAAGATATGTAAATAGATGACCACTTGCTTTTATAAGTAAATTTTAAAATAAAGTCTTTGCCGGCTTTTTTAACAACTATATCCATATACAGCAGTCAGTTATAGTTTCATGATCTGCGTAAATTCTATCGACATCAATTTTATCACTCATTTCACAATGAATTGTAAAGAAGAAATGGAAAAATATATATTGCAATATAAGATTTGAAAGGGTTTTTTTTTAAATAAGGATACTATAGATATATCCCCATGCTGATATAAAAAGTTTGTCTTGTGATAATCATTATTAGATCAAGTCTCGATATGAATATATATATTATGATATGACTTTTTCTAGTAGATAGATAGGTAATTAATGGTAAACTTAGCGCTAATAAAACCATAAAAATGTATGTTTCTACACGAGAAATATCGTTATAGGTCGATAGAGGACACGTAGGCCATAAAAATACATTACACTATACTGCCTACACAACGCAACCATTGTATAGAACACTTAGTTACGTGATATGTCAAATGGTCTGTGATTAAGAGTAGTCTCATCGACAATCATACATGTACTACATCTGATTTTTTATATCTGTCCAAGTCCTCAAATATACGTACGTTACCTATCTCTGTGCACATGATTCATGTTTCATGCTTAACCTATCGTCAATAGCTAGGTATTCTCGAGATTAAAACTTTAAAAGAAGGCCTTCACATGGAAAGCATTGATGGATCACATGAATTTGTACTATATAATTTATCATATCTGCAATAAGTGCACCTATGTTAATCATTGTTTACATTTGATAGAATCAATTCAGGAAGTAAACTTTTGAATAAAACGTATATCATCTTACACGTCAGCCATGTTGCAGTTGGTGTACTTTGCTTCTGGTTTTGGGACCCTTCTGGATAAACCGCCTTCTACAGAACAAGCATTGGGTTCTAACCAGTATCTTACTATCGACGACAAAGTAATAGTCAACCATGCGTTGGATGAAATACGTCGTTACCATGAGAGAAGTTTAAATATATTGACTGTTCAACCGCAACAAAAAATTGCAGACTTAGAAACAGCTTTGTCGGAAAATAAAACAAAAACTGAGTTGACGTAAGTCTTAACAGATTTGCTGAAAAAACATCAATAACTGCACACGAACTTCACAGAATTGCACACGAACTTCACAAAACGGCACACGAACTTCACGGAACTGCAGGGCAGCTTTCACATCTTGCAAAATAATTACGATTCAATAAAGTTATCGATGGAAAACAGACAATGCATCTAAGAACTCACGTCACTAGTCTGCAACAATTGCAAAGTTCCCAACAACTTCAGAGTGTACAGTATGTAAGGCAAAAAGTACAGACAATGAATTCGTCTGTCAATATTCTAAGGAGCCATGAATTAGCTCCAAATCAGGAGTTTATGTCATTTTATAATACTACGATATTTGAAATTAACAAACTTAAGAGGAAATCTAATGATATGGGTATTGAAATAAACGGACTTAATATTTTCCTTGAGTAGCAAAGTCATCAGAAACCTGAAATTTCCAAAATATTTTACAATCTAGTGGGATGAACAATATTTCAAGCTTTCAATTCACATGGGAAAAGGCTGGATTTTATTTCATTTCTATTGTAAAAGCGTCAAATTCAGATTAAGCTAGACTTCAGATTGTGAAGGAATTCCGTTTCGGTTTCTTGGCACTCGGGTGGTGGAGATAATAGTTTTTTCACTTCCGTTACGGCAATTGCAGTTGTAGAGCTACATGCAAATGACAATATAGAGATTATTTCTGACAGAAGATCTAGTATGCACTTTGCTAAATCGTCATGTTTAACACTATTCAAACTATAGTAGAGTAATATAAATTACAACCTGTATATTCTAATAACAGTTACGCTATTGGTATCTCTATACTAAACTTATACGAAGAGGAAGTAAAAGGACTTTACCTTTTTAATAGAGGAAAAGTGAAAATCAAAATTGTTATCTTGTGCATAATGAACCCCAATCGTCAGTCTAATTTGATTACAGAGAAGGTGTCGTACATCTATTGTATTATTATTCAAAATGACAAATGTAAAACAATTTAAACGAGAAAACTAACGGCCTAATTTATGAACAAAATTTGAACGAAAAACAAATATGTAACACATCAACATATGACAACCACTGAATTATAGACTCCTGACTAGGAACTGGCTCGTACAGACAGAATGTGGCGGGGTTAGCCATGTTTTGGTTTTCCCGTTTGAATGGTTTTACACTAGTAATTTTGGGGCCCTTTATAGCTCGTTGTTCGGTGTGAGCCAAGGCTCCGTGTTGAAGGCCGTACTTTAACCTATAATGGTTTACTTTTTAAATTGTTATTTGGATGGAGAGTTGTCTCATTGGCACTCACACCACATCTTCCTATATCTATTTAGTGGAATACCAACCCCTAACGTTGGACAGTGGTGTAACAGTACAACATAAGAACGAACTATAAAATTCATTTGAAAGGATTTAAACTCTTCGGATGGATACAAATAGAAATACATCTAACAAAAACACAGTGGACGTGGCCGGGTACTTGTATATCCCAACAACAAAAAAACATACACAAGAATGAAGGACATTTAATGTTTTACGTGAACCAGAACACGTGATATGTCATTGAAAAATCTTATAAATAGTTATCATTGATTTAAACGGAAAACAATTATACCCTGTTCTAATTTGTGATATTATCTTTTTTTACCTTAAATGTGATAATTTTTTTCCATAGCGAGTGAACTTTAAGAAGGATTTCCAAATATGATTCTTCAAAAAAACATATTTTAAGTCAGCGTTTACTGTTGTCAATAGCCATTTGAAAATAACATTTGTATTTTTTTTTTATTTTTACCTATGTTTCTATTATGGTTATTGTACCTTTGACTATGGGTTCATGAAAAATCATAAAAATCCCATTTTTCGTCGCAGTTAATTTTTGCTAAGCAGATCGGATTGAAAAATGACAAAACAATCTACCTATCAAGAAAAAAATATTTGAAATCACTGTTTTCTGTTGTCAACTGCATTTTGGAATGTAAACTCCTAATCTCCGTTCGACAGATGTCGTATATACAGTAAAGAAATGGATCGAACATAATAGAAAGGTTGACGTTATAGTAGTTTCTGCTTTGACCACTTTCATTCTTATGTGGTCTTTTTTTATAATTTTCCTGTTTACAAAACTTTTAATTTTACGAAAAACTCAGGATTGTCTTATCCCAGGCATAGATTACCTTAGCTGTATTTGGCACAACTTTTGGTTTGGATTCTCAATGCTCTTCAACTTTGTACTTATTTGGCTTTATAAATATTTTTATATGAGCGTCACTGATGAGTCTTATGTAGACGAAACGCGCGTCTGACGTACTAAATTATAATCCTGGTACTTTTGATAGCTATTTACACCACTGGGTCGATACCACTGCTGGTGGACGTTTCGTCCCCGAGGGTTTCACCAGCCCATTAGTCAACATTTTGGTGTTGACATGCATATCAATAATGTGGTCATTGTTATAATTTTCCTGTTTACAAAACTTTTAATTTTACGAAAAACTAAGGATTTTCTTATCCCAGGCATAGATTACCTTAGCCGTATTTGGCACAACTTTTTGGAATTGTGGATCCTCAATGCTCTTCAACTTTGTACTTGTTTGGCTTAATAAATATTTTTGATATGAGCGTCACTGATGAGTCTTATGTAGACGAAACGCGCGTCTGACGTACTAAATTATAATCCTGGTACCTTTGATAACTATTTACACCACTGGGTCGATGCCTCTGCTGGTGAACGTTTCGTTCCCGAGTGTATCACCAGCCTAGTAGTCAACACTTCGGTGTTGACATACATATCAATAGTATGGTAATTGTTATGCTTTTCCTGTTTACAAAACTTTTAATTTTACGAAAAAACTAAGGATTTTCTTATCCCAGGCATAGATTACCTTAGCCGTATTCGGCACAACTTTTTGAATTTTGGATCCTCAATGCTCTTCAACTTTGTACTTGTTTGGCTTTATAAATATTTTGATATGAGCGTCACTGATGAGTCTTATGTAGACGAAACGCGCGTCTGGTGTACAAAATTATATTCCTGGTACTTTTGATTACTATCATTATTTAGAAATAAAAAATGTTAATTGTTATTGAAAGTTTATCGACTTTTAAGAGATTTGATACGGGGAAAATGCATCAAAATAACGCATTGTTTTTATGAATTTGATATACTGTGGTATATCGATAAAAAAAAGTCCAATACTATATCAGAGATACATTCAAAACCGAGGTTATGTCAATTAACCAAAATTATGAAGACTTAATTTATATACTTATACGAGATATCATGTGTAAAAAAAAAGTAGATCTCGGTGAGCAATTTAAAACTAACAGAGGTTTATATAAAAAAAAAATCTTAATAAACTTCGGTTATCTCGCTTAGAAAAGTGTTATATTCTTTAACATGATAACAAGTACTGATCTGAGAGTACTTGCAGTTACTGACAGCTAGTTCAAAGCCAGTAACAACTTGTAAAAAAAATCATTCATCTATGACTAAATTATCAATCAGTATACATCCACCCTTCAATGGATTAAATGTAAAGACGTCATAAGCAATTAGAGAAAAAACATGATCTGGTGCAATGCCAAGATACAGGTATCGACAGATTGTCGATCCATGAAAGTTTATATATATATATAAAAATAAAATTTAGAGTGCCCATTGGAATATCTGTCTGTATGTCCTTTTCTATGATGAGTTTATTTCATGTTTGATAATAAATACCAGATAAAATGATTTCTACAATGATAAATCGTCCTTTCTTGGTAGGAAACAATTGTTGTTAGCTAATTCAGTCATGTTGAAGTTCACTTATTTTTTTCTATGCGTTGCTTTGAACTATGAAATTCCTTTGAATAATAAATATCTTACTGGAGCTGCTGTTTCCAGTAACAATGACAATTGACGATCAATATTTTTGCCAATGGTTTATAAAATTGGTTGGTAATGTCTTATGACTAGATAAGGGTTAATTATAAATCCGCTATTGTGTGGTGCCTCCTCACTAGATTACTTATCAAAGTATATTTAAGGAGCATCACGACGGTTTTTTCATGTGGATACGCATCTGTTTCCGTCTCGGACTATCATAAATCGCCCAGATTTCTGGTGGGGTTCATTTTGGTCGGTCTTGAATTTTCTATGTTGTCATATAGCGGATTTAAGTTCAGTTCTATAAGAAAGGGTATATTTCAGTCGGAATTATTGTAACATTCTTGATTTTTCTAAATTGTGCTAGGATATGTCAATATCAAATACACTGCTGCAAATAGAACGGTATATGTGACAGAATATAGAAATTTACAGCAGATAATATAGCTCTTGTTCTTTTGGCACATTTGACTGAATGGCTTTCACAGAAGAACTAAAGACACATTATACAAAATCATTTTATACAAAGCCTTGTACCTTTATTCATCACTATATGTATATCATGTTCAGTGTGTTTTCTCAGTATCGATTCAATGGAAATGGTTTATACGTGTTTTATACGTATATCAAATATGTGAATAGGTCCTCTTGGCAAAACTTTCAGTTGTGTATTTGTTAAATTGTGCCTTACTCATCATTTAATTATATTTACTGTACCTATCTGTTCGTCTGTCGCTTACCTTTCAGAATTAGGGTTCTCTTTATTTTAAAGGTTTTAGAATGAATTTTAGTGAGAAGAAGTCATATTCTAAGCCTTGTTTGTTCCATATTTCGTTTATGAGGGTTTTTTTGTACAAATACATTTATTTTGATCGATTTCAAAAGAATTACAGATTTGGAAAACAAGAATGCATTTCTTGTACATATGCATTTTGTACCTAAATCAGGCCGTTTATTTTTTAGTTTGAATTTTATACATTTGCCATTTCATGGCCTTTTATAGCTGACTATGTGGTACAATCTAATTATCAAGAAGCAAATATTTTGAATCAATGTTTTATGTTATAACTGCATTTTAAAATGCAAACTCCTAACCTCCGTTCGACAGATGTCGTATGCACAGTATACAAATGGATCGACATAATAGAAGGGTTGACTTTATAATAGTTTCTGCATTGCCCCTTTCATTATTTAGAACTAAAAAGTGGTAATTGTTATTGAAAGTTCTATCGAATTTTAAGAGATTTGATACGCAAAAATGTATTAAAATGACGTAATTTGTTTATGAATTTGATATACCGTGGATTATAAAAATAACACAGATACATTCAAAACCGAGGTTATGATAATTTACCAAAATTTTTAAGACTTATTTTAAATACACATACGAGATATCATGTGTCATAAAAAATGAATCTCGGTAAGCAATTTCATACTATCAGAGTTTAAAACAAATTCTTAATCAACCTGGGTTATCTCGCTTGGTAATGTCCAATATTCTTGAACATAATGCTCAATACGTCTATGTCAGGAGTGTAACACAAAAAAATGCTTTTATTTAATGAAATAGGCATAGATAAGTTATTGGAAGAAATACAAGCTGATTATTATTTTAAAAAAATGACATTTGGTAAAAATCAAACATGTGTTTTAATGTGCTCTAATAGTATAAGACTCTACATGATATCAGGTCAGTTTAAGGTTAAATATGGTAGCAATACATTCTGGTCAGAAGTGTAACACTTGTGTAATTTTATGTAATTAAATCGTAAATGTATTTAAAAATTCCCTGTATACGAGGATAAAATGGCAAAAATTTCATCTACATCAAACTAAAAGTGACATTGATATATTTATACTAATTCATGTTTGAAAGTTGATAATAGTATGTTGTTGTTTCCTTTGAAAAGTTGATAAATTCTGATGAGAAAATGTTGTTTAATGTTTTGTGTTATTTTTTGGCATTAACCCATGGTAGTTTTGTAAACTTGAATGTCTCTGGATTAAAGTAGAATGATCGAAATAGATTTGCAATGACTTAATTTTTACCATGTTTGTCACACTTATGGATCTTCTTTTTTTAAATTGTCAATATGTAATTGTATCTGACGATCACAAGGTATATAATCTTTACATTTACTTTTTAAGTCTGATAAAAAATTTCAGGATGCGCTTCATTGTATTTCATGGGAGCATACGACGGAAATTTAATCGGAACTACTGACAAACTACTAGGTAAAATAAGTTATATTACAAAATAATCAATAAGGAGTAAGATTTTATTCAAAATCATTCGCAAATAACATTTTATTTCATTTATTGGTGTCATGTTATAACTACCGTATCCGAATGAACATGAGTACTGTGTTTTAAGTTAAAATGTGACCACAACGTCTTGATAAACAACCTTTTTTTCAAACTTTCAATTGGATCGAGACGAACATAAAACACACGGATGCACAGTCGAAAAAAGGGTGTACCAACCTTTTATAGTAAGCATATCATAACTTTCAAGTAGTATGCGCTTAGCTATTAGTCATTATTCTGTTTTTAACATAATAAATAGAAGCAGTAAAATGTTTTCGTGTGTAATAAAATTAACGGTACCAATACATGTCTCTTCAGTGATGCTCGTGGCCAAAATATTTGAAATCCAAAGCTTATATAAAAGATGAAGAGCTATAATCCATAAGGTCCAAAAAGTATAGCCAAATCAGTGAAAGAAATCAGAGCTTTGCATGAGTGAGATACATAGGCGAGTGACTTATTTCAAAAAGACGCTTAGTTAACGACTTTAATGCACCCACCTAACACACGGCTGTATTATATATCATTCGAAAGCTGATAATCTGTACTTTCTGTTTTGCCCGGTCGTAAAAAAAATCGTACGGTGCATTTTCTGTTAAATCAAGGTCAAAGGTCATGAAAAAAAAATCAATTTTTGCGATTATTAAATAAAACGCTATTTTTTAATTATTGTACCCTAAAATTTTTCAAAACATCATATGAACTTTATGAAACATGATACATAATTTCCAAATCAAACAAAAAATAAGAAATTCGATGCGCAAAATTTCCCGAAAATTGAAATTTATCACAAATCCTAAAAAAATGAAAAAAAATTCAAAAGCAAAATATAGCTTGGGGAATCGATATTTGTATGCTAAAAAATAGATAAATGTATATATCTTAGGTCAAGGAATATTTGTTTTGTAATTTTAAGATGTTATTATTTATTTTTGTTCATGGAACAGCCTTCTATTGAAGTGTTTGCAGTTGCCCAAAAATCTACCATCTTCAAATAGCGATCATTTTGTTAATTTATGTTAAAATAGCACATCGCTTATTGTGATTATCAGGGAGGAGAATGAGATTTCATAATAAAAGAAGGGATGTTTAAAGTTAGAACATACTATATGCGAGGTAATTGAGGTTAAACTGTTTTTTACTAAGTCAAACGTTTTTACTTTTTGTAATTATGTTTAAATGCAAACATGACTTTGCTACTAAATCGTAGGCAGCATTGAAATAAGTAACCTTGGTTGGACACACTTGGTTGTCTAGAGCGGGATGTAAACGAACTAAATAAAATGCGGCTGTTTCTTATTCAGTTTAAAATCGTGTTATATTAAATAATATTAAATGTGTTTAGAAGTTTGATCGCTTTAATTATTTGAATAAAAGATGCTTTGAGAAATTTCTACATAAGCTTTTGAAATACAAAAGCATGTCATTATGGATGTAAAACACAATAAGCAGTGTATAATAACAAAATGACAAAGTTAAATACCCCTCTTTACCTTATAAGATCATTCGCTGTTTTAGGAGTGATCGTTTTCATGGTATGCTGTGTTTTTTGGACTGTTGTTCGTCTCTTGGACTTTAATTTAATTTAATTTTGTTTTGTTTTAATTAACTTTATTTGATTCATGGTTTTAGATGTTGATTGTCCCTTTGGTATTTTTTTACTTTAAAGACATTAGGTTGCAGTAATTAAAATCGGCCAAAAATCACCTCAAAGTGAAGTGAAGAAGATAATTGCAATAAGACAAATATCCGCTAAAATACTAAGTAACTTCATTTGCTCACGGTGATATATATATATAACCAAATCGTTATCATGATACATTTAGCTACACTGATCTATCATTTTAAAACTTTTTACTACTTGAATTGTGACGAAATATACTATAGTGGCATCAAACTCATAATTAAAAACGAACTGACAAAACCGGGCAACAAACGAACAAGACAAGCAACAGTATACAAAACACAACATATAAAGCTACAGGTTGAGTAACACAATCTCCCCAAATTTTTTTGAGTGAACTTAGGGGCTCCCAAAGGGTAGGCAGATTATGTTCCAAATGTGACAACCGTCTTTTTTTGAATTTATTTATTTAAAGTGGATTGGGAAACAAGATTTGCAACTTAAATTATTCTCTTTCCACTTTGCGTGAGCATGCGCTGCCTTGTAGCGGCATTAGTCAGCTCTTTTTCGAAATCTACAAACATGTGTTTAACGTGCAAGAGATATGGCTCTCTCTTTATACGGGTCAGCCATGTATCGTCTCCTTCCGACGGACTTTCATTGTTTTCTTAAGACCACACTCACAAATGGTGTCTAGTAGAGCCGAAAATTCAGTCCCTGAAATTTTCATTACGGAACGGGAATCGAACCAGGAACCTTTGTGTTAGTAGTTCGATGCACTAACCACTACACCACTGCTCTCTTTTACCCGTCTTGTGGCTCATGTATTTCCTAACTCGGTGATAAGCCTTATTCGGTTGGTCTCTTTCACGGCAGAGGTTACGGCAGTTTGGTTACGTCGATGGAACTTATCAGTCGTCATCTGGCGAAACAGATATCTCATAATTGTCAACCAACTCGTAGTGGCGTCCATGAAATTTTCAAAGGGCTGATTTCAACTTTGCATTTGAACTCTGGTTTAGAACCATGTTTAAACCACCATTTTTCTTCAAATGTCCTGTACCAAGTCAGGCATATGACAGTTGGTATCGAATAATCTGTTTCTTTGTATGTTGGCGTGTGTTTTTTGTAGCAGTTCAGTGTTTCTGTTATATCGTTGTGTTCCTCTTTTAGTTGATGCGTTTCCCTAGTTTTTGCTTTGTGACCCGGATTTATTTCAGTTACTAGTAAATCGATTGATCACTATTGAATAGCGGTATACTATAGTTGCCTTTATTTCAGAGTATTTGCGGCTCAATAAATCGGTCTCCTCCTTTAGTAGTATAGATATGCAGGCGTTGCTATAATGTTGTTAGATGGAAATTGGAAGTTTATAATTTTGTAGTAAGGGTTGGTTTAATGGGTTGTTTTATGCACATTTCTCTTGTCGTAAAACTTTTTCTCAACCAACCCTCATCATCGATTTCAAGATACGTGATGTAGTAAACTATATCTGTTGACTCTTGTATTTCCAATTTCAATGGAAAATACGAGTCCAACATTGTCAAAAATTTTGAACTCTTTAGTGAGATGACATCATCTATATAGTGGAAAGTGAAGTTTCAAGATAATGATAGCTTCTTTTCAGTCGTCATCAGAAAATCTTGCATGAAGTCATCCTTGTATGAAAAATGAACTAGTCATTCAAGCTATTCAGGAAGTCTAGTTGTAACTAGAATCTTTGCGTATAAATGGATATTTATTTCAAAATTATTCTTATTTTATGAATTAATACATGTAAACAATGAACAACGCAGTTCAAGCAATCAAGAAATCAAGTTTTATAATGTGTTTACTAGTTTTTTGAAATTCTTTGAAATTTCAATTTTCATCAATTTATTTTTATTTATTTTGGTCTAAATTTTCAATTCACATAACATATTAAAATAAAAAGGTCTTTTTACTACATCAATATTGATAATGAAGCTACAAATCAAACAATTAGAAAAGTCAAAATTTCTTTATTTCAGACTGGTAGTTACAATGCAGATTGCAATCTCCTAGTTTCACCCCCTTTATTTCAAGCAATAATACGATTCGCGCACATATTTTTTTACTCTAAATTTTTCAGATTCTTAAGAATTTGTTTATTAAATCTTACATTAACCACATACAATGTTTAAATAGGAAGACATTCTTAAAAGCAGTGATTTCGCAGATGGCGGTATTTTGGGCAACTGTATGAGTTGTCATGATTTGCTGTTTGATTAGAAGTAAGCATACTTTTAGGAAATTTTATGATGTCAAAAACTTCTTTGATAGTCATTACAGGGTATTACTTAGTTTAAAGTGATTAGCAGTTGCACCAGAAAGAAAAATTTGGGTTTTCACACATTTTGTTAACTTTTACTCGAATTTCAGGAAACATGTCCTCTCTGTCAAAACACGCTTTAAATATTAAAAAATGCATTTGAATAATAACTGTTATTCGCTCTGCTAAAAGTTTAAATTGTTTGCATATGTGAATCAAGTATATAAAAGTCATATAATGCAATCAGGCAGAAATCTTCAAAAATATGCACTTATTCGTCCTTGGCCTTTGATCTCGATATGACGGAAATTGCACCGTACGATTTTTTTACGACCGGGCAAAACAGATAGTACAGATGTGTAGCTTTAAAATGATATAAAATTTAGCCGTGTGTTAGGTAGGTGCATTAAAAATTTAATTTTATGGGTTAAGTCACTCGCCTAACATTCCTTAATTTAAAATAATTTCTAATATTTTGTAACAGCAAATTTTAACACAAAAAATCCGTATTACTGACGTGTTTAACCATAAAGATCTTTTTCAACTGAAAAGTGATTTTAGATTTTTGAACATAAAAACTACATTTTGTCATGGCATTCAACTTTCCCAGCATGTTTTCTCATCTGATGGTTCTATATAGGGCGTGTTTTTACTGGGTTTTTTTTTGCATGTCATAGTTCATTTCAAAAGAAAAGTGAAATCACAAAAAATACAAAACTATACTATACGAGGAAAATTCAAAACGGAAAGTCCCTAATCAAATGACTAAATCAAAAGCTCAAACACATCAAACGAATGGATAACACCTGTTATTTTCCTTGGTACAGGCATTTTCTTATGTAGAAAATGGTGGATTGAACCTGGTTTTATAGCTAGCTAAATCTCTCGTTTGTATGACAGTCGTATACAATTCAATTATATTGAAAACAATGTGTGGACAAAACAAAAAAAAACATACAAATAGAGCAGAAATTATTTGGTTTCATCATAATCGTAATTAAATATGGTTCTATCTGTAATACAGAAGGATAGGACAAAGAAGTAATGGCATATTTCCCTTGAACTTGCTTTACTAAAGGTTGGAAATCATTTGGCGAAACAACTCAATATAGATACCAGAGTTAATATTTAAGGCACAGACCTTCTATCGTTTACATAAATCTCAGCATAAACCCTCGAAGCAAACAGTTGTAAGACCAAAATCAGTTATAAAATTGAATAGCACTGTTAAACAAATATCCCAAAAAATGATTTTGGCCATGATAACCATTTATACACCCAAATCTTATCGCAATATTTTAAAATTTTCAATTTAAACAACCATATACATAAAATGATGTTCTTAAAAACTCAAAGCAAACATATAAAGGTGTGATACTCTAACTTTTAGTTTTTTTTTGTATTGGCCACAGCATGAAATATATTCAGGGAAACTGAATCTATCTCTTTAAAGCAGCATTGTTTCTTGCACTTTCCCTCATATATTTGTATATACTGTAAGAATAGTTCGGCTGTTTGGTGAACGTTAAGATAGATAACTGAATACTGGCACTTCATTATTAAAATTGTTTAAATAACCAGGTAACTTAATTTTCAGCCTCATAATGTACTGTAACAATCTGCAAACGTTGTTTGGGATATGTCTGCCAGGTTGCAACGAGACTAGTAGCGGTAAATTGCTCTTTATGAACATACACACAAAAGTTCCGGGCAATCTCCTGAAGAACAAGAGTTTTGGCACCACTGATCGAGTTCCCCTGATTGTTTCTTGTATGAACTTTGTGCTCTACAGACTTTCGGTTCTACTGAATTCGACGGTGCCTTACACTTGCAGGTGCAAACAGCAGACGGACAATTTCCATATTGGCAAAGAGAATTGCACCAATCGGCAATCTGCTGATATTTACTCCACAGTGTAACAGGAGAACAAACTGACTTTTGTGGTTCTGAACAAGTTTCTGCTGTTGATTTTGAATTCATAAACATTTTTAATACAAGTTTGGAAAGACTTGGCGATAGTTCTTTTTTAGAACCTTTCGGAGACGACATTAGTTTAGGGATTGTTGGAATATCACCGTTTTCATTCTCTTTCATGGATTTAGATATTGTATCTTGAATTTTCTGACGAAATACTGATAAGTTAGGTTTTGGGACTTGTGGTTGATTCATTTGCATTGGTCCTGAAAGAATTTGGTGTCTAACTAATCGAGATCGTGATGGATAAACTCCTCTCATTCTGCTTCCACTGGCTGAAGACAGACTATTTGAAATATGTGCAGGTACAGTGGAATATGTGTAATCATGACCAGCTGTTTGGCCAATATTAGATGCATCATCAGTATATGAAGTTCTTAATTGAAATCCGGTTTCCACTATATCCATTGACGGCGACGGAACGTCGTCCATAGAAGTTTGTTGTTGAAATCCAATCTCCTTATTAGTCGTTTCAGTAATATCATCTGCTGCTTTCAACATAGATATGAAGTTTTCTCCAGTTTTGATATTTTGCGAGTCATCCATTTTATCATTTGTGTCTACAGAAATTTCCGACATAATTGATTCCTTATTTTCATTTGACATAATCGAGTTTTCTAATATTTCTTTATTTGAATTTTCACCTTGAATATCGTTTATTGTATTTTCTTCATCTCCATCTTTTTTACCTTTTCGTGAATTTTCAGAGCCCTTCTCTTTTTCATCCAAGTGACTACTTTTATCCGTGTTTTCGTCATTATTCTCTCCCTTCGTATTAATCAGGGAATTTGGTTCATCGTGTATTTCAGCTTCATCTTCCATATGTTTACGTATGACATTACTACGTCTACCAGTAACCACAACTGTAGACGCCGTAACATCCGGTAAAGTGTTTACCGACCAGGAATCGTCATCAAATTCATTCTTTTCCTTTTCTTCTGGGATATCATCCCATTTCTTTTCAACTTGGTCTATGTCATAACCTTCTTGGTCAACTTCCGAATCTGTATAATCATGTGTATCACTTTGAAAATAATTGACCTCTATTTTATCTCGAGGAATGGTGTTCATGACGCTTTGAGTTGGGTGCTGTGAATCGAATGACAGATGGTTATATGGTTTGACCTTGTCTCCTTCTATGTCGGCGTCCTTTTCTCTTTCTATTTCGGAGTCCTTGTCTCCTTCTATGTCAGCGTCCTTGTCATCATAATCAATATTATCAGCTCTGTAAAGAGAATTTTCATTCCAAGGATTAACATCGACTGGAAATAATTTAATTTCACGCTCCACTGATTCTTTATGGTTTTGGTGATTTGACAGATATTTTTTAGTGCGGCTGTTCCTATAGCCCATATGATTGTCAATTTTCATTTCATTGTCTGTGTCGTCACTATCATAGTCTTTACCTAAGTCAGCGTAAGCGATATCAGAACTCTCGTCTGTTGACTCTGTATAATCAAAATTATCACTTTCCTTTGAATTGTTATCAGAAATATCATTAAAACGATCACTAGTGTCTTCATCGTCATGATCACCACCATCAGAATCGTGAAGATCATCATCGTCAGAATCGTCAAGAACTCTATTTTCATCTGGGAAGTATAAATCATTTCCTTTGGATAAATATTTGTTACTTGCTAAATCCTTTTGTTTATCTCCCGTTTCATCACTTTCTGTAGATCCTCCTTTCATAAGACCTAATAAACTCTTCTCATCACTGTCTAGATCTATATCCTTTGTTTGAGCTAAAAGCCAGTCAATATCTAATGATTCGTCACTTTCACTTTTGGAGTCCACGGATCCCTGTGTATCCGGTATCATCGTTTGCATCTGTAACATCAATTGCACATTTCTATGGAACTCTTCAATGTCATCCGCATCTTCTGCTATTTCATACAAAGCTTTTTTGGTTTCAGGTGAGGACATATTGATCAAGCGATGGAAGTCTGACCAAAATGCGCTGTTTAATAGAAAATTATCTTCGTCATCCATCATTTCTTCCATCGAATCATCTGCCTCTGAAGCATCTGTCGTTGGAATTTTCGAAGGGGCAATTTGAATAGGTCGTATATTCCGGATAGCGTTCGATTTGGTTTTCCTTTGATTTTTTTGAGGACCAATAGTTGAATAAATGTTGACGTGTGGTCTGTTGTTTCTAGAAATTAAAGGTCTACTATTTTTATATGGACGTCTTTGATTTCGAATATCGGGACTAACTTTGTTTTTATTGAACCCATTTCCTTGGGGTCTAGCATTTCTAAAACCATCTCTGTGAAGTCCTCTATTATGTTGAATATTTTGACGTACTGGGTTTATCGTTGGGTAACCATTTCGTAACGGTCCTCTAAAATTTCTACTTATGGATTGTCCTTTATTTCTTCCGGTATTTCGTCTATTATCAATAAATCTATTGTTGTTTTGTCCAAAATTTCTTCCATTATTCATGAAACGTTGGTTGAAAGGATTGAAATATGAAGGAGTGGTCATGAATGGATTAAATTCGTCATAATAATCTGGAAACATTCCCTGAGTTGGAAACATGAACGAATCATACATGGGGTTGGGCGTTGTAACCTGATAATTTGGCACTCTTGTTACCATTGGAAACATACCAAACTCATCAGTAATGGCTATATCTGCACAATTGATAAACTGTTCTTGTTTCCCACAACCTTTGCATTCCTTGCGGGTCATTGGATTTATACCCGAATGTTGTCCTGAAATAAAAAAAAGAATGATGTATTACAAACATTAAATCTTTTTTGACTGTGTTATTAAGGTGTAATCAAAGGGATATTTGTACATGTGTATGATCGTGCCTTTTTAACTTTTTATTATTCGAGCATCACTGATGAGTCATTTGTAAACGAAACACGCGACTTGCGTAAATATAATATTTCAATCCTGATATATATGATGTGTTTAATTACAACCACTGCGTCGATGCCATTCCTGGTGGAGTTTTAATTGCCCGAGGGTATCACCAGCCCAGTAGTCAGTACTTCTATGTTGACTTAAGATATCATTGATATGAACATTATTATAAATCAACTGTTAACAAAACTTTGCATTTTTGAAATACTAAGGCTTGTCTACCTTATATAAGATTATTTTGGCAAATTTGTGGTCCTTAATGCTCTTCAACTTCGTACTTTACTTGGCCTTTTTAACATTTTTTTTATTCGAGCGTCACTGGTGAGTCTTTTGTAGACGAAACGCGCGTCTGCCGTTAATATACAATTTCAATCCTGATATCTATGATGAGTTTGTTTGCATACTTATGAGCATATACAACCGAAATGACTGCATCATGTTGTCGCTTTGACACATTCCCAATTTCCTTTCTCAATTTTAGCACATCAACTTGATCAGTCCTGTTATCTGTTTTCTTTGTTACTATGTAAAATTATTTATCATATCAGCATATTAATTGGAAAGTTATAACGCGTTGTTTTTTAATTTGATTGGAATCTTCGCTTGAATCAGATTTAAATCACTGAGTGTTCTTTTTTTTTTTTTTTTTATCTTTATAGCTATGAAGTACATACAATGATACATTAAAACTGAGATGTACAAATGTACAAACATACTCAATATCACGCCTATGCTACTTTTGTCTTTTCAGTCGCCATTCTCATGTATCAGTTATTGAAATCGCATAAATAAACATCTTAAAACGTGAGAGGCTCTCAATTTGTCTGTAACTGTCGAATGTCAGAAGCCTGGTCAGTTGTTGTCGTGTGTTGATGTACTTCATAAGTGTTTATTGTTTCTTGTTTTTCATACACCAATAGATTAGATCGTTTTCCTGTTTGTTTTGTTTCACACGGGTCATTTTGAGGTCCTTCATAGCTATTGTTCGGTATGACCCAATGTACTGCATTGATGGTCGTACTTTGAACTATAATTGTTTACTTTTAAAACATTGTGACTGGGAGGGAGAGTTGTCTCATTTACAACATCTTGTTACTTCTATGTCTATTTGTTTTTAACTAATTAAAAATCATAATTCTAGTACCTACTAACCGGCCTTCCAATACCATTGTAAAACACATTGTCTACACGTGACAAAGTCGGGTAGTTTTACAGTGTGTCTTATTTTAAAATCACTCTTTTGATTGGTTGTTAAGTAATGTCTATTTCCATCTCCTTTGATCTGTAATATATACTGGTTTAGACACTGTTGAGTAACAGGTACCCTAGGGCTATCATGTGGGCATAGTCTTAGCTCTATATATCCACCATGATTCGCAGTTATATCTGAAACTACTTTTATATATTGTCCTGACTTGTATGTCCTGGCTATTATCCCTTTGCCATACCTGAAATTATAATCAAAAGAGAATTATTTTCTCCTTTGATATGAAATTACAGTATTTTACCGATGGTTTAAATCACAAAACCCATGAAGTATATACTGTAGAAATTAAGGTAAAAACATAACAAAGGGAGTCGCATGAAATCCACAAAAGAGCAATACTGGATGTTCTGATAGGGTGAGTTTCTCCTACTATGCAAGCATTATCTGCGATGCATTGTAAGAGTCAAATTATATAACGTGTTGTATACATATTTTTACATCATTGCGTCGATACCTTTGCTGGTAGACACATGTTACCGAGGGTATCAACAGCTCAGTAGTCAGTATTTCGGTACTGACATGCTAAATAACAATCCTTTCTAAAAAAAAATATATATGAAGAAACCAAAGCTGCAGCTCTATCAGGCGAAGTTGGCCTTAGATGGATTTAGCTATTTTATTATGTTATTTTTCGTCATATAACTCTTTAATGGTTTCTATTCTTATAAATCCTTGACTTTCAATTATATAAGACTTTGAGAGTTCCAGATGAAGGTAAATCCAGAAAAGCGTCTGGGATGCGTAAAATTTTTAGCGTGTTGTTTTCATTTTTTAGAAAAGATGCATACAATCGGTAGGTTATAACTTACTTTACTCATATTCGGAATAAAATTATTAGTTACATTTTGATTTCTTCATGGAACTAATCGGTTTTGTTATTCTGTTCTTATATGTATTCTGCATGTTTAAATTAATATTGGTTTCTGAAAATTACAATAAGATGAAGTCGTAGACTTTGATTGTGTAAAATCTACGTTATAATAAGATGCGTGACAGTAAGCAATATGTCAGTTTCGTTCTATTTATACTTATGTTAAGAAAACATCATACAGAAATAATGTTTAACAGGATATGCATATTTAAAAACATATTAGTGTGTAGTAATTGTAAATTTATTCATAACCTCGACAGACGATGCCTTATTTATTTGAATAAAACATGAGTTTTAAAAAGGCTCTTTTTGTATATGAAAATAATCATTGTAAAAAATGTAGTTATAAGCAGTGACATCATTCTGCCTTTCAATGACCTAGTCACGCTAATGTTATTTGTCAAGTTGTATTTTGACTTGTTTTAGCTTTATTTAAGTAGATACCCGCGCATTCTTCTTTTGTTCATTATATGGGGATCAATATATATATATCAAGGGCAACAGTAGGATACCGATTCTCAAAGATAGAAAATCCATTTTGAATGCAAAATCCAGACGCAAAACTTGAAGGAATTGGATACACTCCAAACGAAGTAAAACAGTGTGAATGTACACGGTTAGTGTCTATTGTTCAGGATGCATCATCAGTCGAACAAATCTAAGACTCGAACAAATAATGCTCAGACACGCGAAGCAAGGAATGTGTTTTTAATTTGATAGATGCTTGTGTGCTTTTTTGTAAACTTGTTTGTTTTAAATTGTAACACAGTGATGACTGCTGAACCCATATTTTGACCATTTTATTTATTATGTCTGTTTTGTACACACATCGTTGTAAATATAACGGAATTTGATGAGACTGTTGTAAAAGTGTGAGAGGTTTAGCGCTATAAAACCAGTTTCAATCCACAATTTTCTACATTTGAAAATGCCTGTATCAAGTCAGGAATATGACAGTTGTCGTCCATTCGTTTGATGTGTTTTGTCATTTGATTTTGCCATGTGATTAGGGACTTTCCGATTGAATTTTCCTCGGAGTTCAGTATTTGTGTGATTTTATTTTTTCCTTACTTTCCACCGGCCTCATTATTCCGTGGTCCTTGGAACGGGTCACCACATACTCCACAGCGGCCATTCTGACGCTCATGTTGATTCTAGATAAGAAAAATACTAGAAAATATACAGCATAAAAGCATGTAGAGAAAAATCAGTCCTAGTGCCAATAAGAAAACTTGACATTCTCGTTTGTCTTGTTTCACATATTGTCATAACGTGGCCTTTCAAAGCACCCCATAAGGACTTGCTCATTTTTAAGGTCTAACAGTTACTTTAAAATAGCTGCTCATAGCAATGTCGTTGGTCTCTAGGATAATTTTTTCTCATTGTCAATTTATATCCTAATTTGTTATTCATATTTAGACAATGGTTAGGAAAAGCAGTGTGTCTAGTATATGCAAAATATTCAACGTGTTATTTATTTATGATGTTAGGTAAATTGACAGGACGACATTAAACAACGTTATCATTTGTATTTCTTTTATTGCAATAAAAACCTCGTTTTGGTTTTATGGGGGATGCTGTCTAATGTCTGTATACCTCAAGGTCTCCTTTAATCAATGCAAGAGTCATTGTACAGGTTTATATTTTTCATGTATTTTTTTAAGTTGCTATATTTATGGCAGCAGCCACTTGACATTCGGGGTGTCAAATACAAATTTTATTTTTTTTTGAAAAAAAAAATGGAAACAAACTTTTTTTTCAAAATTAATGCCCCCCTAATGTATCATAGAACAAGAAAAAAAATATGCGTTTTTAATGAATTTGAATTATTTTTTTTGTTGAAAATATCGAAAAAGAAGAAAAATATATTCTTACCGTAAATCCTCCACAATTTACTCCATTATCATTATAATTAGGTTCGGCACCAGGATAATTGAATCTCCACAGAGATGACCTCATGGCAGGTTCTATCATCATACCGTGACCTTTAGAAACGGGTAACGTAAACAAAAACAATATGAATGTACACGTTACTGATGAAAAAACCTCCATGATAATTTCCTTATATAGTTAAATTTAACCTAGGACCTTAGCATTTTTCAACGGTAATGTTGTTAGGACTTGTTAATCTTTTTTGTCATGTTTTATGTCATGGGCAGTTTGTCGGTGCATACTAATTAAGGTAATACACTAATTATGAAGTTAATTATCATAAGTAAATTGTCTTCTACAAATTTAAACCATTTCAATTTTTCTACTATTTTATCAAAGTATAAAAAGGCGTGCTCCATTTTTCCTAGTCGTAATGCATATTTCAGTATGGATTTATCTTCATCATCAATGATTATCGGATATTACATGTACCCATCGAACAAACAAAAAAAGAGGCAAAGAAACATCGTCAACATTTGTGTCTATCGTTTGACGTTATATACATAGTGAAGTAAATTTAAGTGATAATTCCAAGATTAAAGTCAACAATTTAAAAAAAAAAGGATGGTTCTAGTACGCTTCCGTAAAAAAGACCAGTCTGATTGTGCAATTAAGGGATGCTGTAGCTTAGAACCCCCTGTTTGAAATCAGCGAGTGAGGTACTATCCACTAAAGGTTGTAGAAGGTTGTCCCATGTTCGTATGTTGTCTAGAAAAAAGGCATGTATGTATGTTGTACGAGAAATCGTGTTGTGTGTCCTCTATCTACCGATGATGTATTATGTAGGTCTAGCGTTCGAATTGCTACGAGGACATGTACTATATATTCTGTACATCATTACTGCTTTGAATTTTGCCCTTTTTTCGACAAATGGTTGTCACTGTATAGTTTATAGCATTAATGTTACACTGCTGCTTTGATGGTAATCGTCCATAACAAACCTGGGCTGCCCGATCTTCTTTGCACGGTTTCTAGTTTCTGTGAGTAAAGGTGTGTGAAAAGGTCCCAAACTGAGCATGCGTACTCATACATTTGTCTATCGCAGTGTATCAAATAGCTTTTGTTCGTTGGGGACAGTGCTGAAGATTTCTGTGGATGAAAGCCTTGGTTTAATTTGCCTATTTATATTTTCAAATAAATGGTTTTAATTATTGTTTCGCCTAGGTATTTTGGTGAGTCAACCAATAGACCACTTTCGAGTTCATCCGTCACCGGAAAAAACTTGTCAATTATACGCGCCTTTATCACCGTCATTTGTGCGTTTAGGGGCGTCGTCACGTCCCTTCCAATGTTGAGCGAGTGGTTGGAAAACTATAATTCTATATTGTACGAATTATTCGGCAAATTGAATTCTCGAAATTGACAATCAACACTGCTGTCATTTGGGGAATTGTCAGTAAGTACCTACATAGCAACCATTATTTCTAGTTTATCCTGCACAAAGACGATCACTAAGACGCTTGATGAACGTAAATAGTGCAGGGATACAGGCGAGCCCCTCTATCTGGTAAATGACGTCTTAAAGGCGTGCATAATTGACGAGTTTTTGCCGGTGACGGATGAACTCGAAAGTGGTCTATTCTTAATTATGCCCACGAATGATGTAACTTGTGGGATCTGGGATGCGTTTGTTGGTTACACGTAGAAGTTGGCATTTGCTGGGATGGAATTCCATTTGACAATCAGATTCCTATCTGAAAAAGTAAAATCACAAAAATACTGAACTCAGAGGAAAATCTATTTGGAAAGTCCATAATCACATGGCAAAATCAAATAAGAAAACGCATCAAAAACGAATGGACAAGAACTGTCATATTCCTGACTTGGTACAGGCATTTTTAAATGTAGAAAATGGTGGATTAAACCTGGTTCTATAGCGCTAACCCTCTCACTTTAATAACAGTCTCATCAAATTCCGCTACATTTACATGATGCGTTAAATAAACAGTCACAATTAATAAAATAGTCAAAATATGGGTACATCAGTCATCATCGTATAACAATTTTAAAAGGAACAATTTAACAGGACACAACAACATCTACTATCTACGAACACATGGATTGATTCGAGTGTCTGACGTCAGAAAAATTATATACGTCACATACATTTGTCGTTCAATGTGCATACAAACAATTTAAAAATTTACATAGGTAATGTACGCATACCGGGTTAAAAATCAAAAGTATGTTAGAATAAATTACAGAAATAGACCGAGATTCAAACTAGTCCAAAAGTTATACAAAGAATTTATGAGAATCCCAAAATGTTTAAAGGAACAATTTAACAGGACACAAAAACATCTACTATCTACGAACACATGGATTGATTTGAGTGTCTGACGTCAGAAAAATTATATACGTCACACAAATTTGTCGTTCAATGTGCATACAAACAATTTTAAAATTTACATAGGCAATGTAAGCATACAGGGTTAAAAAATCAAAAGTATGTAAGAATAAATTACAGAAATAGACAAAGATTCAAACTAGTCCAAAGGTTATACATATAATTTATGAGTATCCAAATATTTTAAAAGGAACAATTTAACAGGACACAAAAACATGTACTATCTTCGAACACATGGATTGATTTGAGTGTCTGACGTCAGAAAAATTACATACGTCACATAAATCTGTCGTTCAATGTGCATACAAACAATTTTAAATTTTTTATAGGCAATGTACGGATACAGGGCTAAAAAATCAAAAGTATGTAAGAATAAATTACAGAAATAGAGCGAGATTCAAAGTTATACATAGAATTTATGAGAATCCAAAATTTGTTAATTCCACTACGCCATTGAATGATTTTGACGTTTGTGGTTCAACGTATATAGTAAATCATAATAGAAATATATCATAATGACATATTATAGACCAATATCATACTGACGGGATCTTTTAAAGTACAGAGTCACGTTTTAAGAACAAAAGAAATACAAAGAGTCACATATACAAAACAAATCACCAAAAAATGAAAGCCAATACAAACACATTGACGAGATGTATAAGTACCGAGCCACGTCAAACGGATATCACATAAAACCATTCAACAGTAAAAGTAATCTTAATAATAGAATAAAAACAAATAAAAGAACAATAAAACATGTTGTTAAGATGATACACAACATCAGTACGCAGAATCTTTACATCAAGACCATCGTGTATTATTTGAGAAGTTGATACGGAATATTTATCAACAAGGTCTTGGTACCATCCGATGAACTTTTTTAGAAAAAGGACGAGACGTTCTTTGACATAACCTTGGTTCATCAACTTTCTACTCAGACACTGATGACGTTTTACAAAGTCTGAGTAGGAGCTGCAAGCTCTTGAATATCGAATAAGTTGGGAAATATATATCCCATATGCAGGTGAAGTTGGTATATTGCTACTAAGGTGGGGGAAATTTATAATTTCAAAATTAAAATCGTCTCGTTTGTCATAGATTCTGGTACTGAGATGACTGTGTAAGTCAAATTCGAGATATAAGTCTAAAAATGAGGCGGAGGAAGCCGTGTCTGTTGTTTCTTTAATCTCTAGTTCTGGGGGATATATTAATGGAACCCAATCAGAAAAGTTCGGATTGTTTATGGAAAGAACATCATCAATATATCTGAAAGTGAAATTAAATAATCTGGCTTCTTTGATCCTCTTGTTTTTGACAAGTGTCTGGAGGAACTCCGATTCATATGAAAATAAGAAGAGGTCGGCAAGAAGAGGCGCACAGTTTGTTCCCATAGGAATGCCGACAATTTGTTGGAAAAGTCTACCTCCAAACTCAACAAATATGTTGTCGATAAGAAACTCCAGCATACTGACCACTTGTTCTTCTGTGTAGCATGATTTACCTTTTTGTTTGTCACTATTAACGAAATATGCTTTATGAAATCCCAAAGTAATAAATTTATAGCGTGTGCTGCCATTTTTATGTTGAAAGGCATTGTGGATAATTTCTTTAGGCGATTTTTCAATTTTAAATGGGGAATAGTGGTATACAGGGTTGAAAAATCAAAAGTTTTGATGGAACTTATTTCAGAAAGAGACCGAGATTTGAAATTGTCTAGAAGTTCTTTAGAATTTTTAAGAATCCACAGTTTCACAGTATTTCTGAAGACCCTCTTTCACTGCAGACAGAATTTTAGTCAATCTAATAGACAATTCTTAGTGGAACATGAAGATGAGCCAGCAATATACCGTTGTTTGTACGGAATTTTATGAAGCTTTGGTATCCAATACAAACAAGGTAAGTCCTCCGATTTGGTGTTCAATGTAATGTTTATTGAAGCCATGAAGGATTTATGATTTGCTAAAATCTCATCCTTGTCAAATGATATGTCTTTGTATGTGGGATTACCTGAGTGCTCCGTTATACCCAATTCTTTTACAAGACATTCGTAGTAATACGATTTACATACAAAGACAATATTATTTGAAGATTTGTCCGCAGGAACAACAACATACTTATCATGAAGAGTTGATAGACATTTCATGGCCTCTTTGTCTCTGAAAACGGACTTTGGTCGATCGTTCACACAGTTTTTCAACTTGTGAATGCGACGTTTTATCAGAGACCTGATAGTTTTAACCCATTCTGACAAAGTGTCCAGTTCAACTTCTTCTCGCTTAGCCCATGCTCTGGCGTAGTCCTCAATAGAATCCATAATTATTTTGAAGTTATGGTTCCAATTGATGTGTTGGGGTTCTCTAAACTTAGGACCATGAGAAATCACCTTTCGGAGATTTTCATGTTGAATTATATTTAGATCCCCAGTTATAACATGACCACAGGTGCTGTAATTATAAGGCGAGTGGGAACAGTCACATGTCGGAAGGTTTTTAAGTTATTGTTCTAAGTCAAGGTCCTGCAATGCCTGTTTATAGTTAGATATTTTAGGTGCAATGGTTTTGGTGTAACTGTAGGATACAGTAGGAACAGACTGATTTTGAAAATAAATAGGAATTTTAGATGTTACCTCCTTGTGATGTAGAACGTTGCAGATATTGATTGCATCGATTCCTCTATTGGCAAAATCAATAGGAAGGAATCTCCTCTTTTCTTCATGTAAAGGTTCAGATCTTACTGGTTTGAAAAGACGGAAAAGAGCTACATCACAAATAATACTGACTAGTCTGTATATTGCAGAAAATGTATTGGTGCCTCCTTTGTCAAGTGCATAATCTCTCATACGTTTAAGGAAATTAACTGGCAGTGAAAATAGAATAGTTCTTATGTAATGTAACCCTAGTGGATGATGAAGATGTGAAAGAAGGTCGTCAAAGCTCCCAGATGGTGATCTCGATTTGGAAGACTTTTTTACATTAGGCCGATGGTAATGTTTTTACCCATGACTACGTTGTTGTCGTAAGGTAGTATTAAATAAACCCATTACATTAACATCACTGCAGGCAGGACTTGACAAATTTCCTACTCCTTTAATATTGTCATTGCAACCATATGGCATTGCAGTCCCTAACTCCCTTATCCAGAAATTTTCTCTATCTTTGCGGAAGGGAGTACTTAGTACAGGGCTATTTGTGTGGTGATAAATTTTCTCAATGATGCGTACTTTCATTGATAAAGAAGGATCATGATCCGGTTGATTAAAATGGTTATAAAGAACCCTAAATTGAGGATCTTTATTATCAGACCGGTGTTGATTCATTCTTTTACGCAAAGTTTGACGAGTTTCACCAACCTAAAGAAGTCCACAGAAAGTACACTCGATTCCGTACACGACATTGTCCGTGGAACAGTCCAGAGGCTCGAAAGATTTAGTATAATATGTTTTAGATGTTAAATTACTAGTAAAATCAGCAGTCGTGATTAACATATCACAAGTCTTACAAGTACTCCTTTTTCCTTTTTTATGTTTACAAGAAGAAATGATAGGTGTTGTTCGTGTCTTCTTGTAGTAGATGTGAGACTGCATCATTGTGGATACTTCTTTACAGTACGCAGTCATCTGAAAATAAAGAGGTCTCCCATGAGGAATTTTTCGAATGTCTGCCTTAGGAAATTCAAGCCAGATAAGGTCAATTTGTTCACCTAGATCAATGTTCTTGTATTGTAAGGATCAGTTGCGACTCGCAGGAACGATTCTTTCTAAATCTTAGCGTCGTTTAGGATGCACTGGGTATCATGGTGTTTTGCAATACTACTGCAGATTATATACACTAGGATTTTGCATGTGACAAAAAAAAGTCAAACCACAAAAATACTGAACTTTGAGAAATATTCAAAACACTTTGAGAAATATTCAAAACACTTTGAGAAATATTCAAAACGGGAAGTCCCTAACCAAAAATGTCAAAATCAAAAGCTCAAAGATATTACACGAACGGATAACAACTGTCATATACCTCTCACTCACAGTCGCATCAAATTCCATTAAATTGACAACGATGTGTGAACAAAACAAACAGACACAATAGGTAAAATGTCACAAATAGGGGTACAACAGTAACTTGAACCCCGACAAGCTGCTCATGAAGGGCAAGTTGTCAAAAAAACTGGACTGTTGTTACTGGCGCGTGATTTATCTCTTTTGTTGAGAATTTTAACAACAAAATCTTCTTTTCAATTTGGTGGCGGTGTATGATTGATTAGTGCTTGAAAGATAGTGGTAAATGTTGCTGCTATGCATGGTGCAAACTCTTTGAGAAGTCTTGTCGGGGCCTCATCTTGACCAGCTGCTTTGTGGATGTTCAAGTTGCTTAACAACATTTAGTACACCATTTTCAGTCACATGTATTTTGTTACTTTTGATCATCCGAAGAATCTATTAGGATTTACTGATTTTTCAGAAGAAATTATCATGATGTCATTTATGTAGTCTATATAAGCCTTCCTACATTCTATTTGTGTTGAGCTTTTTTAGTAGATGGTATGATGTCTATCTGTCAAGATCAGGTTATCTTATGGTCTTTCTTTTAGTGTTCTTCTATTTTTATTTTCCGGTTTATCTAAAGTGGATTAAATTTTGAGAATGACATTTTCGATGGTACTGTTTTTCAAGTATGCTAGTAAGTTGAAATTAATAAGTTCTTACATTAAATTATAGAACTGTCCAATTTAGATTTTAGATTTCTCTTTACATTTTGTATTCAATTTACTAGCCTTTTTTACTTGTTCTTTCGCATCTGCATTTTTCAAAATGAATATTTTCCCCTACGCAGGTTTGTTGATTTTATCTGTTATATCAGTGTTGACATACTGTATACGATGTCATCCAGTTCTTCATCTTTGGTTGAAATTTCAAAGGAGCATAGAACAGACTTATGACTTTCTAGGATTTCCTCTTTGGTAAGTGTCGAGGGGTATATGTTTGTGTTTGACCTCTAGCTATAACTTTTCAAACTCCGAACCAGTGGTGACGTTGCTTCGCTCAAATATTTTCAAAATGGCGGTCAATAGCTAGTAGATACATTTGACTGTCTCTTAAAATACAACTGGCACATAGGGATCGTATAATGATGCTATGTGGATAGATTTGTCGATTTTCAAGAGTTAAATTGACAGCGCGTCATCCCTACAATTGCTTCCATTTCTACGATTGTAACGATTATCGGACGTATTCACAGTGTGAGGACGGAACTATACAGTTTTATAATGTTTTGGTAATTTTTGAGACTGTTAAGGATGAGCGGGGCTCACCGACATTCGAAAAATAATAAGTTGCTTGATGGAAAGATTATCGAACTCAAATGTTACTATTTAACGTTTCTGCTTCAAGTTATTGTAATGTAAATTAGATCGATCAAATAATAAAAAAACAATACAAGCATAACAAAGTTTTCCTTAAAATTAAGGAGCTCCGAGTAAATCGATCGAAACTGTCACACAACAGCAATAAAAATTTCAGAAACATCGAAAAACCAATCGTTGTTACCTTATCTGATAAAAAGTCTTAAATGTCTGAAGTTTAAAAGCGATTGTCTCAACAGAAATCCAAATATGTTAAGTTTCTCAATGTCGGATACAAGTATACTTATTGACTGCACGATAACTTGCAAGTTTACTGTACAATACCTTGGATCGAGCTTGTCCAACGTCATTAAATACATTACATATGCATTTTATGTGCAAATGTGCACAGTCAGTCATTTACAAGAAGTAGAATCATGACTGTATAAGCTGGTTCTCGGCTGAATACTACACTATGTTCAGTTGATTGAAGCGTCGCAACACAAGAGGAATCCAGTTTAAAATTTACTCTAATTCAACAAATGATTGATCATTTGTTTGACTTTGATGCTGATCATGATAATAATTTGGAAGATCTAGTAACCATGATCACGAAGGTTGAGGGAAAGTAATATGTCGTGTGACATTAGGTACTGTGAGTGATAATTTCTGGCCTAAGTAAACAAAAGAAGATGTGGTATGATTGCCAATGAGACAACTCTCCATAAGTGACCAAATGACACAGAAATTAACAAATATAAGTCCCGTACGGCCTTCAACAATGTACAAATCCCATACCGCATAGTCAGCTATAAAAGGCCCCAAACTGATAATTCAAACGATAAAAGGTTATGAACCATTACAGACAATAACAAAAACATGGTATTTTACCAACCATGCGACTGAAGGGCAAATATGCATTACCAGGAAGGCTCAATGTTATTAAAACATGTTAAGTATTGAAATACATAGGGTGCTCTTAGTGACTATGCGGCTGAACGGCTATTAACCATAAAGTACGGTAGTGTTAAGGTATAAAGATAGTCTCTCCTTCGACCTCTCACATGCTTCAAAATAAAACCCGATGACATGTATTGTTTTAGTTTGTTCATTCGTCTGTCCTCACAAAGAATATACATTTTTTGTTATGTTCTGACTATCGTGCCTATGTTAATTTGTTTAAATCTGAACGATTTTTTAGTAGATATAGGAAGGTGTGCCCGTTGGCAGTGCTCAAAACCAATTTTGATGTAATCAGTGTTTACATGTGAAAAAGGATTGCTTTTAAAATTGGGGCTATAAGGAAATAAACACCGACAACTAAACATCGCTACACACAAGTTGACACAAACCATAAATCACACAGAAGCCATTTAAAAAAATAAAAATAAAATGTTTAAGTATGCAAGTGAAAATAAAAGTTTATTTGTTGAAATAAAATAAATACAATATTTAAAAAGAATATTTATTCGTTAAACTTTAAATTATTTGTAAAGTTTATACGGAAACATCTGGTAAGCCGGAAACAATAGGTTGGATTGGTCTTGGTCTTGGTTCTCTTGCAGGTCTTTTTCTCTTTTCTCTTTTAGTCTGATGGATAGCTCCTTGGTTACCTTCTTCTGTTCTATTTCCTCTCCTTAATTTTTTTTCCGTTCTTCTGATTTTTTCTTTTAGTCGCTTGTCTCTTCTTGCTTTTGCTTCCTGGCTTCTTCTTTCTGATTATTTAGCCATTTTTCCTAAATACGACAAAAGAATACATATTTAACTTCCTGTGATTGCCTTTGCATATATTTAGTATGTTTCTGGTGGGTTTTTTTTATAGAATAGCCGGGAAAATACATATATGACATATAAATCCGATCTGATTTTGCATATGTTTGACTTTCATAACTCCGCCGCAATAAAACATAGTAGTATTAGTACGTTTATTAACATGATATCAATCTTTCAAGTCACAGTATTAACTATGATGTGTACATTAAAGTTGATAACTAGTATGCATTTTTTTTTTTAGAATTACCTTTATCAGCCAAGGCATCCATGCGTCGAATCTCGACCATAAGTCCCTTATCTTCATTATCATATATATCTAAAAGAGAAAAACATAATGTTGTTCAAAATTCGTTTTTGACATAAGTTTAGAATATATATATTCCTGGCCCCTTTTAAGCCCTGAATAAGAAATCAGATACATTCAAACATAGAAAATACAGAAGATTTTATATTCTAGTTTACGAACTATATTTCTTAATCATATATGCATCAGTTCGATAATACACCAGATAGTGGTATGAACTGTATATGGAAGAAGGAGTGATGCATAATGTGCCATAAAATTCAAATCAAATCTTCTAGATAATTCCCAAAATCACATTTACACAGTAAATCCCAAATTCAACTTTCCAGTTAAATCCCAAATCCAACTGTCAAGTTAATCCCAAATTCAACTTTAAAGTTTATTCTCAAATTCAACATTCAAGTTAATTCCCAAATTCAATTTTGCAGTTAAATCCCAAATTCAACTTCCATTTAAATCCCAAAATCACTAACTTGCAATGATCTTGCCGTCCCAAATTCTAACTTTTTTTTAATTTGAGAATATGTCTACCTGTTGACGTACTAGCCCTGGATTTATCAGTGAATCTTCTAGGTGTGTCATTAGAAATAGAGATAGACGGAAGTCTCCTGGGCTTTGTCATCTCACTTTCTGTTAACGTCTCAACAACAAATCTGACGCCACCGGAACGTTCTGATATTATCCCAACACTCTGTAACTCCTGCAATATTTCTGTCGATGGTCGAGTTTCATATCTATTGATTATCTCGAAAGAACTAGAAATCACTCCAACCTTGTTTTTGCTTATTCTTGTACAACAATTAAGTTTTGCAAATGATGCTCCCATTTTTCTTTTTGGTTTTGTTTTAAGCGGGTTTCGAACTGAGGTTTCCAAGTCGCAACTGTGACGTTTTATGTCATTGTTTGTGATTTAACGTTATGTGCAATGCAGTACAGTGCATACAATGTATGAGGGTATTTACCGCTATACAGGGCAGGACTCTTTCATGACTCGAGGAAGACGCGAAGCTTGATTACATATATTCATTTTCAAACTCCTGCATATAGTATTAATTATTAGTAAAATAGTTTTTATCTGTGTAATTAAAAAAAATTGTAAGGGTTACGCGGAACCCAGTGTCTCGCCTACTTTTGCTGTAACTCCCAGGCTCAACAAAAATGAGGAAAACAATCAATAAAAATATTCCTCTTGATACTATCTTTTGATTGTAAGAAGCTTCTGTCCAAGTTTGGTGAAAATTTCAGGATAGTTTATGAATCGAATAAATGTTTGAAAAACTTTAACTTTAACTACCTGTTTGAGTAACTGAACTATGTGGAATGCTGGACAGAACTTTAGAATGAAATATCCATCACCACTACAACATGCTGACCACCTACCTGTTTGGGTTACTGTACCACGTGGGATGCTGGACAGAACTTTAGAATGAAATATCCATCACCACTACAACATGCTGACCACCTACCTGTTTGGGTTACTGAACCACGTGGAATGCTGGACAGAAATTAAGAATAAAATCTTTAATCGCCACAACAACATGCTGCACCACTTACCTGTTTGAGTTACTGAACCACGTGAAATGCTGGACAGAACTTCAGAATGAAATCTCCATCACCACTACAACATGCTGCACCACTTAACTGTTTGAGTTACTGAACCACGTGAAATGCTGGACAGAAGTTTAGAATGAAATATTTATCGCCACTACAACAAGCTGAACCACGTACCTGTTTGAGTAACTGAAACACGTGGAATACTGGACAGAACTTTAGAATGAATTCTCCATCACCACTACAACCTGATGCACCACCTACCTGTTTGAGTAACTGAACCACGTGGAATGCTGGACAGAAATTAAGAATAAAATCTTCAATCTTCACAACAACATGCTGCACTACCGACCTGTTTGAGTAACTGAACCACGTGGAATGCTGGACAGAACTATAGAATGAAATATCCAACGCCACTACAACATGCTGCACTACCGACCTGATTGAGTAACTGAACCACGTGGGATGCTGTAAAATTAACTGGAAGAAAAACTAAGTCCATTTATAATTAAAATACAGATACACAGGTACCAAATATTGACAAAATTTCCTTTCTAGATACCAGCTTTTGATCATAAACAAGCTTCTGTCCAAGTTTGGTACAAATTTAAAATAGTATAAGAAAGTTATTAAATTAAAAAAAAAAAAAAACATAGATTACTTTAGCCGTATTTGGTACAACTTTTAGGAATTTTTGGTCGTCAATGCTTTTCAACTTTAAACTTGTTTGGCTTCCTAATTATTTTGATCTGGGCGTCACTGATGAGTCTTATGGCCCATGACGAAACGCGAGTCTAGCGTATTAAATTCCAAGCCTGCCATGTTTCCTAAATACAGCAATACATGTTATCTTGATATCATTTATGAATATAATTCCTATTTTAGTTTTTGTGTCGCTACATGCGAGGCAAATGCACGGGGGTCCACGAATAAGTTGCAATATCTGCAGCTTTCCAGTTTTAGAGCTTTTAATTATTCAATATTATAGAATACGATATGACTGCCAGTTGGGAGCAGAACAAAAATATTTAATAAAATGAGGGAAAGGCCTCGTACCTTCTCATTCAAAGCTTAGCAAAACTATCTTTTTTTTTTAATTTTTGACGACCCCAATATAAAAAAATCCGTAGCAGTTTGATTGTATGGATTGTTGTTGTGGGCCTTGGTTTATTTTATTTTTTTTAGTTTTGGGCTTCTTGCAATTGGTTTGAATGCGTAATATGGTTTTAATCTTTGATATTACCTATACCTATACACTCAATACAATCGGCTGTTAGTTTCACAGATTTCTAAATAATAATAAGGCCATCTCACAATTCTAACACTAATTTTAATCTGAAACATACCTTTAGAAGTGGTAGACTTTCATTTTCCAGTGAATCTTTTAATGAATGCTTTTGTGTAACTTTTTATCAGAACTGTTATTATTGCGATGTTAGAGAGATTTATTAGATACTTTTAAAATTTATCAACGATCATCAAGCAGTCCTGCAATAAAATAACATCTGGGTCAACTGTGTAGTTTAGCTCAGTTTATTTGACATTTGACTGGAACTATTCCATGTAAATCTTCGTCACAAATTAAGGCATGCATGGTTTTTTTTTTTTAAACGGATAACAATCAATGCTTTGATACTTGAAAACCAAATGTATCATTCCTTGATGAGGTGGTAATGGGGTTTAGGATGGACGGAGCGGCGCTAGATAGTCAAAGTTTGGATTGATACATGTTAAAGTTCTATACGTTTACCATATATGTAGCTACACAAACACCAATAATCAACCAATTTATAATGCATTGTCCCTTTTGTATTGGTCATTAAAATGGGAAAAAAATGAAATGATGATAACACTTGTTTCAGGTTGAATTTGTCAGAAATATTATTTCTAATGTCAGATGAGGGTGGCTATGATGGATTGCTTTTTGGTATCCAGTGGCAACTATTTGATGCATTTTTGTTTGACCAAGCTGAAGGTCAAACAAATAACCTCCCGCACTCAAGATAAGTACAATAGGGCGAAGCCCCCAAAGCAGTTATTACTGGCAATGAATATGGTGGTGTTGATAGGAACAGTGGTGGCTGGGTACGGCGAGAGGTAAAATGTGATAGGAACAGTGGTGGTTGGGTACGGCGAGAAGTAAAATGTGATAGGAACAGTGGTGGTTGGGTACGGAGAGAGGTAAAATGTGATAGGAACAGTGGTGGCTGGGTACGGAGAGAGGTAAAATGTGATAGGAACAGTGGTGGCTGGGTACGGGGAGAGGTAAAATGTGATAGGAACAGTGGTGTCTGGGTACGGGGAGAGGTAAAATGTGATAGGAACAGTGGTGGCTGGGTACGGGGAGAGGTAAAATGCATATTAAATGTAGAGTCCTAATGAATTTTTTTCTTTTAATTTACATAAATAAAAGACAGTTAAAAGTTGCCAAAATTCATTTTATATTAAAAGAAAAGAAAAAGAGGGGAATGAATAATCAACTACATTTTTTTTATAAATTTTTACAATTTATTTTTGAAGATTTATAGAACTTAAATGGACTGTATCAATGAATAAACGAGACGGGCAACAATGACTTTGAATGGACGGTAAACAATAGCTGCAACCAAGTGGGTTAACAGATAAATTACTTACTATAGATATTTTCTCTTATTTCAAACGTTTAAACACTCTTTTTCAAACTTCTATTTTTTATTTCAAATAGTACAGTGTCTCGTCAAATGAAAGGGAAATATATAAGTACAAACTCTGCATTACTAGTACATAAGCCTTAAGGAATTTATGTAAGTATACATACAAAAAGTATATAAATTGTGTTTAAAACATTTTGATTAAGTGATATGTTTATCCAGGTATGATATGTATAATTTACTATCTAAATATACTCTTCGTGACAAGAAAAGGAGACTAAAAATATCATTTGTAATAACTATGTTCTCTGATCGAATCAAATGTTCTGTCATTTGTAATTTTATTATTTTAAGTGTGAGAGTGTGACTGTCCTAGGATTTCGATTTTTATGAAACATCTAATCATATTTGACTGATTCAATGCACCACTTTCATAAATATTTTCATAGATATAGGAAGATGTGGTATGAGTGCCAATGAGACAACTCTCCATCCAAATAACTATTTATAAAAGTAAACCATTATAGATCAACACGGAGACTTGGTTCACACCGAACAACAGGAGTGGTTGCTGTGATCATAAAATACCCCCTCTCTATATATAACCGTATGTCGGGGTACGGGGATAGTTAAATGCATATTAAGTGTAGAGTCCTAATGGATTTTTTCTTTTAATTAACACAAATTAAAAGTTACCAAAATTCATATCATATTAAAATAAATAAAAAGAGGGTAATGAAAAATTAGCTATACAACAAGCTATAAAGGGCCCCAAAATTACTAGTGTAAACCATTCAAACGGGAAAACCAACGGTCTAATCTGTATAAAAAAAACGAGAAACTTGACTGTATAGATAACATAAGCAAACGACATCTACTGTACGTCAATTTCACAAAACATCGTAAGTTTAAGTCTTTTAAAAGTGTTATACTTAAGACTTTCCTAAGTGCAGTCCTAAGACAATTTCACAAAACATGTCGTAAGTTTTAATCCTAAACTTAGGACCGCTCTTACGCTTAAAACTTACGTCTAAACTTACGACCACTCTTAAGATAAAACTAGTACCTTAGCAACGTTACTTTCACTTCATCGAAGCATGCGCAGCGGTTACTCCCTATGTAAACAAAACGGGACGGAAAATTAGGAGATAAATGTATTGTATTTTAAGCTCCGACGGCATCAATTGGGGGTTTGATGGTCGCAAATTAAGTTTACTGGCGACGCGTTAGCTTAAAATACAATATTGGTATCTCCATTCTAATGAAACTGACAGAAAACAACGTTAAAACATGTATTTAAAATCTGTCATATGCCGTATGCGCTTGCGCGTACGTCCCATAGCATCAATTGTCAATTGATGCCATGTAAATAAGTGACGTTATCCAATCAAAATGAACGTTAAAAACGTTGTTGCATTAGAATACTCCATAGATCTCCTTTGACTTGTCAATGGAAATAACAAAGAGAAAGCTTCAGCCAGACTGATCAGAGAGTGAGCTTCTTACTTTTCTCTGGCATGGTAACTTCCAACATTTCTGTGATTAGGGGGCGGTTCGGGCACAGCCTGACTATCCAAGACAAAACAAGTACCTGTTTGGCACAGGCTGCCGAAAGGTACACAACCGTGGATTTTTTTTCATTGCCCATAAAACAAACAATATGGCGAAATTAGGAGAAAAAGAGCCATATCTCATTACTCATTAATTTATTTATTTATACATGCAAAGAAATTGCCTCGGATGAATTAATATTGATCGTTTTGTATATTACACTATTCTAAGCGACACTAACATGCAGGTCATACATTTAAAAAAAAAAAAATCAAATCATTATCTCTTAATGGGTGCCGTAGGAGGTCCACCGGATTTTTAAGCGAGGATTTCCTGCCATGTAATCGATAGAAAACTCAGGGTTAGAATTCATAGAACAGACAAGGTACATTGACAAATATTTGCTGTTTATTTTAAACGCAGAGAGGTACCACCGGCACCCTTAGCCAAAAATAAATCTTCAATTTCTCTTATGTGCCTTCGGACTTTATTTTTTTTAATTGTAGTTCCACTTTCTATATTTGGTATTTATTCTATAAATATTAGTCCAACGTGGTAAAAATCACGTAATGCAGGAATATATTATTTTGGAGTTTTCTTTTAAGGCGGGGACTCCAATCAGACAACATGCAGATGTGTATAACTGTAGATTTTATTTTTAAATGAAGAGAGTTGCCGGTCCTGCATGTATATGAATTAATCGGTTAGAAAGCAAAAGAAAATTTGAAGGTCCCATCCAAAGGGTGAAAATGGAGGGAGAAAAAGGAGGTGTTTCACGCGGAATATTTGTATCTTATGAACTCTTATATACCTAAAAGTTTTTTTTTTTTTTTTTTAACAGATTGTGAATGGTCTTCTTAATTTCTCCCATGCAAATACATTGCCTCCGTTGAAAGTTTGCAAATATCCCTATGAGCAAATTACACGGATGATAAATATCTACCATTTGCTACATTGTCGTGTTCTAAGCGTACATGCAGGTCATAAATTAATTTGTTGAATGAAATTAAATCTTTACATAATGGGTGCCGAAGAAGGTCCGTCGGAGTTTTGAGCGAGGCCTTCTTGACATGGTACATTTTGTTTGTATACCAAATAGGCAGCTATTATGAGTCATATTGTAGTTTTTATTCAATATTAGCGCAGCACAGGTACTTCGTCTTATGAATATAAAAAGGGAAATATAAACTAGACAAAGTGATGCCCCCGCGCTCCACTCTGAAGTAACTGTATTATAACAAAATTTATGCGGGACGTTCTTTGACAAATGATTGCGTCTCGCCCCCCCCCCCCCCCCCCCAGATGCAAAACGATATTTTAAAATAACTATTACATTAATGCTAATCCTCCAAAGTGACAAAGTTCAACCATCTCACAAAAGAGCAAATATTAATAAAAAATCAAAACACTGACCACATGCACACCTTCAATATGTGGTACAAACAGCCAGAAAAGTGACAACTTTTTAGCATTCACACTGTATGAGGAGTTCCCTGAAAACGCGCCTCTTATGCAAGTAAATAATCCAAAAAATGAAAAAGTTTATACATATACACCTAATAATAATCCAAAACACTTAATATAGTTGACATATTGCTTATAGTTTCTAAGAAAAACACTTAACCAATAAAACTAAACATTGACCAATGAACCATGAAAATGATATCAAGCCTGGTCAAGGTAAGACGAACCATGTCAGGCAGACATGTACAGCTTAAAATTCTTCTATACAACAAATTTTGTTTACCTATTGCTTATAGTTTAAGAAAAATTGACCAAAACACAAAAACTTTAAACTGATCAATGAACCGTGAAAATGAGGTCAAAGTCAAATAACACCTGTCAGTTTGACGTGTACACCTTACAATCCTTCCATACACCATATATACAAGACCTATTTATTAGAGTATCTGAGAAAAGGACTTGACCACCAAAACTTAACCTTGTTCCCTGATAAAAAAAAATGAGGTTGAGGTCAAGTGAAATCTGTCTGACGGGCATGAGGACCTTGCAAGGTACGTACTTACCAAATATAGTTATCATAGTACTCATATTACTCTTAATAAGAGAGAAAATAACATTAAAAAAAAATCTTAACTAATTTCAAGTTGTCACACAACCATGAAAATGAGGTCAAGGACAATGAACATGTAACAGACGGGAACTTCGTAACATGAGGCATCTATATACAAAGTATGAAGCATCCAGGTCTTCTACTTTCTAAAATATAAAGCTTTTATGAAGTAAGATAACGCCTCCGCCGTCGTCGCCGCCCTATCTTTGTAGCAAGCTTTCTACGACATATGTCACAGGTTCAACAAATACCTGAAACATATCTTCTAGCATACCTTAATGTTTAACTACACTTCGATAGCTGTTCTCCATTCTACACTAGCTATGAAGCCCTCAAAACTTCTTATAAAATGAGAACCCTTTTGTTTCAAATTGTTAGTGTGCATATTAGATTAAACCAAGAAGCAAGTTTCCACGTGAGATGTGGTCTGTTGATGATATGCCGAGTATATATGGATTTGATTTTATTAATTTTCTAACTTTATTACAATTTTTCAAATCAATTGAAAAGTCAGAATTTGATACGAGTCCCTTTAAAAAGTATAAGAAATATAAAACATTTAACACTTAAATGAGAATATAAGAAGATGACACACCTGGAACCCTTAACAGAACTTATAAAGAAACAGCAGTCGGAAACGATAGCTTATCCACTCTCTACAACTTGAATGGACAGTAACAAAACACTTAATCAGACATTAGATTTAGATCATAGGAACCAAATTTATGGTCTTGATTACACTTTAAAATACAATGCTTTGTTAAGATCAGCCTGGTAAGACCGCAGAGGTCGCTCCATGAACAGTTGGGGCAAGTTTGGACACAATATTCAAGCTTAATACTGTCTGAATTTGGATTGTGATCAAGTTTTTGACATAAAGCCAAATAAAAAGATATGTGTGTTTCCTATGTCCCTACCTACCCCATATCTTAAGCTTAGAAATATCATACCTTTAAAATTTTTCTGCTCATTTTTCAATAAGCACTGTTAAAGTAAGAATTTATCTCACATAGACTCAATGTAAAAAAAAAAATCTCTACCTATCTTTCCTATTTTTTTCAAAGATGTAATAGGAAATACACATACTATTTTGTTTGGCTTAGTAAAGGTTTCTGACACAAACTAAATGTGGTCAACAATCTATTGTGCTATACTGTTATATTGATTAAGATTAAACGAAGTGTGCTTGTATATAACGAGTGAATCTCCCAATTGCTACGATATTCCCGGGCTTGTATTTCCTATCAAGATTTCCTTAATAATGGATTGCTGCTAACAAGTAAGCTTTAAAAGCAAGAATTCCAAATGATGAAGTTGAAATCCTCCTTTCGTACATTTTACGGACGCCATCACGAGTTGGTTGACCGATATGGAATGGCCGTTTCACAGATGATATCAGATATGTTCCTTATGTCGTTATTATAATACCCTTCCGTTTTCACGAATGTAACCTTCCGAATAAGAATATATACCGGATTTGTAATAACATAGGTAACAAGACGGGTGCCACATGTGGAGCAGGATCTTCTTACCCTACCGGAGCACCTGAGATCACCCCCAGTTTTTGGTTGCTTTGTCAGTATATTTTCGATTTATGAGTTTGACTGTCCCTCTGGTATCTTTTGTTCCTCTTTTCGGTAAAAATCATGTTTACATTTGTTCTATTGAGCTGAGTGCGTACGGTTATAAATTTATGTTATTATATTTAATACTGTACATGCGTGCTGTGGTAAATTTACACCGACCATATACTATAGTAGTAAGTCTCTCTATAATGAGCGAACGCAGTCTATCATTTCCAAAACAATGGTCCTTGAATTGGAAATCGGTAGCGGTTTTAATATCATCTCGGCATCTATATACATATCTATTGGGTTGTACGGTCTCTACATATGCTTTCTCTAAGTAAGTGGCGTATAAAGAATAAAATTGGCAATGCTGCAATCATTTTATAAATACTTTTAAAGATAATCGTAAGAGTGGTCGTAAGTATTTTTTTTACACTTAAGTGTGAATAGAGGCACTCTTAACTTTACGACCAAAGTTGGTCGTAAGTTTTGACGTAAGTTCTTTTGTGAAATTGGTTTTTGACTTAAGACTTGACTTAAGTGTAATCTTAAACTTACGATGTTTTGTGAAATTGGATTCCTAACTAAGGACAGGTGCAAGCATTTGCAGCGGGATTAAACGTTTTAATGGAACCAAACCTTCTCCCTTTTTCTGAAGTAATAGTATAAAATCACAACGTAGAAAAACACACGATAAAATATCAATTGGAAGGCTTAACTCAATCAAAAAACGTAAATTAACACACTAAGAACGAATAAATTTGATCATGTTTTTTTTACATTTATATTTCAGTGGAGCAGCAGTACCGTTTGATAAGAAATAAAGATTAAAGCAATGGGTTGTTGCAAAAGTAAAGCTACCACAGCTGCCACCATTAAAAAACCGCCTATTGACAATGCACCGTTAATTCAAACACTATCACTCAATTACAAATTCGACACACAGCCGGATGCAGGAGTCTGGACTACAGGATTGGCCGTAACGGAAAAGAACCAAATTGTACTTTGTTTTAGAAATCAATTTAAACTTCTAATCTTTGATGCGGAAGGCGAATATATAAAATCGTGTGAAACGGCCAACCGACCGTTTAACGCTGCAGTGGTCCCGAACTCTTCGCAACTTCTTGTTACTTTGCCCGGCAACAAATCGTTACAATATGTTGATACGATCAACTGGACAGCTGGAAACGAGCTAAAAACCAGAGGATACTGCTGGGGAATATTTGTAAAAACGGATAAAATTTTTGTTGGCGGCGATGATGAAATATATATTATGGATATAGAAGGGAACAATTTAAAAACGATCAGGGTACCGGGAAATTGCGTTCGTTATTTATGCGTTGGTACAAAAGAAGATAAAAACATATATTTCACAAGTCAAAACAATTCAGTTTATTGTATTTCCATAGAAGGTGCAGAGGTTTTTACTCATACATCGCCATTTCTTGTATCGCCAGCTGGTATTGCCGTTGCTAATCGTCATATATATGTAGCTGGATTTGGTTCATTCGCTTTGCATAAACTCGAATTGAAAAAAGGCGATATCATAAATTCTGTCGCTTTAAAAAAGGAAAATGGAATCAAGAAACCAAAGGCTTTATGTTTTAATAGACATCTTACACGTCTATATATAGCTAATGACGGCGGAAAATCTATAATCATTTACAATACTAAACCAGGGGTTTACGACCCTGAGCAAGATGTGTCTTATAGATAATTTATAACGAATAAATGTCAATTTGTCAGTACAAATATAAGTTACTTGTAACTTTGCATTGGTACATAAATGCATTAAAGTTTTAATCTTTTGGAAGGAAGAGCAATTAAGTTATTTAGTACAGTTGCAAGATCCACTGGCAATTAATGCCGTGACATGAACTGTAATTTTTCCTAAATATAGAGTAGTCAGATGGAGCAATTGCCATATCAGTTTCTCTTGCATGTAAAAGACACCCTTGTAGATTTCTAAAAAGAACACTTGCACCTGCAAAGTGGAAAGGGATTAATATAAGTTGCAAGTGAAAAAAAGAAAGCAAAAGAAAGAAAAACAATAGTACACAAAATAACCCAACACAAAAAAATAAAAAGTGGGCAATACGAAACCCACAAAACAATGTAGGTTATCTCAGGTCGATAAACAGCTAGCTATTAAGTACAAATTCCATATTAAGTCTAATTCGGTACGTCAGATTCGTAAAAAAGGGGGAAGGAATTGTAGTAACGACATTACATGACATGAACATATCAGCTATTTTCAGTAAAACGGATATTCCATGACGGTCAACCAACTTGTTGTGCATGGATTCCGTAAAATTCACGAATAGATGATTTCAACATCACCACTTTGAACTCTCGATTTAATGTCTTCTATTGTGAGCAACAATTCTCTATCAAGGAAATTATGATAGGAAATTCAAGCCCTGTGATATCGTATCAACTGGGAGATATATGTACTACCATGCTACGTAGTAATGCAGGCGCAACTTGAATGTTGCTACATAGAAATGGAAAGTTTAATATTTAAAAAGCTGAAATTATCTCTTTATTCGTAATTTTTTGGTTTCGACCGATCCTCATAGTAATTTCTACAAATTCAAAATAGTCACACAATGTTGCATTATTTAGTGAGAGAACATCATCTCTATTGCAGAAAGTAAAGTTAAAGGATACTGCTTACTTCTTTTCTTTCATCATAACTGAGAATTTCATGTATTAAGTTAGCCTCATATGAAAAAAGGAATACGTTAGCAAGAGAAGGGTTGGTTCACATTGGAATGCCGATTGTTCGTTAAAAAAAAAAGTCCTCCAAACGTGACAAATAGGTTGCCAATCAAGAAATAAAACATCATGATAAAATCAGTTTCAGAGATTTTGTGTTTGCATCAAAGTGATTTATCCCTCCCTAAGACAAGCTGCTTGTTTTAAAATAAAATGTTAATCGTCCCTTTGGTTTATAGTAATAAAACTATAATATCTGCATTTGTAATATTCCGCATTTTTGCGCCTGTTCCAAGTCAGGAGCCTCTGGCCTTTGTTAGTCTTGTATTATTTTAATTTTAGTTTCTTGTGTACAATTTGGAAATTAGTATATGGCGTTCATAATCACTGAACTAGTATATATTTGTTTAGGGGCCAGCTGAAGGACGCCTCCGGGTGCGGGAATTTCTCGCAAAATTGAAGACCTGTTGAAGACATTCTGCTGTTGTTTTTTCTATGGTCGGGTTGTAGTCTCTTTGGCACATTCCCCATTTCCATTCTCAATTTTATGCAATTAAGATAATAACATGTGTTGCTATATTGGAGTAATTTACTAAGAATTTCAGATAAATCTGTAAATTTTATTCGAGTTTTAGTTTCATTATTAAGAGTTCATCATGTAAATAGCGAAAGTCCGTTTGCCCAAAAAAAACGCGTTGGCTCTCATTCAATTTCACTTTCTTCACTTTCGAACCCTACACATCGGTCGAACTCAAAGTCCGTCCGCACCCTTTTTATTGGGTTCGTGTTGACTAATTTTGTATTAGAGTTTTGGAATTATGTATTGCTATAAACATATGTTGTTCATTGTTTCAAAATAAAATAACATTCCGTTAATAATTTGCATATTACTTTGATTTTGGTCAAAGTTAAGCCTGCGATGCAAACGGGTAGTAGCAGATTACTAGTACCCAGATTTTTTTATTATCAATTGTATAATATATATAACTTTAAAACATTAAATTGTTATCTTCTCGGAAACAAATAATAGATGATACAGGATTGGCAGCATACAACAAGGAATACGGCAAGGAGCTAAACTATATATCTACTCTCCTGTACAAAAGGTATAACAACACTATCCTAAGGGAGCTACCATTTGATTTTTATGGGGGGGGGGGGGGGGGGGCTAGGATGAAAAATGTTGTCCTGCTTTTTTTTTTAGTTGTAATCTCTGTCCTGCCTTTTTATTTTTCACTCTATCCGGTCCTTTGTTGTGTTTTTTTAGTTTATCCTGACTTTTTTTACAATAATTGTCATCCTGACTTTTTTTTTTTGCAAGTGTCTCATCCTGCCTTTTTTTCCCTCAAAACTCCTGTCCTGCCTATTTTTTTCCAATTTCATCCTAGCCCCCCCCCCCCCCCCTATAATAATCAAATGGTAGCTCCCTAAATGCAATCACAGGCAGTCACCTTGGAGCAAAGATTGGTACCATCTGCGTAGCCTCACCAACCTGTACGAACGACATCGCCTTACTAGGGGAACCACATGATATACAAGCAATGCTCAATATTATTGAATTCCATACAAAGAGAGACATGGTGAAAATAAACCCAGAAAAATCAGAAGTCCTATGCACATCTAAAGGAAAGAACTACCAACAAAAAGCATACACCCTTGGTGAGAAACAAATCAACAGAGTAGACAAGCTAAAACATCTTGGTATTACAAGGAACGTTAAAAGCAAAGTAAACACAGATGAAAGGCTAAAAACTGGTAGACAAACCATATATGCACTTCTAGGATCTGGCCTACATGCACGTACAGGAATGTGCCTGTTAGTACTCGGCAAAATCTGGAAAACATATGTAGTCCCAAGATATCTCTATGGTCTGGAAGTACAAATCTGCACAAAAGCTGATATATATGAGCTGGAAAAACTACAGAGGAAAATATTTAGACAATTCCTCAGTCTACCTGAAAGGACTGCATCCTCTGCCCTATATATTCTCCTAGGAGCTGAACCAGTTGAAACTATACTAGACAGAAATATGCTTTCATTATTCCTTACAACCTCTCGGCTAGATAATGCAATACAAAAGAAAATCCTACAATGGGAACTTGAAATCGGAAAGGACTTCACAGAATCCTTCATAAACCGAATAGACAAAATTTGAAATAAATACAGTCTGCCAAATCCAAAAGAAATTTTAGAAAACCCGCCATCAAAATACAAATGGAAAAACATGCTGAAAAAAGCCATAAATACATACTGGTCAAATATCTGGAAAGAGGAATGCTTGATAAAAACAACGATTAAGTACTTGACAATCCAGGAAAATCCTACTGAAAACCCACATAATATCTGGAAAGCTGCCAGAAACAATCAGAATGACATTCCAAAAGCAGAATTCAAAAGTAGACTAATAACTGGAACCTACATGCTATACAAACAACTAAAGCAAAATTTAGCAAAAATCAAATTTCAGGAATATGTGAGCTATGTACCAAAGCTGAGGAGGACATTAAGCACTTTCTGCTGGATTGTGAGTCTCTGGAGAGTGTTCGTCTAAAACAGATGAACAAACTTCTATCTCTAACCGAGTTGAAAGGGGGAGGTGATAAAACTATTTATAAAGAGGAGGATGCGCTTCAAATTATAATGGACTGCTCGAAGCTATCAACAACTAGCCTATACCACCTAAAAGCAATTGACCTGATAGAAATAGAAAAACAATCTCAAACTTTCTGTCACCAAATGCATAAGGAGCGCACCAAAATACAAACACGAAGATACATGAAGTAGAGGCTGAAGTGAAACCGCTGAACCATCCAAGTACTTTTCTTTAAGACCCTCAGCAAAGTGAATTTACATTTAAACAACAACACTGTTATTGTATCCAGCTATATAAACTGCATATATGTATACAAAACGGAAAGATGGACCAAGCAGTCTGCATAGAATGCCAAGCTAACTGCCTCCATCTACGACTAGATTACGGCTGCTTACATCTAATTATATGCTAAGACCTTGGCAGAAGTTCACCTTTTACTTAAATTTTACGATATATATGAGTTTTCAGCTTTTTGGTGTTTTTTTTTTATTAGCTAAAGATAATTTTTATTTTTTAATTGGTTACCTTATCTATTAAAAGCAATTACCATACTGCCATATATTTAATCCCATTTATATTTTTTGTTTTTTGTTTGAACTACTTATTTTTACCTTTTACCCTTTGATTTTATCATTTTTCTTTCACATTTAAATCTTTTAATTCTTTAAACATATGATAGTAATATAACGTCTCATAAAAAGGGATCAAAACTGAGACCGAACGGGTGCGAAAGATATGGGGACGAGCGGACATAATACCGAAAGTAGGCTTGCATGGTATAATGTGGTTACAGGCGCTGTGACGTGTGGTTCAGTAGTCCGACATTTAGACTGAAGTTATCCTCATAACATTATTGAATGTAAGACATAATTTGCATTAATTAATCTCGATTTAGGGTGCTATTTCTCACCAAATAGTACATGATGATACTTGTTACAATGAGCTCAATTTACAATAAATCACAGGAGGTTGAAATCCTATCAATGAGGGTCTATAAATATGTCAACTCGACTATCACAGTAGAGCTTCTCTCGTAGAGAGAAGCGACACATCTTTGTGTCGTTTCGTCCATGCAATTCATCCTGAATCTCCATTGCAACAAAATTATAGCTGGACAAAAACCATCTTTAAACATTCATTCTTAAAATTGTCCATGTAATGTTATTTTTACGTTTGCAGCAATTCGTGAAAGTCCTTGTAATTGTCATTGTCAAGGATTGGATCTTTTCCTATATACAGGTAAATCTAAATCTTCACATATTTGAGTCAGGCTAATGTCTCCTTCTCCATCATTATGTCATCCCAGACTTTTTTATTTTTTTTATTTTTTTGGGTCCGAATTCAGTATGCCTGAAGTTAGAATATTAAAATTTAAATATAACGTATACATAAATCCGGACATCCTGGCATTTCAATTTTTCAGGTGGTGATGCCAATAGGAATCCTCTAGATTTTTCCTCTATTTGAAGGTAATGACTGAATATTTTTATTGCTGATTATTTTTTAACCGATGGATATAGTATGAAAAAAATCAAAATGGAGATATTATATAGTGTCTTTAACAACATTAAAAGAGTAAAATTGTGATATTTAACTGGTGTCGATACATATCAATTAAATTCATTTGCATTGAAGTCTATGAAAAGTCTAGAGGATTCCTATTAGTTTCATCTCTCAACATTGTTTACATAACAAAAATGCCCGAGCAAAAATGCTAATCATTGATTGGTCAGTTATAAGTTGTGATGTCACTGCAAATTTATGTATGTATAAAAAAGAGGATGTGGTGTGATTGCCAATGAGACAACTCTTCACCAGAGACCAAATGACACAAAAAATAATGGCCTGATTAATTTACAAAAAAATTAACAAAAAACAAATATGTAACTCAACAACGAATTACAGGCTCCTAACTTGGGACAGGCACAAACATACATAATGTGGCGGCTTAACCATGTTAGCGGCATCCTAACCCTCCCCTAACTTGAGACAGTGGTAACAGTACAACATACGAACGAACTATAAAAATCAGTATTGTTTGAAAACCCATGGACAACCTCACAAGACAACGTCCAGGGATGTCAACAAAAACCTTGGTATCATTTACAGTACACTGAAAAAGTATCCAAAAACTATAAAATATGTATAACATAATTATTTTCATAACTAACTATTACAGGAAGAAGTGAAATATTTTCATCACAAGAACACAGGATGTTAACTGGATTTTTTTTCAGTTAAGTATTTATATATATTAATCAGTAACTAAAATAGAAAATCAAAAATGCCCCAGATTTAACAGTCAGGGGTATGACTCAAACAAGTGATTTCATTATCGCTTATTTCAGTGATTTTCAAATTTCAGTAATCACCTATTTAAGTGATTTTGGTGTTTTCTTTGATCTTCAAATGCTGATTTCACTAATTTTCCATGAAATGGCAATTTTTTCTGAAATTTGTCTACATAGATCAATTATCTCTTTATCTTGATATATCAATTTTATCAGTGCGCTTGGGCAGCAAGTTAGTGCGCTGAAGCTTTTAAAAGAACCCTTGGGACTATTTCTGTCTTCTATATACTATATTTCTAGAGTTTACTACTCTACCAATAACATAAAGGTCAACACATTTATGTAATCTGCTTTGTTTTCTTTATAATTAGTATGATTTACTTCAAGGTTTTGACCGTATCTACAAATTATCCCAGTTTAAGCATAATCCAAATAAATTTTAAAAACTGACAAAATAATTTAGCAAAAGAGCATTTTTGCATGTATTCAGTTGTATTTTCAATAGAATAGTTTTTTTAACCCTATGTAAATCTAGATTGTGGGTAAATTATTGAGAAAATGTTATAATAAGTGATTTAATGTTTACATCTCAAATCACTTATGCAAGTGATTTTAAAAAGTGTTTCTAATTTTATAAACATTTTTCATTTTTCAATAGCGCAATCACTTTAATAGGTGATCCTGAAATCACTTGTTTAAGTAGTACCCCTGACTATTTAATGTTTAGTCAATAAATTCAATGTTTTAAATAATATCAAACGTACCAGGCTTTTAATGTTAACCAGACACCTGTTTTGTGTAATCAACACTTATCAGTGACTCAAATCGAAATATTAGTTAGGCAAAAAAAAAATCTAGAGCATAAGACAAAATGATATTTGATATAAGTGCCAATAAGACAATGTAATAGTTATGTAATTTATGACACAGGTATTGACTCACTCAAGAGAAAAAACAGACAAATAGAGGATGTAAAGCAAAGAAGACTGAACATGGAAGAATCATGTCATATTCTGGAAGATAAATGGAAACATCCTTGGCTGAAAAAAATAGTTTAAAGCAACAGGTAACAATTTAACTAGATAAAAGTGATCTTGTTCATGTATTTTTTTGCATGTTAACTTTTTATACATTGTGATTTGGATGGAGAAGTGTCTCATTGGCAAGCATACCACATCTTATTTATATTTGAATACTTTCATCAAACTTTTATTGAAAAAGTCACCTTTAAAAAAAAAATAGTGATAAAAACATTAAAAAAAAAAACAATTGAGACATGATGACAAAGCTATACATTTTGTATGAAGCCATTCTTGGATTGCATGCACGATCAACGGTTTGACAAGCCTATTATATTGCTCAAAGACCATTCAATTCTTATAATTACATATTTTTGCTAGGATGAAGGAAAAAACAATCTCTATCATTTTTTTGTATATATTTACCTGTACATATAAAGCATGTGCTATCATGGGTGTTACATATCAGTGTGCTATGAAGAATGACGTGAGATTGTTGTTAGCCAATCAAAATAACAGATTTATATGTTGAAATATACTAGTACTGTAATGTAATTATTTGGATTAAAAGGGGTGTTTTTTTTACCTGCGTCACCAACGGTGAAAGCAGGTCTAGTAACCGCTCGACTCCGTCCGTCATTCCGTCCGTCCGAAAGACTTGCATATCAACTTTAGTCAAAGATTTCTTGGCTTCTATGAAAGGGAATGATTTTATATTTGGTCCAGAGCTTGATCATGTTGAGTTGTAAAGTGTAAGCAATTGTTAGATCTGCGATGCAGCCACTTCCTGTTTGCTGATAGTTTGAAATTTAGCTACTCAGTGTACAAGGAAAATTTTTCGTCAAAGTTTTCTTGGCTTCTATGAAAGGGAATGATTTTATATTTGGAACAGAGCTTGACTATGTTGAGTTGTAGGGTGTAAGAAATTTAAAGATCTGTGGTGCAGCCACTTCCTGTTTGCCGAAAGTTTGAAATTTAGCCACTTATTGTACAAGGAAAATTTTTAGACAAAATTTTTTGGTTTCTATTGAAGGAATTGTTTTAGATTTTCTGTAGAGCAAATATATGCAGTGACGCAGGTCCAGACCAGTATTGGTCTTGAATGCTGGATACTATCCATGCATGTCTGTGTCCACACAGTAAATTAATTATAAATTTCCGGATCTGCATTATTCATCATACGTAGCTGTTATAGTTTTAAATGATAAAAGCAAACAGTTTTACAATTTTTTTTCTAATTATTCATTTGACAATATATAGTTTTCTTATTATTTCAGTGAGACGTTTCAATATTTCATCACATGAACACTGGGACATCTATAGAAACAAGTGGGACATGCAGTTTATTGATATTCTAAATAAAAAAAAATTGCTTCCAATTTCATTTCAAGCTTTTGTATTTGACCTTTAGAATGAGAAGATTTATATTCAATTCTTTACACCGCCTCGGTGATGTAATGGTTAGTGTGGTCGCCTCGAGTGCGGTAGGTTGTGGGTTCCACCCTCTGCGGGGTCAAACCAAAGACTTGAAAATTGGTATTTGCTGCTTCTTCGCCAAGCACGCGGCAATAAGGAGTTAGAGCAAAGACTGTTCGGCCCGGACTGTTCAGTCAGAATAATGTGTCTGGGTAAGTGACATATATTCCTGCGAACTGTTACCTTGTGAGCTAGCATGTTAAAAATCCAGGTCAGTGTGTCGGTCGAGTACAAAGCAGGGTTAATATTCATTAATCATTATCATGTTCTCATCCTGAATATGCATCTGACTTGCCACTGGACGTTAAACAACCATCCATCCATCCATCAATTACTTATTGTTTGATTGCTGGTAACCCTTAATTTAACTGCTACTGTAATTTCCTTCCACTGTAGTGTAATTGTAGTGTAGTTTGTAATTGAAAACAGACAACCATTTTGACTGACATATTGCTATCCACATAAGTTGCTTTAAAAATCTTCCCTTCTATAGACTGATCAGAATCGTATTTAGAACATCTAATCGTATAAATAAGAAGATGTGGTATGAGTGCCAATGAGACAACGCTCCATCAAAGTCACAATATATAAAAAGTTGATAATTATAGGTCAAAGTACAGCCTTCAGCCTTCACCACAGAGTTAAGTTTCTGTTAAAATTATACCCCATGACGCCATCAACCAACATGATGAAAATAGAGTTATTTTTTTCAGTTTCATGCAGTTTTCAATTGATATTAAGTACATAATTTTATAATGATAAAAGAAAGGTAAAACCGACTTGAAAGGGACAATCAAACTTGAATGTAGAAAGGAAACTTACATAAACATGGATAGATATGTATTTCATTTTTTTTCTGCTTACAGACCCTTTGCATATAAGCTTATTCCATACAGAGATTAATAATTCAATTAAGTGTGTCCTCTATTTGAATTGAAAATAACAGGTTCTCTGGTTATTGCAGTGGTCAGTCTGTCTGTTGACCATTTTCAGTGTTGAGACTACAGAATTTAAGATTTGGTCCATTTTCAATAGTGGCCTTTTCTAAATCTTGCTTGTAACAGAGTTGCAGGAGATTCATATTGGTTTTGGTTTAAAAAACTTAGATTATACTCTCAAGATTATTTTTGTGGTATGCTATTAATGAGAGACATGTAGATAATTTGCATTGACTCTTATACCAGTGGTGCTATTTATATTTATAGGCTTTCAAATCTTATTCTATTTTGATATTGGTATAGAAAGCCTCATAATTAAAAAGTTGGTCTATATACAAGGTCATAGGCATAGGCGGATCCAGGGGGGCCCCCCCTTTCGTGGGAAAAATTTGGTTGATTATATAGGGAATCACTGAAGCATGACTGGAGTGGGCTCCCCCTTAGGTCAGTCAGCGGGCCCCCCCCCCCCCTTTATGAAAAGTTCTAGATCTGCCACTGATAGGTCAACCCTTGATTTGTAGTGTACACCATATATTGTTACATGAATGGTGTGATACTTTATGAAAGTCATTCTGCATACATGGTCATAGACATATGTCAACATTTTATTTATATTATGCTTTATATCTTGGTGAATAAATATAATCTGGTAAGTAATTCAAAGGTTTGGTCTTCTAACAAGGTCGCAGAAATATTGTATGTTTTGACTATTTGTATAGTTCACAAGAATTGTTGCATGCATGCTTCATACGAGAACTAAGCTACAATTGTGGTCAAAAGGCAGATTATTTAATCTAATACATTGGTTTGAGTTGAGTTTACCCGAAAGATATCTTGTATACTTGCAGCTGTTAATTATATTTATAAACTGGTAATTTAAACTAGTAAACAGAATACCCAATAAAAATCTAATCTGGTGATTAGTTAAAAAGTTTTGAATGATCATGGACACAGGCCCATCTTCTTATCACTAGTCTATTACAGATTATTATGGAAGACAGTCGTCCTACAATATTTAAAATTGTTGACGAGCAAGCACACTACAATATATCTGTTTATGTTATGACCAAGCATTCATGCATGTGGTGGTATGTCAAAAGAAACTGCTAAAAACTGCCAAGTATTTAGACCAAAAATTGAGTTTACTGCTACATACCAAATAATAGGGTAGGTGGGTAGAAGATCAAATATTTTTACTATTGCTTCCTTATTATTAATATATAGAAATAGTTTATAAAAAAAATGAAATTCTGTTTCTATGCAAACAAGAGGTATCCTTAATTTATTTGATTCAAAGAATGGTTTTTTTTCCATAAGATGAAATGACTAACTTGCAAATTCATAACCTAAGGTTATTTGTCAATAAAAAAGCAAAAGTAGGTAAGGTGAAAGTACATAAGTACATATCCACTCAGATGTGGGTGGGGTTTACAGAATGGAGAATAAGGAGTGGGGGCTAGAATAAAAAAAAATACCTGCAAATATTACAGAACAGTCAAAAGTATATCTGAAAGCAATTTCCAGACAACAGTAAGCAAGTAATTATTACATAATAGCCATTGTTTTTATACAAATAAAGTTTGATGTGTGAAAAAATTAAAGAATACACTAACAGGAATGATCCATCATTTCAAGATTTAACAGACATAAATATAAATTTGATTAGACTTCATGAACTAATGAAATAAGGCAAAATAAAATTTATGTGTGCATTCAGTTACATCTAAAAAAAGAAAGTTACATGAAGAGAATTTTTAAAGCCTTTTTTACATTGGGTCTATAAGAACAACATTCTTACTTTAACGGTGCTTAATGAAAAATGACAGAAAAATCTGTAGGGTAGGCAATTAGTAATTTTAAGACTAAAAAGTATAGGGTAACTGAAAACTCACCCCATATATTTTTATTTGTCCTAACCAAAATGAATGATTATTATTGCACCATCTGTAATATGTATTTAATTAATTATTAATTATTTTTCTAAAACCATAAATCATTAGTTGTTGAAATCTTTTCAATTTTTTTTGACACATCCATTGATAAAATTTCAAGAACCTGGGCATATTTTTTTCCAAAGTACTAATATATTTTTCCAAATAATCATTTAGTTTACATCCCCTTTCTACAAATATTTCTAACATAAGGACCCCTTCATTTTTTTAAAAGTGCAAATCAAGCTATCCACTGCTGGAACTGATACTGAACATAAATAAAAAATTACAAATTTCTTATTTTGGTCTGTGCTCCCCCTTTTTTGTTTTCACTTAGAAATTCTAATTAAGGATATAATTGGGCAGGTTACAGGTTTAAGGTACTGATGAAAACGTGTATTACCATATAACTGTATCTATTTGCTTTGACATGATCACTTGAAACAGTAATAGAAAGAAGAATTCTTCAGATTATTGTGAAATTTAAATTTCCCGCATGTAAACTTTTTACACAGAAGAGTTGTTTCCCTTGAACTTCCAAGCGAACAATTAAATTTAATGAAGGGACGGATTTTTTAATAGTTTGACATCATAATACTTTAGGAATAATTATGAGAAAGTACTTGATAAATTTGTATGATTTATTTCGACTGTTTGTTTAATTAAATACTATACCTCATTTACATATATTCACTGCTGATTGGAATTTCCTCGACTTCCTGCCATGGCCAAAACGAATGACAAGGATTCTGTCAGGACGTAAAAAGAAGCTGTAAATTAATAATTAGTGACCTGCAAAGTAGTTTAAGTGGTTAATTGAAGTAACAATATGTTTATTAGTTGACGCATAGCGTTTATTCCGATCAAAAAGTCCCAGATTCAAAAAAGTTAAAAAATATTGAAAAACGCGTTGCATTCCTGTCGCTTCTCTCTACGAGAGAAGCTCTACTGTGATAGTCGAGTTGACATATTTATAGACCCTCATTGATAGGATTTCAACCTCCTGTGAATAAATACAAGTGCAGGGGCGGATCCAGCCATTTTAAAAAGGGGGGACCCAACCCAGGACAAAAAGGGGGAGGGGGTTCCTACTAAATGTCCCCATTCAAATGCATTGATAGGCCAAAAATGGGGTTCCTACTAAATGTCCCCATTCAAATGCATTGATAGGCCAAAAATGGGGTTCCAACCCCCCCCCCCCCCCCCCCTGGAGAATCCGGGTCCGTACGCCCTAATTCACGTTCGCCCTAGTACCTGTTCGCCCTGATACCTGTTCGCCCAGGGTCCATTCGCCCTGATTTTTATTTTTTACTAATTGTTGTCTAGTGGCATAATTTTAAGTATTTGAATAAAATATGTTGAAGTTTGTTGAAAAAATCACCGAATATTGATATTGCCGCAATCAATTTCATCATTTTCCCTTTGATTGCAGTAGAATACTGGAATGACACTGTATTTATCTTTGTTGATATTTGTTAACAAAATAATTGTATTCAGTCATTCACTTATGTATGCAGTACTAGTATAGCTTAGACTAGTCTCAGAGTATTTTAATGAATGAACTTGTAAATCCGTTTTACAGTTCGTACATTTTTTTTAAATCAATTTCAAGCTGAATATATCATCAAAACAAATTTGTTTTTTATATAATAAATCCATCAAAAGACAGGTATCACAATAAGCAGTGATCCGAATTATTTTGTCATAGAACAATAAATTAATGATCCTTAACAAGCCATAAACTTTTAGATATTTCCATGTTTCCATAAATTTCAAGAACATATACCATAGAAATATATCTGATTAAGTTTATTCAACTTCAATGCCCTGAATATTAATATTTTTTAGTAGGGCGAACGAACTCAGGGCAAACGGACCCAGGGCGAACATGTTACTAGGGCGAACGGTCCCGATACCCCCCCTGGATCCGCCAATGCAAGTGAGTGAAATTGACTTTAATGTTCAAACATATCTTCCTGCCAACCAAGATGGCTGCCAGAGCTTAAAATAGAATATTAAAGGAAAATGCAAGTTTTGTCAATTATCTCGAAAACTGCTATGAATAGAAAAAATATGGCAGGGGCAGAAATGTTGAGATTGTTTTGATCTACCAGCTGCCTACTATCTCTCAATATTGTCACATTTTTTTACAAATTATTTTCAAATTAAGCTCCACTGGCCCAGTGGATCAAGCAAGATTTTCTCTTCACTTGGCAGTCATTGTAGTCCATTACTTTTCAAACCTTCTCCTCTAAAATAACTTGGCCAAATTTAATCAAACTAGGAAACAATCATTATAGTGTACAACTAGTTTTAAAAATGTGTTTGATGACCTGGATTGCTAACCAACATGGCCAACATAGAACATAAGGGTAAAATATAGTTTTTGGCTTAATCTCTTGAAATGTTTATCAGGTTAAGATTTATCTGCACTGATATTTTCAGACAAATCAAACAACCTGTTGTTTGGTTGCTGCCCCTGAAATGGCAGTTTTAATGAAATTTTGACAGTTCGCGAAATCTTTTTTTTCCTGGTGGTCCTTGAGGAAAATCTGCAGGTATTCACTATTAATTCTATTGAAAAATACTAAAATTGTGTCAATCCTATGCCAAATTTTGACGGTAAAATCCTGAGGACCACCACTTTTCGTGAACTCTATTTTGAAGTTTTTGATTATTATCCTGGATATTATTAAAGATAGAGATCAACTATAAACTTTACATATTAAACAGCAATCATTTTCATCATAGTAAGATCTACCAATAGCAAATGAATAGGTAAACATGACCAATATTGCCAATTGACCGCTCAAGGAGTTATTGCCCTTTATAGTAAATTTCATTTTATGATCACGTAATGATGGTTTTGTTAGTATTATCCATACAAACTGTGTCATTTTGTCACAACCTGTAGCTTGAGAAAATACTTAGTAACCTATAGTTTTTGTCATATTTTAAATTTTAACATATCACAATATATATATATTAGGTTTTGGTTAAGTATGAACAAATTCGATCATGGGTTATTGCCCTTTATATTCAATTTCTAACAATTTTTCTTTAATTTTTTTTATAATCTTTTACAAAAAAAGTTCTTCACTTAATTTTCTGGGCCAAATACAATTAAACTTGGCCATGATTTTCACTATTTTGTATAAATAAAAATGTATCCGATGACCATGCCATCCAACAAACATGGCCACAATGGCTAAAAATAGAACATCTATATCCAACAACACAGGTTAAAGGGCATACACTGAAAGTTGTATAATTATGAACAACACAGATATTGATTTTGAGTTTGTCTGACAATGTCTGATACTATATAAACATGATAAACATGATAAAAAGGCTTTTGCTGTTTTTTTAAAATTGGATGATAATCATGTGACTCCAAGAAACTTAAATCATGTCTTTAGTACAATAATTGTGCCATATTTGAAGTTTGAGGTCATAAAATTACTAGCAATATGTATGTATTTTTAAAATAATGATTTTCTTTGTAGAACCAATGGAAACCTCAACCAATATTCTTTGTGGAATATGTGACGCTCAACATGTCACAAAATGTGCAGATTTCTGGTGTCCAGAATGTGACGATGGTCTCTGCACTGAATGTAAAACACATCACAGTTTTTCAAAGTCAAGTCGACATCATGATGTTATATCCATAGAGAAATATAGAAAACTCCCAACGGACATTTTGAGCATAGTCCACCACTGCACTGAACATGAAAAGAAATTCCATATCTTCTGTCCCCATCATGATCAACTTTGTTGTCTTTTATGTATTTCAACCAATCATAAAGAATGCAGCGGGATGTTATCTATTGATGAAATGGCAAAAACTTCTAAATCCAGTGGGTTGTTGGAAACTTTGCTGAAATCATTAGAAGACCTCAAAAGCAACATGGATAATATAGTATATGATAGACAATCTAATCTGCTTAAAATTAAAGAACAAAAAGAAAACATTTATTCTGGCATTAAAGAACAACGTAAAAGGATAAATTCACATTTCGATAAACTAGAACAAGAAATCGTCAAAAGTCTAAATGCAGCTGAGCTTGATTTAAATATGAAAATTGAAGATCTACTAAAAGAACTTGGGGAGAAATCAGAGAAAATAACAGTGCTACAAAATAACATATCAGATCTTAAAAATTATGCGTCAGACTTACAAACTTTTGTCGTCAGTAAAAATATAGAGACCAAAATTCAATCTGAAGAGACCTACATCCAGTCCTTAACAAAAGATGAACGTTTGAAACAACATTCCCTCAAATATTCTCAGAGTGAAAAGATAGAGAGTTTGTTCCATAGCATCACATCATTTGGATTGATGTCAAAGGAATCTGGTCCACCTTCTGTTGAGATAAAATTAGAAAAGAATAAACAAGCTCAAATATTAACAGCCAGTTTAATTCCAAAATCTGTTGACAATGTTTCTGCTAGATTAGTACGCAAATTTCAGATTCCCAAAGGGAATTCAAGAATGGAGAATGATATAACTGGATGTGCTATGTTTCCAAATGGAAAAGTTATCTTTGCAGATGGTGGAAACAAGCGACTTTTGATAGTTAACACTGATGGTTCTTTGGATTGTGAGATACCACTTTCATACTTTAGACCATTTGATGTAGCTTGTGTTGATGACACAACAGTAGCATTCACAGTTTTTAAATCATCTCAAATTCGTTTAATTGACATCAAGTCAAGGCTTATCAAAAACACCACTGAAACAAACTGCTCTTGCTTCGGTATTACATGCACGGGTACAAAAATTTATTATGGCAATGAAAAAACAGTTGGAGTCATAGAAATGAATGACAAAACTTCGTCTTCATTGGTGAATTTAGATAAATCAATATCCCATTTTTGTTATGTAACAACATTTGGTGAATTCGTGTATTTCTCAAACCATGATACAGATACAGTTAGTTGCTTTAATTTAAAGGGTGAAAAAATCTGGGAGTTGAAAGATGAAGCCGTTCTTTCTGGACCAAGGGGAGTTGCTGTTGACAGAAATGGCATTGTGTACGTAGCAACAGGAAACACAAATTGTATTGTTGCAATTTCACCCGATGGGAAGAAAGTAGCAGATTTTCTAACTTCTGATGATGGAATTAAAAAGCCATTTAAACTTTTTTGCGACAGTTACAGGGACTTGCTGTTAGTTGCAGAATGTGATGGACTTTGTGCTTTATTTCAGATTAAATGATTCCTATTAACATGATAAAACTTTGTCAATGTATTACCAATTCATCAAAACCTAAAAAAATTCCTCAAGTGAGCATCAATTAGTTTGTCCTTTTGTTCAAAACTCTGTCTGAAGTGTTATGGTTATCAAGTCATCATTTAATTTTACTGATATGTACCAAAACTAATTATTAGTTTTGTATTTAAGATATGAAACTTATACTCAACAAAAGTATGAATAAAGCCCTTTTCTAGAGTTATCTCAATCAGAGGTCCTTTGACAGGTGAGCTGAAAATTGTTAAATCTAACTTTTGTCACAAAAATTTCATTTCAGAGCAATAACTTTTGAATATCATGGTCCCATGATGTGGTTTCTGTTTTACAAGCATTTATGCATATCTTTTACAGCTGCTTTAGTTTACTGTTTTGAATCTGTATCTTCTGAGTAATATAATGCTAAATCTGGTCAATCGCTGTGGATTGATTTATTTTCGTTGGTATCAATTTTCGTGGATTGCTGAAAACTTACATAATCGTGGATATTTGATTTTGTGGTTTTGCCAATCTCTGTATACAAAGTCTACTGAAAATTTGTAATTTGTTGAACATTTGAATTTGTTGTTCTCCTGTACCCAAGAAACCCACAAAAATTGGTATCCAACGAATAACAATCAATCCACAGTATAGTTATCAAGAAGCCGTCAGACATTGGGAAATAACTAAGACATGATTTTGGTCTAGTAAGAATTGTTGCTCTTGAAACAGGGTCAAATATCCAGAAATTTTATGTGAAAAAAAAATGACTGGTAAAAGTTGTTTGGTCCAGTGAAGTCCCACATTAAATGGGCCAAATGTCTAGCAATTACTCATGTAAAGAATTAAGTGATGGGTTCTAGACTTTTAGCATTTTGGCATTTTGTTGACATTGTTCTGATGGTCATTTTTCCTAATGATTTGTTGGTGTTTAAAGCTTCTTTCAACAATATTGAGCTATTTATTGGAGGAAGAAGACAGAGTGCCTGGAGAGAAATCTGACAATCCTAGTCCATGCCCAGTGCAAGAGTTGAACTCACAACCTCAGTGCTGACTGGCTAGTGATACAGGAGTTAAACTATTTAGACCACTGATGCCCTTTTTCTTGTTGACAATTTCTGCTTACGGATTATAATTAAAACCAGGTGCTCCACAGGGCGCAGCTTTATAAGACCCCAGAAGTTGAACCCTGAACAGTTGGGGCAAATATGGACACAACATTCAAGCTTGATACAGCTCTGAATTTGGATTGCGATCAATTTTTGTACATATAAATATTAGTTTCTGACACAAAACTAATGTTAAAGATCTTATGAATGTATTGCACAATATTGTGCAATGAAAGTTTTCTTCTTTTAACTTTTCAAAAATTTAGAATTTGAGATATTTGAAGAAAAAAAAATTGAAAATAAATACCCCACCCTATTTTTTGCAATTAGTCCAAAACATGACATTTCTTTATACATTATATACAAGTAGTGCAAGGGAGGTAAAGCCAAACATACTCAAAATTGTGTGTTAAATGTTTAAGAATTAACTCTCTTACACTACTTTTAAATTGTCTTGATTGTCCTTTGACCAGAAATACCTAGTTTTTCCTCTTTTTTGCCCCTAATTCCGAAACATTTTGAGCCATAACCCCCTAAAGTCAATGCTAACCATCCCTTCATGGTATGGAAACTTGTGGTTTAATTTCAGAGAAATTCATACACTTAAACATGAGTTATTGTTTGAAAACAACAAAAATGATTATTTTGGGCCCCCTTTTTAGGCCCAAATTCCTTAACTATTCAGACCATAACCCCAAAAATCAATCCCAACCTTCCTTTAGTGGTACTGAACCTTTTTGAAAAAAAATATAGAGATCCATACAAGTTATTGTCTTGAAATTAGAAAAATGCTTGTTTTTGGCCCTTAATTCCTAGACTGTTTGCCCAATAACCCCTTAAAATAAATCACAAGCTCCTACTTATGGTATTAAACATTGTGGTAAAATCAGAATATCAGAACAATTGAAATACTAATACACAACTTTTTGTCCTGAAACTAGATAAATGCTGTTTTTGGCCTCTTAATTCCTAAACCTTTTGGACCATAACAACCAGAATCAATCACAAAACTTCCTTTTGTAGTTATAAACATTGTGTTAAAATTTTATTGATTTCTTTGTACTTATTCAAAAGTTAATATCTGGAAACAATCCGTCTTTGGACAACGCTGATGACAACAACGTGATACCAATGTATGACCAAATTTTTTTTAATTTTGTGGTTGTATAAAAATTAAAGGCAAAAATGAAAATACAGCCTAATGGTTCAAAATCATTAAATCAAGCAAACAAATATATTGGTATGTTTTTGGTAGAAAGTGAAAGTGGATTACACTTAACAAGAACCTCCCCCTATCAGATTTTTACTAAACATCTTTTATGGCTTTCGTGCAATTCACATAATTTGTATTTCACCTTTAAAGGGGATAAAATTATCTATTTCATATTGATCTTTTTGTATATGATATTGGAAAATCATCACAGTATCTGTGTGCATGATCATAGCTTTTATAACCTATAAACAAGGAATTATTTGAATCTGGAATAATTTTGAATTCTGGAAAATTAATAAGAAATTTATGATGAAAACTAATCCAACTAAATTGGGTTAGCCATACACGCATGGTTAAGGGGGTTAGTTAGTTCATACTAAAATGATAGTGAGCCTTGAATTAACCTTAGCCATGCGTGCATGGCTAACCCTATTTAGTTGGGTTAGATTTCATCATACATTTCTAATCAATTTTCCAGATTTCAAAATTATTCCAGATTCAAATAATTCCTTGTTTATATAACATTACAAAAAGAAGCATTCAACTCTTGTATGCTATTACAATGAAATCATGAGTTGTATCAAGCTTTTCAGTGTTTTCATATGATTGTTGTCAAATTGTCACAAGATGCTTGTGATGTCATGAATGTTGAATCTTACTGGGAAATACAATTTATTATTGGAATGTTCAGCCAATCTAAAGTATGGATTTTTATGAAACATGCATGTAATGTTGAAATTCGTTATACATCAAACTGATCATTCCAACTACACAAGCTGCCATATATGCACAATAACCTCTTCCACAAGGCTTCAACCATTTAGACCTGATATTACATAAAAAGAAATATTGAAATAGGTAGCTTTTGGTTGGTTGTATGATTTCTGCTGATTACATACTATGAACTTTTTTTTATTCATGATGTTGTTGTCCATTTCCTGGAAATAGGTGTTCACAAAGCGCTAATTTTCTGCAGGCTTCACAGCTTGTATTCAGACCTCAGCAAGATCACGAAATCTAATAACAATGAAAATACAATTTTTCCTAAATCCACGAAAACTGGTACCCACAAATGTAAAGGGGCATAACTCTAGAATAGTAACACTGAGGCTACCCAAAGTCATACTTGATCTGTATTTTCAGGTAATAAGCATTGTGTATAAGTTTCATAAATCTGATTGAGGCTAACTAAAGTAATAGAACAGAAACAAAAAATTCCCCATTTTTCCATTTGTAAAGGGGCACAACTCCAGAACAGTAAAAGTACTAGTGACACCATCAAAATACAAATTTGAACTGTGTTTTGTGGTAATAAGCATAGTGTATTAGTTTCATAACATTTGTTTGAGGCAAATTAATGTAATGGAACAGAAACCAATTTTCAGACAATGGTAAAACTTAATGACCTCGAAGCATAAAAATTAATTTTCAAAACTAAAGAGTGATTTTTTTTTTGAAGATTTGAATAGCTAATTGATATACATGTAGGTAAAATATATTTGGATTAAGCAGTACAAAGGTAAGAGTATATTTAAATCTTTTCAATATTGATGGACAAATACTTAAATCTAGATTCTGACACATTTTACAGATGTTTATGTATTGTTGAAAACTGTAAATGGACCCCTTTATGTCTTGTTATGTTGTTGGGTTGCTTCTCTAGCATACACCTATTTTCTCCATTTAAAATACAAAACCAACAAATCTAACCACATATATTTATACTGTTTTTAGAAAATAGTTTATTTTCATCAAATGCTCTCTGTACATATCAAAACACATTATAACAAATGTAATATTATCATGTATATAACCCAATAAATATCACACTTAATGCAGATCAAAACTTAAACATCGTTTGGGAAAATTCAATGAGCTTTCATAAAATCTTTCCCATGGACAAAATTTGGACTCAACCAACTATATAATACTTTGATTATCATAAATTTACTATTCTATTGATCAATATTTTCTTGATTGGGACTCATATCCTTTCACTGCATAAGCAAATTTTAAGTATGGCTCCATAGAATCTGTATATGATTATCTCCCCTGACACTTTATCCTAAAACTGATGCCGTGCACTAAGAATTTAAGTTTAGAATCAATGGAGAATTGTGTAGACCAAAATAATTTGTAAAATCATTTTTGCTTGACAGATATTTTGCCTTAATATTTAATCAAGAGTTCATGAAAAAGGCAAAAATGAAAAGTGTAAAAACTGTGTAGTTAATATTTTTGCTGTTTACAATTTTGCAATATCTACCATATCTACAATGTACAAAAGTTTCAATCTAAAACACAAAAGTGTGTTAGAATCTTCATTTAAGGGGCCACTCCTTTAAAGGGAGAAGACAGAGAATTGAGCCATGTTGACTTAATTATAGATTTTATCAAGCTGGTTATATTTTGCTGTTTTTCATTTTCTGCTTAAGATTTCAAAACAATAAAAATGAAAACAAAACCATTTTGCATGTCTTTTTTTGCAATTCAAATTGTCTATATAATTTTAGGAAAAATTAATAATTGAGTGCAATTACTCCCATAAAGAGTATCCCATCTGACAGTTTTGGTCATATTTTTTGTATAGTTTTCAAAATATGAACAGACGACAAACAAAAATTATGTGCAATAAGTCCTACTGGCTGTATGAGCCTGATGAGCTAAAACACCATATATCTCACCCCTAAAATATAAGGTATTTGCATGGCTAACTGTCATCTGATTAAAAACATAAATGCTTTTTTTCATATTTTAGCACCAAATGTCAAATGTCTCTTTTCAACTATATGCCTGAATCATCAACATTAGTCAATTAAATATTCAGCTATACTTTTAATACCTATTCATAAATACAATCACTAAACTTTAAAGACAAAATCATGTTGTTCTTCCATTAAGCATTGTTAAGTAAAAGGTTTCACATCTATTAGACTTTTGAATGAAGCTCCTTGTTCAATCACTTGTTGTACAAGTTTTAAGTATGCTTTAGTTAATCACAGATTCTGTTAACAGAAATCAGTACAGCTCATATGATGAGTCAAAATCTCACTGAAAACATTTTCTACACAAAACAATATATCCCCTCTTCCAAGTATCAACCCGAATTTCACCATTGTGTTTTGGCAGTCAATGGATAGATCCCATCTACAATCTTCTGGCAAATAAAATTAAAGCTTCCTTTTGTCTTGAACAGTCCTTTCCACAATCTGTTTGCCAATAGCTTTAAAAGTTGCTGTTATCTTGACAAGCTAGAATGGACTTGTTAGAATGACCTTGACATCACGTGACCTTGAAAGTCTTTGATAGCTAAGTCTGATCACTCTCTTAATCCTCTCAAATGTGTGTTCATCATAACAACTTCTGGCAGTATTTGTAAGATCAAAAGGTTCTGAAAATAGAAACATATATAATTTCAAGATAAGCACAGATCTAATTCAAATTGTGTCACTTTCTAATATATATTTATAAATATGAACAAATGTTTCTTAAAGATTTGTAATGGTAAACTGGCACTTGTTTTTAATTGAAAGAACAATCTTGTCTTATCAACCCATAGGTACAAAACTACTAATATATCTCATCATAAAAGGAAAGTTGTGTGAAAGTGTGTGGAGCAAGTGTGTTTTTTTTACTGTTGGGTTTTTCATCATGTTTTACCTTGACATTGTCTATTTTTCATTGACTTGTGACTTTGAATATTCCTGAAGTATTGTCGGTCTCTCCAAAATCATGTTGTTGTTATGATAACCATCAAATCTGTTCTGACCTTTATTTGGAAACTTTCATTGTCATTTGTCTGGCCTATGACCTTATAGTTCTATATCCTCATTCTATATTTAGGCACTTCCATTTATTGGGTTTTATCATTTGTCAGGCCTATGGCCATATATTTCTGTTTCCTTACCTTCTATATTTAGGCACTTCCACTGGTTTTTATCATTCGTCTGGCCTATGGCCATATATTTCTGCATTCTTGTTCCTGTTCTTACACTCATTAATTGAGTATCAAAACTGAAATAGAAATGAATAAGGTTTATATCTACATATTGCCTTTGTTGGACAATTCTTAACTTTCTGGAAACAATTTGATGGTTGACTTGAGGCCTATTGGTAATCATCCATTGGGGGTTGGGGTTGAAAATACTTCTAATCTTTTTATATGTACAACACAGAACGGTAAATTAAGATTTAGTTGGTGTGGCCTTATTAAAGAATCTTCATTTTTTTTGTCTAAGGAAGTCAATATTGAGATTATTTTTTATTCTGAAGCTAAGACATAAATCCACAATGATGAAATAACCATATACATGTAGCATGTATGGTGTTGTTATTGAAAGTCCTAAACTTACGCAAAATTATTGGTGTAATATTCCAGAAACCCTAAAAATAGATCCCCGAGTGTCTGGTCATTTTTACTTTTATACTTCAGCTGGTGATCAAATCTTAAAGCTGTAATATCTGATTCTGAATGAAAAATATCCTGGAAAAGAAAATTAAAAAGTAACATTCAAACAATCTTTCTTAAAGTTGTTTTAAATATATATTAAATGAACTAATGAACTATAGCATGTATATCTGTATATATATAGAAGCATAATGTCTTCTTTTTTTATTCCCTTATAATTAGAATTTGAATTTAATTTCATATTGAGATAATGTTTTTACTAAATATCTTTCTAATTTTCAAATAACCAAAATTTCACCAAAATGCTGCAGAAATCTTTCAGAAAGACAAAAAAAAATCGCTTAAGCAAGAACAAAACATGTCTGTATAAAGTGTAACACATATCTAATGTCAGTCATGTCAGTGTGAATGCTAATAATTAGATAATTTAGCTGTTCAACAAATAACAAATTCAATATAGGTTTGTATGCAACATTGACAAATCCACTAAATCAAATATCCATGAAAAAGTTAAGTTTAAAATGAGAAACAACAATACATTATATACCTACAGGATAAAGTTTTTGTAGTGATGGCAGGACTTGTGGTTTACATCCAACTAAAAAAGAAATTGAGTTTTTTATTATAACTGCACTTTTAAGTATTTACATGTAAATTCTGAAGCTTTTGTTTTTTTGTTTCAGAATATCTTTGTTATAAAGTTTCGGCTAACAAGATGTCTATCTTTTGATTTTTCCAGTGGTTTTTAGGTAGTGTTTTATCACATATATGCATGTCTATTGATGTGCATGACCCAAAAGGTTAATTATCACAGAATAATACAGTTTGAAAAAAAGTCTCAATTTTCAACCCCGTTTTTCTATCGCATCCTCTTCTATAGTATTTCAGGATAGATCTTTTCAATGCCATAACTTTACAAACAAAAGACCAAAGAACCATTGGTACATGACGTCTAAATAAAATATAACTTGGCAAATAGTTGATATAAGAAAAATATAATGAAATTTCCATATATTTACTTATTTTACATTGTCCTTATATATACTTACATTGTAAGTAGTGAATGACCATGAGACATAGAGAATAACTAGATATGGTCATCTTCCTGGCATCATTAATGTCATGGAAACGAGACCACATCTTAATGTACAGCATTAATGGACGTATTCGCCAATCCACTGCAAATTTAAAAATATTAAAATTAGTTCATATATTTGGTATTTAATTGGTGATAATGATGGATTGTTTTTTTAAATTCCAAATATTACATTCATATATTTACAAGATCTTCATGAGATACGAATGTAAACCCTGCTTTGAACTAGACTCCCACACTATTCAATGTCCATTTCATGAAATTCATTTGAAAGATAAGGCATCCCAGCTGGAACAATTCAATAAAATGAAACACAAGCATGATCTACAAGTCATGGTTATACATTAATTTACTCAAAAATCAGTTCAAGATCATTAGGCATTACCAAAACAGTCTATGGTGTCCTGTAGTTGTTAATTTCTGTGTCGTTTTGGTCTCTTGTGGAGAGTTGTCTCATTGGCTATCATACCACATCTCCTTTTTAATATTTCATAAGTGAACCTTAGTGGATGGCTGTTTCATTGGCAATCATACCATTTCTCCTTAATTTTATGTAGACAAGTATGATTTTCATGAAATGTTTGAAATCAAAAAGTCAACAACAATCTGTTAACTGAAACAAAGACTTGATGAGAAAACTTGATTTACAGTCTTTGACGCAAGATCTTGTGTCCTAAACGGACGCAGTATAATTAATCCCTTCAATGCCATTAAAGTAAACCAACCAAAAGCAAAACATTACATATGTATACTTGATTTACTTTGGCAGAGAAGTAACAAATTTTATAATTAAAAGTTTAAATTTACAGAATCGAAACGCCAACCTCTAAGGTTGAAGGTAAGCGTGCAATCATGAGACTCCCAAGACAGTTATGAAGCACTTACAATAAATAACAAACTAACACATACAATAAATAAACTACTTACACATACAATAGTACTTGATAAGATGTGTATTCCGTATTCCTACACTATTGTTTACATTTAAATCACATTCTACTTGGCTGAAAAAAAGCAAAAAATGTAAATCATAATAAGTCACCAAGTTATATCATATTCGAATAATGTGTACCGGTATAATATAAAAAAAATATGCAAGAAATATTGAAGGAACTCTGAAATTATCTCCCTTTTGAATTTTTTTTTAAAGTGTTGGACAATTTTTATTTAAATTTTTTTTGTGTAGCTTTCATCTTTGTTATCATAATCTGATATGAATTTTGAATGTCTTTTATCAACTTTTATCAACTTTTTTTCTGAGTACTTTACTTTTCAGTGTAAGAAAATACCTTATTGTGTCAGTAAACCTGAGAATTGGAACTTTGGCTCTTATCACCATAGATCTGTTTAGGAATGCTGAAAAAAATTAAAACAAAGTGACATCAATTTCAAAAGTACTAAAAATTTGTATATTGATGTTCCATGAAATCTAAACCAATTTTGACAAAAACATATTATAGACTGTCTCATGTGGGTTTTTTTCCCCAGTTCTAAATGATCAACTACACTTTGATTTGAGCTTTAATTACTATACACACAATGTGATTATTTATGAGTCACCCTCTTTTTATTCTTATTTAAAATTGAATGACTGTCCTGTTCCTGATTGTGACAATGTGAATTTCCATAGTGGGTGTTGTATGGATTGCAGTAGATGCTGAACCAGAATTATCTTTTATTTACTGTACTAATGAATTAAAATGTTGATTTCATTTCATTGATTGGTGTTCAATGCAACTTTCTGCACTTATTTGCTATTTCGTGACAGTCGGTGAAGCTGGAGAGCCCAGAGAAAGTGCCACAAACCTTCTGTAGAAAAACTGACAATCCTAGTCATGTGTGGGAATCAAGCTCTCAACTGCAGTCATTACATGTTTGTAATACAGTAGTCACCACCAAGCCATTAAATTTTCCCCAATAAGTTAACAAACAGATAATACAGATTGTGATATACTTACAACATTTACTGAAAGACCTCTGGATTAGATATAATAATTCTGGTGCCTCTTTGGCTTGTTCTATCTGAAAAGAAATTAAACATGTACCACTGATGCCAAAATATCATATATGCTATTTTTCTTAAAAGTGTAGTAAAATTTGCATTTGCCTATGACATAGTTTACATTGACACTGGCAATGGCACACGAGTTTTTGACAATATTGTGCGGGCAGTCACATAATTCAACCTAAAAATGAAAAGATAACAGTCTGCACCAAAAACTTTTGATGGTACTAGTCCACTGGACTAGTAGCTTAAAAAATTTACTAGTCCTCGATTATTTCCAGTAGTCCGACACCGGTGAGGGTCGCGCAGCGAACCGAACCACCTAGGGGGGTTTGGGGGCATGCCCCCCCATAAAAATTTTGAAATCTTAGATGCAAAATCCTGCATTTTGAGCATACCTGAAAGGGTTTTAAGCTGTTTGAAAATTATTTTTTTTAGCTAATTTTAAGGATTTTACATTTGCAAAAAATCATTAAACAAGAAAAACTTGTGACACTAATTATTTTTTGTCATGTGTTCTGTCCATATATGATAATAAAAACAATTTCAGAGTTTTCAAGTTTTATTCCTCATTATCTTCAAGCCTGAAGTTGGAAGTCCCTTTAGCAAAGTTGTTATTTTTTTTATTGTCTTTGCAATATGTACAAAACATAACACTAACAGTCTCAGATGACTTTTCATCGTACTGCAACCACAGACGGTCGGTTTTCCAATGGGGTTGAAACCCTCTGGTGCTGGTGACCTCGTACTTTTTGTTTTGTTCCGTTACATCATCATCTGTTCTTTTTCTTTTAAAAGCCTTTCCTGGCTTTGCCCCGGCTGTCCATTGAAGCATATTTACGTTTTACGTTTTCCTATGTTCACATGGTCTACGGTCTGTCTAATTACCAAAAAGATCGAAGTGTACCAACACGGTGTTGTTAAGATAACTCATAATGACATAAATCTATTTAAACTCTTTAATGATTATGTGAATTAAACTAAAACATTTTGTTTTATCATTAAAGATATGAAATTAATCGGGGGAAAACATGATAGTCTTTTCGTTTTATAAACAATTGCCTTCATTATAGTGTCCGTGTTGGTCCACTTTATATTGGTTATCAGACAGATCGGAATACCGGAACAAGCGACTGGTTTTCGTTTCTGTTTCACTTCCTCGGGATAAATGTATAATTATCGATCTCGATAGTTCGACTTCGTACACATTAACTTGACGATCTTTTCTGTAATACTTTGAACTAAATTTGAAGTCCAAAATACCTTTAAATTTTTAAATAACATAGAGAGGACGTTATATTTCTTATTAGTCCGGTCGGGCTAGCGATAAATAAAGTTTACTAGTCCGAGCTGAAAATTACTAGTCTGGGGCATCGGGCTAGTGGTTAACGTCGCAGACTGAGATAACTACATTGTGCAATTGGATTTTTCTAGGTCTGTTTGGTTTCATAATATAGGTTAAAAAATAAGTAAATCATCGTTTTAACCTGTATAAGGATTTTTGTGGATCAAATCAGTCAAGGAAATGGTTCACCTTTGCATCACTTTCAATGTTGACATTTTTCTCCTTGTATTAATGGCTGACAATGATTTATACATGCATAACCAATCTCTAGCTAATGGGTTAAATTGAAGGTCACATGATGCCAGTTTATATTTTATCAGGAATGTTTCTTTGCTTAATCATGTTAATTTGATAAAATTTAACCAATTTGGCTAGTATAACCAATATATATTTCATCATTTCTCTTTTAATAACGATTGAACTAAAAAAAAAAATATATATCTTTTTTTATATCTCGTAGCAAGTGCCCCTTTTATTCAAACCAGGTATACAAAATGAACATACTGGTTGGTCTGTGATCATAAGACAGAGATCCATGTCCGAAGTCATTGTTCCACAACCACTCATAGAGGAACCAACAATATATAAACCACAATCTGAAAATACAAAACAAATCCACAGGAACAAGTAAAAATACAAAAATACTGAACTCATGAGGAAAATTCAAAAGGAAAATCCAAAATCATATATAAACCACAATCGGTAAATGAAAAACAAATCAGTCTTTATATTTAGTCATTTATTTTCATATTATTTTTTAACTAGTCTTTCTGAGGTAATTTTCAAAGACTATTTTAAAACTTTCTGAGACATAATAGATAAGAGGCAAATATAAATTGCAGATTTTACATTTTATTTATTTTTTAGCCTGCAAAGATTTTAGAAACAATTTAAGTTAACATTCTAGCATATTGTGTCAATTTTCATCAGTAAATGAATGTACATTAAAATTGGAGTCGTTATCAAAATACAACATCAATGAATTGAATGTTGCCATGGAAACTGTCATAACAGAGAAATAGATCTTTTACCTGGACAAGTATATTTTGTATGTTTCATTTATTAGCTTTTTATGTTTTGATATACATGTAAAATTCAAATCATCAGCCAAAATAATAAAACTAGAAGGCACTTATTAAAGATAAAACCTACAACATGTACAATTGTGTATTTATAATTGTTGGCAGGTTTTGTCATTTCAGGTAATTTAAGACCATGACTATATCTCTAAAATCATAAGTAAACAGGTGGCAAAACTACTTACGTGGTAATACTCCATTTAATATACTGTACAGTGCATCTCTTAACTTGACCTTCTTCATGTACATTTCTTCTGTTTGATGATTCTCAACAAAATATTCTATCATAGCTTGAGTTATCTGTCAACAGAATTGTAGAATTTTGTAAATGTGCATACATTTTGTGAATGAAAACATCCCCGTTTCAATTCTGATTTTTATTTAATTCATGTATATCATGTATATTGAGGCTTTTTTTTCTTATGTTTTTTCCCTCACAATTTATAGGTTTAAGTTTTACAGAACTGCTGTAAACCATTATAGTAATAGTATTAACATGACTTATTTCAATTTCACACAAAGTCCATTTTTGACATTTTCCTGAAAAATCATGTTTACAGTATTCTCTTTGTTCTTGCTCTTGAGTATTTTTAATTTCTAAAACATCTTTAAAGTGAGTGACATTTATCTGTGAGTTTGATGAAGATTAAGGAGTTGGAGGTTTCCTGAATATTAAAGTTGTGAATCTATAGTGAGTATATTTTACCTGTGAGTTTGATGAAGACTTTGGAGTTGGTGGAATCCTGAGTATATAATCTTGTTTTGATCTCTTATTCTTACTTGGCGAGTCATCATCATCTGATTTTCTCCTAAAATGATAAATTTTCTTAAATAAATGATTACAGCTTTTGAGATATCAATGGAATTATCAATATTGTGGGGGAAAAAGTGCATGCCTTGTCATGGATCATGTCTACTACAATGTACTAAACATTTAAAGTATCAAAAAACAGGAAGTGTTCAGTAGGGTCTCAAAAATGTGTGAAGCAAAGATTTTCATATAATTTACTTCATGTAAAATGTGTGTTAAACAATTTGAAATAAGTATCTGCAAATAGAAAGAAGATACCTGACAGACTGGAAAAGTGATCTCAAATTATAGCATTTCTATACACCACAAAATCACGGGGAAACAGTTTTCTTTAAATTGCACTGATTTTACTTCAATTATTTGTTCTTACTAGGTCTACTACCAGAATGTACTAGTGACCTACCACAGATATTGAAAGAGAAGGTACATAATGACATACATTGACAAATTATCTGTAAAAATATTACAACTCCAGAGTTGAAGATAATATTGAAATGATCTATCTAAATCCATTGTGACACTTACTTTTTATTGGAATTATTAGCATTGAAAGCTGTGTAGTTTGAATTGTTATGCAGTTCATCATCTCCCACTTCGATATTTAGTTGATTAATTATATCTTGTCTTATATGGTCACGAACACTAGAATAATTGTCCTGTTGCTGCCAGTGCCTCTGTTCAGGGCGGCGCCCACCTTGGAAAGGAGGACGTCCCTGAAAACGTGGACGTGGTCTAAAATTTTGTTGCATTGGCATGTTCATGTTGTAGTTTTGCATGTAGGCTGGAAATTGCTGTTGCACATAATACATGTAGTTTTGGTCCTCAAACTGAGGATTGTAACCTTGGTGATACATTGTTTGTTTATCAAGGTATTTATCTGCTGTACAAGTCCACTCAGATTTTAGTACAGCAATCCATTGAAGAAGTCTAGATACAACTGACTGTTTAGAAGAAAACTGTATTTGACCCAAAACACTGCATGCCATAAAATCTGAAAATAAATAATTTACATAATTTATTTGAGAAAAAGTGAAGGGATTTCTAAATAAATGCTGCTTTATTTTTAAACAAATAACCAACAAAACTATGTGTGTACCTGAATATTGTTGAACAGAATGTGGATAAGTGTGGAATTATCTAGAACATGTCCAAGTGGGATATAATTTTACTGAGCAAAATAATTTTTTCGGTTTTCAAGGCTTAACATGAATATTCTCAATTTAATGGTATTAATAAGTGCAAACAATTACATTTATATTAATATATAAGGAGTAATATCTTTGGGTTGGCATCTTTTCTCAAACATCAAAACAGATTGTTGATGTTAATATAGAAAATTAAGTGTTTTATCCTATCTAAGACTTTTTAATTTTTTTTAAAAATATACAAAAATGTACCCTTTTGATTCATTTTTTTTTCAACTTGCCAAATAAGGGGAGATAACTCAGATAAAGCAATTATATAAAGGCAGTGTTAACGTTTTGGATGTAATGCCTATTTCGATATGTAGCATTTTTCTTCTCTGAAAGCAAGCCCCAGAGCGATCTTTTCACATTTAATCCAAAAATTCTGTCATGCAGTTTTCTTTTTATCACACAAAATGGGATCGTCCTGAATATGCATGAAATATTTGCCACTGGACGTTAAGCAACCAACAATAAATCAAAATCAATCACAAAATGGGATTTTTCATACACAATCTATACAAACTGACAATTTTGCACAAACTAAGGTGAAAAATAGTCATGTAACCCATACTTTAATTACATTTTTGAAAAAAGCATGACAAACTATTAAAAAATTACATGGCTTTGAATCAGGGTCTCATTGGGGGGTTCTGATCCCGGACCCCGCTTACGGTTTTGGCAGATTCCCGTATCAGGCTTTCACTATGCAGTACATGTAGTATATGTACATAAGCAATTCTTATTTTTTATATACAAGCTTGTTTTCCACTAGCACATACCCCGCGGTATGCAGAACTTGTGACAAGGGTTTCATATGAAATAAAATTAAAAAAATAAAATCCTCCCACCCGCCCCATTTTTTTCAAAAATTTGGATGAAAATCTACTAATTAATTTTAGTTGGCCTAAACATGACAAAGACATTGCAAGAAATCATAATTATTTGGACCACTCAGGCCATTGGCGGATCAAGGGGGGGTAACCCCCCTTTTTTTGCCAATCGATGCATTTGAATGGGAGCATATAGCTAGAACCCCCCCCCCCCCCCCACCCCCCTTTTAAAATGGCTGGATCCGCCCCTGAAGGCACCAGTCATTTCCAGTTGTTGAAGCTAAAGTGCAGTTTTAATACCTTATCTGAGTAGTGACAGTCATTTGTCCAAAAGTTGTGACAAGGAAATGTTATGCTATAATCATCATGATCATTGTGAAGTTGTTAAATTATTATATATCTGCCCCTTAAAATTGAGGGTCTATGATTGGTCAATGAAAACTTTTATCTTCAATCTTCATGATCTTGTTTCTTTGAGTTTGACAGCCAGTTTACAGAATTAATAATTTGCGAATATATGTTTGTTATTAGAAGCTTTTGCATGTATATCCTATTACTCAATCGGTTAAATGATCCTACTCTTATCAGCTTATCTTACTTCAGTTTCGAAGTAACCGAGTCGATTTTGTAAACACAGTTCAACGTGGTTTCGGTACCTGTGCACAACGTCACGGATATTGAGGCAACCCAAATTCGAATAAATGCAAGATTTCACAAGTAAAACGAACGTTGTTACAATGCGTATAAAAATACCACTATACAGTTAAAATTGTATTACAACATAATAAAGAAATGATGATATTAAGGGGACTCCTGGGTATAAAATTATTTTTTTTAATATAGGATTTCGCTATATTTTTTAATGAACTTTGTCATATGAATAGCAGTGTACCAGTCATTATAAAAATCACCATAAAGTATATTAATGATTGTTTTTTTTATTGAGAACATCTGTATAACTTGTACATGTATTTCTTATAATATGCAACCTGATTTTTGTCTGTGTTCTTTTTTTAATTGTTCATGAACATTAATAATGTGTTAACTGGTGGCGGATATTTATATTCTTTTTCTTCTTCGCTGTGAATACTACTGTCACTCTAATATAATTATAATCAACAGTGGCGGATCAAGGAATTCTCATAAGTGGGGGCCCACTGACTGACCTAAGAGGGGGCCGCTCCAGTCACGCTTCAGTGATTCCCTATATAAGCAACCAATTTTTTTCCCGAAAAGGGGGAGGGGGATGGCCTCCCTGGGCCCCACTTAATCCGCCTCTGATCAAGGATTTGTAGATTTCTAACTATACAAATCCTTGTTATAATCAATTTAACTATTGTCAGTTTATTAATTTAATTTTGTAGCGGCATAACCATTTAATGTAAATGTGTTTGGTGCTAAGAAAATATTGTCTATAGTATATATTGCCTATTGTCTATAATAAAAAGAAAAATGAAATAAAAGAATGCGGTCATCGTTCATTTAAGCTCACAATCTGCCTCCGGAAGACGCATACATTTTTGTTCATGTCCTTTTTTCTGTTGAACTAATAGGAGAAAATCCGAGTAATATAGGTAATATCGAAATAAAAAAAATAACCTAATTACAGAATTTGCCTAAATTTTACAATTATTTAGTTTATGCATTATATGTCTCTGGTTTATGTACAGCTTATTTTAAAACAATAATAAAAAATATAGATCACCGAAGAGTAAAAAAGATATTCCAAAAATGCCAAAAAAATGGCATTTTTGAAAAGGGCAGATAATTTGGAGCTTTTTCAATGATATAAACATTTTAAAAGTCATCTGGGGCCAAACAGAATCGATCTTTTGGGTTGATTTTTTATACCATATCATAAAGTAATAACTAATAGTGTAATAAATAAAATTTGTACTGAAAAAATGAAGGTTTAATTTTTGGCTGAAATTTTTGTACCCACGAGCCTTGTTACTTCTAGTTTTGACGGTCTATTGGTTAATTTGCATTGTTGGTTTTCGATTGAAAGCTGTTATTTCAAGTCAAGTTCACGATCTGGGACTTTCTTCTCGTTATAAACACCTGGAAAAATAAATAAGTAATTTAACTTATTGTTATAGAAAGATGTTTTATATGGTATAATCACAGTCTGTCCAACACTGAAGCAATTAAACAGCACTTACAAAGAGTATTACCCTATTATATTATGTCCCCAGATGAAGCTTGTTAAACTTTTTTGTCTAATATAGTAATTACAAAAGCACACTCTATCGACTTATTTAATTTTCATTTGATAGTGGTAAGTTAGAGGTTTGCCGAAAACAAGGAATTAAACACGGGAAATTAATTCGCAGAAACGTTGCACAAAAATCTCCTCTGTTCTAATCTGCTTACTTTTTCAAGACTTTCAATAGCCTTGGAGAAGTCCATATATAATTTAGCGATCTGTTTGCATTCCTTCGTCTAGGTTTTGTGTAATATCATCGATCCATGAACTCGATGAGTTGAGTTTCACATGATATTTTTTGCGGAACTCATGCTGCATAGGATGAAGGATGATTATATTTGTCTGAGTGGGACATGATCGGTTGCTGGTAATTATGTCACGTGTTCCGTAATTTTGAAGATCCACATCTTTCTTGGAATTCCTGGTTTGAAATGCTCTCAGAAAAAGCAGACTGAGACTGTTGGTTAATTGTATACTAGTAATTGCTTTATCATATAATCTAAACTGAGGATCTAATGATGCAGTCGAACCTATGCTTGGAGTTTCAAGTCAGTGGTAAGACTACATTTCTGCTAACAAGCAAGCTAACCAAATACCGGTATTCTACATTAACCTACAAACTCAATGCATTCTGCTGTAAAAAAAAAATTATTAAATCATAGTATTCATATATAACATCACGAAAGACCATATTAAGTACATGCATCTATCATCGGTCATGTTAAAAAAAAATCTATAATTTTTATCTGAGTACAGCATTGAGGATTATAATGTTTATTAAACGACTAACACTGAAGCCATATGTTTTGAATGCATATCGGTAGATGTATTCAAGTTTTTTTTATATTTCGAATTATTTAGAGACACTTTACAGGCTCAGTCCTGCGTTTCTACAAAAGAGAGGGACAGAAGATACCAAAGGAACAGTCAAATTCATAAATCTAAAACTAACTGACAACGCCAAAAATGAAAAAGACAGACAGCAAAACAAAAGTACACATGACACAACATAGAAAACTAAAGAATAAACAATACGAACCCCACCAAAAACTAGGGGTGATCTCAGATGCTCCGGAAGGGTAAGCAGATCATGCTCCACATGTGGCACCCGTCGTATTGCTTATGTGATTACAAATCCGGTAAATAGTCTAATTCGGTAGGTCACATTCATGAAAGGGAAGGGGATTGTAGTTACGACGTAAGGAACATATCCGAGATCATTTGTGAAACGGTTATTCCATAACGGTCAACCAACTCGTGATGGCGTCCGTAAAATTTATTCGTGATGGCGTCCGTAAAATTTACGAAGGGATGATTTCAACTTCACCATTTGGAACTCTTGGTTTAATAGCTTCCTTGTGAGCAGTAACCCTCTATCACGAAAATCATGATAGGAAATGCAAGCACGGGAATATCGTATCAATTGGGAGATATATACCCCGTATGCAGGTGCTGCTGGAATGTTGTTACTTAGAAATGGAAAGTTCACAATTGGACTGAAAGCTGAAATCATCTCTTTTGTCGTAAAGTTTTGTTTTCAACCGACCCTCATTGTCAATTTCTAGATGTAAATCAAGATATGAGGCCGACTTAACTGTATCTGTAGTATCCTTTATCTCCAGTTCGATGGAATAGATGCGTTCCACATAGTCACCAAATGTTGAATTGTTTAGTGAAAGAACATCATCTATATAGCGGAAAGTACAGTTAAAGGATATTGCAAACTTTTTATCTTTCTTCCTAAGAAGTTCCTGCATGAAGTCAGCCTCATAATAATAAAGAAACAAGTCGGCAAGTAGAGGGGCACAGTTTGTTCCCATTGGAATGCCGACAGTTTGTTGAAAAACACGTCCTCCGAACGTAACAAATATGTTGTCAATCAAGAAATCAAGCATCTTGATAATATCAGTTTCAGAGAATTTTTTGTTTGAATCCGTCAGAGTGATTCTTTACAAAGTAGGATTTATCCCTCCCTAAGACAAGATACTTGTATCTACGTTGGCCACTCTTTTTTATGAAGCAATGTAATACCAACTCTATCAATTTGTCTTTTAGTTTGGAATGTGGAATACTTGTGTAAAGAGTAGAAAAGTCAAATGTTTTAATACGGTTACAAGATGAAAGAGAGTTAAATTGTATGTATTCTACAATTTATTTCTGTCTTTTATTCATACCGGAACGTCATCAAAATTTGTTGTGGTAGTGACGTCAACGGCCTTGGACACAAATGGCATGAGTTAGAAGGAAACGCATTCCGACCAATTATTTCCCGTTATTGACATGAATTAAGAGACAACACGTTAAACAGATACAAAAAAGAACCGTTTGTAATCAAGCGATGCCAATATGAGTGTTGACGCTTACGCCCCGAATTCCCAAACGTTGACATTCCTCGAAACAGAGGAGGATCTCCTTGGGGCCGACACGCAAGGAACTGATTTTGATTTCACTGATTTTACGCTCCCGTCTCAGACACAATCTCAAACTCAAGCATCACAGCTTGACTCCAATCAAAGCCAGGTAAATAAGCATGTCAGTTTTCTTATCAGTTTAACTCGTCATGGAACGATAGTAAGCAACACGTGTGCAAACTTGATTAACTTTCAGTTTCAACGAGTTTCATTCATAGTAATCATACAATAAAGTGTATACAATAAATAAAATATTTATAGTGTCTGCATTCCGTCAAATAACATTCATTTTATCCAGTGCTTTCAAAACAAAAAACATCCTTCCAATTTGAGCTGTCTCAACTAACACCTACTACTAGTACTAGCAGAGCTCCAAATGACCTGTGTATATGCCTGATCATGCAATATAAACAATGGAAAACCCATTGCAAGTGGCCATTGCAGAGATCAACCACACAATTCATTCAAAGGAAAACCCTTTTGACATGATTTTTGTCAAAACCTTCAGAAGTTTTTAAGTCCCTATCCTGTTATCTTTTACATTGTGCATGTTGTGTAAATTTATTTTTGTTATATTTATAAGTCGAAATTTCCTTTTGTTCTTAAAATACAAAAGAGTGACACCTCAAGTAGTTGAAACCGGTCCCCGTTTGAATTTTCTGATGCTCAAAAAGTACATGGGTTGAAGAAAATTAAACAGGTTTCGATCTTCTCTACGTTTATCATGTTTATATCCAATTAGCTAAAAATATTATCAAAGGTACCAGGATTATAATTGAATAAGCCAGACGCTTGTTTCATCTACACAAGACTCATCAGTGACACTCATATCAAAATATCTATCAAGCCAAACAAGTACGAAGATGAAGAGCATTGAGGATCCAAAATTCCAAAAAGTTGTGCGAAATGCTGTCAGCTAAGTCATGTCATCCTAATTAATTCTTTCATATTGATCAGGATTTATCTAACACATGGCAATGAATTAAAGAAAATTAAAAAAAATATTGAATAGAACCATGTTTTCAATCAGTTGAAACTTAGTAGTACACATGTTCCCTAGGCTACATTTTGTAGGATATGATATTCTAATTTCGATGCCAAACAAAGACATTTGAACCCAATTTCCTGGTCCACTGTACAAAGAAATTGATAGTAGAGCATCAGTGTGATATGGATATATTCTTGTTTTTGAAAGGTTTAGAACTACATCATGTACATGAACTTCAAATATAGGACCCTTGCAGCTGCTAAACATATGATTTAGGCCACAAAGATTTTTTAATATTTTGTACAATGTACCTTTCTTCAATGCTAAGAATATTGTAATCATGGTAATTGGATAGATTGAGACCTATGTTTTTCTTATAAATGAGAATTGAAGTTTTATCTTTTTGAGATGTGTTTGTAACTTTGTTTATAATATTTATTAGGTGAATGGTATAGATGGCAGTATCCCTAATGATGTGGATGCTAAAGGTACCATCGAAGTGAAAGTTAATAATGTTGCACAGGGAGTTGGGGAGCTAAACTTTGAGGAAGATGAAGAAGAACAGTTTTGTATGAAAGATCTCCCCAAACATGCATGCTCGTAAGTTCTTTATACATTATTTAAAGCTATAAACATTTGAAGCATATGGCTTTTAAAGAATAATCACAGAGTTCTTGAAATCTTTTTTTCCCTGGTGGTCCTTGAAGAAAATTTGGAGGTCCTCACTATTTTTTATATTGAAAAATACTAAAATTGTGTCAGTCCTATGCCAAATTTTTGTGGTAAAATCCTGAGGACCACCACTTTTTGCAAACTCTGTAATCATGATGTACAAATGTAATGTTGGGAATGGGCGGGAGCTTAAGTAAAGATGTTTAGTGCAGTTTAATTCTTTAAAAGATATGATGATAATCTTCCATGACAATTCCTTTCTAAACAATCTTCATATTAAAATATTCGTAACAGAAGGGCGAAAAAACTAAAAGGAAATTAAAACTCATAAGTTGAAAATAAAATAACAACAATACCATTTGGGTGGGGAGACAACAAACAGTATACAAAACATGAAAGAATTCGAAGGTACAAATGTTTTATGTAAAAATTTCCTCAATCCAGATACCAAAGACTTCACACTAAAAGTTCATTTGCTGAGCACCTGCTACATTTTGTACATGTATTATTGACTTTTTACCAACATGTGACCAACCTGATTTTAAATGGAAGTATAAGTTACAACTTCTGCTCTATTGATTGTATACATTATATTTATACAAGATTTTCCATTACAGATACTGTGGAATTCATGATCCAAGCTGTGTAGTATTTTGTAACAGTACAAAGAAATGGTTCTGTAATGGCCGTGGTAACACTTCTGGAAGGTTTGTATTCTTGTCATTTACATGTATGAAAATAAAAAGTCTTGGAATATTGACATGATTAATATACAGTTTGACATTAACTTAGAAATGCTTGAAAAATGTTTTAAACTCTTGTTTTCTGAGGCATGGATATATACACTTCTACTGATCCTCTATTTGATTGGTCAGGAATTTCTGTTTCATTCTTTAATTTGTTCAGATTTGTTTCTACAGTGGAATCGAAAATCAATTCATGTGTTGTCCTGGAATTTTTCCAAACTGTTAGTTTAAGAATAAGATGGGTAAACCAAATAAAGTCTTGGAAGTTTTCAATTAGTTGCATCTGCATTATTATAAAGTAGCCAATAATAATGTGATTAATGATACTACATGTATATATAATTACAGCCACATTATCAACCATTTAGTGAGAGCCAAAGCAAAGGAAGTGACACTGCATAAGGATGGACCCCTGGGAGAGACAATACTGGAATGTTACAACTGTGGATGTAGGAATGTCTTCTTGTTGGGTTTTATACCTGCCAAGGCTGATTCTGTTGTGGTCTTGTTGTGTAGACAACCTTGTGCTACTCTGTCCAATCTCAAGGATATGAACTGGTAAGAATCACTGTTATTTTGCCAGAATTAAATTTTTGTACAAGTTAACAGTAGTTTGGTAGAAAACTAATATGCTGCTCATCATAAGGTAGTGATCAATGGAAATCAAGATAAAAGTGCAGTAAGTCTGCATTGTGAAAAAAAAGTTCAATTGTCCACAAGAATGCAACATTTCTTTGCAATTTTAAGTTTACTCTTGTAGCATGTCATGCATGTGTAGTATTTTAATTTATTAAAACAGAGTTCTTGACGTGAACCTTCGTTTTTTATGTAATGACTAGAAGATCTGCTCTTTGGTTTTGGTATTTGAAAAAAAATATTTTTAGACCTGATTTCTGCCCAAAAAAAATAATATACCATGTTACATAAGAACTGTTAAAAGGCAAATTGGCAGAATTGTCTTCAGGTGACTTTTATGATGCTATAAAAATTCTTATGTTATATTTCTTTTACAGGGATCCTAACCAGTGGCAGCCATTGATACAGGACCGACAGTTCTTGTCATGGTTGGTTAAGGTACCATCAGACCAGGAACAGATGAGAAGTCGTCAGATTACAGCCCAGCAGATCAACAAGTTAGAAGAACTATGGAAAGATAACCCTGACGCTACTCTAGAGGATCTGGAAAAGCCAGGAGTGGATGAGGAGCCACAGCAAGTTCTACTCAGGTAATGAAAAAGACATTGGAAATTTACACAACAGCATTTACCATATGAATAAGAGATATTTGATAGTTTTCAGTGAGATAGAAACCTGACAGTAAATGACACTGGGAAAAAGATTTAGAAGCTTGTTATTTATTTGATATTGTTACATTAATTACATTAAATATTGAAGTCTCTACTGCAGCAGAGGGGGCATTAAATGTTAAAATATTAAATTTCTGTCTGTGTGTCTGGATATTGGTTTCATTTCTTTAACTTAAGTTTGCATCAACCAAATGTCATGAAACTTTTACTCTTATAGAGTTATGGTCCTTTACAAATGAAAAGAGAGACAAATTTTTGGTTCTGATTTTCCTACTTAGTTTGTCTCATCCAAACATTATTAAACTTATACACAATGATTATTACATCCCACATTAAATTCTTTAGAAATGAGAAGTGTTTAGAAAGTTACTGTAATTGAAGATTTGTGTATTGATTATCATTGTTTTATTTTTTAGGTATGATGATGCATACCAGTACCAGAATATATTTGGTCCCCTGGTCAAGTTAGAAGCTGACTATGATAAGAAGTTAAAGGAGTCCCAAACCCAGGACAACATTGTCGTCAGATGGGATGTTGGTCTTAATAAGAAGAGAATTGCTTTCTTCCACCTCCCCAAAGCTAATGATGGTAATATTTATGGTCTTTTTTTTTTTACAAAAAAACCCAACTTTCAATAGGAAATTATACTAAAATGTTAATAACTTACTTTTGTTTTTACTCATAAAATATTTTGTGAAAAATGAGTTAATGTTGCAGTCTATAATTTTCCAAGATTTATTCTAATTTATAATTTATGCTGGCCTAATCATTGAAAAATCTACACAAATGTTTAATAATAAAAGATTGCCTTGAACAACATGTAATTGACATATTTATTTCAAATGTCAAACTTTAAATTAATTTTCATTAAGTGATAAATGTAAAACTAGAATACCTAATTTGGCTGTTAAGTTTCAAAGTGATGATGAAAAATGAAAATTAACTCTTAATATGTATCAATAGACAAATTTCAAGTTTGATGCATTTCCGATAAAAACTCTGGTTTTAGTGAACATCATACGTGCGTTTAGGGGCATCGTCACTTCTGTTCCAATGTTGAGCTAGTGTTTGGTAAACTATATAATGCACAAATTATATAGCAATTTAAATTCTCATATTAGACAATTAGCACTGCTATCATTAGGGAATTGTGATTAGGTGCTTACAAAACAAACATTATTTCTAGTTTATCCTGCACAATGACGATCACTCAGACATTTGATGAACGTTAATAGTTCAGGGATACAGGCGATTCCCTCTATCTGGTGAATGACGTCATAAAAGTGTGCATGATTGACAAGTTTTTTCCGGTGACGGATGAACTTGAACATGTTGAAAGTGATATATTATTTAATACAAAAATGATGTTTATATGCAATAATAATTATAATACATTTCAGAAATGAAATTGATGCATGGAGATGAGTTGAGACTAAGATACCAGGGAGAATTACACAAGCCATGGTCTGGTGTAGGACATGTCATCAAGATACCAGACAGTATCCTTTCTATATTCTGTCAAACATGAATGTTGCATTGTTTACATGTCTAAATAAGGAAACCAGTGCTTGTGTTGATTTTTCAAAATCTTGTTAATGGAGTTTGTTTTAAGAATTTCTGAATCTTGCTTATCTTTGAAGCAAATTTGACAACATGCAAATATATATATATAAGTCTCTGATTAGTTTTATTTATGAATGAAAGAAGATGTTGGATATTTATTTATGAATGAAAGAAGATGTTGGATATTTATTTATGTGACATCAACCAAACAATTCAATGAAACCAAAATACCTAAATAATACTTGATAAAATATTGCTTGGATTGTCTTGTAAAGGCTACAGATAAACCACAAAAAATAAATTTTAGAATTGAAACAAAAGATTGTAACTTTTTTTTTTATTACAAATGTATTAAATTTGCTTACTAGAAAAATAAAAAAAAAAAATTTACATAAATATTTGAGACAAGATGGGACATAAATTGTAAAGAATATAAAACAATGGGTGTATTATAAGCACCTAGATTTCGAAATCCTCCTTAACCCTTTACCAGACCACAGTGATGAAGTAGCTATAGAGTTGAAGAGTAATGCTGGGGTACCTACAGAATGTACACATAACTTTGTTGTTGACTTTGTCTGGAAATCTACATCATTTGATAGGTAAGTTATCAGTTATCAGGCCCGTAGCCAGGAATTTCCAAGGGGGGGTTTGTTGGACTTACAGACTCGACTTTAACAGTCACAATTCGAACAGAACATTGACTTTAACAGTGCTTATTTGTTTTCCAAGGTGGGGGGGGGGGTCGTCCGAAGCACCCTGGCTACAGGTATGGTTATATCATTTGTAATGATAAGGGCAACACAAACACCTCTAGAAAGTAGGAGTGTTGATGTGTCCATAGAGAGCCAGCTTGTTCATACCTTGATGTATCAGTGATTATGTTATAATATTTGTGTATAGGTTTCAATGTAGTGAAAAGTGCTTATTTTTATCTAAGCAGGCAAATATTTTTATGATATTAGACCACAGATTACTACAGAATTAAAGATGTTACCAATATGCCATTGATAATGACCAATTCTGTCATGGATTCAAGCACCAATGTAAGCTGGTTTGTTGAAGCGTTTAGACCTTGAGTTTAAAAGTTAAATGTGAATTTATTATTAAAGGAAATATCATTGCACTTTGTTTGGACTTATGATTTATACTAGTTCTTAGTCTTGGTGTACATTTGATGTAAATAATGATTGGTTATTATAATTACAATATCTGCCACTAAAAAATCTATTTTCTTTTTGTAGGATGCAGGCTGGTTTGAAGACCTTTGCTGTAGATGAGACCTCAGTATGGGGATATATCTATCACAAGCTCCTTGGACATGAGGTAGAGGATGTTGTCATTAAGTGTCAGTTACCTAAGAGGTTTAGTGCACCAAGTTTAGCAGAGTTGAATCACTCACAAGTATATGCTGTTAAGACTGTTCTTCAGAGGCCACTCAGCTTGATTCAGGTATATTTCTGAGACTTAGGATTTTGTGAGCTCTTCTATAAATCATTTGTAGGTTTTAGGAAAGTTTTTTTTGGAATGGAATGTTTGTCTTTAAATTATTCCTGATATACATACTTCAAGTTGTGAATAAACTAGTGTTAAATAAATTTACACATGTATATGTTCAAAAACTATGAGTGCACAATATCCCATTGATATGCCAACATACTTTAAAATGTCAGGTTTATTCCACTGTTCTGTTGCTTAAAAAAGAGAATGAAAATAAGCCATAATCATTGATTGGTCAATCATTTGTAATATTGGGCAATGCAAAATTGGATAAAATTAGCAACTACAAATATGAAACTCGACACGTATTGAATGTCAGAGTATTTGTTATAGAAATATTTAGTTTTGAGAGCATATGATTTTATATAATATTTATTTTAATGTCAACTGGATGTTATTCTAAATTTATAGTGGACAGTTGCATGTATTCCGTTGTGGTACAATGGAAGAGAAAATGTTGTTTTTTTTTTTTAATTTGAGCACTAAAATGTTTTATTACAGGGACCACCAGGAACAGGAAAGACTGTCACTTCAGCCACCATAGTGTATCATCTGGCCAAACAGAACCAAGGACAGGTCTTAGTGTGTGCCCCATCTAACATTGCTGTAGATCAACTTACTGAAAAGATTCATAAAACTGGACTGAAAGTAAGGAATGGAGTCAATTATTGCCACCTTTTCAATAGGGCTTTCTGTGTAGTTCGTAACTTGACTGATAAGTTGTTAAAAACATTAGGAATGCATGTTCTTAAATAGATTGATTGTTATTTGCTTAATGTCCAGTGGGAAATATTTCATGTATGTTCAGAACAATGGTTTTGAATTGAAATATGTTATGAGTTCATTTTTGTTATAAAGGATCTTTTCTCTGAAAAATAAATTATTGTATTAAAGAATAATAAATGAAACAGAAATATGATGTAAATGAGAAATCAAAAGATTATAACGTTTGATTTATAAAAAATATATATATATATGATTTATGATATAAACAGCTGTTGTTAAAAAAAAAAAATCATAATTTTTCTTTTTTTTTATTGATGCAAAAGTGAATAGAACAATCATTGCAATAATTATGTCATATTTTCAAATTAACACAAACTTTCAATTTCAGGTTGTAAGGTTATGTGCCAAGAGTAGGGAAGCCATTGATTCCCCTGTTTCCTTCCTGGCTCTACACAACCAGATTAGAAACATGGATAGTGTACCAGAGTTGGCCAAGCTACAGCAGCTGAAGGATGAGACAGGGGAATTGTCCTCTGCTGATGAGAAGAGATACAGAGCTCTCAAGAAACAGTGTGAAAGGGAACTTCTACAGGTAAATATGAAATCCTTCAATATTCTCTGGATCTTTTAAATAAAATATCCTGAATCTTAAATAGAAATTTATTTGACTTGTATATTTTACTATTTCATCTCAAGTTGAAAGGAAATTTTTTTTTTTTTATGGATGCCTACAAATTAATATTGAATTGTCAGATATTTCTATGTGAATGGACAGAAAAAAAGGATATTGTAAGTGAAATATATTGCTAAAACGCTTAAACTTATTATAAAATGTTTTAGATAATAGTTCGATATATGTTTAGAAATAACAAATTAGAGAGAATACGGTTATCAAGGATATCAAATATAAACTGAAATGTACTTTATTTGTTACAGCATGCTGATGTGATCTGTGCCACATGTGTTGGTTGTGGAGATCCACGTCTGTCTAAGATGCAGTTTAGGTCTGTGTTGATTGACGAGAGTACACAGGCTACAGAACCAGAGTGTATGATCCCAGTTGTCCTTGGATGTAGACAGGTAGGTTTTCCCAATCAAAACTTGTGTCAAACTTGAATTCTTTATTTCCTTTGACACTATAGAAACTAGATCTGGTTAAAATGGATGTATTTTTAACTACAACAAAATATACCATAATGGAATTAAAAATTGTTCTCTAAGCATCTATATGTTAGACATTGACAATAATAACTATTAGAATAGAAGAAAAGTGATCTGATTGATTAAATGGTTTACCTGTTGAAAAGGCAAATCTAGATTCAACATCCTCTGAAGTCATTCAAAAAGACATTCAGTAAAATAACTATGTCACATAATATATATACTATAAAATTCAGAAATTATTGCGATGTTTTTATTATTGTGAAAAATGTAACAGGGTTATAATCACATTAATTTCAACACACATTTTGAAATTATTTATTTGATACAGGATTTTTCTCAACATAGCAAAAATTTAAATGGCATTTTAGTCAAAATGACAAAATCGCAATAACTTCTGAATTTACAGTACCAGTCACAGTTTATGTCTTGTTACATGGATGTGTAAAATATTTATTTTTCTACTTTTAGTTAATTCTTGTTGGAGACCATTGTCAGTTAGGACCTGTTGTTATGTGTAAGAAGGCAGCCAGAGCTGGTCTGTCCCAGTCACTGTTTGAACGTCTTGTTGTTCTGGGTATTAGACCTATCCGTCTACAAGTCCAATACAGAATGCACCCAGCACTGAGTTCTTTCCCTTCTAACATCTTTTATGAGGGATCTCTACAGAATGGTGTCTCTCCAGGTAAACTACCTATTAAATTAATCATAGTTACCAGGATTAAAATTTTGGTAGTTGCATGTTTTGTCTACAATAGACTCATCTGTGACATTAAACAAAGTGAATTTAGCCAAATTAGAACAAAGTTGAAGAGCCTTTGGCAAATTTATGATACTGGTTAATGAAGAAGTGATTTTTCAAGACTTTATCTGAATTTTGTTTTTCAAAGTGTAAGAAAATTGATATTCAACCCTAACTCAGATGATCTGAGCTTTTTTTGGTGTCCATACATCTGTACATAATTAAAATATACTTATATTTATTCTTTTTCAGCTGATCGTACCAGGAAGAATTTGGATATTCCATATCCCCAGCCAGACAAACCCATGTTCTTTTATACAACTTCTGGACAGGAGGAAATATCCAGCTCTGGAACTTCTTACCTAAACAGGTATTCATGGTTTTCAATTTGTATAGAAATATTATAATAATGTGAAAATATATGTACATGAAACTAAAATCCCAGTAAAAACTAGGAAATAAAAATTATAAAAAGCAATCGGTGCATCCTTGCTAGGGATCTCCAACAAAACATACATGGTACATGTGAGCCAAGGCTCCGTTTTAAAGGTCGTACATTTATCTATAATGGTTTACCTTTTTAAATTGTTATTTGGATGGAGAGTTGTCTCATTGGCACTCACACCACATCTTCCTATATCTATATATGGTACCCCAGAAGGCATTTTGAAAATTGAGAACTATCTATAGAAGCAATTTTGGAGACTGCACACACTTACAACTTGTATGTTACATAAATTTTCACTTAACTAAAATCTAAATCCTGTTGGGTTTTTTTTTTTAAATAAAATTATCTTCCAATGATATGTTTTTCACTAGATATATTTGACAAAATTGTGGCAATTCTTTCAGGACTGAAACGGCAAATGTAGAGAAGATAGCTACTAGATTCCTTCGGTCAAACATCAAGCCTGAACAGATTGGTATTATAACACCCTATGAAGGACAGAGAGCTTATATTGTCCAGTACATGCAGTACAGTGGATCTCTTAACAAGAAACTGTATCAGGTAGGGAAAATAAGATTCTATTAAAAGGGAAATCTCCTCACCCACAACAAAACCATGCTCGTTCGTCTGTCTGTCCGTCCCGCTTCAGGTTAAAGTTTTTGGTCGAGGTAGTTTTTGATGAAGTTGAAGTCCAATCAATTTGAAACTTACACATGTTCCCTATGATATAATATTTCTAATTTCAATGTCAAATTAGGGATCCCCTCCCCCTTTTCCATTTTCACAGTCCACTGAACATAGAAAATGATAGTGCAGATGGGGCATCCGTAAACTGGGGACACATTCTTGTTTTATATTACCATTTATAAGAAACATATTATTTTGTGGATATCAAATTTACTTTTCTTTTTACAGGAAATAGAGGTTGCTAGTGTAGATGCATTCCAAGGTAGAGAAAAAGATTACATTATCCTCTCCTGTGTTAGATCTAATGAACATCAAGGAATAGGTTTTCTTAATGACCCAAGACGTCTTAATGTGGCTCTTACTAGGGCAAGGTAAGTTAATAAAATTTCTGAGTTAATTTGGGTGTTAAAAATGGTTCTTTATTAGGACTAAAAAATAATTAAGAATAAGGAGTATTGTGCAATTGGATTTTCTATATTCTTGATCTAAAGATAAAATTTGATGTGTAATACTAAAACATACTTATTTGATAAATTACCAAAAAAATTGTCAGTACCATTTATCCCACCAAATGACCAATTGACCATTTCTTGAAAAAAATAAGACATACAACAGATAACAACATGTTTCCAGATAGTCAAGTAGTTGAGGAACAAATCCCATGAATTAGTAAGTGGATGATATTCAAAATTTTTCTTAAAGTTTATAGATTATCTTCATCTATGCTACAAAAGCAAATGAATGTAATGAAATATATATTTTTTTATTCTTTTTTTTTTTTTACAGATTTGGAATTATCATAGTAGGAAACCCAAAGGTTCTTTCCAAGGTAGGTTATTGCATTGAGATAATAATTATTAAAAATGTATTTTTAAACAATACACTGAATGTGATTTTGATGAATTAGTCTTAAATAATGGGAAGTATGTACACGAGATGATCCAATACCCCAAACAAAAAGGAGGTGACACTGAATAGCGGCAATTTTTTAACCACAAAATGTACCATTCTACATAATATACTGACATTAACAAGCAAGTTGAATTAAGGGTTGCTCAAAGAAAATTCAGTACCATTGAATTAAATGTTTCTGATATCTTTATATCCAGTTATTAAAATTCTAATAATGATTGGATTAACTCTGTTATTTTAACAGCAACCTCTATGGAACCACTTACTGACCTACTTTAAAGAGCAGAAATGTTTGGTAGAGGGACCATTGAACAACTTAAAGGAGAGCATGATACAGTTCAGCAAACCAAGGAAATTGGTCAATACCTCAAACCCGGTTAGTAGTAGTACAATAATAGAGTTCAGAGCACATAAAACTTCAATTTCTGTATTTAACCCTTTCCTCCATTGAAATTTTTTTTTTGCATACTTGATTCGCATAGGATTTTTTTGATAAAATGCTGAACTTATGATTTGAAGTATTAAAGCATTGTGAAAAACAACTATTTCATCAAATAAATTTAAGTCAGATATTCCTATGATATTCCTTTTCATATTGGATACAAACTTTATTAAGTCAACTGCAGACACTTTGTAGTCGAAGTGTTTCAACTGAGGTACTACACAGGCGTCAAAAGGCATCATTATGGAGTAAAGGGGGTGGCGTCAAAAGGCGTCATTATGGAGGAAAGGGTTAAGTGCATTGTTGTGCTTGTGTAAGTGAGAACGAAAATTAAAAACTACATGTTACAAAAGTAAAAGAATAAAGTCAATGAAGAAGTCTGTGACTTAAAAAATGCCATGAAATATCTTATTACTGTTTTAAACTTTTTTAACTTTAAAATCTGAATTCTACATGCATTGGAGAATTACCTGTTGAGAATGTTTGTTTTGTTGTTTATAGGGAGGAAGATTCATGAGTAATATCATGTTTGATGCCAGAGAGGTACTGATACCTGGAAGTGTGTATGATAGAAGTAAGTACAATTGGATAACATCCTGTTGGTATTGTATATATGCTAGGAAGAACTTTCCTTTGTATCAAGTATAGTCATACTAAAATAGGTTTAACAGTTAATATTATCAATTGTGTATTTTTCATGAGGCCTGAATTAAAATATTGTTTGTTTGCCCTTTTCCGACCCTATGTTTTGAAACAGGGTAGGTAGGTAAAATATTTAATTTATTTCCACAAAAAAATAACTTGGCTCTGTATATTATTTGTCATGGGTAGGCAGGTAGGTATAATCTTTTATTTTATAGATACAAACTCTGCATAATGTCAAGTTTTCTGGGACTATTAGTTTTGAAGAAAAAAAAATATTACGTAGAATGTGAAGCTAATTCATATGCACTACTATTTTGTTTTCAAATATCAAAATATAGAGCTGTGCCACATATCTTCAACGTTTATATTCCTGGAACTTAGAAGAGTTTGAACTTGCACTTATATTCTGTACTAGACCTACGTACCTTGTACACTTACCTTAAGGAACTCTGTAAAAGATATCTTTGTAGTGGTAAGATATGTCCGGGCAGACATACATTACTTGTAGAAAAAGTCCTTAGAGTGTTAAAAATTTCGTGTGTGCCTTTGTTTCCAATAAAAATGCTACAAAACTTAAAACTCTGACAATTGTCACGTATTTTACATCGCATTTATAAGTCATCTGTATGGACAACTTGGCGATTTTACTGCCAGATATTCTCCACTCATCCCTACATAGAATACGTCTGTTTACAAATTAGTTTGTACACACGTTGATAATTTTGTATCAAACGAACTTTTTTGTAAATGAACACTGCTCTTTTAGTATAAAGGTACAGAGTAACGTATGTCATATCATGATTTCAGGAAGCGTTCAACATCGATTTCAAACAAATGCTTTGAAACTTCAAATGCAAGTGTTCATGTCAAACGCTCAGGTGATACCAAACGGACTGGACCTTATATGTTGAAGATAAAACCTGAGGATTCCGGTAAAAAAGTTTTGAGCGGGAAATACAAATATAAGATTTTTGGTAGAAACGAAAAAATAAAATAAAATAAAATCTTGCTGGTAAATACAAATAAAAGATTTTCAGGCGGAACGAATTTATAGGGTCGGTCGGTAAAGGGCAAACAAACAATGTTTTAATTTAAGCCTGATGTATGTTATTAATTAGAGCATAGAACAATATAATTGTTGTTGAATAGTGGAAACACTGGATTTTTTGGTAAAAATAAACCACCATTATTGATTTAGAGATATTTCAAACATTTAGGTTTCTAGTCTAGTGAGTAATAAGATTGTTACATTTATCTTTCAGATCAAGCTTACAGGGAACCAGTTGTACGTACCCATGACCAGATGAGTTACATTGGCCCAGAGAGAGCCTATGCTGGACCAGCAGTTAATCTGCCAGTACCAGTTAACATGTTTATACCACCAGCCATGCCACAGAACTTCAATGGACAGCCACCAATGCATATGGGTCAGTCCTTGAATCTTCTACAGTTATATTGATTATGTTCTGCTGCCACTGGGTTTGTTCCCCATCTGGTGAACTTTTGATCCCTTGAAAACAGAACTGAAAGATATCAAAGGGATATTAAAAACTAATAAGTTAACAAACTATGGCAAAAACTACTAAAAGCATAGAACATACGGTGATGAAATGTGCACCTTGCACATAGAATTCAGTATGATGTTTTAAGTTATTTCTTTACAAATATAACAAAAGAAATGTATCATGGAAGATTTTTTTTTATGTTTAATACTGTAATTTGACCTTAAGAATGGAAACACTGTTTGGTATGTTTGAAAAAGTCTACATCAATGTTTATAACTCTTTACTTGTTATTTTTAGGTAACAAGATGGTGCCAGGTCGTTTCAACAACAAAGGTAGAGGTGGTCGACAGAAACCTCCTCGTTACAGTAACACACAAGTACAACAGCCTCTGAGTCAGAACATGAGTCAGAGTCAAGCTAGTCAGGTATGTACATCATAAATATAGATAGAGGTGGTTGACAGAAACCTCCTCGTTACAGTAACACACAAGTACAACAGCCTCTGAGTCAGAATATGAGTCAGAGTCAAGCTAGTCAGGTATGTACATCATAAATATAGGGAGAGGTGGTCGACAGAAACCTCCTCGTTACAGTAACACACAAGTACAACAGCCTCTGAGTCAGAACATGAGTCAGAGTCAGGCTAGTCAGGTATGTACATCATAAATATAGATAGAGGTGGTTGACAGAAACCTCCTCGTTACAGTAAAACACAAGTACAACAGCCTCTGAGTCAGAACATGAGTCAGAGTCAGGCTAGTCAGGTATGTACATCATAAATATAGATAGAGGTGGTTGACAGAAACCTCCTCGTTACAGTAAAACACAAGTACAACAGCCTCTGAGTCAGAACATGAGTCAGAGTCAGGCTAGTCAGGTATGTACATCATAAATATAGGTAGAGGTGGTCGACAGAAACCTCCTCGTTACAGTAACACACAAGTACAACAGCCTCTGAGTCAGAACATGAGTCAGAGTCAGGCTAGTCAGGTATGTATATCATAAATATAGATAGAGGTGGTTGACAGAAACCTCCTTGTTATAGTAACACACAAGTACAACAGCCTCTGAGTCAGAACATGAGTCAGAGTCAGGCTAGTCAGGTATGTACATCATAAATATAGATAGAGGTGGTCGACAGAAACCTCCTCGTTACAGTAACACACAAGTACAACAGCCTCTGAGTCAGAACATGAGTCAGAGTCAGGCTAGTCAGGTATGTACATCATAAATATAGGTAGAGGTGGTCGACAGAAACCTCCTCGTTACAGTAACACACAAGTACAACAGCCTCTGAGTCAGAACATGAGTCAGAGTCAGGCTAGTCAGGTATGTATATCATAAATATAGATAGAGGTGGTTGACAGAAACCTCCTTGTTATAGTAACACACAAGTACAACAGCCTCTGAGTCAGAACATGAGTCAGAGTCAGGCTAGTCAGGTATGTACATCAGAAATATAGATAGAGGTAGTTGACAGAAACCTCCTTGTTACAGTAACACACAAGTACAACAGCCTCTGAGTCAGGCTAGTCATGTATGTACATTTTAAATGTAAGGTGATGGCACCTTTGTTTTGCTGTATGGTATTGACACTGCATCTCAAAGTTCTGGGCCTTCCAGCAACAGCCAAGATGAATAACATCTAAATCTTAGATGTTCCTGGAATATTTGCCTTCTGATTTAGTATTATATGAGATAGTCCTATGTCTTTTCTTTTACATGTTAGAGAAGGAAAATGTAAGATATTGTGGGGGGGGGGGGGGAATCACAAAAATTATGATACAACTTTATTATGTGTTGATGGTTTTACTTGATGGTTTTTCATCAAAGGTAAAAAAAAAAAAAAAAAAAAAAGGCATGAGCCTTTATAATGATATTTCAATTTTTGTTTAAATCTTTAGTATTTATTGATGTTGTTGTAACTGATTTTGACATAATCATATCTAAATCCAGTACATATGTTTGAATCTAATATTTAATAGTATGAACAGAGATGGAAATTAGCCATGATTACAAAAACATCTCATATGTATCTGAAAGTGAAAGTTCTGTCTTTTGAATAATAAAATGTAACACAATCTTATATTACAGGAAATGGGCCAGTCATTCTCCCAAGGTCCACTGACCCAAGGACAATTGTCAATGAGTCAGCCCTTCCAGATGAGCCAACCTGGACTCTCAGGTCTCTCACAGCCTGAACTGTCACAGGTATGTATTCAAACATCTTCAAAATATGTATTTGTTGAAATTTACATTATTGTTGTAAAAAAGGCCAATAAAAGTGAAAATTGAAATAATATTTTACTTTTTGGAGTAAATTAATCTTTTAACTATAAAACTTGATTTTCTCATCTGTATGTATTTTTTTGTGAAATAATGAGAAAGCAAATTATTACAGTTGATACAATAAAAACCATAAAAGCAGAAAATGCACATAAAAGTCTAAAAAAAAATTGGAAAGAAAGAATAGAAAAGAAATCTAATATGAAAGTCTCAACATTAAAAATTAAAAGAATTAACATTTTCTTTTTATGTTAACAGGATAGCTACTTAGCTGATGACTTCAAGTCTCAAGCAGACGGCATGCTTTCCCAGGATTCTACATACCAGGGTGATCGTATGTTCTATGCGTCTCAGCTATCCCAGGGTCCATTTAACTAGGTGAGAACTGCAGCACAGCAGTAACACTGGAGCAAAACAATGGACAAATAACATAAATAAATGATACGGTGTGGAGTAGTGTCTGTATGTATGGGGCCTACCTGAAACAAACCCAGCCGCCTTCACTGGCATAACAACAATGTGCTGAGAAACCTCCAAACACGAGGCACATAAGCTGCCAGCCATGTTTGTCAACAGGTGGTGCTCGGATCGACTCTGACGAAGACAACGGACACTTCAGAACAGTGAACTGTGGAAACCGATGATGATTACTTATTTTACGAATCATTTTGTTTACCATGATTTTTTTTTCTATCTGGAACATTTTTGCTACCAGATCCAATGTTTGAATTAATCTATAGTTAGTACTAGTATGTATATTTTTTTTCCGTATCCCCCCTTGTATCATTATATGGTTACATATTTGTTTGCTTGGTTTCAATTATTTTAATGTGCATGTAATTGTAATTGGTTTTATTATTTTTGTGTAAATCAGTTTTTTTCATCCTATGGTGTAAGAACAGTTAAAGACTTGGATTAGAAAAGATTCTAACATCTGATTTTTCTGTTATGATGGTAAAATTCAAAGGCAAGAAAGAAAAACAGATATTAAATGAAGATCAGCTCATCAGAGCTAGAGTATTATAAAGAAAATTCAGTCATGTGAAATTATAATTTAAAAGAACAGGCATTTAAAAGGAACTGAAAGTTGTATTTGAAATAATCAATTAATTATGATTTAGGTTTGACAATAAATTCATTTGATGTTAGATCAGAAAGTTTTAAGTGAAGCAGAAACTGGCTTATTTTGAAATGGAAGTGGACTTGCCCACAATCCAAACAACAGACCAATAACTATGATAGGTGTTTTTGAAAGCAAAATGTGATATTGATTGAAATGTTGTATAAGGACAGCTGTAAAGTTTGTTATGATTTGTGAATTGAGTTATAAATAAATATTAAAAAAAGTAAAATATTTGTATTTATATATTGTGTGTTTCACCATTTTGAAGATCTTTCACACTTAAGATGATTCACAGTGTTTTGATGTAATTAAGTGTCTTATACAATCTTGACCTATGTGAAGTTGAAGTTATAAATTGTTTCTTTGATATGAACTTTGTACCATGCTATGTCTTGCACCTTGTCACTGTTATAATATGTTATAAATTGTCATTTCTGTTTTGGGAAATTTTCGCACCTGAAATTCTTATTTGATTTCTTTATTATCAATTCAAAGTTAAATTTTCTTCATATAAGTTATCATTGTAATATAATTTTTTTCCGGGAAGAATGGGCTGTGGTCAATCATCAATGAAAGGGAAATAACTCCTTTGATAAAGCTGTGTTTAGGCTTATACATAATAAAAACTCGTGCAAACTAGGCTGTTTCACTTTCCCATAAAGGATGCATGTTACTTATATGTGTATTATTTAATCAAGATAGTTTACACTTACATTGATTCTTGTTTGAAAAACATGAAGACAGAGTCTGTGGTTAAAATGGTTATCCCTTTATTAAATGTGTAACTTTTGTTTAAAAATGTTATTGTAATTTGAGGAAATTATTATGGAACACTGAATGAGCTTGCTTAATAAAAATTAACGGAATAATGAATTGAGTTATACTTTTAGAAAAATGCCTCTGTTCTAGTGGAAGTGTGCTAGCTTTGAGTTGCGAAGTGATTAATTAGATATAGGAAGCTGTGGTATGAGTGCCAATGAGATAACTCTCCATCCAAGTAACAATTTATAAAAGTAAACCATTATAGGTCAAGGTACAGCCTTCAACAGAGAGCCTTGGCTCACACTGAACAGCAAGCTTAGTACAAAGGGCCCCAAAAATTACTTATGTAAAACCATTCGTGAAACAGGAAAACCAACGGTCTAATCTATATAAAAACAAGAAATACATATATATGACCTACACAAACAGACGACAAGCTTGATTCCTATCAGTTAAAAGTATATACCGGAACATTAAATTCTTAAACTCTTAGCATATTTGGTTTAGAGGTTGAGCATCGACTTTTAAGAATATCATGTTTGAGTAGGGTGATCAGTGCATTTGGCATCCATATTACATTTGGACTTTAAAATTGTTGTTCATAGATGTCTATCAGTAAGCATTATTATTAGCCTCTTGGGAGATTTTACATCGAAGAAAGTACTGGGAATTACATATTTATATATATAAGTGGATCTAGGGTAAAATACATTTTAAAATCACTGGTATGTTTATTTTAAAATATAATCTAATAGATATAGGTGTGGTATGAGTACCAATGATACAACTGTTGATCTAAGTTACAATTTATAAAAGTAAACCATTATAGGTGTATGTGAAGTATTATCTAGCACAAGGCCTTGGTGGTAGATCTACTGTACAACTTTCCTATCAACATTGAGGTGAGTTTGAACCCATCATGTAGTAGGTGTGTTTGACTCCAATCTTATTTGACAAGAATGTTCCATTTTTTTGTCCAACTTATGCCACAAATTAAAACACAATTGGGCCTATAGTGCTTGATAGAGAAAAACCTTTAATAGAAAAAATGAATGACAAGACTTGATCTACAAATGAATCAACATTCCTGAATTTGTTGATAACTCTTGATTGGAGTTATTGCCTTTTAATGACAGTTTTTATATGACCGCAAAAATTTAAAATTTTTTGGTCGTATATTGGTATCACGTCTGTGTCATTGTCTGTTGGGTCCGAATACTTTTAGTTTTCGCACTCTAACTTAAGTTTAAGTCAATAGAAATCTATGAAATTTGAACACAAGGTTAATGACCACAAGTGCAAGGTTGGGATTGATTTTGGAAGTTTTGGTTCCAACAGTTTAAGAATTAGGGGCCAAAAAGGGCCCAATTTGGCATTTTCTTGGTTTTTGTACTATAACTTTAGTTTAAGGCAATAGAAAAGTATGAAAGTTTGACACAAGGTTAATGACTACAAAAGATTTTGGGAGTTTTGTTCCCAACAGTTTAGGAATAAGGGGCCAAAAAAGGGCCCAAATAAGCATTATTCTTGGTTTTCGCACAATAACTTTAGTATAAGTCAATTGAAATCAATGATATCTAAACACAAGGTTTATGACCATAAGAGGAAGGTTGATATACTGAATCTAACCATGTATTTAGATTCTTAATTTTTGGTCCCATTTTCAAATTGGTCCAAATCAGGGTCCAAAATTAAACTTTGTTTGATTTAAAAAAAAAATCAATATATAGGTTTCTTCAATATGCTGAATCTAACCATGCAATTAGATTTTTAATATTTAAGACAGGTTATCAAATTGGTTCACATTGAGGTCTAAAGGGTCCAAAATTGAACTTTATTTGATTTCATCAAAAATTGAATTCTTGGGGTTCTTTGATATGATGAATCTAACCATGTATTTAGATTTTGGATATTTGAATACCTCAAAGGGATGGTAAGAATTGTCTTTGGGAGTTATGACTTTAACAGTTAAGGAATAAGGTGCAAAAAAGGGGGGAAAGGGTTTCCAGGTTAATGGACAATAACAAAACATAATTTTAAAGCAGTTTAAGGTTGGTAATTGAAACTCATTTTAATATCTCACTTAAACTGCTCTTTAATAAATTATGTATATTGGAAATTTGCCAAAACTTTATTATTAATAAATTCCATTGGAAATTTGCCAAAAACGTTAGGTTAATGAACTTCATTGGAAATTTGCCAATATAAAATGCTGCATTGGAGTTATCTTTCTTTATGCAGAATAGTAGTTAAATTATCTAAAATCATGACTGTATGACATTTTATGTTTTATGATGTATTTAAATGAGTAGTTATTGTTGAAAACTCCATAAGAAATTTGAATTGAGATCATTGTTGGAATAAGGGAATGGGGGAGGTGAAACAGATTGTTGGGGTTCAATTTTTCTTATTTCAGATTTCAAAAATGAAAAAGAAAATTTCTTCAAATATCAAAGGATTACTATTCAACAGCATACTGAATTGCTCAAAAGCAAATAAAAACATTTTAAGTTCATTATACCACATTCATTATGTGTCAGAAATCTATGCTGTGTCAACTATTTAATCACAATCAATATTCAGAACTGTATCCAATTTGAATGTTGTGTCCATACTAGCCCCAACCGTTCAGGGTTCGACCTCTGCGGTCGTATAAAGCTGCGCCCTGCGGAGCATCAGGTTGTATTTTTGCCTGATATCTTAACACAGAGCATTTCTTTGCTAACAATTGATATGTTGATATTCCTAAATATAAAACTTTACTACAAATATCACATAAACTTGAAATGTACAAGAAAAGGTCAGATAAACCAAATTTGAAATACATATACACATAATCATTCCATTCAGCAGTATGCATGACATATAGTTGACCTTTTGCACATCTAACAAACAAACTTAACATTGATCACAGAACCAGGAAAATGAGGCCACAATCAGATAAACCCTGCCAGACAGACAATCTTTTCGTGCTTTAAATATAGTTGACGTTTTGCATACAGTATTCAAGAAACAAACTTGACAAGGAAAATTTAACCATGAAAATGAGGTCATGGTCAGATGATAAAAGACACACAGATAAATACACCTTAAACTCATTACATACACCAATATGGTTGACTTATTGTCTATAGCATTGTAGAACAGGTAAAAAAAAACACAACTGATAATTGAGCAACGAACCGTAAAAATGAGGTCATGGTCAGATAAAACATGTCAGACTGACATGTACATATAATTTATATGCTTGACCTATTGTATACATTATTCGAAATTCCGACCAAAACATAAAAAAAACTTAACTAAAACAGCTGAACCATGTAAGTGAGGTCAAGGTCAGATGACAACTACCAGTAGGACATATACACCTTACAATCATTCCATACACCAAATATAGTATACCTATTGCGTATATATCTGATATATGGACAGTGGACTTCATCATCAAATCTTAATATTGTTCACTGATCCATCGAGGTCAAGTGAAAACTGTCTGACGAGCACGAGGACCTTGCATGGCTCGACAAAAAGTATAGTAGACAGATGGAAACTTTAATTAACAATTCTAGAGAAAAATGAATTCATTTTAACAATATAAACTTTACCATGAAACCTTTGGCGGATCAGCATCCGATAAGTTACTAGACCTTACGCTGCTTGTTATTCTTGAACATTTTACAACGCTTTCAGCACAGAAACAAAATGAACTTAGGGATGATGGTTGGATTATATATTCTAGATCTTTAGAGGAAATACACGAAATTTTTTATCAAACAGAAAATACAGATAGGGATAACTTGCTTATACATCACTGCTTATCCATCACTGAGATTTATTATAAGAAACGTCAAAACTAACAGCATAAATACAAAAGAACTGGCTTACAAAACATACGTAAGACCAAAAATTGAATAGTGTCGTCTGGGACCCCTGGCAGAAACAACAAATACATAAAATTGAAATGGTAAAGAGAAGAGCTGCCAGGTATACACTCAACCAATACAGCTATCAAAGCAGTGTAACAGCCATGCTTGAACATCTAAGATGGCCAATATTACAACAAAGAAGAAATCTTGCATCCGTCACCATGCTATATAAAATTCAACACCAATTAGTCTCCATTCCAATAAATACATACCTAATACCATCTAAAGAACATAAATTTATACAGCCATTCTCTCCCACAAACTATCATTTATATTCATTTTTTCCTAGAACAATAAGGTTGTTGAATTCCCTACCATACCAAGTAGCCTGTAGCCCAGACTTAGAAGCTTTTAAGTCTGGTGCAAAACCACATATGTATTGCTAAACCAAACCATGTTTTTATCTATATACAAACAAAAAATAAAAAAATGTTTTTCTTGCAATTATTGTAAATATGTTTAGTTTTTAATTTGTTTCCCTAGTATGTGCCTTCTTGTAATCTTCATCATTTTGAAGTTAAGAAGTAATATGTAGATGTAGATGAACAATGCCTACGAAACGATGATGTTAACAAAATTCAACCAATCTATATAGAACCTAAAAACATAATAATGAAACAATTAAATCTTATTTCTTAATACGAATGTGTGAACATATTTAGTTATCAGTATATTATAGCATATAAAAGACATACAGCTTACACTAGAGAACTATTATTAGCATTAATATCACTTTGCCTCATATTCACTGTAGTAGTAGGGAGTGATCAGTTTTAGGCCTATGAAAAAAGGTAGGCACGCCGGCACGGGACAAATATGGTCATGCCCCTCCCTCCCTGTCAATCAACAGAAGTCATAACCTTTCGTTTCGATTACACTGTCTATGAAAAAAAGGTAGGCACGCTGGCACGGATAAATATGGTCATGCCCCTCCCTCCCTGTCAATCAACAGAAGTCATGACCTTTCGTTTCGATTACACATAAACTTATTTGATCATAACGATCTGTGAAAACCTATACTTCCACACGACGACGACGAAGTCATTGTCGATCTGAATCCAAATTTGATTATATGACCAGGCAAATGTTGATCGAGGAGGTAACACTAACTTTTCAGCCTCACCCGATGAACTTATTTGGATACAACGTGTCAATGTTGGTCACTATGAAATGAGAATATAAATTGATAGTTTTTCTTCAACACTTCATCATTCGTCAATTGGCCGAGATGGAGAACGCACGTTGTAACATAGAGTTAAATAATAAAAGATTTGTACAGGCCAAAGAATGGAAAGACCAAATCAGTATTGATGTGCGAGAATGGGAGCTGAAAGACGGAAAGTTAATCCCAACGAGAAAGGGAATTTCTCTCTCTTTAAACAGATGGAGGTCATCACTCTGACACGAAATCCAGATGTTCGTTTATTGATACATGTAGAAACGCACTTCATCTAGATTAATTAGACTTAATTAATATCACTGATTAGCATGTAATTTCTATTCACTATTTATCATCGATAAACTGTGTAAAATACATACCAAATAAATAAATTGAGATAAATCCTCGAAATAATACGTCCAGTAGTATTTGCTGAAATTTTAGATGTCCGAAGTTCCTTTTAAATATACACGATGTCAAAATTAATTATTATGAATTAATCTGAATAACTAAAATGAAATTGAAATAAAATTATCAAATATCTCACACGATGAAAAGTAGACGAAATACAGAAATCATATATATGAATCAGCAAAGAAAACATTTATATATTTTATCGATTATCATCAAATACACTTCAAAACTGGTACAAAACAAGGGAAGCAACTCTGTATATATATCTCTCTCTTGGATTGACAATTCAACGTTCGAGGCAAGGTCACATGATCATATCGAAGAACTCTGGTACAAAAAGGGAGGCAACTCTTCAAGGTGTGAACGTCAATCACCGATTAATCGTATCGTGTCCGGGGCAAATAGAAAAAAAAAATACCAACGCAGATGTCAGTTTCATATACATTTATTACATTCATTCGTACAATGCAAGCAGTTTGTCGTCGTTACTCATCAAGTCACTAGGGGAAAAATCTTTCACAATGTCTTCCATGCTAATGTTTCTATATCTCATCTTCACGAAATGTACACAATAGAGTCTGCACGTATCGGATGATCCCGGTTGCACTTGAGTCGTACTGAATCTGTATTGAGGTCCATTGGCGATGAGCACGTTCCTGAAGCGACGATGGTAATACTCCGGAGAACGTCCGAGTGAATCGAAGAATTCTGCCGGTCCCGTGGATGGAAAGTGAAACGCCACCCAATGCTTCCCCGGTCCATCGCAGGTATCCGTGTTGACGACATAGGTCATCGGTCGGTGCGAGATGTCTGCGGGTAACTCTTCGGCACAACGTACGTCCACCGGTAACCCTTCCAACGCTTCTTCTAGTTCTGCGTCGCTCATGGGAAGTATGTCTTCGTCCGTGTCGTATTCGGAGGTATCCTCGCTGCTGTCGAGCCTCCTCGCCTTGGAGATCCTTTCCTCCTCCTCCCTGCTACACGCATGCTCCTCCAGTCCGCGGCGGTGTACAAAGACCAGTCCGCATTCTTCGCAGGCGATCAGATCGTTCGTGGTCACTTCTTCCGTTTGGGTCGTCTCCTCCTCCTCTCCCGCCCCCGTCAGGACGTTCGTGCGCAGTCTCTCCGTCTCGGGGGTCTCCGGTTTGACGTCGACAAGGAGATAACCGTGTCGTCTTCTCGTGGCCTCGTCGAATTGTCGCAGGAAATGTTCGGATCGACCCGGGTACATCTGTCGTGCCAGGGTGGCCACGGGCTGTCGATCGATCGGATTGTCAAAGAGGACCATGTAATGACAGTTTCTTCTCTGGGTGGGGTCCTTTCCAAAATACAGGTTCTGGTAGATGGCGATCACGGAAAGATTTCGATGGTGACTTCCTTCGGTGAAGAGATCGTTGATGCGGGTGTCTTTGCTGGCGAGGGTCATCAGATCGTCCAGGACCACCATGTTGCGCACTCTCGGATCGAAGAAGTCGTCGCTCTCCAGGTCGGCGGGGATGCCTCTCACAAACTCCACCGGCGGGTGCACGCCGTCTCGTACGACGTCGTAGAGGTGTTGCCACCTCTTGTACAGCCAGACGATTCTCTGCGGTGCCGGTTCGCACATCGCTTCCGCTTCTCGGAGGACTTTCGCCACGAAATGCGTCTTGCCGCAAGACGTCGGACCCGAAACGATCATAGTAAACGGGTGTCGAAACAGGAACGGACCGGACGGCGGTTGTTCTACCACCGCAGGCACGGGCGGCGGCGGCGGGGGCGGGGCGGCGGTGGTATTGTTCAAAACTTTATAAGAAGGAGAGAACACGGGCTTCATCTAATCATGGACGAGTTTTATTTATTCGTCAATAGCGAAGACTCGCTCGATCTCTTTCCCGAGAATAGGGGAGGTCAGTTCTCAGTACGTTTACCTCGATCACACTTAACGAATGGAACGTGGGAGTGTGCCCTATTGGAAATGACGTTCGTGCCTGCTTTCGAAATACCCACGCGCAGGGTCTACCTATGTTCCGACATAGTGAGGGAAGAATCGTACGTCAGAGACACGTATTTACCACTACTTCAATCCGTAGCAGTGCGACGGGACGAGACGATGGAAGTCGTCTTCGAGAGACCACTCTACCGCACGACGAGAGGAGGCGAGGTGACACTATTGGAAATCACCGTCAGAGACGATAGATTACGAGTGTGCCGATTCAAGGACGATCACGTATTCTGCTTGCTGCATTTTAGAAAAAGAGTTATAAGAGGATAGCGGATTCGATATCGAAGTACATGTATAAACATGGAATGTCCTACCTGCCATAGACGGTTTTCCAGGAGAGATGTCATGTTGAGACATTATCGCAATCAGCATGGTAATGGGGATACGCCGCCGCCGCCCGTGCCTGCGGTGGTAAACAACCGCCGCCGCCGCCCGTGCCTGCGGTGGTAGAACAACCGCCGTCCGGTCCGTTCCTGTTTCGACACCCGTTTACTATGATCGTTTCGGGTCCGACGTCTTGCGGCAAGACGCATTTCGTGGCGAAAGTCCTCCGAGAAGCGGAAGCGATGTGCGAACCGGCACCGCAGAGAATCGTCTGGCTGTACAAGAGGTGGCAACCCCTCTACGACGTCGTACGAGACGGCGTGCACCCGCCGGTGGAGTTTGTGAGAGGCATCCCCGCCGACCTGGAGAGCGACGACTTCTTCGATCCGAGAGTGCGCAACATGGTGGTCCTGGACGATCTGATGACCCTCGCCAGCAAAGACACCCGCATCAACGATCTCTTCACCGAAGGAAGTCACCATCGAAATCTTTCCGTGATCGCCATCTACCAGAACCTGTATTTTGGAAAGGACCCCACCCAGAGAAGAAACTGTCATTACATGGTCCTCTTTGACAATCCGATCGATCGACAGCCCGTGGCCACCCTGGCACGACAGATGTACCCGGGTCGATCCGAACATTTCCTGCGACAATTCGACGAGGCCACGAGAAGACGACACGGTTATCTCCTTGTCGACGTCAAACCGGAGACCCCCGAGACGGAGAGACTGCGCACGAACGTCCTGACGGGGGCGGGAGAGGAGGAGGAGACGACCCAAACGGAAGAAGTGACCACGAACGATCTGATCGCCTGCGAAGAATGCGGACTGGTCTTTGTACACCGCCGCGGACTGGAGGAGCATGCGTGTAGCAGGGAGGAGGAGGAAAGGATCTCCAAGGCGAGGAGGCTCGACAGCAGCGAGGATACCTCCGAATACGACACGGACGAAGACATACTTCCCATGAGCGACGCAGAACTAGAAGAAGCGTTGGAAGGGTTACCGGTGGACGTACGTTGTGCCGAAGAGTTACCCGCAGACATCTCGCACCGACCGATGACCTATGTCGTCAGCACGGATACCTGCGATGGACCGGGGAAGCATTGGGTGGCGTTTCACTTTCCATCCACGGGACCGGCAGAATTCTTCGATTCACTCGGACGTTCTCCGGAGTATTACCATCGTCGCTTCAGGAACGTGCTCATCGCCAATGGACCTCAATACAGATTCAGTACGACTCAAGTGCAACCGGGATCATCCGATACGTGCAGACTCTATTGTGTACATTTCGTGAAGATGAGATATAGAAACATTAGCATGGAAGACATTGTGAAAGATTTTTCCCCTAGTGACTTGATGAGTAACGACGACAAACTGCTTGCATTGTACGAATGAATGTAATAAATGTATATGAAACTGACATCTGCGTTGGTATTTTTTTTTTCTATTTGCCCCGGACACGATACGATTAATCGGTGATTGACGTTCACACCTTGAAGAGTTGCCTCCCTTTTTGTACCAGAGTTCTTCGATATGATCATGTGACCTTGCCTCGAACGTTGAATTGTCAATGTGCACGAATCTGATCATGGGTACATCACTACATGTGACTAAAAATCTGTCAATTTCTATTTGTTCCATATGTTGTTACCTGGATAACTGTATATGGCAAAAAAGATTAGAAACCAAGGAATCTGATAATACCAAAGATGGGAGAAATAATTCTTCCATGTTTTTTTATTTGAACATTTTTTCCAAAAAAATGTCTAAATTTCGAACCGGAAATGTTACATTCCACCACCTTAGATTTTTAGAAGGCTCTGTATTAAACATGTTTGTGAATAATGAACAGTGCTTTATAAAATGAATAAAACTGACACATGAATTGCCATTTCTTGCACTACAGTCATATTCTATCATTTAGTTCAGTCAGAATATATCGTCAAAAAAACTAATCATGTTCATAACAGCGGTGTCCAATAAAACGTTGGAAGAAAATGTCAAAATTATCTTGAATGTTTACATTCTTAATTAGAGCTACAACTAAAAAAATCATTGTTAATCTAATATTATCGAGCAAGCAGTTGAATTAAGCACGTAGTCTAAAAAGAACAACTATCATTGACCACATTGTCAAAAAGGTTTTCGAGGTGTCCAGTTGTTATGAACGTAAAAATACGTAATAAATCCGTTGTTAGCCATGCAATGTTCTCCCCCAAAATATGGAATGGAACATGCCAGTACACACAAGGTAATGACATAGTTATCAAATTGATGTAACTACACACAGAGATGTGACCACCTACACAACGTTGGTGTCCGTCCATAGAATGCGTAGTTATGAACGCAAGAAAAGAAAGAGTAGCTAGTTTTAATGAATTTTCAAGATTCTTGTGAACAGTATCAGTGTCAAATGAACTTTTTATAAAAGTATAGTAACTATTAAATAAATGTAAAGTAATTAACAGTGTTATAGTCTTTGCAGTTTGGAAAAATTCAGTTTTTTATACCGACTTGGCGGAGAGGGTCATGGTTTCCATAGTTTTGAACAAGACATATTTTAAAATTTAAACTTGAAATGAAACTTGTTCAACATTGAAACCGAAAATACAACATCCTCTTTAAGTCTAAATAATATTTTAATGTCAAAATTGTAAATCTAGGATGTATAATAAACTTTAAATAGAGTAAAGTATGCCGTTCATAACAGTTCTCTAACACTAGCTTACAGTATTGGAGTTATGAACAAATGTTGTAAATCTGTTTTTTAATAAATAAAATGGATTACTGGTGCTTCTTTTAAACATATTCGAAAACATTTGATGTCTGATTTTATTTTATCACGTTACACATTTATAACTTTTGGCATGAAGATTAAATTTTCGATATCAGCATTGTTAATAATTTGAAGACACATTATTTTTGTGTCTGTTGTTATGAACGATTATTATTTGATTATTTTTATATGATTTTGAGTAATAAATGATAAATTAGTTGTTTTTCCAAGAAATCTTATGTTGTCTTTAAAAGAGGAGTTGTTGAAATTGCTAGCAATTTGCGACTTTCATTTGAATTTTGGGAAAATGTTTTTGTTCATAACCATGATAACGACGGAAGCACAGTTTTGAAATATTGTTATGAACGTTTTAAAAATGTCTATAATCATGGTTTTATTAACAGAATGTAAGTTTTTGTTTAGTCCTTAAGCTATAATTTGGTATTGTTTTATACAATAAATTAACCTATAAAGCGATTGAAATGTTTGTTTATTCACACAGGGAACATAATGATAGATTTGAGAACAATATTTCTGTTCATAACGGTGTCCAAACATTTTATGTATTTTATTTATTACTGTTTCCCCAAAAAATTACAAAGTGGATAATAGTGTGTTAAGGTTGTTCTTGTAAACAGTATACACACCAATTATTGTACTAAAGTTGACCTGGTATCGGTATTTTGAACAAATAAGGACACTGGTTATGAACATAAAAAATATTTTTCACATTAAATAAAAGTAAGATACAGATTTTCTACAGCTCTATAAATTTGGAAACAATTACTTTGGATATTGGGCTAAATACATAGCCCATAATATTGGTGATTGAATGACTTTTATTTTTCAGATACTCTGTAACATAATGTGACCCATGATCAGATTCGTGCACCAATCCAAGAGAGAGATATATATACAGAGTTGCTTCCCTTGTTTTGTACCAGTTTTGAAGTGTATTTGATGATAATCGATAAAATATATAAATGTTTTCTTTGCTGATTCATATATATGATTTCTGTATTTCGTCTACTTTTCATCGTGTGAGATATTTGATAATTTTATTTCAATTTCATTTTAGTTATTCAGATTAATTCATAATAATTAATTTTGACATCGTGTATATTTAAAAGGAACTTCGGACATCTAAAATTTCAGCAAATACTACTGGACGTATTATTTCGAGGATTTATCTCAATTTATTTATTTGGTATGTATTTTACACAGTTTATCGATGATAAATAGTGAATAGAAATTACATGCTAATCAGTGATATTAATTAAGTCTAATTAATCTAGATGAAGTGCGTTTCTACATGTATCAATAAACGAACATCTGGATTTCGTGTCAGAGTGATGACCTCCATCTGTTTAAAGAGAGAGAAATTCCCTTTCTCGTTGGGATTAACTTTCCGTCTTTCAGCTCCCATTCTCGCACATCAATACTGATTTGGTCTTTCCATTCTTTGGCCTGTACAAATCTTTTATTATTTAACTCTATGTTACAACGTGCGTTCTCCATCTCGGCCAATTGACGAATGATGAAGTGTTGAAGAAAAACTATCAATTTATATTCTCATTTCATAGTGACCAACATTGACACGTTGTATCCAAATAAGTTCATCGGGTGAGGCTGAAAAGTTAGTGTTACCTCCTCGATCAACATTTGCCTGGTCATATAATCAAATTTGGATTCAGATCGACAATGACTTCGTCGTCGTCGTGTGGAAGTATAGGTTTTCACAGATCGTTATGATCAAATAAGTTTATGTGTAATCGAAACGAAAGGTCATGACTTCTGTTGATTGACAGGGAGGGAGGGGCATGACCATATTTATCCGTGCCAGCGTGCCTACCTTTTTTTCATAGACAGTGTAATCGAAACGAAAGGTTATGACTTCTGTTGATTGACAGGGAGGGAGGGGCATGACCATATTTGTCCCGTGCCGGCGTGCCTACCTTTTTTCATAGGCCTAAAACTGATCACTCCCTACTACTCACTGTGTATCATCGCCACCGGAAATTGGGTACTAACGAAGCGGAGAGAAGCAGAAAAAAAAAATAAACAAGTTAAGAATTCATTCAATTTAAAGCATTTCCACTCATTTGATGAGGGTGTCGCTTAAGAAATGATTTTCTGATATATAATTCTTTTAATTATTAGGCCAATAAGTACAAAATAAATACAAGATTTTGTGTAATACGCTAAAACTTGCCACTTAGTACCGGAAAATTTCGAGGTCTATCGTCCTCTGTAGCCCCGTTCTCAATATATTGAACTGTTTTTCATTATTTTTCCAGACACGATTTTAGAATATTATAGTGTGGCATCATATTTAGTGAAATTTGTTGTCAAAAAGATGCATTTTAAAGAATATAGACCACAAAAAATAAATTCTAGGGTACGGCAACTTGCTCGTGTTTAAAAATTTACTGTATGGCAACTTGTTTTCAACTGTATGGCAACTTGCTAATTTTAGAATAGTTATTTACCGCGTCCTTTCAAAGAAAATAAAGTATTAAGTTCAAATATCTCAGATGGGGGAGGGGGGGGGGGGGTCTTTTCAAGGTTTAAATTTTTTAAAACTGTTATTTGACTGATAAATTTTAAAAACTTAACTGTTTTCGACCCACTGTCTGTAATCTGTTTTGTTAAAATTTGCAATGATGTTAACTGTTTATTTGAAATTGAGATTCTTGTTATCTGTTACTTTATACTTAAAGTGTTCACTGTTTTTGACATTATTTTCTCTGTTAACTGATCTTAACTGTTATTTACAAGAATGACATTAAAATTTGCTGTCCATCTCTTACTTAACGTTGCTTCCGCAAAGGAGTGACATTAACAGCATAATTATATGTAACTGTACATGTCTTTAAAAAAATCTTCAGTGAGTATAGTAAATCCTTGATTAAATTGAGAATGGAAATGTCAAAGAAACAGAAGCTCGACCAAATAGAAGAAACAACCCAACGCAGCGAGAAAATTATGCACTAGGGTGGGTGTCAAGTCACAGATAGGAAAAAAACTAAGAATTGACACTCGTAATTTTTTAACACCCTCTTTCCTCTTTCCCTTCCCTTCTAATAAATAAGGCTTAATATTTAAGCTATGCATGTGTATATTTATGGAAAGAGAATCGTCCATAGATTTGATTTCCAATAGTAATAATGGTGAAATATAATCTCTTTTTTTGTGAAACTATGGCAACAATGAGCAATTATTTGATACCAAATATTGCAAAATAGGGGGTTGAACATGTCACAAAGATCTGAAAAATTTGGTCCAAAGGAAAATTTCAATCAATAAGAGTGATACCTTTCCTAATACCATAGACATATATCTATCAAGAGGTTAAAAAAATCATATGCATTTCTGCTGTTTTTTTCCATGAAATTGAATTGAAAAGATCGAGCGTCGAATCTTGGTTGAAAAAAAATACAAAATTTTTCAAAATGTATGGCGGTACGGATAGGAACGCTTGGACGGTCAAACTGAACAATGGCTTATAAAACATGCTTAAAATAATCTAAATGTTCATATTAACCCACTAGGAAGGCTATATTATTATTCAACTATCTAAAAATCAATTCAATTGTACAAAAACGTTCATATTTAGAAAATTCACCATGGCTCGAAACTAAACTTGTATGGTATACCTGAAGCTGTCTCCTAAGTGAGCAATCAATTAACTACAAAAGGGGGTCGAAGTTCAATGTTTGTTTCTTGAAACATATAAATGAACCCAAATTTAAAAAATTAAATAAATACAAGACTTCATAGCTAAGGTTACGGACTCAAGTTGGGTCATGCAGGTGCAACAAATGCGGCAGTGTTAAACATGTTTAAAGATATCTCATGCCCCTCTTTATACGTCTAACCAATGTAGTTATTTCTGGCTTCTATTTGAAATGTATCCAAAACGTTAAAGGGAAAGGCCACTTCTTATCCAGCTTAAACCCTGGTCAGTCCTATGACGAAAATAATTCACATGTATATGGAATGTTTGATAAGTTATATCGACCCAGAGTACCTGGATGGAATTGTGAAAAAATAAAGTACCTTTTCAATTTGCAATTCGTAAATTAACTGAACAGTGTTGGCCTGGTAGAAAAGGCCGAAAAAAAATAGGAATTGGTTCTCAAATTGAAATCAAATTTGCTAGTCTAAGAAATTCAGAATGGATCTAAAGATAGACCAAGGCTTCTTTATATCAGCTCAGATGGAGATGAAAGAGTGCTTCAACTTGTGACACCTTACATGTTACTTTCTGATTTTACACTGGTTTTGATGATTTAAAATTAAAATCAGTAAACCTTCGTAATTCATTTCAATAAAATCATGTAAGCAATGAGTCGTATGAATACCCTGACTGCAATGTAACTATAATTTATAAAAGCCCCCGCCATTAAAAAAATGTTCGCGCCCTATAGTATTCACTCATTCTATCTGTTTGTTACACTTTCCTACGCCATGACGATAACCCAAGTTTTCTTCGATTGATTGACACAAAACATTTACTCAACAATATACATAACCAGAAGAAGCCTCCCTTTTGGTGTTTGAAGCATTTTCGATTATTCATGACATTCTAGTCTTTTTTCTTAGAGTCAATCACTCCGTCTGCTTTTCCATCAGTTCAATTGTCTGTCCATGTGTCATTAAAGTTGCTGTTAACTCTTATCAGCATTTAAAATTTGTTGTTATCTGTGTTTGCCAAAATCGAGGTGTTGTTAACATGTTAACAGACCCACTACCCCCCCCCCCCCCCCAACCCCCATCTAATTATGCATTAGATAAAATGCATTAGATAGAAACAGACAAAACAATTAATTCGAAATGCAATTCACGATTTGTTTCTCCTTACTTTCGATGAAAACAAAGTATTTTCTTAATTCAAAGTTTATTTTTACAAATGAGTCATTTCAGAAATTAAATAACTAAACAATTTTATGTGTCTGTCCGGATTCTCGATCCTGTGGTTCGGTGGTTGTCGTAGCTTCATCTCTTTTTTTTCATAAATTGTTTTGTTATGAGTTAGGCCGTTCGCTTTCTTGTTGAGTCCTTCCACATTTTTCGTTCGGTGCTTTGTATAGCCGACTATAAGGGACGAGTTTTCGTTGTTGAAGGCCGTACGATAGCATATAATTGCTTACATACAGTTTATTTGATCCTGATGGATAGTTATCTTATTTGCTATCATACCACATCTTAACTGTTTTTATCTAAAAAAAACAAAAAAACTAGCACCAACAAAAGATGAATGGACGGTTTATTTTATTGAACTTACAAAATTTCACCCTAACAACAAATAAGACAACATTTACAGTCGTTAGTAGTATAACGATATATATATATTAATGTATTTAGGATAATATGGTTTTAAAAAAAAACTTTTTTACAAAATCGAAAAGCGGAAGGCAACGAGGCCTCCTGAACTGAATTAACGGCATATATTTGATAATATTTGATTAATAAGACATGTTGTATGTTTGTAAGCCTGTAAAGCTTTGATATCAACAAAATATCGTCACTTGATATTATCTAAACAGTGATTAATTTCCTCTTAAAATTATAATATATTGCATGACGCCGTACAGACAAAAGTTGTTATTTTGCAATTCGCCGTACAACGTCCTGCAATTCGCCGTACAACAAACAAACAGTGTTTTTGTCCATATTCTTTAAAAAACATGTTTTTGACAACAAATTTCATTAAATATGATGCCACACTATAATATTCTAAAATCGTGTCTGGAAAAATAATGAAAAACAGTTCAATATCTTGAGAATGGGGCTACAAAGGACGATAGACCTCGAAATTTTCCGGTACTAAGTGGCAAGTTTTGGAGTATTACACAAAATCTTGTATTTATTTTGTACTTATCGGCCTAATAATTAAAAGAATTATATATCAGAAAATCATTTCTTAAGCGGCACCCTCATCAAATGAGTGGAAATGCTTTAAATTGAACGAATTCCTAACTTGTTTACTTTTTTTTCTATTTCTCTCCGCTTCGTTAGTACCCAATTTCCGGTGGCGATGATACACAGTGATATTCTTATTAAGAAAAAATCATATCCCTAATTAACTGGGTATTTAAAAAGTCAGAATGCAAGTACATATGTTCAAACTCTTTTATGTCATTTTTAAGTAGCAATAAACAAAAGAACTATGTCAATTGGACATGCTTTGATGCTATATATGCATGCACTTGAATTTTTACTTGCAACATCTTTGTTCGCTTTGGAGATTCCGTATATACGGTCTAGTTATTGGAATTTCAATGGGACTAACTGTGGTGCACCACTTATTTCGGACCTGTTTTTGTATTTCTATGAGCTACAATTTATGATTAAAATTAGCAAAGACACACCGAAACAACATTTGATACAAAAATGTAACATTACTTTTAGATAACTCACAAAGCCGACCACTGATGAAGCCGACAGACTCAGGTATTTCCCCCAAACACAACGGAAAACTGGGCCTTACATTTTTGCTCATGGGTGAGCTCGAATTCGTTTATTTGAAACACGATGTTTGAAACATTTACAACCAATCTTTGTCTAAATTATCCTTAGGTTTTTATTTAAGTACAAAAAAAGTCAGTTGCAGTGTTTCTTTGGTGTTTTTTTTTAAAGTTAAGAGCATGTTGTTCACTGGTTGTCGTTTGTTGGTGTTGTTCATAGTTGTTAGACCGTTTGTTTTCCTATTTGAATTGTTTTACACTAGCCATTATGTTACCCTTTACAGCTTGCTGTTCCGTGTGAGCCAAGCAGCTATGTTTTACAGGCCGCTATACTTTGACATATAATTGTTAACTTTCAATACATTGTGACTTGGATGGAGATTTGTTTCAATGGCACTCATACCACGTCTTCTTAGTTATATAAATCTGATTAGACAAAAATGATCAATCAGTATGTCATGATATACATAATTCTTATGTTCACTAAAATTATCAGATAACTTTTTACAGGAGTCATGTCCGCAAAAAGCATTGTTTTTCTATTTTTTAAGTTGTTTCCTGTGATCAGTCTAAACTGTAATAATTTGGTACAACAGAATTTATGTACTCATAAGTTAACCCATAAAGGAGTTATTGTTCGACCGTACCTGTTATTTTCTAACGAATTGTAGCTTTAATCTGAGACTACTATAACACATATATGTAGTCTCAGCTTTAATGCATATTCATTAAAACTATTCATGATAGCTCGACGACAAAAGATGTATACAGCAAAAATGACATGTATGCTATACAAGATATACAACAGTGACAAATGACTGAAATCATTTATCGATTCCTAAATATAGAATATGTGGTCCAGACTCCTTAATGATTTTCTTTGACAAATTGACTTTTTTGTACGTAGTATTTTTTCATTGTATAATTTTGATGTGGTCATTTTTTATAAATTTCCTGTTAACAAAAGTTTAAATTTTTCGAAAAACTAAGGATTTTCTTATTACAGGCATAGATTTCCTTAGCCCTTTTGGACACAACTTTTTGGAATTTTGAATCCTCAATGCTCTTCAACTTTTTAATTGTTTGGCTTTATAAATATTTTGATATGAGCGTCACTGATGAGTCTTATGTAGACGAAACGCGTGTCTGGCGTACTAAATTATAATTGGTACCTTTGATAACTATTTGAACACTAATATCAAAAGATGGAAACTATAAAAAGTAAAATTTCGTGAATGTAAAATAAAGGAAAACATCGAACTTTTTGTTTTAGATGCTATTTCTTGAGCTTGAAGAGGCTTCTTTCTTAATCTCAAAACATTCCACGAAGATTAATCAAATTTAAGTAATTGGTTAAAACAATGATCTGTATAATTGCATACTGCAAATAGATAATTAAATAAATTTGCTTATCAGAAATAAAAAAAAAAATGAAAAAATTGATTCAGACATTTACCTCTTAATCCTTAAAAGCTAGCTTCTACACATTTTCGCCAAATGCAATGATTGCTTCTTGTTGTGACAAAGTAATTGGTGTGGAGTTAGTGGCAATAGGGGATCTATTAACATATCAACAAAAACTTCAACAAATGCAAAAATGCTTATATTTAAGTTAACACAGTGGGTTGAAAACAGTTAACAGTTAAAATTTGAAAAAAAGCGCCAAAATAGGTATCCCCCTCCCTCCATCCTCATTGATATCTAACGAAAGTCATGCTTTTTTTTTAGTTTATCCTGACTTTTTTTACCTAAATTGTCGTCCTGACTTTTTTTTTTTGCAAGAGTCTCATCCTGCCTTTTTTTTTACTCAAAACTCCTGTCCTGCCTATTTTTTTCAAATTTCATCCTAGCCCCCCCCCCCCATAAAAATCAAATGGTAGCTCCCTAAATTTTAACTGAAAACTGCAACTCACTCGAATAAAAAACGAAAAGCCCAGTCCATTTATCAATCGCTGTGATATAGAAAAATGAAAACGATTACTTTCAAAATTTATCTGTGGATACCTTTTAAAACTTAACATTTAGTGTAATCTGGTCATGTAAGTCCCGCTCGACTGGTCACTATACCGCGAGACACTATTTTTCTTTTTAGATTGAAAGAGCTTCAACTCAACAATTTGTATTCTTATTTTCATAACTCAAACAATAAGCATGAGGTGTTTCCTGTTGGATTCGATCTTTTTTATAATTTCAATCATCTTTTTTTCCCACTGACCTTGACTGCATATTAAAGTTATATAATGGATAAGCTGCGCACTACATATCTGACCTAATCTATTTAGAATTCAGAACTATGTTTCAAATTAAACAAATGTTAGCGATTGTTCATCTGCTGACATATTACACAATAAAACTGAATCAGATGTGTTTTTTTTCGATTATTATCAATTTGGAATGTGCATGAATATTCCGGAAAATTTACCGGAAAAGTTTTGTTTGTTATATCGAACTGGTTTACTAATTTCTTCAGTCCTATTGCTCAAGGTTGAAATATTTAATTGAATCCAGTAGAAAAGTATTTGCATGCTGAAATCTTCTCCCGGCCTTACATAAACATAATTAGAGGATAAACCTATGTATTACAGATAAAATGTTTAAGACACCAAGCATCAGAAGTGCAAGACTATTGAAGGTAATTTTAAAGATCCGTATTCAGAATAACAAAACATTCATGACAATATTGGGGGTCTTTTCTCTGCATAAATAAGGCACAAAATGTGCACCATAATTCAGTTACCTTGTTTTTGTAACCCCATTGACATAATGGTTACATTGTTTACACTCATACAGACTATTTTTGATTAAAAGCTTGAGCACGGATTCCTCTGGACCAACACATTCTTCTTTTTTTTTTTTACATATACATGTACCTGGCTTCCAAATGAGGGGTGAAATCATAGATCGAAAAATATGTAACCAGAGAGCACGTATCTACTCTACAAATTCATATCATCACCACTGGGATTCGAACCCCGGTCATTTGGGTGACAGTCAGTGCGTTAACCCACTGAGCCAAAGAATCAATTCCCTAGCTCAGTTGATTAAGACTGGCTATATATGTTCTAGCTGTACTAAGGGGAAGCAACCCCGCTACAAATACATTGATGTCGGACACCATTGCTAAAAAATAAAAAGTCAAACAGACAAATAATAATACACAGTATACAACATGGAAAACTAAAGACTAAGCAAATCGAGCCATGAAGGGTAAGCATATCCTGCTCCACATGTCATCATGTGGCACTCGTTGTGTTGCTCATGTTATTACCAACCCGGTAAATAGTCTAATTAGGTAGGTCACATTTGTGGTGAAAAGATGAGTGAATTGTAGTTACGACATAAGGAACATATTTGATATCATCTGTGAAGGTTATATATAACCAACTTAGATGGTGTCCATAATATTTACAAATAGGATGATTTCAACTTCACTATTTTTAACTCTTGGTTTAACAGCTTTTTTGTGATCAGTAACCCTCTATCAAGGAATTCATAATAGTAAATACAAGCCTGGGAATATGGTATCAATTGGGAGATATATTTACTAGGTATGCAGGCGCTGCTGGAATGTTTAAGGTTTGTCATTCGGGAATATGGTGCCAAAGGTTGCAAGGACCACCCTTAAAAAGGCAAATGCCAGAAAGAGCACTAGAGATTTTTCGCTGGTTTATAGCATCTTAAAGCAGTTAGTCATTGCACAGCACTTATGTGAAATACATCATTAGTCTGGAAGCGAAGCAGAACACCAAAAAGTTTTGATCCTTTGTAAAAAATTTAAAAAAATGTTTTTGCTTTAAATAGGATTAATCTGGTCATGTTGGTGTTAAATGTATCTTACGAAAATGAAACACAAATATTTAGCAGTAATTTATAATGAATATATGTAGAAGTATGATGTATTTTTTCTTGCATTGTCTTATAGTTGATGGTAAACCATGCTTCTCGAAGACACATTACTGGTAGAGGTGGAACACCAATAAACACTATTATTGTTTTTGTACCACAACAAGAGGCCTGGGTGGTAGAAAGGTTTGGCAGATATGCAAGAATTTTAGAACCAGTATGTATGACATTCACTATCTTTTTTGGGGACATGTTATCTAAAATTAATTATATTCATATTGTTTACCTTTTATCAAGAATTTTAGCAGAAGATACCAAAGGGATACATTTAAACTCAGAAGTGGAAAACAAAGTGACAATGCTATGAACGAAATTTTACAAAAAGACAATCAGCAGTACACAAAGCATAACATTGAAAAGTAACAATTGAGCAACACAAATATTACAATAAACAGGAGTGATTTCATTGCTCTGGAAGGGTCATCCAATGTACAGTGTACAACATGAAATTACTTTCAAGTCAGTCTGCATGTTTAGCATGTATTTCAGCAAGACATAATGAAATTTGGTACAGGAAAAACATCTTCAAATAAACATTGAGTTTACCTTTCTGAAAATGTGAATCTGATCATAGACCTGCAGAGTGCTTATCTCTGCAGAGTTGATGATGGTATAGGTTCAAATACATGACAATTAGTAAAGATTATAACTGTGATTTGTGAAAATAAATATTAGGAAAAAGGACAAAAAAAGGTTGATATAGATTGCAATAAGTTAGGGTCTTTGTACATGCTGGGATGAAGATTTAGTCACATGCCATATAGCAATAAAGTTTTATTTTTCACATTTTATAATTATTAAGAATGATCAATATTTTTAGGGAATCAATTTTTTGGCACCAATAGTTCACAAGGTAGCCTATGTTCAAAGTTTAAAGGAGCTGGCAATAGATGTACCACAGCAAGCTGCTATTACAATGGGTATGTACACAAAGTAAAGGTATTCATAATTCTATTTTCAGAGTTTTTAAGTTGTTATCCTGAAAACATAAGGAGCTAGGTAAAAATTATATTGCATCAATAATCTCCAAGACAGATTCTATTTTCACTGAAAATGTCACTACAATCTGGCTCATTGTTTCGAAGTTATTGCCCTTCAAAATGTCTGAAATCTTTTTTGCTAGACTCAAGGTGTAAAATAGAAAAAAAAATAGCAACTAGTATTTACAAAGAAAGTTCCTTATAGCAGACTCCATGTGAGTGATATACAAAATGTATGTTTTATTTGAGCAGCTAACATGCTTAAGAGGTTATCTTCCTCACTGAAAGTCTTTCATTGTATCTTCAGAATTTATAAATTTTGTATTTGAATTCTAACACAAAGAGTTTCTTCCATTTTAAGCAATAGTTATATTTATACCGTATTTATATTGTTCTATTTTCTTTTTTTAACAGATAACGTTACTCTGAATTTAGACGGTGTGTTATATCTTCGTGTCACAGACCCATACAAGGTGAGTTAAACAACCTATTTCTTTCTCATTGGTGTATCTGTTATAAATCATTTAGATTACAACTAATCTGATAGGATTGATAGTTTGAAATATAAAAAAGAAGATGTGGTATGATTGCAAATGAGACAACTATCCACAAAAGACCAAAATGACACAGACATTAACAACTATAGGTCACCGTAGTGCCTACAACAATGAGCAAATCCCATACCGCATAGTCAGCTATAAAAAGCCCTGATAAGACAATGAAAGACAATTTAAACGAGAGAACTAACGACCTTATTTATGTAAAAAAATAAACGAAAAAAAAAATGTAACACATTAACAAACGACAACCACTGAATTTACAGGCTCCTGACTTACATAAATAATGTGGCTGGGTTAAACATGTTAGCAGGATCCCAACCCTCCCCTAACCTGGGACAGTGGTATAACAGTACAACATAAGAACGAACTATAAAAATCAGTTGAAAAAGGCTTAACTCATCAGATGGACAAAAATACAAGTGGACGTGGCCGGGTACTGATACATCCCGACACATAAAGACAAAATGAACAGATATGAGAGTACTCGCAGTTATCTGACAGCTAGTTCAAAGCCCCTAACAACTAATAAATAAATCATGCATCTAAGACTAAGCCATTTTTACATCAGTGGCATTAAAATACATACAGTGAACCAACATTGTTTGCTTGCAGATCTTTAATAAGATGACTGTTGCTACTTCTTTTGCGAATATCTTTGTAAAGTTATGCGAGAATTTTTAACCAGATTTTTGTGACAAAAATGTCGGTTATTGATTTGGGGATGTACGATGGCCAGGTGGTCGGGCGGGCAGGTGGCAGCCAAATGTTGTCCGTGAATTAACTCATGAACTGTTCAACCAAAGCTTTTCAAATTGAAATATGTTGTTACTGATGACAAAATTGAGGTCAAGATCAATAATGGTGATTTTCACTTTTTCTGTTCAGGAGTTATGGTTCTTGAAAGATTGAAAAATTATGTTTCTAGTCATGTTGTTGCAATTGCTCATGAACCATTCAACCAAAGCTTTTCAAATTTTATTATGTTGTTACTGATGACAAAATAGAGGTCTCACTTTCACCGTTTATCAGCTATGGTTCCTGTGATATTGAAATATGCCAGGACAATAAATAAATGTTAATAAATCCGGTTTGCTGTCAGTCTGACAGCCTCTCTTGTTATCCTGTTGGCATGAGGTTCAATTTGATTATAATACTTCTAACCTATTTATGGCTATTGGAAATGCATTTGTTTAAAAATAAAACATATTTCATATTGTTGTATGATTATAGGCAAGTTATGGTGTAGAAGATGCAGAGTTTGCCATCACACAGCTAGCTCAGACAACCATGAGATCTGAGATAGGAAAAATAGCATTAGACACAGTATTTAGGGAGAGAGAGACACTCAATGTTAATATTGTTGGTTAGTATGACATAGAAAAACATTGATTTGGATAACATAAAAATTTGAATTATGACAAAAGAGAGAAATTATAAAAGGATGATGCAGTACTATTGCTAATGAGACATCTCTCCACTAGAGACCAAATGTCGAAGATTCTTACAAGTTTGTACTAACATGAGCAGCACAAGGGGTGCCACATATAGAACAGGATCTGCTAATTCTTCAGGAGCAACTGAGATCACCCCTAGTATTTGGTGGGGTTTGTGTTGCTTGGTCTTTATTTTTGTATGTTGTGTTTTGAGTACTATTGGGTTTTTTTTCTTTTTAAACCATGGCGTTGCCAGTTTATTTTTGATTTATGAGTTTGAGTGTCCCTCTGGTATCTTTCACTACTTGTCTTTAACAATTATAGGTCACTGTTCAGCCTTTTGACAATTAGCAAAACACATACTGCATAGTAAGCTATCAAATGCTCTGAAATGAAAAATGAAAAGCAATTGAAACAAGAAAACTGATGTCCAGATTTATGTTCAAGACAATAAAAGTAACAAGTTATAGTGTATTTTATCTCATCTTTATTATTGTCAAACAGTAGGAAGATTTTAAGCAATATGAACATTTTTGTCACATTACGCTGTATAATTTGTTTTTTCTTACAGAGGCACTAAACAAAGCAGCTGAAGCATGGGGCCTTACATGTTTACGATATGAAATTAGTAAGTAAAAATTTTTTTACGGTCAAGTAACGATTTATGTACATACAACATTTCCTTTCTGACAGTTATCATGGTATAGTAACAAATGATATATGGTTATTAATTTAGGTCTGTGTGAGATATTGAGAATTTATACATTTAATGAGTAACTAGATTGTAAGTACACCTGTAGCAGGATCTGCCTACCCTATGAAGCACCTGATATGGTCCAAGAATTTGAATAGGCTTAGTATTTTTTATCTTGAGATTAGTATGTAGTGTTTTTTAGACTTGTTTATCTTTTTGCTGTTTTTTTTATATTGTTTTGAAATTATTACATACACATTAAGATGTTGTTTTACATAAATGTCTTTTTTATATATATATTTATTCAAATAATATAGAAAATTAACAAACAGGTAAATTTATAATTTAACAGGAGATATGAAGTTACCGAAGAAAATCCAGGAAGCCATGCAAATGCAGGTTGAGGCAGAAAGAAAAAAGAGAGCTTCTATTTTAGAATCAGAAGGTAATTTGAACTTTCTTTACAATATTAATTCCTGATAGAAAATGGAAAAAATATCACAGTATTTGTATATGACTGATTAAAGGATATAGAATGTTTGTTCCAACAGGAACAGATATTACAGTATTGTTTATAAACAAAGTTTCCAGAGGAAGTTCTGTCCGGCAAATCAAATAAATATTGACACATGAACTGTTCATATTCTTTGTCTTGTAGGCATCAATTTGTGGTGGCTTGAGAAAACATTGTTGGTTCATAGGGGTTTGATGATATATGAATTTACATTAAATTTATGATTACTGTAAATTCAGAAATTATGCGTGCATTTATTATTGCGATTTTGTCAGTTTAGACTTAAATGCGATTTTAATTTTTACGATTCTGAGATGAATCCTGTTCAATTCATATAGAATATTTCAAAATGCGAGTCTCAATTATTGCGTTTACAACTCTGTCGCATTTTTCGCAATAATAAAAACCTCGCAATAATTTCTGAATTTACAGTAAATGGAAACATGAATTAAACAAAAATTGTACCTAACAAACAACAATGCTTTTACTGTAACTTGGATGCCTTTAGTTAGTGAGGTTTGTTTAGAAAGGCCTGAATTAGGCAGTGAAAAAGGTTTCACCTATGAATCCATCACAAAGCATACTACAAAAATAGAAAACCTTTGAAAATGAAACTCTTTTCGCAGGGAAACAGATTTTATGTTTACATTTTGACCAGTACACCTAATCTTCCCAGATTTTGTATCAACATATCTTATATCCATATTTTTCTGTGTAGGTATAAGAGAAGCTGACATCAATGTAGCAGAGGGTCAAAAGAAAGCAAAGATCCTTAATTCTGAAGCTTTCAAGTTGGAACAGATCAATAATGCTGAAGGTATGTCATTACAATTCAGATTGGTAAACTTTCTGACACTAAACGGTACTGGTACTTATTTTTAAAGAAAAAGAAATTCAGTATTATACGATTAAGATATGTCTTCAACTTGATGTTGCTTTGTAACATTTTAGATAATTTTCCTTCATAAATTAAAATTCCTCTTGAATTTACCAAGTACAAATATAGTGCTAACTTTCTTTGGTCCTTAAATACTTTAAATTTATTTTAATTACATATATTAAAAAACAAGTCTGGAATTTAGCTTAACATCCTTTTTCCTGTTTTAAGTTTTTTTTAGAGTTAAAAAAAGAAATGTATGAGTAGGCCAATGATTCCCTAAAGGTTGTTTTGTAAATCTATTTCTGTTCAAAAGTAAAATAACAAAAGTACAGCAATTTAAGGAAAATTCAAAACCTTAAGTATCTAATCAAATGGCAAAATCAAAAGCTCAAACACATCAAATGAATGTATAACAACTGCCATCCTCCTGCCATGGTAATAGGCATTTTCTTATGTAGAAAATAGTGGATCAAACCTGGTTTTATGACTTGTATTCGCATTTGATAGATAATCTCTGTGTTAGTGATGCTACATTTTGTAGGATCTTATACTTTTGAAAGTTAAAGCCTTGTTCACACCTTACCGGATAGAACAAACGGACGCCTAACTGATGAAAATAAAAGTAGTTCGTTTAAAAAATTGTTATCCGTTGGGAGTTCATTGATGTACTGACCCAATAAAACGGATGCGTAATGGATGCATAACGGACATACACTGGATATACAACGTACGAGAAACAGACATGTACCGACAGGAAGGATGTCGAACGTACATCCAACCGACGAGTAATACATAAAACAGATACCTAACAGAAGCGTACCGGATAAAACTGATAAACAAGATATATGGAAAAATCAATGGCGACATTAATAACATCTGTTTTATCCATTAAACGTCCGGTAGAAGTCCGTTGGTGAATTTATCTTCCAGATCTCCAACTGATGTATAACTGACACGTAACCGAAACAAAACGGACGAGTACCGTACAAAACGGATGCCTAACGGACGTTCAACAGACATTTTATCCGTTGGACGTCCGTTCAAAGTACGCCTAATGGACATGCAACGGATATGGACGGACGTCTAACGGATAAGAACGGATGTCTAACAAACATGAACAGATTGAAAAAAAAGTTATCCATTAGGCGTCCGTTCCAGCTATCGGGTAAGGTGTGGCCGAGGCTTACGGGTTGAAGAATTTGAGAAAACTACTTATTATCAAAGTGATTATACAAAAATTCAAAAAAAGCAAATCAAATAAGATATTGATATAAATGAATGCTAATAACAGTGATTTGTTTGGTAGAAATGTATAATCAGTATTCAATATATTAAATATTGCCTACATTTTGTTTTCATTTCAGGTGAAGCAAATGCTATTCTAGCTAAAGCAAAGGCAAAAGCTGATGCAATTAATATTGTGGCCCAAGCTATAACTAGTAAGGTTAGTTTCAAGCTTATGCTGTTAGTGTGATGACATTGATAACGTCCAGCCAGGGCATTTAATATATGCAATAAAAACTGTGATTGCTTGTAAAGTTCATTTACATGTATGTATAAAAATAAAAACATGTGGTAGGTTTACCAATAAGAAAATTTTGTACCAGAGGCTAAATCACTGCAGGCCTTCAACAATAAGCAAAACACATATCTCATAGTAAGCTACAAAAGAGCCTAAAATGGCAGATGTTGGAACAATTCGAAAGAGAAAAATCAAGGCCTGATTTGTGTGCAAAAGAAATAGATGAAAAACAAATATGATATACAGCAATAAACAACAACCACTTAATTCAGATTTTCATTATAGGCTAGTAATTTATTAAAGGTAAAAGTAGTTAGATATGATAAGGAAAATAAAAAAAACTAAATGAAATTTTTGCATGTCATGTTTTTTATGCTGAAATTTGGGTGTTGACTTAGATGCAAAAATTAAACCAAAACATATCTTTTCCGACCAAAGTATCCAAAGCATTTAGTTGTGTGAAATGAATATCCTGACATTGATATCCATATATTAAGTGTTTACTAAAACTTTTGTGCTATTTTCGCATATCTTGATCAGTGTTTAAAAATGTTCTCGGCAAATGATTGGTCGAAATTTAATTAAGATGTCAAATTTTCTTGATTTCTTATGAAATTTCCTTTTTGTGATGAGATGAAGGAAGGCAACAATGTCTGATGGCGTCACATATAAAGAACACAACTTTTTTGCAAATCTTTGAAAAGGAAAGATAAAAATTATTAGACCAACAGATGCCACCGCTATGACTTGCATATTATGACATGTCTTCACTCTCAACAGTTGAATTTTAATTATTTGAAAAGCTCAGCAAGCCTCACACTTCAAATATTAAAATTTTGCTGTCTCTATGAAGAAATATCATAATACACTTGTTGCAATGATGGAATCTATATAACCCTAGTCTCCATTGTTATAATGTCTGTGTGATATGTTACAGAATGGTGTAAATGCAGTATCTTACAATGTAGCAGAACAGTACGTGTCAGCTTTTAGTAATCTAGCTCAGAAAGGAAATACTGTTTTATTACCTGCCAATACTGGTGATGTTAGTAGCATGGTATCGCAGGTAAGCTGAAAATACCTTATTTAATCTACTTTTACTAAAGTAGTGTAGGGAATGGGAATCCTAAAAACGTGAATGGAATTAACAAAATGTTCACGACATGTCTGACCTGTGGATTTTGTGAACTTAATGTTGAGCATAACTATGACTGTCATTTCTTCATCTGGGGAGGACATTTCTGTATGGAATTCCCCTAAAATAGAGATTTGGTTTCAGTAAATCTTTCAAGGAATCTACTAAATGTCTTTTTACATGTGGTTTAATTTTGTTGGATTATTTTTTCTTAAGAGATGTTGGTATACATCAGTTAGATAGCAACACTATACCAAAAAATATTTAAAGAAATTTCAGAGGTCAACATATACTCTTTAATAATATCAGAAGTCTATACAACTTGTCAAGCTTTGACATGTTTGAATTGTGCAGAGTCTGTCATCTAAACCAAATTCTTCCAAAAAATGTCTAGGTGAAATAGTACAGTTGTGTTGAAGAATTTAAAACCAAATTGTTTATATTTCAGGCGATGGCTATTTATACCAACTTATCGGAGGCAAACAAAGTGAAACAAACATTATCTGAGAAAGAAGAAGTGAAAGAAGGAAAACAACTATCAGAACCAACAAACATTAACGTAAACCCAGAAAGTTGGGATGCGGACAAACACACATTATTTAGTAGTGAACTTGATTCGCCTGATAAACAGAACTAGTCATTATAATTGTGATATCATAATAAAAATTCTATGTGCAAATGTATGTGAACTTAACATTGACTTGTCACTTTTTGGAAAGATTTGAACAATTGTTCCCATATCATAGGAAGCTGTCTTCTCGACTTGGTTTGAATAAAAAAAAAATGCAGTTGAAACACTAAATTTATTTATCTATTTAAAATTGGTAAAGACAGGATTTTAAAGGACCAGTTAGTTATCAAAATACTTAATATTGAATAATTTTGCATATGTATTTGAACTTTAAACAATTCTGCAGTCTTCATTTATGTACAGCATCCTTAAATAGAAAATATCTCCCTATTAGGTGATTTTGATGAGGAATTGATATTACAATTGTATTTTAAGCACATATGCTGACAATATATATTTTACAAATGATTTTCAAAATGATGGTTAAAATAGAAAACAGTATTTTCACTAGACGTTCAAGCTATGATAAATTTCTTTAAGCTTTCCACAAAGTCAGTTACAATTTTTTTTTAAACAGAAATTGTTTATGTTTTTTATGTTGGAAATTCAAAGATCCTGTGTTATTTTCACTTTCACAATAATAGAACCAAATGACATTGATTAGGAACATATCCACCGGGCTGACGTACGTTGAACGTACTTCACCCCGGTAACATATCCAGTGTATAACAATTGTCTCCCTTTGTTGAGTTCAGTTTAGATGTGGAAAAATTGAAGAAAATGAGTGATCTAATTTGTAAAAAAACAAAAGCTTTTTTATCTTTGATTTACAAAAGTTACAAACTTTGATTTTTTTTCGAAAAACTAAGGATTTTCTTATCCCAGGCATAGATTACCTTAGCCGTATTTGGCACAACTTTTTGGAATTTTGGATCCTCAATGCTCTTCAACTTTGTACTTGTTTGGCTTTATAAATATTTAGATATGAGCGTCACTGATGAGTCTTATGTAGATGAAACGCGCGTCTGGCGTACTTAATTATAATCCTGGTACCTTTGATAACTAATAACACCACTGGGTTGATGCCACTGCTGGTGGACGTTTCATCCCTGAGGGTATCACCAGCCCAGTAGTCAACACTTCGGTGTTGATATGAATATCAATAATGTGGTCATTTTTATAAGTTTCCCATTTACAAAACTTTGATTTTTTTCGAAAAACTAAGGATTTTCTTATCCTTGGCATAGATTACCTTAGCCGTATTTGGCACAACTTTTTGGAATTTTGGATTCTAAATGCTCTTCAACTTTGTACTTGTTTGGCTTTATAAATATTTAGATATGAGCGTCACTGATGAGTCTTATGTAGATAAAAAGCACGTCTGGCGTACTAAATTATAATCCTGGTACCTTTGATAACTAATTATCTTCTGAGACATTGATTGTAACATTCAATTAATTCAATTTAGCTACTGTTTATTCAAAATAGTCTGTACTATAATTTTATTATTTTTATGCCCCACCTACAATAGTAGAGGGCCTTTATGTTTTCTGGTCTGTGCCTCCGTCCGCCTGTTTGTTTGTCTGTGCCTCCGTCCATCTGTCCTGCTTCAGGTTAAAGTTTTTGGTCAAGGTAGTTTTTGATGAAGCTGAAGTCCAATCAACTTGAAACTTAGTATACATGTTCCTTATGATATGATCTTTCTAATTTTAGATTTTTGACCCCAATTTTCATGGTCCACTGAACATAGAAATTGAAAGTTATGAATTATTGTCTTCATTCTACTTGGTATTGATTTTTCAATGAATAAAAGTAATGGATAACAATACACATTTAACTATCAAACATTTTTTAGTGCAATCAAGTTCTCTTATCATTTCAAGGTCGTTGTCTCACATATGACAAAGTTGAAAAAAGGGAGACAGGTGTTGCTATTCAATTGGCATTGGCAGCAACAGTGCAGGCATCAACAGTGCAGGCATCAACAGTTGTGGAATTCTATGCTGAATTCAGTTTGAAAGGAACAACATGTGATAGATCAGTGATTTTTCACCAACTCAGTATTCATCACTTTCATGTTGGCATGAACATCAATCATATGATCATTTTTGTCCAACTTGACGGAGTCAAAAAGTGAGACATAGATATGCAGTTACTGTAAGCTTCAGTGTCAACAATATATTAGTTTGTGATTATGTCTAGTTTATGATGAACCACTAGTGGTGAGTCAGAGATATTTGGTATGCAGTTGTATTAGTATTGGCACATCTCATTACCATGGTGATTATTTGAACCTGCTCCCTCAGTTATGGTTTATTAACTTTGAAATTTTGCTTAGTTTACATGCATGAGTGTGTTTTAAAGTTTGTTTGAAAGTAACTACTTGGGATAAGTCAATTATATTTGGTATGCAGTTGTATTACCATTTGTACATTTTATTTCCATGGAAATTGTTTAGCCATGCATGTCTGTGTAATTTTGGTCTCTTGTGGACAGTTGTCTCATTGGAAATCATACCACATCTTCATAATTATATGTACATTTAGTCATGGTTCATTGACTTCGAATATTTGCAAACTTTTATTTTAAAGTGTTGCTATTCTAATTTCAACTTTTGCATTATCGAAATTACAAAAAAGCGAGACACATTTCTGTGATAACAGTTTGTTATTAATTTCCTGTTATAAAAGTAAAATTTGTTCTTAATACTATGAATTTTCTTCTACAGTATTACCAGGCATACATTACCTTAGTCGTATATGGCATAACTTTTGGGAGTTTTGGTTCCTCAATGCTCATCAACTTTGTACTTATTTGGCTCTTATACTATTTCGCTCCAAGCATCTCTGATAAGTCTTTGGTGACGAAACACGTGTTTAGCGTATCAAATTATTAGCCTGGTACCTTTGATAACTATTGTATACAGTTGCATTAACATGATATCATTTTGACAACTATTTTTAGGCCCTGTCCACTAGGTCATGATCTAGCATTTTGTCTGTACATCAATGTCTTTTTTTTAAATTTTACATCTCTCTGAACATTCAGAATCAGTCATCAATAACTTTGTCAACTTTCATGGAATTATTTGAAATTTTGATAGAAACTTGTTGATGATAAAAAAAAAACATCGAGCAAAATAATGGACGTATGCTGCTGCAAGTGTAGACATTCATAATAAGAATCAAAATAGGTTATACAAAGTGCGAACATTATTATTTCTTATTGTTAGGCGGAGACATAATTTATGTCTTATAAACAGTGCAACACTATCAGGTTATAATTTGTGGCAGATAATTATAGATAATATCAAATAAGATGTACATCCAGGAATCATTAGAACTACATCACTCAAGGGCAACACGATTGCAAATACGAAAGATAACATTAAAAAGACAAGGCGAAGAACTTATAGTTTGCTTGGTGGAGGATTCCATGGACACAGCGGTCTTGACGTAAAGACATTTGTGAAACTACAAAATTTACATCTCGCCATTACTACTATAGGGATTAGAGCGTATACTTCCAACAAGCTCACTAACGCTTCTTGAAAACTTCCAGAAGAAACTCACAAAGCAAATACTTTCTCTACCAACCTGTGTAGCAGACCTAACAGATATACTACACATTGAGGCACAGGTGAATATTTAAGCATTAGGCCTTAAACAACATTTACAACCAGCCTGACGACAGTGTATAAAAATCACGTGCAAAACGCCAACTACTTGTAAAAAGTGATGGAAGTTCTAGCTGGTTCATTGCTATTAAGCATATGCTACGAAAGCATGACCTGCATGAGGCAAGTTTGTATTCGAACAACCCAGTTAAGAAGACCGTATGGACCTCAACTATCACGAAGACAAAATACAATCACTGGAATAGGTCAATAGTTCAGTTACAGCCATAATATTAAGGACTCAATCTTAACAACTAAAAATTTGAGAACCGGAAATATACACTCTCCATTCAAAATCAACTGCCACTCTACTATCGATACAGCAAGATTGCCAATAAAATTAAAGCTACTTACAGGCTCGTATATACTTCAGAGCAAAAGAATGATAATGCACAAAGATGAGACTGATCCGAAATGTCTGTTATGTGCAAAGGAAGAAGAAAATATAGAACGCGTTATTTTGAAACGTGAAAGCTCGAGAATAGCGAGGAACGCCATATATATATTTCAAGAAATAACTACAACACTGAACAAACTAAGAATTAAATTTGATGAACTATCAACGAACGAAAAACTAAATTATATTCTGAACTTAACGCCAAAAGCTTAAGCAAAGAAACTCTCTCCAGTCAGTGTAATACAAATAGACCGCATTTCTCGACACCTGCTATATCAACTTCATATATCCATTTCAAGATGCATTGATATTGTTGGCTTTTTTTCAAAACTAACTCTACTCTTTTTTAATGGGAAAATATGCGTAATTGTTTTTTTTATCAAATTTTACAAAAAAATTAGAATAAACCATGAATTTGACTGAAGCTTCAATTCCAAGAGTCAAACGCTTTTTTGAAATAAGACCCCTTATTGATACATAGATAGACCCTAAAATCTGCACATATAGACGTTGTAGACATGAAAAGTGTATAAACGAGTGTTTTTCAGATTGAATTCATGCACAATTACTACTGAGACTGCACTGTTTTGGGGAAAGAGTTGTCTTTTTAAGAATAATTTTTAGGCATTTTTTTTACAAATTGGATTCTTCTCCAGGGGAAAAACCTTTCTTCTCCGTTAATTTAAGGCAAAAAATACCACTGAGATGATATGTGGACAGTTATAAAACTAGTGCGAAGTGAAATTAAAAATAAGCGATTCCATTAATTCAACATCGATAATGGCGTGGTTGGGGGAACCACACACATTTCTGGAATCAAGTGAAGTAAACTGTAAAATAAAGGAATTTATGCAAATTGTGTGTGGGTAGGATGTCAATATAAATATGCGCACATCAGATGTCGAATGGTTGAAGGAACACCAATACTGTATATACAAACCACTCGACTTGAGCATGTAAATATGGTTAGATGCACAATGGTGGAATGAGAGGAGCACTGTAAATAAAGAAAGCACATGTTCTACATATGCATATGCAAATATTGTTCCTCTACAAAGGGGGTTTAAAGATAAGTTAGATAAGATTAGATAGATGTTAAAAGTCCACGTTTTATTTTTAAAGTGTTGTTACTTTACAAGACTTTTACATGACCTCTCAGCATTGATTTAACGTCTATGTTAATCATATAAATGGGTGTAGATGGAGGTTTACAGAATGTACAATTTTTGGGGAAATAAGAATGGAGTGATATGTATGACACCCCCATACAGACCCTTATACTGACACAGAAAGTAACCTACAATTTTGAGCACATGTATCTATTCAAATCTAAAATTGGGTGATATAGCTATCTATATATCATTGTCACCAGTGATAATACATGTCTCTGATCTTACGTGGTTCAACTTCAGATAAAGATAGTATTATACACTTCCCGATACAAACTTTTACGACCCCTTGCAGGTTGTACGTACTGGTAGGTAAATAATTGTATTGTTTTTCAGTTCCACCATTTTGTAATTGACATATATTCAGGGGTTTGGAAAAAAGGGGGTCGTTCGAAGGAGAGTTTGAACGTGTGAAATTGGAATATCCAAGTCTAGAAAAGACAATTATTGCTGTTTGAGTTAGTTTTTTTTTTAAATAAGGTCCTCGTGCAAATGCTTACAGTAAAACGTCTCTTAATTACTAATTAAAAGATAAAGATCTTCAGAAAACATAAGTGATTTTGAAGTTACCAAGAAGTAATATAGACAGATCTTTACTTAGTTTGTCCATACACAATGATTCATAACAATACAGGAACAAGTCTGCTATTACATGGGTACAATTGGTACACATAGGAATATCTACAACATTCTTATAAACTTAATTTTCGAAACATACATACACATTGTCGATAAGAAAATTTAAAGCTTTAATCATGCCATATAACATCTTTCTTTTATAATTACTAATGGCTTTATACAATGTTATATGAGTTGCATCATCAAATAAATCATTAACACGACTTTCGAATGATCGTTTTATTAGGTAAGAGAAGTTCTGTTCTGTTTGACAAAATTGTGTGGTAGTGTAGTGTACAGAATAGGAAAACCACCACTGACAACTGAAATGAATGCACCATCAAAAGCACTTATTCATTCAAAACATCCATAGAGCACCTATGATTTCTGGGTGTATTATTTTAACTGGTACCTTGACTACCATTTCTTGAATCACCTGTTACCTTTACTTATGAAAGCCTTCTTTATTTTCAGTTTAAACTCCCTACTATGGCATCTGCGTACCAGGAACAGTGTTGTAGTATTTGCGAACTTCAACATATAACAAATAAAGCAGAAGTGTGGTGCCCTGAATGTGACGAGTATCTATGTTCAAATTGTAAAACTCATCATAAACTACAGAAAGCAACGAGGAGTCACAACACTGTTGTCGTGTCTGATTTGAAAGAGTTGCCTTCGTTTGTTTCTGCTATAAAAATGGAATGCAAAGCACATCATGAGAACTACGAATACTTTTGTCCCAAACATGAGATTCCTATTTGTGTTGTATGTGCAGAAGAACATACAAATTGTGGCCAATTCACCATATTGCGGAAATTAGAAGGCACAAAAACATCACCAGGTATTGTAAAGCTTGAGAAAAATATTAAAGACATACAGCAAAATATAGAGATATTTTTACAAAATCGTCGTTTGAACCTTTCGATTCTGAAGGATCAGCAAGCGAGTTGCAGAAAAAAAGTCAAAGAAACAAGACTCAAAATTAGCCGACATCTTGATAAGCTAGAGAAGACGGCCATTGATGTAATAGAAAATTCCTATATCAAACACAAATCAGAGATCGAACAAATTGTCAATAAATTGAGTGCACATAAAATGACAATAGACGCAATCAAAAGTAATATAGATAACATAAAGGACCATGCATCTGAAATCCAAATATTTCTCAGCATTCAAGATATCGAAAAGGAAATAAAAGAGGAAGGAACCCAAATTGTTGCAATCTGCCAAAATGAAATACAAGAGATAGAACTTGTCTTTATTCCAACATTAAGCTGCACATCTGGCATCATATTAGAATCGTTCGGAGAGTTGAAAACAAATATCAATCCTGCTGGCATAAGCTTCGTCAGGCAAGAAGTTTCAGAAGCACAGCTTTCTATGCAAGGGCCAAATAAAAAGCATATTGATAAAATTTCGGTTACGAAAAAACTTGGTTTTACACTACCGACTACCATAGGCCAAGCAAAAGTTGAATACTGTTGTAATACTGACGAAGGACTATTTCTTCTGACTGATGGAGGTCAAAAGAGTCGTATTATAGTGTTAGACTCAGATGGTGCCTTAGTATGTGAAATTCCATTGCAACATATGCCACATGATGTAATTTATTTCAACAAGACCTTATATGTATCTAGTTTTTCTTCAAAGACACTGACAAGTATAGATTTCGAAACAACGGAGGTGAAACGGATAATTAAAACGGGTCATAATTGTGACGCGTTAGCACTTGCTGGGGAGAAACTTTTACTACATTTGCATAACGTTGAGTACAAAATTTATGATCTAAATCTTGTAGAAATTGGTAAAATACCAATTCGTGTGGAATTTGCTCCGTCTCTTTCCTATTGTGATGAGAAAATATATTTCGCGCAATGGAAAGACAATACAGTTTACTGTCACAACATGGCTGGAATCTTGTTATGGAAATTTCAAAACGAAGACCTTCGTGCACCTAGTGGAATAGCGATAGACAACTATGGAAATGTCTTTGTTTCTGGTGCTTTTTCTAAAAACATTACAATTATTTCCCCGAATGGCGAGCATAGTAGACACATTTTACACTTAGCTGATGTTTTGGACTATCCAACAGCAATCCATTACAATAAGTCCTTAAATCAACTGATTGTTTCTTCTAATACTAGTAAACACATATTAGTTTACTACGCATCATGAATTATAACTTGACAACGAATATCGTTTTGGCTATATAAATTCATTTTAGTTGTCCTGATATTCTGATTCCAATAATAAACTCGAATATGTCCTTAATTTTGTTGGCAATATCATAAACTGAGATTGTATCGTAAAATATAACTTTGTTCTTGTAAGATTAATTATGAACACAGTTTAAAATGCTTGTAAGCATTTCTATACGACTTCTGTAAGATTTTAAATAAGACGGGTTTAATCTAATTAAAATATATAGTGTTATGTCTATCTTTTGAATACTGGTTAATGAATTCATAACAGTGTGTAATTGCTGTTCTTTATCGCGAAAGCCAATTTGACACTCTTACGTGTACATAGCTTATGAATATTCATGACTTGATAGATAAGACAGCACGTGTAGCCTACATCTGAGCGTATTCAAGAGATCAATAGCATCCATGTAGTCTACATAATTATGTAGTTGATAAAATATAGAATTAGAATAGAAATATAGTTTTTAATATTACATGCGTATCTATCATGTGGAGGACCTCAATCAAGTTATGTTTTGAATTGTCTAGCTTAATTTGTGTGTACATTTTCCGGAACTGGATATCTCAACAAATTAAATTGTTTTGATACAACACGCCTAATTGTGTAGTAGTTGCTGGAAACAGTTCACAATGGTTTTTTTTTTCTCCCGGATATATTTCCTTTTTTCTTTTGATTTACATTGATTTCTTGCTGATTGATAAACATTTCTGTTGGTATCGGAGGTGGTGAGATGACCAGTACGGTGATAAAAACAGGTGAGACATTTTAGACAACCATAACTTTTCTACAAATATACACTGTGTGGAACAACTATCATCAGATACGAAATTTCCAATATCATGTTTGACATGCATCTTTGCAATGTCTGCACTCTACCTTTAACGTTAGGGTTTTGTTTCAATTCTGATCATGGTCTCTCTATAAATGACAAACCTAAAACTATGTTCATGATCTTTAGTTAGTATATATCCTGATGTAACGTGACTATACTGTACACAAGAACCAGAAAATACTTACTGGTACAAATCATCAGCGGGTTTGTAGTACTCACGTTAAAACTTCTGATAGGTAAATGATTAAATACTTTGTAAAAAACTTTTGTAACAAATCATTTGTTAAATCAAACACAGGTTACACGTTCAGCCAAGAAGTTATGAAAGGTGAAAAAGCCACATTCACATGTTCACTATACCAGGTACACATTACAAAGTTCTTTTGATATAGGTTTTTAAAATGTACTTGTAAAGGAGTGCAATTCTGTGATATTTCCATCATGCGTTTTTTTTTATTAAAGAATATTCAATTAAAATAACCTGTCCGTTGTTTCATAAAAAAAAAGAGGTGACACTGATAAATTGTCAAACTTATGTGATAAAACTCCTTGATCCCGTGGTGTAAATAATTCATCATAGATACCACGATTGAAATTTTATATTCACGCCAGACGCGCGTTTCGTCTATAAAACACTCATCAGTGACGCTCGAATCAAAACTTGTGAAAAGACCAAAAAAGCACGAATTTGAAGAGCATTAAGGACCAAAAATTCCTAAAAGTTATTCCAAATGAAGCTTAGGTAATCTATACCTGAGGTAGAAAAGCCTTAGTATTTCAAAAATTTAAAATTTATAATTATGAACATGTCCCTGAAGGGCGTCAAAACCTACACTCCATACACCCAACCAGCGAGTTGGTGGTATTGCTTTGGTACTTCATTGAACCAAAGCCAAGACAGACTTAATGATTGATATAAGACATTGAGCAATTACATAACTTACAGAATATTGATAGAAATTAAGGAACTCACCATGTGGTGTGAACAACTTTACCGTTTTGTGTCTAAATGCAAGTCGAATGCATAATTCTACCATCACCAATCATTTCTACCCATTTATGTCTTTTCCTGAATATTATATCGGGCACTTAGATTCGAATGTAATGTGCATCCGTGATTCTTACAATTTGCCCATACCGATGTTACACAACTGTTTTACTTTATCAATAGGGTTCACTTTATTATTTGTACTATATAATAAGAGGCATATCACTTTTTTTGAAAGGAAAATTCGAATCAAAACCCATTTACAAGGGTGGGATATAACTAGTGAGAAGAGTAAGCAAGAACGTAGCTATGTTTAATAACCAACGATTGTTAACAAGGGGCGAAAGATGACCAGAGGGACATTTAAACTCATAAATCATAAACTGACAATGAAATCGCTATCAAAGAAAAAGACAAACAGACAAACAACAGTACACAAAACACAACATAGAAGCAATACAGGTAACGTTTATTAAACATGGTACATTTGGAAAAAAGTATTTGGAACAACCCTTTAGATTTTCTGTAATGGGAAGCGGAATAAGAGGAAATTTTGAGGATGGAATATTTTTGTTCATCTTCATTGAACGACTCGTTCATTTCGCTGTTGTGTTAGAATGAATGTAAAATTGGCATAGTCAGTAGGCTTCCAATGAGTTACTGCTCTTTTTATTATTTTCTTCATGTTCATTTATGTCCATTTTTAATTTCACAGCATCCACAATTGTGTGGCGGACTAATATATATTTTTTTATTACGCCATCTGAGTTCCTCATCTCAATGTTCATTAGGGATATTGACCCAACTGATATACAAATATAATACAGAGAACATCTAAAGAAGTATGAATACTTTTGTTCCAAACATGAATTCATATCTGTGTCATATGTGTCAAAGAGCATACAAGTTCTGGAAATTTCACAATGCTGCAAACCTTACTGAGCACAAAAACAGCACCAAATATGGTAGAGCAAGAGCAAAACATAAAAGATATATTGCAAAATTTAGAAATATTTTAACAAAATCGCAAGTTAAACCTTTCGAAATTATCAACTAGTCGGATGCATAGAAAAATGAAAAAGTAATGAGGCTTAAAATTTACCGGCAAATTGATAATCTTGAGAAGACAGTTATTGGCGAAATGTATAATTTGTATATAAAACCAAAAACCGACGTGGAACAAGTTGTGGACAATTTGAACGTTATTACCAAAAAAGATGGTCAAAATCCAAAATGATATTGAGAAAATCAAAGACCATACAACTGAAATCTAAACTTTCCTCAGCATTCAAGACATATTAAATGACGTAAAATGGGAAGAAAACACAATTAGTCAAAACCTATATAATTTATAGATATGAACTTTCATTTAATCTTTCATTAATCTTAATTAATTAATTCATACATATGTAAATATCTTTTCCATGCATTTAAACGTAGAACAGACATGTTATAAGTTACCAATACTTAATATAGATTATTACTCTTCTCGGATGTATTCATTTATCAGTTATGTATGTTTTGTGTATTTATTTATGATATATTGTATTTGCATATATATTATATTTGTATTGTGTTGTGATTTGTTGTGTTTTGTGTTGTGGTATATTAACCCGACGATTGTAATGCCCTTTGGCGCAATCTGGGGGAGGCTCAAGGTAGTAGGCCGGGACAACAATGGCAAAGAAAAACCAAACTAAAATATCAAGAAATTCGCTATTAATTAGTATTTGAAACATCACAATAATTACAATATAATTTCACAGTACCAATTTAAAGTTAAAATCAATTAAAACAATAATAAAATACTATAAACAATTAAAATTAAATATATTATAATAACAATAGTAATGACTATTTAATTATACCTTTGATATTAAAGTATTAGTTATTCATAAACTTGTTTCATTTTTCCAAAGTAAATTTAAAAGAAAAATAATTTAAATGAAAATTATTTCAGAACTAAGACACTCACCTAAAATATCAAGAAATTCGCTATTAACATTATAGCGGCTTGATTACTTTATATACTTATTTGTGCGTGTCTTGAGCCTTAACTTATCTATTATCTTTATCTGTAATTATAATGCCTACATGTAGTTGACCATTGTCCATAGTTTATGACATAGTTTGTTAACCTTTATCAAACAAAATTAAGTAACATTTGTACTATCAGAAAGTCACTTAGAACAGCGTGACATTTACTTGAAACAAAAGTCTATTTGTTGTTTCTTATGTTCACCAATTAAACATGAAAGTTTGACTTTAAAGTATATAGTAGTTAAACAATAATTGACTATAAAATATTTTTCACAGAAGATTCTACATGTATTAATTAGTAGCTATATGAAATCAAATAAAGTACATTTTTCTATTACAATATTTGTACTGATGAGCATCATTTGCTCAAAGTACAAAATGTAATAAAAAGAATTGAATTGAATTGAACATCATTATGGAATCATTTGGAGATGCGAAAACACATATATAACGGGCTGATGTCAGCTTTGTCAGACAAGAATAGCCACCGTGAGGCTCAAATTTTGAGGCCCAAATTCTCCAACTTTGTATGGTTTCGATTAACGATTTTTCTTTTTAAACTTATAAAAACATAGACTTGTAGTATTCTTCCACTCTTGACGAAAACAAAATTTTTCTATAGAAATTTACCTTTTATTTGAAGTAAACATCAGAGGATTTATGTTCGAATAGTATTTGTATATGTTTAGATCAATGACGATTAACACAATGATAGGTTGTATAGCACATTGTCTCCTCCATGTAGAAAATAAATCAGTTGACAAGGGATTTGAACCTGTGTTCTCATGATTCAATCCCGTGTCAGAATGTACAGTTCTCTATTTGTCCCAACCATGAAAAAGTATGATTCAACTGCGACACTATTGCGGTTGTTATGGATATTTTTTTTTTATCCATTGTCAAGTATAATATGTGCAAAATATGTATCAAAGAGAGAGTTAGCAACCCTCGATTTCCGTCAGGCAAAAAAATGATAGCATGAGGTTTGCTTAGAACTGCACATTCTTGGGAAACTATTATAATGTCCCTAACTGTACAGTCTGTCACTATTTAACCCTCAAATGATTGCTATTGCAATTGCATAAAATCAGTAGGTTGTAATTGATTAAAGCGATAGTAGCAATTTGTACATATTCAGAAACAGGAATGTATACTTTGTATTAAAACCTTTACAAATTTTTTAGCCCCCCTTTTCGTCCCTCTTTCTAATTAATTATATTCGTTAAAAACATTAAATGACATGCGTTTAATTTCTATGTATACTATAATCTTTTATAACAGTAATGATAAAAACCCGTTTCCGGGAGTTTCCTGAGACTGAATAGGGATCATAAAAATTGAGCCGAGCGGCGGAGCGAGTCGAAATATTTTTATCTCTTTAGTGCAATTTATTTTTTTTAAATTTTACTGGGAAACCTTCGGTGAAGAAGATTTCGTATCTACGGTAATATCAGAAGAGACATGAAACCTTCAGTCCATGGTATTGTTGTATTTGACATGTCCAAGAAACGAACAGAAGTTGATTATGATTGACACGAACTAACTAGTATTGAATTGAATCTGAAACCCAAATTAAGGACTGAATTTTAGAGATAAATATATAGATATAGGAAGATGTGGTGTGAGTGCCAATGAGACAACTCTCCATCCAAATAACAATTTAAAAAATAAAACCATTATAGGCTAATGTACGACCTTCAACACGGAGCCTTGGCTAACACCGAACAACAAGCTATAAAGCGAGGGTATAAGATTTTCCGAAAAAAATAAACATTTATTTTTCATAACTTTATCATATGGTACAAAAATTATTCCAAAAAATCAATTCGTGTTGGCCACAGGTGATTTTTAAGGTATCATTGAAAAAGCTCCAAATTATCTCCCTTTGGTGCAAAACTGCCATTTTGGGGCATTAAAATTGAAATATATTTTTGTTTAACTCATCTGTAACCTATATTTTTTATTGTTGTTTTCATATCAGCTGTACACAAACTAGATAATTGTAAAATTTTAGCGATTTCTGTAATCTAGTTCTTTTTTTATTTCGATATGACCTCTTTTTCTCCTATCAGTTCAACAGAAAATAAGTACTTTTACAAAAATGTATGCTTTTTTCGAAGCCAGATTGTGAGCGTAAATGCCCATTTTTCTATTGAGTATAAGATAAACTTCATTAATAGAAAAAATATAGCGCAATTCTATATTAAATTAAAAAAAAAATGAGTTAGACCCGCGCGCTCTCTTAAGAAAGGATATACTTACGATTCTGTTGTCAGGTCATTTAAGATTGGTAATTTTTGGCTTTAATCTTGATTCACTATAATAGGGTCTTTGCATAGGAACTAAACACGTATATTCAAAAACCATTTGTTGGTATGACACGGGTTATTTTCTTCTCATATATATGTTATGATGGTAAGATACTAAACCCCTATTTTCGTTTGTTTCATCTACTGACATCAGACTCAGACTGAATCTTAATGTGCGTATTGTTATGCGAGTACTTTTCTACATTGGCTAGATGTATATGGGGAGGATTGAGATATCATAAACATGTTTAACCCCGCAGCATTTTTGTGCCTGTCCCAAGTCAGCAGCATCTGGCCTTTGTTAGTCTTGTATTATTTTAATTGTAGTTACTTGTGTATAATTTGGAGTTTAGTATGGCGTTCATGATCACTGAACTAGTATATATATTTGTATAGGGGCCAGCTGATGGACGCCTCCGGTGCGGGAATTTTTCGCTGGATTAAAGACCTATTGGTGACCGTCTGCTGTTGTCTGTTTTATGGAGGGGGGTCTCTTTGACATATTCCCCATTTCCATTCTCAATTTTATATTTCAAATCAAAGCGTTAATTTAAATATTCAGCCTTTATGTTAACCATATTGAACATGATTAAACAAAAATTGATAATGACAAATCTTAAAGGTTATATTTAACTATTTATCACAATGATCACGTGGTTCACCTAATACAACAGTTTGAAGATACTTCCTTGTACAAAGTACCAAAACATTAGCGGGCAGTTATGGTAGGTAAATGCTTGAATGCTTTGAAATCATCCTCAACATTTAATGCATAAAACACGTTTGTTTGATCGCATTTAGGTAATAAGTTATCAAAGGTACCAGGCTTATGATGAAATACGCAAGACGCGCGTTTCTTCTACACAAGACTCATTGATCAGTGACGCTGATCAACTAAGTTCGAAAGCCAAATAAGTATAAAGTTGAAGCGCATTGAGGACTCAAAATTCCAAAAAGTTGTACCAAATACGGCTTAGCTTATCTATTCCTGGGATAAGAAAATCCTTTGTATTGAAATACATCATACTTTTGCAATAGTTAATATATAAAAAAATTACCATATAATTGATATTCATATCAAAACGTCAAGTGCTGACTACTTAGGTAACGAGTTCAGCAAAGAATTCTTAAAGGTAAAAGCCACATTTACCTGTTCACTAGACATCTTATAGGTAACGTTTTTACATAGATTTTCAAAATGTTCTTGTAACTTGTAACAGAGTGCAATATTTCCATCTTGCGTTTTTATGAATGTAATTCTCAATTAGATAACCTGTTTGTTAAAATATTGCCTTTTCAAATAAAGAAAATAGGGAGTTTTCAAAGCTTCAGAGCGAGGGACGTCGAAATTGTCTTGTAAGATTACATAATTCTGTTGTCAACCATTCAGTAAATATACCTTTACCTTTAAATGTCAAAAATTTATAAAATAATTCTTTGAATCCTTAGCAAGACCCTAGTGGCAATTAAATGTTAAACCTCAGACACTCGCACCGAGTTAAGGGAAAATAATTGTGTACTTCACTTAATCAAAGCAATAATAGACTTCATTATTGAAATCACATGATATTTAGCTTCAATCAACTAATCATAGCATGTGACTGATATTTTCAAATTTTAGTCATTAAAATATAATACTCCTATTTTCTCTAATGTGTTTATAGGTAGAAAGGTATACTATAACTTTATTTTTTCGAATGTTTTTGTCTGATGGGTTAAACAGTCTGACATTAAAATTGCGTTGCCAAATTGATAACAACTTTCAGGGGTTGTTTATTTATGAGTATCGCACGACAAGAAAGACTAACAAGTACAGTATTAGCGTCCGGTTAAAACAACAAAATGTAATTATCCTGTTCATAAATAAATCTATGGATAAATAGTCATGTGCATGTCCCAAGTCAGCAGTCTGTAATTCAGTGTTTGTCGTTTATTTATGTGTTACATATTTGCTTTTCGTTCATTTTTTTTTTTAATAAATAAGGTCGTTAGTTTTCTCGTTTGAATTGTTTTACATTGTCTTATCGGGGCCTTTTATAGCTGACTATGTGGTATGGGTTTTGCTCATTGTTGAAGGCCGTACGGTGACCTATAGTTGTTAATGTATGTGTCCTATTGGTTTTTGTGTGCAATCATACCACATCACCTTTTTTATATGTGTTGGTTACAATAAGAAATAACATAAATTTTGACTGAAGGATTCTTATCACAAATAAGCACTAAGCGCAACTGGTGCAGCATGTAAGCGTTTCGTCTTTACTAAAGGCAGGAATACACATAACGTTTGTGAACATGGTATACTTGCAATACTTTTGCAGGGCGTTGTATTCATTCATTTGATCATCATGGTATACGGTACAATGTAATATGTTTTAGATTATATCAGAATACTCATTTCTAAAACCCTCTTGTCCATCTCCCCACATTATATCAAATGTTAATCTCATAAGGAACAAAACAACAATGTTTTTTTTTTATTCATTTAGAGTTTAATTTGTTGAAGGATAATTTCAAGTGTAGATTTTTTATCCAGATATCCATCCACAATTCCTTCATGATACCATCGTGCATCTATTAATCATAAATGTCCTCTTTATTTGTAGTTCCGACATGACAATATGGCATCTGCGTACCAAGAACAGTGTTGTAGTATATGTGAACTTCAGCATCTTACCAATGAAGCAGACGAATGATGGCCTGAGTGTGACGAGTATCTATGCTCAAATTGTTAAACTCATCATAAACTAACAAAAGCCAGTAGGAGACACAAATCCGTTGAAATATTAAATTTGAAAGAATTGCAATCTAATTAAAATATTGATCTCTGGTTACGTTATATATAGAATAATCATACATTGTCTCGAATTCTAATATGACGTCCTTATTACGCTTTGTAAACAAAGCCGTGTTCTAATGAGCATAACAAATATGTTTGACACATGCGCACGAACTTACTGTGTATTTAACGTTATTTCCATCGTTATCCTTTAAAATGTATACATTTAAGCAGCAGGAATAAACTTTTATTATATTCTTTATAAAACAACATAATATTTACCCTACTTGCAGTTTTTAAACTTATTAGATATGAAATGTAATGCACAGACTCCTCGGGGGAAACTAACGCTCAGTGTAAAATATCGACAAATATAATACCTACCCATGTTAAAATGAGCATAGAGCATGACACGAAGGAATTATTTCTTAAATATCAATGTTATTTGTACGAGGCTTAGAAACAGGTAAAAGCGAGGCTGTGTCGAGCATTTTTACCTGTTTCGAGCCGAGTACAAAATAACCGATTGATATTTCGAGACAATGTATGGTTATTCTTTATATGCTGCAACTCTTAAAACTGTTCTAAATGAAATATTTAGGGTAAAAACATCATTTTTAAATTTGATGCGGACGACGTAAAATTTCCGCGAACCTGTATGTTTTATTGACGTCATAAATAAAACTCTACGGAAACGCATTGTCAACGTCATAAACAAGGTGATATACGGTCAATGACTGTATCTATCTATAATACTAAAATTACGAGGTCCAATTTGTCAGCCGTCATCACGTAAAAAGGACGAATCAAAGAATTCAACTTTATATATAACTAATATAGTACAAAGGTGTAGTTTAAAAATTACACCACTCCAGGCCCTTTTGTTTTGCACGTAATTAATATTGCCAATAATTACGAAGATCCGGGTCGAGTCCGATACCGATACCAATAGTATATTCACCTGTTACCTAATACCTTAGGGTGCTATAAACAGTTTCGTATAAAAATTCCCTGACTAAAAATAACCATGGAGGGAAACCCCTCTTTATTAACTCAATTGGTGCAAAAGTATCATGTTTTTTGTGTTTGATTGTAAAAAATAGTTAATTAGCTTTCAATTAAAACAGGTTGAATGATTGAAATATTTTTAAAAATTAAATTAACTTTACATGTTTTGAGGGGAGACAACTTTGTAAACATCCTGTTTTTTTGGCAGTGAAAATTGAAAACTTATTTGCAGCCACTGTAGCTCTTTTCGGAGCAGGAAACCGTACCCTGAAACAAGATTTTTTTGAAAGGCCAGGTAAAAACCTACAAATTTCATACAGTTTTGATTATGAAAAATGTGCATTGATCATGTCTTCATGTCTGTGCACATGACCTGGTTTCAAGTTTTTTCTGTCAAAATTAGAGCTTTTTTCCCCATGTTCATTGGATGAAATGTTTTTAATATATTAAAAGTACACATTATTTTTATTTCATTATAAACTAGAGAACATTCTGATTCCAGTGATATCAAGTTTTATACAAGTATCTTTATTAATCAGTCCACCACTAAGGGTCACTTATGCATGGTCCCTAAAAATGTGACGTCATAGAAAAAAACTGTTGATTGCACCCTTATACGTACCGCATCTGACAGGCGCACCACCAAACGGTGTATTCATGATCAATTTGCTATATACACGGGTAATAATCACAGGGTTGACACTACTAAATTGTCAAATTGTTTTCTATTGTAGTATTTTAATCAGTAAGACTTTCTTAGATAACAATACGAATACTTAAAATCTGGACTAAAAAAAGGCGTATAGGTACAGTTTTCAATTTGTTAGTGGGCATATACACGGGTAATAATCACAGGGTTGACACTATACTAAATTGTCAAATTGTTTTCTATTGTAGTATTTTAATCAGTAAGACTTTCTAAGATAACAGAATACCAATACTTAAAATCTGGACTAAAAAAAGGCGTATAGGTACAGTTTTCAATTTGTTAGTGGGCATGACGTAAAACAGCGAATCAAAGAATTCAAATGTATTTATAACTAATATAGGATAATGCTATTAATTAAAAAATACTCCATTCCAGGACCTTTTGTTTTCCAAATTATTTTTATTACCAATAACTGATAAGTTCCAGTTCGACGGGTTCAAACAGAAAGATTTGAAAGCAGAGAAAACTGTGTATCGTATAATCGGCATGACTTTATCAGATGACAATTCTTTTACTAAAATAAGGCTTGCGCATAGTTATATACTTTAATTCAGTCACGGACCCACGATATCACGGGTGTGTTCTAGTATGACATATGAATATACGGTCAATGCAATTTGACTGCTCAAATAGCACAGCTGCAGTATATACTATTTTAATTAGATTGTTTATGCGAAATGAAGTCCTCTTGCAATTTTAAACACAAATCTTGTAAACATTACAACAACAACAAGAAAGGAAAAAAAGAAACCTTCATCACACTTAAGCTGTCCATCTTCCGTTTTGTAGTAGAGTTTTTTTTTATCTCATTTAAAATGATCATATAATGACATATTGCCCTAATTAAACGTAAAAATTTCATTTTATTTTTGTTTAAAAAATCGTCTGTGAAGCCTGGTCATTTGAGTCATTTTTTGGATACCGTATAATGTTACAATATTTTACTTTCCCTTACGTCTCTGTTGTTTACTTACTTGTTCTATACATAAGGTTAAGATAAGTTATAACAACTGTTTACTAGCATCAACGGGGCAAGTATATAAGTCAAGGTTACTTTTAGAAACTGAATGCCAACATCAATGGTACAAGTGTTTTAGACTAGTCAATGTTTCTTTTGTATACTAAACGCATGTCTAATGCTGATTGTTTGTAGTAAAAACACGTTTCGGAAATAACATTTATCTATGTACTTCATTATAAGAAAAACTAGAAGTGTCGAAGCAACACGAATGGCCCCGTCTGAAAAAGTTGAAATATCTGCAATGTTAACAACACACGTGGACACAAACATGATGGTAGTCTCAAACATTAAAAATCAGTTCAAAATCTGAAGGCGTATAGAAAAAAATCTATGACTTTCAACAATGTTCAAAGTTGTACACCCTTCATTTAGACAAAAATCAGCGGAGCAGAACTAAACTTAAACTTGATCTGTAACTCAACATGGTTAACTGACAAACCAAAAATCAGCCTAATATCTAAAGGCGTTTAGAAAAAAGTCAGTATAATGGTTTGTTGCGGAATGGCGGACAAAGTTAAAACTATATGGACGATTATGTCCTATTATCAACCTTGAAAGTGCGTTCTCCTATGTTCATTTCGTTATTGCATCCAATGAGATAAATCCTAATCTCTTTTTCTGTTTGACAAAGTTAACTCTTAAACGTGTATATATTGGCTTTGTTTATCACTAAAGAGACATTATTTATTCGAATGAGTATCTGGTGCGGTACAATTTGTTCCTTAAATATTATCATTATAAAAAATTATATGGATACGCACCGAATTTCAGTTTTCAGGTTCAATGATATTTTTAATTTTTCCCTTTTTTACATTCATTCAATTGTATCTGATTTTATGCCCTTTATGGGCCCTGTAATTTGGAAAATAAAAATATTCTACTATATTTTCTATTTATTCATTTAAAATGTTTTTTTTTTTTATTAATTAAACTTGTGTTCACCGTTAAGTACTTATATACTGACATTACATGGTGTCGGAAGCAATGTTAAAAATACAAAACACCCAAACACAGGTTAATTGTTTGAAATTCCCTTTTGCTTGGTATATATGTGAATATCGTACACTGAAATAGACTTTCCATCGTGTGTAGAAATAAACGCTTTTGTTCCCTTATTGTTAAATGTGATAGCCCATGGCAAAATAACACCATCATCCCTATTGAGTACGATGTCAATAGCACGTCCATTATCACCAACGCGATGTACGTTCTGTGAGCCTCGACCAATAACACACAAATATCCTTGATTATCTCTTGCTATGCCTTCCGGAACTTTTAAGTCCGGATTATCGTAGCGAAATATTTCCTCACCGTCCAGACCAACGTGATAGAGACAATGGTAGTCTGTATAGTACACTGAATTATTGTCTCCGCCATGTAGAAAATAAATCAATTGTCCGGGGACTTGAACACGTGTTCTTATGCTTCCGTCCATTGCCAGAATGTACAGTTCCCTATTTGCACCAACAACGATAAAGTTCGACACGACTGCGACACCATGACATTTGTTATGAATACTTATTTGTTCTTTGTCCGTAGTCATGTTCGATATGTTAAGAAACTGTATAGAATTTTCCAACGGAAGAGTTACAACGCCTCGATTTCCATCCGGTAAAATGGCGATATCCCATGGTTTGCAAAATAAAGTACAGTCTTGCAAAAATTTCCCACTGTCGCTATAAACAAGCAAACGGTTGCTATAGCGATTGCATAAGATTAGTCGGTTGTCATTAGTTACAGCAATAGCAGGGATTTGTACATTTTCTGAAACAGAAATGTCTATTTGAGACCTGTACAAAAACTGAGTTTTGGTTTCAACAGGTCTTGGTATCACCTGTGCTTGTCGTCTATTTTGTGAGAAAGATCTTAGAAGACATGGTTGTTTACATATATTCAATGTTCCTATCGATTGAATTGAGTCTGGTAATCCATTCTCTGGTTTGAACTCCACACTCACGTCTTTGTACATCATTGCTTTGCTTTGAATAAGTGTTTCATCATTTGCAAGTCGATGTGCTAAGTTATGTGCAAAAATTTGAAAATTTGAGAATCTGACCCATGCAGGATCTGCTTACCCTTTCGGAGCACCTGAGATCACCTCTAGTTTTTGATGGGGTTCGTGATGTTTATTCTTTGGTTTTCTATGTTGTGTCATGTGTACTATTGTTTTTCTGTTTGTCTTTTTCATTTTTAGCCATGGCGTTGTTAGTTTGTTTTAGATTTATGAGTTTGACTGTCCCTTTGGTATCTTTCGTCCCTCTTTCAAAGGTCATAGTGGAAAATCATCAAAAATTGAAGCAGTACTGAAAATGCTCAAAATGGTCCAAAACATGAAATATTAATTGAACACGAATTTAACATATATCTAAATTTAAATTACAATTCATCAACAAGAGTAAGACGCAGTTTGGGAAACTTGTAAGCTGATAAGCAGGTACTGTTTTTAACCCTTTATATTAAAGGCAGGGATACACATATTACTTTGATAAACATGGTATACTTGTAATACTTGTCATGCACATTTTTCTTGGCGTAAAATTCGTTCATTAGTTAATGTACATGCAGTGAAAAGAGATTTGTTTCAGATTATACCACATTAGAAAAAACCTTGTCCGTCTCCCCAACATTCTATCAAATGGTAATCCGTTAGGAAACAAAAAAAATGTTTCAGTATTCAATTAGAGTTTCATTTTTACAAGATAATTCCAGGTAAATGCCCACATGTGGGTTTCCTCTTACCATTGTACATCCATTTATTATTATTATTATTAGTATGTTATTATAAAGGTTCTCTTTATTTTTAGTTCTGACATGACAATATGGCATCTGCGTTCCAGGAACAGTGTTGTAGTATATGTGAACTGCAGCATATTACAAACAAAGCAGACGAATGGTGCCCTGAGTGTGACGAGTATCTATGTTCGAACTGTAAAACTCATCATAAACTAGCAAAATCCAGCAAGAGACACAAAACCGTTGAAATATCAGATTTGAAAGAATTGCCGTCGTTTGTTCTTGCGATAAAACTTGAATGCGATACTCACCACGAAAACTACGAGTACTATTGTCTTAAACATGAGATACCTATTTGTGTCATATGTGCCAAAGAACATACAAGTTGTGGAACTTTCACAATACTGCGCAAATTAGAAGACATGAGAACTTCATCAAGTATGATAAAGCTTGAGCAAAATGTCAAAGATATACAGCAAAATTTAGAGATGTTTTTACAAAATCGGCGGTCAAACCTTTCGAATCTTAAAGATCAGCATGAGAGTTGCAGAAAAAATGTAAAAGAAATTAGACTCAAAATCAACCAGCATCTTGACAAACTTGAGAAGACTGTCATTGACGAAATAGATACTTCTTACACGAAACAAAAATCACAAGTTGAACTAATTGTCCACGATTTGAGCGAACGAGAAACAAAGATGAACACAATTCAAAATCACATTGAGAAAATTAAAGACCATGCATTCGAAATCCAAACCTTTCTAAACATTCAGACCTTCCAAAAAGATGTAAAAGAGCAAGAAAACCAATTGATTGCAATAGGACAGGATGAGTTAAAAGAGATAGAACTATCATTTCTTCCAGCTTTAAGTTGTACGTCTTGCACTATTCTTGAATCGTTTGGAGAATTGAAGACGCATACCAAACAGGTTGGTGTAAGGTTTGTCAAGCAAGAAGAATCAGAAGCCCAAATTATTATGCCAGAATCAAATAAAAAAGATATTTATCAGATTTCCCTTGCAAAGAGAGTTGACGCCACAGTTTCGACTTATTTGGGAGATGTAGATATGGGAGGCTGTTATAGTATGGATGAAGGGTTATATCTCCTGACTGATAGAAGTACAAAGTGTCGCATTTTAGTGTTAGAATCAGATGGCTCTTTGAAGTGTGAAATCCCCTTGAAACATACACCAAGTTCTGTCGCCAATGTCAACAAGACCATATTTGTGTCAAGTTATTCTTCTCAGACATTAACAAGTATAGATTTTGACACGAAACGGATAAAAAAGATTATTGAAATTGAACACAAATGTGATGCCTTAGCAGTTGCTGGTGATACAATTTTACTTCATTTGCGTGAATTAAAATACAAAATTTATGATTTAAATCTCAATGAAGTCGGAACAATACCGGTGAGTGTTTCACATGCCCCCTTTGTTACTTACTTTGCAGATAAAATATATTTTGCAAAATGGAAAGACAATACAGTCTATTGCTATGACTTGACAGGATGCATGATTTGGAAATTTAAAAGTGAAGATATTCGTGAACCACATGGAATTACAGCAGACAATTATGGAAACATATTTGTTTGCGGATACACTTCTAACAACATTATAGTTATTTCACCGAATGGCGATTGCAGCAGAACTATTTTCAATGAACCAATGACAATGACTAATCCTTACTCACTTCATTACAACAGAGTCACAAGGCAACTGATGGTTTATTCCACAAAGCTCCATAAAGTTTTAGTATTCGATGTGTTATAAACTAGAGCTTGTAGTACAACAATAATTACTTTCATGATACATGTATCTTTATGTACAATTAACACTATATATCAGAATTATATAGTAGTAGGTGCATGTCAATTAAAAACAAATGTTTGTCTTTGTCTTATACTTTTCTTTATACTATAATTGATATCAAGGTTAAACGAGTCTTAATTAACCAAAAGATGGAATGATCTTGGTTTTTAAAGAAGTTTTAGAATATAATGTACAATCGATATTTAAAATAATAAAAGAAGATAAGGGATATGTGGAAGAGATAACAAGTCAACGATACACAGACGAAAATATTACAGACTTAACATACGATCTTCAACAATAAACAAGTATCTGTATAAACAATTTTGAAACGACACTGAAGGATTCTTGTAGCGTGCTTTGCTCGAGTGCAGCAAGTCTAATGTTCAAGCCTCTTTAGAGTCCAACCTTAGATTTGAAATGATTATTTAAATATACACGAAAGAACATTTAAAATGTTACAAATGTTTTCTTTTATCTAAAATTGAGAATGGAAATGGGGAATGTGTCAAAGAGACAACAACCCGACCAAATAAAAAAAAACAACAGCAGAAGGTCACCAACATGTCTAACTAGCTAGAACAATTTAAAATCTTTAAATAATTGATATTGACATTTATAATATTAATAATTTATTTTAGAAAAAACAGTCTTTGTAAAATGAATAGACAGCTATTAACACAATTAAGGTAACGTTTAGCATGGTTTATGTGTTATTTTTAAAAGCTTTGATTACGAGGACTCTTATTCAATATATCATTAAATTGAAAGGTAAAGATACCAGGCTTATATTTTGTAAGCTAGTTGCACATTTCGTCTACACAACAGTGGCTTATCCAGAATTTTTCATAAATGGGGGCCCACTGACTGACCTAAGAGGGGGCCCGCTCCAGTCACGCTTAAGTGATTCCCTATATAAGCAACCAAAATTTTTCCCAAAAAGGGAGGGCAGGCCTCCTGCTCCCCCTAAATCTGCCTCTGCACAAGACTTATCAGTAGAGCTCGAATTAAACTATATGATAGGTAGACAATGTGAAGTTAAAAATCTTTAAATACCGAAAATTCCGAAAAGATGGTAGACATACGGCGACGGTTTATTTACCTGGGGTATAAAACTTAACAGTAATTCTGTTTTTATATACAGTACTTTATAGAAAATGAAACTATTGGTGTCGATATTTCATTCAACACAATAGTGATGACTACTGGTATCAGGCTGTTGATACCCCGAAAATGGAACGTCAAACAGAGGTGGCATTGACCCAATGTTTTTAAAAACAGTTAATTAAAATGTTTTCTACAGAATCAAAGTTTAAACTATGAAAATTATAAGATGTTGTATGATTTCAAATGAAACATCTATCTACCGGGGATTACGATACATGATGGTAACAATTTGACTGCAGCTAATAACACTGCCTTTAACAATGAACATAACCTGTATGGTATAGTGATCTATGAAAAGTCCCGGCATGATGAAATGTGATACAATTTAAACGAGGAAGCCAAATGATAACTTGTGACATACAACGAAAAACAAACAAACTACACGATTAAAGCCTAAAGGATAATACTTGCTACATATAATAATGTGTTGTTGAGTAATGAAAATCACCCTACTGGGTCTGTGGCATGACATAAGAACAAACATTTTGCCAGAAATTGCCAAATATAAAAAGGTGATGTCAAAGGATACAACATGATATTGTAGTCAAGAAAATGTCCTATTATGTTTTTTATTATCTTTTTAACAACTTTCAAAACTCATGTTAAAACAAACACCTTCACCACAATAATCATTAGACAATGTCAAAGAAAAAATCTTTCCTGGACAAGTTTGAATTAAAACGATGGACAGTGAAAAGAAAACCTAATAAAACATAAATCTGTTATTATTTGAATATGTCAATCATTACCGAATAATACGGAAGCGTATAAGGGACATAGAAAAAATAAAATTGGCAGTGAACTTTTTTTAAGAGTCGAAATTTTAACTTTTCTTATCTTGAAAGTTTGACTTTTTAAAATCTCGAAATTTTGACTTTGTTATAATTCGAAGTTTTGATTTTATAAAAAGTTGAAATTGACTTTAAACTCAAAATTTAGCCTTTTTTCAAACTCGAAATTTCGATTTTTAAACTCAACATTTCCACAGTAAATGGTGGAAACTATAACATGGAATATGGGAAAACATTTTTTTTTCTGTCCAACATGCATGTTCTTTCCGAATGAAACTCTTCAATATTAAATGCTAATCCATATCTTACTTTAAGAACAAAACCAATTTCTGAATATAAATTGCCAAAATGCGTGGATGACGCTTTAATAATTTGCGTCCATATACCCCTTCTAAAATTGTTATAACTGAGTTTGAATACTAACATCAAAAGTCAAATTTTTAACTTCAAAATAAATATTTCGGGATTTTAAGAGATGAAATTCTGAGTTCAAAGTCGAAATTTCTAGTTTAAAAAAAGTCGTAATTTCGAGTTTCAAAAAAGTCAAAATCTCGAGTTTAAAGTGGAAATTCCGAGTTTCTTTAAAGTTAAAATTTCGACTTTTCAAAAAGTCGAAATTTCAAGATTTTCGGAAGTCAAAATTTTAAGTTTAAGTCAAAATTTTGGGATTTGAAAAGTCAAAATTTCGACTTTGAAAAAAAAGTTCACTGCCAATTTCATTTTTTCTATGTCCCTAATACGCTTCCGTAGAAAACAAATATAAAAGGTTTTCTTATACAGATACAGGTTAAAAAATATATGAATAACATAATTTGACGACAAAAAATATCAGCTGTTAAAATAACTCTCTGCTAAGTATCTTGTGATCTAATGACTTGGGTTACAGTTCATTTTGTGATACTTTCTGTTCCTTGACAAACTTAGAGAATTTTTGAAATACTAAGGCTTTTCTACCTCAGGCATAGATTACCTTAGCTGAATTTGGTAAAAATTTTAGGAATTTTGGTCCTCAATGCTCTTCAACTTAGTACTTTATTTGGCCTTTTTAAAAAAAAAAATGTTGATTCGATCGTCACTGATGAGTCTGCGTAGGAACAAAATTTAGTCCTGGTATCTATGATGAGTTTATTTACAGAAAATATCAAGGAGCACAATTAAAGAAAATAAGTATCAATTCCAATCTCAATAAACATGATCAGGTTGAGTCATTAATTCACAAAAAATGAAACTCAACACGTAATAATTTACAGAGTTTTCCGAACAACCACTAATTTCTTTCATAATATATTAATATCGTGTATGACTTTGTTGCTGAAAAATAATCTTCTGTTCCAGTGTTTTCATTTTAAAAGAAATAAACGTTTGAATTTTTTGTTGAAGAACTTTTGAAATTTTGCCTTTTATTACATTCTAACATTTAATAGGACATTTAAAAAAGGTCTCGAAAGCAATGTTGGAAATACTATATATAAACACGCAAAATTAGTTCAGTTGTTTAAAATTCCCTTTTGTTTGGTATATATGTGAATGTCGTACACTGATATACACTTTCCATCGTGTGTAGAAATAAACGCTTTTGTTCCCTTATTGTTAAATGTGATAGCCCAAGGCAAAATAACACCATCGTCCCTATTGAGTACGATGTCAATAGCACGCCCATTATCACCAACGCGATGTACGTTCTGTGAGCCTCGACCAATAACACACAAATATCCTTGATTATCTCTTGCTATGCCTTCCGGAACTTTTAAGTCCGGATTATCGTAGCGAAATATTTCCTCACCGTCCAGACCAACGTGATAGAGACAATGGTAGTCTGTATAGTACACTGAATTATTGTCTCCGCCATGTAGAAAATAAATCAATTGTCCGGGGACTTGAACACGTGTTCTTATGCTTCCGTCCATTGCCAGAATGTACAGTTCCCTATTTGCACCAACAACGATAAAGTTCGACACGACTGCGACACCATGACATTTGTTATGAATACTTATTTGTTCTTTGTCCGTAGTCATGTTCGATATGTTAAGAAACTGTATAGAATTTTCCAACGGAAGAGTTACAACGCCTCGATTTCCATCCGGTAAAATGGCGATATCCCATGGTTTGCAAAATAAAGTACAGTCTTGCAAAAATTTCCCACTGTCGCTATAAACAAGCAAACGGTTGCTATAGCGATTGCATAAGATTAGTCGGTTGTCATTGGTTACAGCAATAGCAGTGATTTGTACATTTTCTGAAACAGAAATGTCTATTTGAGACCTGTACAAAAACTGAGTTTTGGTTTCAACAGGTCTTGTTATCACCTGTGCTTGTCGTCTGTTTTGTGAGAAAGATCTTAATAGACATGGTTGTTTACATATATTCAATGTTCCTATCGATTGAATTGAGTCTTGTAATCCATTCTCTGGTTTGAACTCCACACTCACGTCTTTGTACATCATTGCTTTGCTTTGAATAAGTGTTTCGTCATTTGCAAGTCGATGTGCTAAGTTATGTGCAAATAAGAAAATTTGAGAATCTGACCCATGCTGTATAACAACGTCTAAATCACTCTTGCTCTTATGATATGATTTCCGCGTGTTTAACAAGTAATCTTTTTCGTGTTGTAAACCTTCCTTTTCTTCTACGCAGAAATCTTGCAAATTATCGATAATTGATTTTTCGAGACGATCAACATGATCAATTACTTGGCCTTTGAAACTTTTCACCTGGCTTCTAATTTCCTCAACATCTTTTTCGAAAGTTTTTCCTGTTTCTTCTCTATTAGTAATTAAAGTATTCAAAGTTTGCAGAAACAATGTTAAATCTTGTGTAAGCATGGACGACAAAGGTGACGATCTAATCTCTCGGGCTGCGATATCGATCGGCAGTATCGATTTGCATGATCTATGCGATTCTGTCATACAATGGCGACAACATAAAGCTTCATGATCGGTGCAAAACAAATCTACTCTACCATCGCCATGCTTAGCACAGTGAGTAATTTTAGACAATGTAGAGGTTGGAAATATTTCTATGAAATCTAAATCGACAGTGTGGTGACTCATTAAGAACTTATTTTTCTTGTGGTTTTTCAAACAAGAACTGCACAGCGGTTCTTCGCAATCAAAACAATAAAATTCTGCACACACTTTAGAATCCTCTCGCAAACACGATTCGCATTGTCTAGCTTCCATTGAGTTTGCATTGGTATGCACCTAGAAAAAAAAAAATATCAATTAAAAAGACTTTCATTATCAACTAAAATTAATATACAGGTATTTCTTTGATTTCGTTGCTTAAAAATTACTGTCTACGATATAAAATTGAATGTCTTATGATAACATCAAAGCTATAGAAACTAATACAATCACAAAAACTATAATTAACTTTGAAACGATTTAAAACAAAATGGTTCGAGTGCTACAGCTTTAAATGTTGGAAAATATAGAAACACAAATGTAAGTAGACAAATACGACCTAAAAAAACGTTTATGAATTCATTGATACTTTTATACATTGTTACTTGAATGGAGTTGTCTCATTTTCACACATACCACATCTAACCTCTATCTATAGCTTTTTAATCGTAACACAAATATCAGACATATTTGCATCCCTTATTGAACCCGTAATTGCGAAGAAATTGTTTCATGCTGAAATTGACATTGCACAAAATATAGCTGCGTTACTATGTCTAATAACACAGCTAGTTGCAGTATAAAATGCAGAACACACACGCAGAAGGAGATTTTAAAGAATAAGTAAGACTTACCGTGTATGAAAAAAATAACCTTTTTAATCATTTTGGATTAATTCAAAAAATATTTTTAAATCCTTTTGATAAATGATGCGAATAAAAACAATGTGACTAAATTTGTTCACAAAAAAATTATTTTAAACTCGAAAGACTCGCACGTTCTCGTAATTTGAAGCATGCATCTATAACTTGAAAGAACACATCTCTTGTTATTCCAAACCAGCACATTGCATTTTAAGGACACAAAAGTGATTTTATTTTAGTAACATTTATTCGACGCAATTCACCATTATGCTCTCATAAATTATTGACGCAAAATCATCACCGAACGGTTAAATAAAAATAGTTAATTGTATTAGTTTCGAGGTTCTAATCTAATTGTCAAGACAATTGTTACATAAGAAAGACAATAGATTGCTGAAGAAAATGTCACATGATTATCACCTTGGTACAAACTGATGACACTTTCATAATGTCAACAAGTCAAATACAACCAGTATGAGGTTTTCATTTTCATTCATTGGATGAAAAGTGTAAAGATACGATGCGAATATAAGTCAGAGTCATTTCTTTCATCATACCTTCAAATAGGGGAACATCCACAATTACCAGTCGAAGGCGCATTGCCAATAGTTTTCAAAATCAAAGAGTGGAAGGCGCACGTGCTATTGATGCACACTTTTGAGGGGTCGATTTTTTCCCGCCATGATATACTGTCAATGTGTGCGTTTGCTTTCATAGAGAAAATTGTTAGCAACTATGATTGTCACATGACTGGCAGAGACACTTTCATGGCCTTTAAAAGTACGTTTGTTTTTTATGAATTAATCTTTTTCATATTTAAACAATCTTATTCAGCTCGCTACCTTCACGCTGTATAAAATGGGCAAGACAGTTACAACTTTATTGGAAAATAATGAATGACTGTTTAACATCCAGTGACAAATCAAATGCATATACATGATGAGAACATGGTAATGCAATATTAATATCAACCCTGTTTTCTTGTAGACCAAGATGATGAGACAATTTTTTTAACGTACTAGTTTCATCGTTACAGTTTGGAAAAGACATGTTAACATAATCGGATACGTTATTTTGAATTCAAAAGAATTCTTTCAATGAAATTTTAAACGAGATGTTAACAAGGCAACGAGTTAAAAAGTTAAATAAAATTTAAAAATAATTATTAGTAAACATTTAATTTATAAAAAAAGTGATAGAGTAAAATTAAACACCAACAAATACGGGTTGTATTGTTAATTTTGTGCTGTATTTACTCGGACAAGAAATTTTAGACATATCCTGAAATAACATTTCAAATAATTGTATAATTGAATGATTGTCTCGCGGAATCTTCACAATAATATTATGTGATGACGTCTGAAAGCAAACGCTGCGTCACTGTTCATTGTTTTAGCATAACTATTCTCATTCCCTAACTTAGGATTTATTTCCATAAAAGAAAGGGGGAACATAATAAATAAAACTCAAGTTAGCACTTTCAATTTCATACCAATCCATTTTTTTGTCATCTGTTTTAATTATAATAGTTTGACTGTACTTTTGATCATGACCCGGATACTTGTTAATATTATAAGTTTTAACAGTTTTAGGATGATCATGTATTTTTATACGCTTAACATGCACCGCGGAAACTACACAGCTACGCCAACTCTGTCCATTCTGCGTACTTATATGTTGCTATTGCATAAGGGCATGTTTTCCTCTTTCTTTAAAGGACGTCTTTACACTTAATCCTTAGGGTGTGAACTGATCGAAAACTTCATTTGAGACTGAAACGAAAATGTAATGAGTCAAGTGATTTCGAACTGATTTAACAGTTAAGCTTTGTTCTAATCTTGTGCGTTTACACCACTGTTTTGTGATTTTGTTTAGGGTTCAGTGTCCTAAATCAATATCATGTTTAATAATCCCGTCACATTATTTATATGCCTTTTCCAAGTCAGAAGCATGTAAATCAATGGTTGTCGCCGGTTGCTGTCAGTCATATGTGTTTTTCGTTTATTGTTTCGTCATAAAACAGGCAGGTGGTTTTTAATTGAATTGTAGAGTGGGGCGCCCATATTCGCCTGGGAAACAATTTCGCCGTTTTATGATTTTGAGTTGTAAAAACTTCAAAGGATGGCTGAAATGGAAGACATTTACTGGTAAATGATATTATATAACAAATATGATTATTTTTTAAAACAGAGACAAAATTGCGGCACCTACTGAAAAGGACGGAAAAACGGACAACGATGTTCGGCCAATTTCCTGAAGAAAAAACACGAATTCAAAGAAGTTTTTCTAAGTATTTTTTTGACTGAATGCCACGATTTTCAGTTCTTTTAAACACCTTTAAAATGTCTGCTATTCATCTATAATGAAATTGATTTGATCAATGTTGTTTAAAGCTGCGGTCATTTGGTTTTAAATGGATGTGTAAAAACGGCGAATATGTGTCCCCCATTGACAAAAATTTGGAAATTTCAATCACCCTTTAATCTAACTTTTCAGATGATTATATTCAAACCAACACGTTTTCAAGCTTAAGAATATTTTGCATTTGAAGTTATCTTCATATAGAAATATCAATATACTTCAAAAACATTTAGACCTGAACATAAACTGTAGAAAACATGAAAAGATGTGGCGAAATTGAACACTCCACTCTACCATCTTTCAATTCGATGATGTCTAGGCCTTTACTAGCTAACTGCATATAATAGGTATTGACTCGTTGACAAAGGCCGCACGGTAACCTACAATTACTTGCATCAACAAAATTGAGAGTAGAAATTGGGAATGTATCAAAGAGACAACAACCCGACCATAGAAAAAACAACAGCAGAAGGTCACCAAAAGGTCTTCAATGTAACGAGAAATTGCCGCACCCGGAATCGTCCTTCAGCTGGCCCCATAACAAATATATACTAGTTCAGTGAAAATGAACGCCATACTAATTTCCAAATTGAACACAAAAAAAATAAATTAAAATGATACATAACTAACAAAGACCAGAGGCGCAAAAATGCGGCGGAGTTTAACATGTTTATTAGATATCAACCCCCCCCCCCCCCCCCCCCTATACCTCTAGCCAATGTAGAAAAGTAAACGCATAACAATACGTACATTTAAAATTCAATTCAAGAGAAGTCCGAGTCTGATGTCAGAAGATGTAACCAAAGAAAATAAACAAAATGACAATTATACATACATAACAACAGACTACTAGCAGTTAACTGACATGCCAGCTCCAGACTTCAATTAAACTGTTTGAAAGATTATGATTTCATCATATGAATATCAGGCACAATCCTTCCCGTTAGAGGTTTAATATATTCTGATAGATACAATATAATGTAGCCGTTTTATCGACTTTCATACCACATCTCCTTATTGTAAATACAAAGAATCGAAAAAGACATTTTTTAACCTTAAAAGATTAGTAATTATATAAAGCTCTTACCAAATCATTATTTCCTTATAATTACCGGAAAAGTAGTACATTTAGTAAGTTATAATATTTACTTGAAACCGTATTTACAAAATGTAAACATTAAAAAGATGACAGCTGTGTCGAAATGGTATTTATTATTATCTACTGGCCACTGTTTGGTGAGCTAATCATTAAATTGACAACTTTTTTATTACTTAAATTTAGAAATATCATTATTTTTTTAGGTTGGACTTGATCATTGATTATTTTATCGGTTGGACACCAAGCTGTTTAACTCATAAGTATGTGTAGTATTGCGAGCTGAAAATTTGACACTTGCAAACTATTAATTCGAGATACTTGGTAGTTAAAAGAGATCTGCACAACTTGAAAAACATCAAGACCATAATATTTTGACCACTCGCTCCCACAGTAAAACAAGGATGATTTTTTTCACCAACAAACACGTTTTTGCACCTTTGGATTCGATTTAAACACACTTCTAAGTTTTAGTTGATATTCTCTTAATGCTTATCTGTTAATATTTTAACCACTTGGTTGTAGTATACTGATTGTTGCTTACTTAATGCTTAGATTGAGATATTGAAATCATATTGTTCAGGACTAAAATATAAAATGGAGAATGGAAATGGCGAATGTGTCAAAGTACAACAACCCGACCAAAGAGCAGAAAACAGCTGAAGGCCATCAATGGATTTTCAACACAGTGAGAAAATCCCGCACCCGAAGGCGTGCTTCAGTTGGCCCCTAACAAAACTGTGTACTAGTTCAGTAATAGTTGACGTCATACAAAACTCCGAAATATATAAATGAACGAAAATTAAAAATCATACCAGACTAACAAAGGTCAGAGGCTCCTGACTTAGGAAATTTTACCACTAAGGCTGGCATTGCAATGTGGATCGGTCGTTATGATTGGTATATTGATATTGTTCATATTATTTTTTCTCACGATTATTCAGTATAATTGCAATGAATTGAGTTAGCAAGTACTTTATCAAATCCACCATTTTCTACTTAAGAAAATGCCTGTACCAAGTCAGGAATATGACAGTTGTTATCCATTCGTGTGATGTGTTTGAACTATTGATTTTGCCATTTAATTTGGGAATTTCCTTTTTGAATTTTCCTCGTATTTCAGTTTTTTTGTGTTTTTACTTTTTTCTGTACCAATTGTTCTTCTAAATTACCAGATGCGCATTCCGGTAACAAATGTCTCGATCTTTAGTGATGCGCTAGTCTAAAATATTAGAAAATCTAAATCTATCAAATAAAATTGAGAGCTTCTCAAGCCAAAAAGGACACATGTATAGCAAAATCTTGGCGGAGCATCGCACGAGGGAGTTACCTTATTATAGAGGGTTATTTATCGCGGGTGTAAAATTCATACGATTTTCTTTCAATAAGGTAAACGAAATATTTTTGGGGTTATTATTTTTGCGGATTCAAAAGTTTTATCAATACCTTTACATTTGGCGATTTAAATTGGTGGAATTTATTTTGGCGAGTTTGTTCCATCTTCGAAAATAAGCGATCATTTGCACCCCGCGAAAATAATCCGTTATAATGCCTTAAAATCAATTCATCAGATCCATTCAAGGGGAAAAAAAACTAATGTAAAAGTCAAATCTAGAATGTGGTTGAGAAGAGGATTATTGATTTTCATATTTATACCCAAATGAGCATTGAATAGCAAATTAATAAATGACCCAAAAGTCAGTTTACACATTTTAATTTTGTACTATTTTCAAAATCGTATATGTTTAAATAATTTAGAAGTTTTTAAAACTTTATATTATAGTACTTATTAAAACTTGATAATATCTGATCATTTGTTTTTACACAACTGCGCATTAAAATTAAAATATGTCGTCGTACGGATATGTCCAATATAGCGACAAGATGTATAGGCTATTTATATAACGGACATGATAATTTTATTCTTTACTTATTCTAAAATGGTTTCGAACAGACAGACAGTGGCTACATATGGGACTCGCTATAGTTGGAACTTGCAATTATAATTCTATTATTCAAATCATACCTTTAATTCCTTTGTTTGTATTCCATAAGGTATATACTAAAGGTGCTATAACATGTACATGTATGCACAAAATAGTTTGATCCTGATCGATAAACAAGTATTGTACTGTAGTTGTATTACTTGTAATAAGGAAGGAAGGATGCTAAACATACCGGAAGTCGATCAAACCGGTTAAGTAGATGACAATCGAAATATTTTGTGTGAACAAAATTATTTGTAAATATTCGATCAATATTAAAAATGATTGTTAAACCAATATATATATTTTTTTTTCAAATAGTTGCCTTCTAACGCTGGAACAAAACAGTGAACAAGGTAATAAGAAGCGTTGCCGAGATAAAGAGAAATGTTTCACGGAAATTATTATAGTTTATAAACGATTTTCATTTAAAAAAAAAAGCATAAATAAGGAACGGGGAAATATTACTATTGATTCCTTAGAACGTTATCTGTCAGATAAATAATAGATGATATATAGTTTTCTGCTTTCACGATATCGTAAGATATCGATCATTCACGATGACGTAGGATATCGATTATTCATGATGACGTAGTATATCGACCATTCACGATGTTGTAAGATATTGATCATTCACGATATCGTAAGATATCTACCATTCACGATGTTGTAAGATATCTACCATTCACGATGTTGTAAGATATCTACCATTCACGATGTTGTAAGATATCGATCAATCACGATGACGTAGGATATTGATCATTCACGATGTTGTAAGATATCTACCATTCACGATGTTGTTAGATATTGATCATTCACGATGTTGTAAAATATCTACCATTCACGATGTTGTAAGATATCGATCATTCACAATATGAATTGGCATGACGTATTTGAACTTGAAAAATGTATTCACATCCAAGAAAATAACACAATTAATAAAAGGGACGGCATTGTTATCAAAGGGTCCTCCTCTTGACATTTGTTGAAAGGTAGCCAGCAGTGAGCTACATGTATAATAGAGGTGACTGGTCATACCCAGGTGATCACATGTACATTTCACATGATGGTCAAGGCAATCCTAGTGTCGACAAAAGCAGATCTCTTTAACATTCATCGATTGACTTTTTTTTCCTCTAAACATCCAGTAACACATATTTGAGGTTAATTTAAATATTCCCCAACACTAGAAAAAGGGAGCAATTTTGGTAAGGCAGATGTTTTCCTTTGCAGTTCATAACCCGCGAACAAGCATGCAGAGAGAGTAGCAGAAACATGGAAATACAATAATTATCGTATTGATATATAAATTAAAAGATTTTCTTCCTGATGAAGAACTTTTATCTTAAATTTATACTAACATGCATTTATTATATTGAATAATATGTTTTCCAGAGTAGATTCATTCTTTCTTAAAATTATGTTTTTTTTACTTAATTTTTGTACATGCACTGATATCTTTTTCCTTTTTTTTCAAAAGATGTAACCAGCTACATGTTAGGCTAATCTTATCACAGCGTTCGAAATATCTGGTAAAAAGATAAACAAAACTGAAGTTAATGATGTACTTACCGAATAAAATTGTAGACTCACTGCCAGGCAGAATTCCAAGTTTCAAACAAAACAAATATTGCTGCACAAATTCAATCATGTCTTTCTTGGCGGCAGAATTTTATATTTAATTTAGATTATTAGATTTAAGAACATTTGTATTTTAGTTATTAGTGTGCATGAACAATTTTACTAAAATGTAATTTTCAATGGATAAATATTGTGAAAATGCATTTCAAAATTGACAGATTAATTGTAGTAGTGATTTTAAAGAAGAATTTAAATTGCTATTTTCGAACTCAGTGTTAATAGAATTGATTTCTGTTGTTAGCTCAGTGTATTTTATGCAGATAAAAACTGTTTCTTTAGTATTAAAATATTCATTTTACTTGTTTATTTTGCACTATATAAGGGCCTGTCGCAGAAAAAAGGGACAGAACGTCGGCGGCTGTCTGCAGAAATATATATTTGACTATTATAAATAAGAACATTTGGATACAAACAAAGCAACTACCCATCAGTGCCCAAATACTAGTAAGATTTCCTGCTGGTCTAGTTTTTATTTCCAGAGGATACCACCAGCCCAGTAGTCAGCAATTCTGTGTTAACATGAATTATCATTTTTATTGTCACAATTATATATAAACTGTTTACAAAACTTCGAATTTTTAATTACTTTGGGTTTTTTTACCTCAGGAATAGCATTGTTGCATTTTGCAAATTTTTAGGACTTTTTGGTACTCAATGCCCTTCATCTTCGTACTTTATTTGGCCTTTTTAGCGAATGTTTTACTCGACCATCACTGATGAGTCTTTTATAGACGAAACGCGCGCGGGCGCAAATAAGAAATTTCAATCCTGGTGTCTATGATGAGTTTATCAGGAACCATAGTCACCGTGTCGAATAAAAAAATTATGCACTTGACCATACTCAGTCAAAACAATGTCTTAGTTGCTAATTCATTTTAATTTTCTATAATTTTATTAACGAAAACTTTATGAGGTTGTTGCACTAGATTTTACTTACCTCGGCTGTGTAATCAATAAGGACAAAGGAGCTGGAAAATATATCAAATCTAAACTTACAAACGCAAGATGCACTGTTGCAAAACTTCCACACATATGGAATCTTATTACCAAACTAAAAACTATTTTACAATAATGTTTAATCTGTTCTTCTTTGTGGTTCTGAATGCTGGAAAATAGACGTTACTGATATACGCCTCGAAATTGGATACTATGCACATCAGCTGTCTGAAAAGTTAATATAGCTGAAGATAATGTTGCAGAACAAAATTCACAAACGAAGAACTACTGAAAATATGCAAATCATAGAAAATAACATTGAAAATTAACCAAAGACGATCTAGATTGGCAAGCCATGTAGTGTGAATGCTACACAAACTCATTGTAAAGACAGCAATGTCAGGGAGACCAAGCAACACGTGGCCAACAACAGTAACATCAGAACTGCAAGATACGGGTTTCACTTAGAGAAACAAACCAATATATTGCAAAGGACAGATATTAGTGAATGGAGTTCGATATGGCTTTTTGTTCCACCAGGGACGAATAAAATAGATATGTTTGGCAATACCTGTCTTTTTTTCTTATAATCGGTAGCTAGGAAACGTCTTTTTTCCACTAATCTTTTCCATTTTTGTGTGCAATCTTTTCCATTTGGTACTATTTGTCTTTGAGGGTTCGCGATGAAGGTAAAGACGGCGTGCACAAAGTTGACGGCAACTATAAAATACGCTTTTAAAAGTAGTTTTATACAACCGTCTTTTACATGGGAATTTTTTTTATGATAAAATTATGAATACTAGCCATTAAAATCAATATTACTAGTGAGGCTATCAAAATTAAATCTTTAAAGTATGAAACGAACATAGAGAAAACGACGAAACATGTAACATTGAATAAGCATTAAATAGAGGTTCTGACATAATAGTTACCAAAGGTACCAGGATTAAAATGTATACAAATTCAACATATATTCCCAAATTTTCGAATAATAGAATTTTTCGGATTCGGACTATGACGTCCTACAAAATTCAGCGCAAAATAAAACAATAACGACCATCGTAGTTCGTTATGTGTAAGAAGTAGTCATTTGGAGGGATTTATGTTATAGATAATGCATACTTTAAGGTTTTTCTAGCATACCGAGGGGTGTCAGGATTGATCAAATGAAAGACCGACCGGAGGGAGGTCTTTCTTTGAACAATCCTGACACCCCGAGGTGTGTTCTACGACAAGAAAAACCTTAAAATATGCATTATCTGACTTATATACCGTCAAAAAATATTAATTTTGTAAAGATTTGTAAAATTTAGTATCCTATTCCACCGAAACAATAAAGTGGGACATTCCTTTCTAATGCGTTCAGATTTTAATACGCCCTACGGCTCAATTAAAATGTGAAATAAAACTCACTAAATAATTTAGATATAAACCTTTTAAAAATTGTTATCCATACACAATAAAAATATAACTGTAACTGCATGAAGTAAGACACAAATGTATTATTACCATTACATTGTACGTTATTTATTGTACCACTTTGCTTATGGAAAAATGGGAGGGGTATGTTTTTTTCTATTTGTTATGTTATTTCTATCGCGGAAAAGTGGTTATTTTTTTTATAACAATTTTACTTGAATCGAATGAAAAATTCAGAAAGATTGTCTTTTGAATAGCAATACATTTTATTAAAAGATAAACAGGATATTATTATATACCCTCCGCACCCGACCCTTTTCAATAGTTACGTTAATGTTATTCAATAGAATATAAGATCTTATTAGTTGATCATTTGATAAAATAAATTTAAAAAAGTTAAGAACTGACACGAAGACGAATATAAATACATGTAGGTCACAGTATAATTCCCTGTTCAGTGTGTATCGTTCTGAACATGCATGACATATTTGCCACTGGACGTTAAGCAAGCAACCAAAAAATCAATCAACTTATTCAGTATGACTCAATAAGATTTTCAAAATCTTACACACGAATATGTTAAATCTGAATTTATTTTATGAAAGTCTACATTAAAATTCATCTGACATATATGAAAATGTTTCTTTATTATAGCGACAAATCAACAAAGCTTCACGTTATTTATTTCTAAAATTAAAATGCGGGACTACAATGACGTTTTTTTTACACTTATCATCGATTGAAGTTTAAAACATAAATTTCCAAATCGGCAACAAAAAACTATTTGACGAATAAAGTTTAAAAGTAAATCATAGATTGCATGATTATCAAGGAAAATAATGACCTTACACAGGTCATTATGCCTTGGAGCATATATCATTGAAACATGGTATCGTCCGGGTTGATTCTGAAAAAGAATGACCTGCCGTTCTGAAAGAAAATAACTCCATATAGGCAAATTTCACTCACATCAATTTCACGTGAATTTAAATTCATGTGAATCTCACGTGAAATTCACATCAATTTCACCTCAAACGAGCTTATACGTGAAACTCACGTGAAAACATGTTTTGTGTGTTTCACGTGATTCTCATGTGAAACTCGTGTGAATTTCACATGAAAATCACGTAAAATTTTTCATGTGAAATTCACATGAATTTTTATAATATAGAGTTATTCAAATAAAATATAAATTATTAAATTAAATTAAAATGATGAAAAACATCATTTTTTTTTTGCTGTAAATTTCACGTGATATTCATGTGAAAAATTTAACATCAGATTCATGTGAATCTCAATTCACGTGAAATTCACATGAAAATTTTCACGTGAGTTTCATGTACATAAGCTCGATTGAGGTGAATCTCACGTGAAATTTTCATGTCAATATCACGTGAGATTGATGTGAAGTTCATGTGAGCAAATTTTGCCTGTGATATATCAATTCGAAAATAGGAGAATCGATAAGAAAAGTTATGTAATTGCATTTTTTCTTCTTCGAATAACTTGATATTCCAAATGTGCATATCAAGAGGTTTAAAAAAATCTGCACGCCGTCAAAGCATTTGGACGCATGGAATTTATAATGTGTCGTTATTACAGCACTGGGTCAATAATGCAACAGTACTATACCGTTGATCGACAGTCATAAATCGATTGAAAGAAAACAAATCCGGGTTGATACAACTGAGGTAAACATATTAAATCTTAGAGGAAACAAAAAAACAACAGAAATACTGATTTGCAACAAAAAAAAAACCCCGACAATGCAACACATAGACACGAACTATAAGATAACAACTGCCATTGTCGATACCTTAGCTGGTGGAATATCAACCCCTGTTAGTATCATCAACACATCATTCATAACTTCGGTACAGACATGATTTAAAACCATCTTCTTTTAAATTGCCGATAATAAATTAAGAAATTAGTGTAGAAACTCAGGATAATTGGACATGAGATATTTTATGTTCCTTTTGGCCATTTACCTGTTAAAATTATTTGGTTCTGCATTCCTGTCTTTCACATATTCGGCTTTGAGACTTCCTAATCAAGTGAAATAAATTAAAAACGCTTGGGAAGCATGTCATTAATAACGTGCTGATTTTATATTTTTAGCACCCAGTCGATAACACTGCTGGTAGAGTATCCGAGGGTAACAACAGCTCAGTTGTCAATATATCGTTACTGACATGATTTTTTTTTTAATTGTCGGATTATGAGTTAAGAATTATTAATAAACTAGGTTTCAAATCCTTCTGGCAAAGTTGACCATTTAAGGATTCGGCTATTATTTTTAGATCAGTTCTTAAGCATATTTGGATTTGAAATATTTAAAAGCTTTAAGCGTTCCTTATGAAGACTTATCCAGAAAAGCACTTCCATCGTATGAAGTTAATTTAAAGTGTTATTTCAATTTTTACCACATTGCAGTTTTTCACATTTCTTTATAAAACTGTCGCCGCGATATAGATTTTTTGTGCTAATGCGGCGTTAAACGAAAACAATCAATCAATTCACCTTGTATTATTTTTGTTTTATTCATTTGACTTTCTAGTCTCGATACAAACAAACCTGTGTCCTTTTTTCCCAACAATGTTGTGATAAAAATACTAACAGTTGATTTTACGTATACAAGTAAATTGAAACAGTAGTACAATAAATAGAGTACATACACTTTTATATCTATATTTAATAAGCAGATCACAACGATTAATAAAAAAACCTGTCTATGAAGGTTTTTTCTAGAGCCTCTTATGAACCTGCGTACATATGTCGCATATTTAACTATGGCTACTCCCTAACATTATGGACAAGCACATTATTTTTAACCATAAGATCTTTTTTGTCGATCTTGGATATCATTGCTGATTATTACTGTTTAAAATGTTCTTAATTTTAATGTATACATAATATTATTGAGGGTCAATACGTTCTTTAAGAGCCATGCTCTTCAACTTCGTACTTTATTTGGCTTTTTTTATTAACTTTTTTGGATTCGAGCGTCACTGATGAGTCTTTTGTAGACGAAACGCGCTTCTGGCGTATATATAAATTTTAGTCCTGGTATCTGTTTCGGTGGCCGTGTGTTACCTTTCCTCGTCAGTTTTGATCTAGCATCGTACTACAGTACATGATGTATAAGTCATGGAGATGTTATTGTTACAGATCAGCTCAATTATCTTTAGTAAAGAATCTTACAAATCAATGTAAGATACAGTCACAGAAAATAATTATATTTATAAGTACGTCTTAGTCAGCGACAACTCTTCAACAGATTTATCCATCGATGATGGTGATACATGGCTGTGTACATTATGTATATTCAACTCGTCTAAACATTAACCCAACAATGTTAGATCTGTAAATTTGCTTCGTAATCTGTTGTAGAGTTGTAACTGACTCAGACGTACTTACATTTACATAAATATATATACATAAATAAAACATAAAACAAATTAAAAGTATACAAATGTTAAGAATATATTAAACATGTTCTTTTCAGTAAAATATCATAGCAGATTTTGGCAGTATAAAAGTAAACATTTTCATATATTTTATACTTTTTGTAATGATTGGAAGAATTCAAATAACCTAATAAAATCTGTCATGTGAAGTTTCCTGTTATAAGGATCCATCCACTAATTACAGCTATATAATTTGGTATGGCTGATCATTTTTTACTTTTTTAGTTTCTTCCTGGTATAGTCTGTACAAAAACTACAAGACCATGAATTTAGAACAAAATTGTCTTTCAAGGCAATTACTATTAAAGGATTCATCTGATACTTTTGGTTCAAATAGAAAGTAGACAGATTCTGACATTTTTGAAAACATCAAATATTCTCTATCTACTAGTATTTTCGTGATATACAATTTAGTGTATTTAAAATTGTAACTAGGTGAAAACATCGTCATTCCATTGTTTTTGTCGAAAACAAAACTATGCGCCTGTAATTATGCAGTGAGAGCTTCTGGTTCTACGCTTTCAGCTGTGTGTTGACCATGACGTGAAAAATTCATCAAAATTTGAACCGGCACAATTTCACGATAGTTACTATGATCATTTGATTTGTCCTTAAAGTTTTGCTCCAGTATACTAAATGTCTATTATAGTCTTTAGAAAAACTAAAAGACCATGAATTTAGAACAAAATGGTCTTCAAGGCAATTACTATTATAGGATTCATCTGATACTTTTGGTTCAAATAGAAAGTAGACAGATTCTGACATTTTTGAAAATATCAAATATTCTCTATCTACTAGTATTTTCGGGATATACAATTTAGTGTATTTAAAATTATAACTAGGTGAAAACATCGTCATTCCATTGTTTTTGTCGAAAACAAAACTATGCGCCTGTAATTATGCAGTGAGAGCTTCTGGCTCTACGCTTTCAGCTGTGTGTTGACCATGACGTGAAAAATTCATCAAAATTTGAACCGGCACAATTTCAGATAGTTACTATGATCATTTGATTTGTCCTTAAAGTTTTGCTCCAGTATACTTAATGTCTATCATATTTCTTGAAAATAGCAGGGAATCATCATACAGTTGAATAATTTACACAAAATTGGTTCTCCCAATGAATAAATGTAGGTATTCATTATATTGTCAAATACTTTTTTTTTCACTGCTTCTTCGATAGAAATTTCTGATTAGACTGCCTAAAATGTTACATCAAGTTAATGTCTTTTTTCATTCTTACCAACCTTTAAATGCATAAAAGCGTATTTTTCCTTTTTGTCGAGCCTTCGACTTTAGTCGAAAAAGCGAGACAAAGCGATCATACATTCCGTCGTCGTCGGCGTCTTCGGCGGCATCAACAAATATTCACTCTGTGGTTAAAGTTTTTGAAATTTTAATAACTTTCTTAAACTATACTGGATTTCTACCAAACTTTGACAAGCTTGTTTATGATCATAAGATAGTATCCAGAAGTAAATTTTGTAAAAATTAAATTCCATTTTTTCCGCATTTTACTTATAAATGGACTTAGTTTTTTTCTGCGGGGAAACATTACATTCACTCTGTGGTTAAAGTTTTTAGAATTTTAATAACTTTCTCAAACTATCCTGGGTTTGTACCAAACTTGCACAGAAGCTTGTTTATGATCATAAGATAATATCGAGAAGTAAATTTTGTAAAAATAAAATTCCATTTTTTCCGTATTTTACTTATAAATGGACTTAGTTTTTTTCTGCGGGGAAACATTACATTCACTCTGTGGTTAAAGTTTTTAGAATTTTAATAACTTTCTTAAACTATCCTGGGTTTGTACCAAACTTGGACAGAAGCTTGTTTATGATCATAAGATAGTATCCAGAAGTAAATTTTGTAAATAAATAAATCCATTTTTTCCATATTTTACTTTTAAAAAATGGACTTAGTTTATCTGCGGGGAACCATTACATTCACTCTGTGGTTAAAGTTTTTAGAATTTTAATAACTTTTTTAAGCTATCCTGGGTTTGTACCAAACTTGGACAGAAGCTTATTTATGATCATAAGATTGTATCCAGAAGTAAAGTTTGTAAAAAAATTACTCCGTTCTTTCTGTAATTTACTTTTAAATGGACTTAGATTTTCTTACAATCATAAAATAGTAACAAGAGGAATATTGTTTTCCTCATTGTTGTTGAGCCTACGATTTACTGCAATAATAGGCGAAACACTGGGTTCCGCAGAACCCTTACACATTTTTTCATTAATTTACCCTACAAGATACTTCCAAGTAACCGGGAATTGTTCAATTTCTTCCGTATGTTTCTAAAATGTGCAGGTAAATTGATAACGTCATGTGTCAAACAGTAATTTGACAATCAGTTTGGTATATATTATTTAATCTGCACGGTCGCAATAATACTCTAAACTGAACGCTTACGTCGTTCATGTTGATTAGGGTACTCTGAGCCGTGCAGATTACATTATCCATTCGTTTGATGTGTTTGGACTTTTGATTTTGCATTTGATGTTTGATTTTCCTTTTTGAATTTTCCTCGGAGTTCAGTATTCTTGTGTTTTTATTTTTTATATAGTGCGAGGTTTGGCATGCCACAAAACCAGGTTCTATTCACCAGTTTTCCCCCTTTAAAAATGTCCTGTACCAAGTCAGGAAGTTGGCCATTGTTATATTATTGTTCGTTTCTGTGTGTGTTACATTTCAACGTTGCGTCGTTTGTTTTCTCTTATTTTTGAGATATTAAGATAAGACGTGGCACGGTACTTGTCTATCCCAAATTCATGTATTTGGTTTTGATGTTATATTTGTTATTCTCGTGGGATTTTGTCTGATGACTGTCCTTTTCTGTGTGTTACATTTCAGTGGTGTGTCGTTGTTCTCCTCTTATATTCAATGTGTTTCCCTCGGTTTTAGTTTGTTACCCCAATTTGTTTTTGTCCATGGATTTATGAGTTTTAAACAGCGGTATACTACTGTTGCCTTTGTATATATACCGACCTGTTTGTTCAATAACTATATAATATTTTCTATAAAGAAGCCTTGTGTAATAAACTTTCCTTCTGTCATACCATTTATCATTTGTCATTGTCCTCATTTTCCTGGTTCAATGACTACTTAAAAAAGTGAAGATGTTAATTTCACTCATTTTATGAGAAATATAGATTCTTACATTGATACCAGTGGATTATCGGATTTATCCAATCGAGATAGTTAAATTATCAATTTTAAAGTCCGAGACGCCTCGGCGAGGACTTTAAAATTTATAATTTAACTATCGAGATTTGATAAATCCGATAATCCACGAGTAACTATGTAAGAATCTGTTTCTCTAGTATAGTATTAATGTATGGACTTTTTCATATTGGCCCTGTAACATGCCCGAGGTGTTAATAATGGCCAAGGATGGTTGTAATGGCCCTGAGGCAACGCCGAGGGCCATTACAACTGTCCGAGGCCATTATTAATATTAAGGGCATGTTACAGGGCCAATATGAAAAAGTCCATATATTGATACTTTTATTAACCAACTATAAAGGCAACTTCATTCAAGAACAGTCTTCGAGTCTCGGATCCAAAATTATACAGCTATCCACAAACTACAACAGGACCAATACAGAAAAGCCCGTTTCATAACATTTCTATTTTAAAAATGATTTTAATTCTTCGATTAAACAAAGAGTAAGAAACTTACCGTGAAGAAGATACAGGAATTTCATAGCTGAACTTCAACTTGTCTTTTCGCAATCAATTTCGCATGGAATTTTAGTCAACATTGTGACTGTCAGATGTAATTTCTGATTTCTCATCCAAGTACTGAATTTTATGCTATTAAAATTCATTTCATCTAGCAAATAAAAAGTAGCTGGGAAGAATAAATCAGACAGTTTAACTATTCTAAAGTCTGCATTCTGAGGATTGAACAACGGAAATGAAACAGTGATAATAATCGAAAGTCGTACTCGAAAAAGGCTGTGAAATATTTCCGTTTCAAGTCGTTACAAAACAATGTCAATGAACATCATTTAAACTTGTTTTTATGATATTAAGTTTAAAAAAGAATTAAAAAAATGTCACACTTATTTAAAGAAATAAACGACATTTTGATTTAATCGATGTCCCGTTTCATCTGTTCATAATGCATGACTGTGATTTCGTAATGCACGTGTGTGATTTCGTAATGCATGCCTGAGATTTCGTAATGCATGACTGAGATCTCGTAATGACTGGCTGTAGCAATTTCATTGTTCATAATGACCAGATGTTGAAATTTTCCTTTTATAAAGCATGGGCATTTCTATACATATTGTAGTAAGTTGTTTAATAATAAACTATAAACAATAGGTCAACTATGTTTGAAAACGTTTATATGTCTTTCTGGTAGTAATCATCTGACCTTGACTTACATTAAAAAATCTATTGATCAATGTTTTTTTTGTGGTTAAGTTTATTTCTTCAATTCTTTATTTTAAACGTCAACTATATATATGCAATCCATACATTGATTGTAAAGTGTGCATGTCTTTCTGGCAGGGTTCATCTGAACTTGAACTCATACCCATGATGCATTGAACAATATAAAGTTTTCACGGTTTGATGTGTTCTAATATACTATAAAACCTTTTCAATATCTCTCGACACCGACTAATGACACCTACAGTTTACAGGTAAAATGGATGGGTCGTCTCAAAGACAAAAAAACATCCCGATTCTCATTGCGTAACATATTGGATTGGCGGTTATATACTGTGTTAACTATATATAGTTTCAGAATATATATTAACCAAATAAATAAATAAATAAATATATATCTCTATCATATAATCTTTTTATTTTGTATGTATTTAGAAGAAATTTCATGTTGAATTGATAAAAAAAAATATATACTGCAATCAGTATGCATCCCTTCAATTTAATGATTATGTGAGTCTTCACCAAATATTTGCCGCATGCTAGTAATGATCGTTGGTGTAAAAGGTTTTATGACATTTTTCAAAATTTGTAAAAAATAATTACTTTGAAGACTGTCTGTCCGTCCGTATCACACTTGTGAACACGACCAACTTGGTGTTTTTCACCGATCTTCACCTTAGTTGATGTACATATTCAATTTCTGGAGCGAAAATCACATGATGGTTGTTAAAGTGGAAGGAAAATATCACATCTATTTTTCATCGACGGACTTCTCCGCTTCAAGATATCTTGTGAGAGTTGATGTTTTTCCTTGATGAATTTTGAAAAAAAATATATAATTGACTTCTCGTTTCAAGGTTACAATATTTAAGAAGTGCATTTTTTTTGGTACATAGTTGCGTATGATATTAAATTTATATTTTAAGTTGTTGGTTTATACTATAGAGTTTTTTTAAAACATTTCAAACTCTTTTTGGGACAAGAAAACAACATACCTTGTCCCTCCGTCGTAGTGTCCTTCCCCCGTTCCGGAAAATGACCTTTTGGTTTCTTACAAGAAGTTGATAAAATTGTGTTGATTTTTTTATACTCTGCCATTGCTATATTTTGTTTTGTTTTCATCGGGTCAATATTTGTTTTTTCTATGTTCAATTCCGGTATATAGTTTTTGGTTATAGAATACAAAAGAGAAATGTGCCAAAGAGACAACAACCCGACCATAGAGCAGACAACAGCAAAAGGTCAACAACTGGTCTTCAATTCAGCGAGAAATTCCCCCACCCGGGGGTGTCCTTCAGCTAGCCCCTAATCAAATATATATACTAGTTCAGTGATAATGAACGACATACTTAACTCCAATTTGTACACAAGAAACTAAAATTAAAAATCATACAAGACCAGAGGCTCATGACTTAGGACATGCGCAAAAATGCAGGAAACTTAATCGAGTGATTGGTGAATACAGAATTGAAGTGGAACATCAAATTGGTGAATTGAAAAGATACAAAGTATAAAGTACATTATGGAGGCACTCAAGGCCAAAACTGACAGACATTGTGGAAACATGTGCTGCCCTTGTCAACAGACATAAAAAATTGTTTGATTAAATATTTACTAAAATAAAACATGCTTTGTTCTTTTCATTTTTCCAAATTTCAACAGGACAGCTAAAAGCTCAACGTCTTGAAACATGAAATGTGACTTAGATAAATTAAAAAATCCATGTCATTTGGACTCTGTAGGAAAGTTGTATCATTGTCAATGAAAGCAATAAAATCAATAATGATCTCCCTTTTTTAACTTTTGAGACGACCCCTCACATTTTACCTGTCGTAGTCGTTCTCAACTGTAGGTATCGAGAGATATTGAAAAGGTCTTATATAAGCACTAGGTGAACTACATTCAATGTATAGAATGATTGAACGGTGTACATGCATATTTGGCTTGGTTTATCTGACCTTGACCTCGTTTCTTGAATAATGATGTGATACTTGTGATACAAATTATTATTTTAGGGCTATCAACATAAACTCCGCGTATGCACTGTTGTGCTTAAAGATATTGTGGCTATACAATTTCAGGGAAAAACATATAAATGTAATTTTCAAAAAGTCTTTGTGGCTCATTCTCGTCAAGTATTCATTAGATCAGAACAAACAAAAAGTGTTTTCAAAGGAGACTCCTCGAACTACATTACCTAGTCATGCATGTTATCTTATTCTCATATTTATGATTGCTCTAATGTATATAATCTTGATCATAGGATGAACAAGGATGATTTTGTTGTGGGTTTGAAATGGAAAATCAAAAGCACATTTTGAGAGAATGACCGATCTGTCTGCGAGTAAGATGATCCGCATAAAACAAAGTCACGAACGGATCAGTAGGTGTACTATTCAGATATGAAATTTAGACTCTGTCCTCCGAAGGCTAAAATTGCATAAAAGTAAATGAAGCAAATCCATTCTGGTTTAATATATTTTATTATATATTACAGGACATTTAATAGTGCGCCAGAAAATGAGGGATACCCGTCATTCGAGTAGCTTAATAGAAAGTCGCCATTTGTTTCATGCTGAACGTAAACATCATCACCAGCTAACAGTTGAACAAAAATGACTTGGATGTGCATTCAGAGTAATTTTGATCACTAGCCAACACTCTTCCTACTACTGCAGCATTTAATGTCAGCTCTAGCGCAATAAAATGGCCTGATGCAGAGCATGCTGTAACAGAAAACATGTATACGCCCTTTACAGGGGCAAGGAAGTTTCCATGAGCAAGATGGTACGCGTTTCCAATGTTTAGTTTAATAAGGTCGTAATAGATGTGATAGTTTTGACCAGTGAGTGTCTTTGTTTTTTCTGCCAGAAAAGCAACCGCCGTGTGTTTAAGCAAAGCTAAAAAATTAAAAACTGAAAATACCTCATTACACAAGTGAAATATTTGGCTGTATGAAAAAACATTGTTTTATGCTATTTTTTTTTATTATTAAACTGTAGTTTTATTTGCTTCTGCTGACATGCTTACGATTTTAATATCTTTATTAAAACCATTTATTTATAGTTAATTATCTACTATTTGTTTCCTCTGTTTCCAAAATCTGAGATCACAAACTTATTTTCCATCTAGAAATTTTGATTAGCTATTCAAGATCACGGATTGAAGAACCTTTATCACGGATTGGAAAAACGAGAACACAGGTTTTGCAACTAATATGACGGATTTGTAATCCGAGGTCATGAATTTGGAACCGAGATCCCAGAATATTAATCCGTTATCACGGAGTGGGAACCCGATCACAAATTATTTATCCGAGATCTTGATTTGAAAACCAAGATCCTTTACTAGTATTTGAAATCCGAGATTAATTTTATATTTATTTGTGCCCCTTTCCTACTTCCGGGTAAGTGCCATATTGTATGTGTTTTTTTTAAACTCTCATATGTTTAACTTACACAAAAACTACTCAAACAGAGTTATAAAGAAGACACTCAAATCGACATTTCAAAAGTTTAACGGTCAACATCAGAAGTTCTGCGACCGATACAATACATCTTTAGGTACTAGTATTGTCGTTTGATTTGTAATTTTACCAAATGTTTTATATCCCAAACTGCGACATTTTGACTTAGTGTTAATTTGCAAGATGGTTGATGCTTTTTATCCAGAGCAGTGTCTTACACTTTGTTTTGTATTGACGTGTATTATTTCTTGTTGTTCCAGTAAACAGTTTGGATACAGACTAAGATTAGATCTTTTAAGACATCAACATTTTGTCAAACCTTCATAGATCTTTTCAAAACTAATCCAGATTCTAAGTCGTTATACCCCCTAGTTATAGATAATTGTTTAGTATTTTGTTTTATACATAACCTTTGTTATTATTTCAATTAATATTTTGAAATATAGACTCAGTTGGGTTAATGATTGTTAGACGTTAAAAGTGGGCAGAATCAATTTGCGCCAATTGCAGTTTTGAAAAGGTATTAACTGCGCCACTTTCTTTTAATTTGATGGTATTAATTGCGCCAATAAATGAAATGAAATTGCGCCACATTTACCTGTTAATTTTTTTGACCTATATCATACCTGTACATGTTTTACCTATATCAAGACAAGACAAATACCTTATGAAAGTCTCACCACTTGTTACATATAAAATATACAGCTTTTTAAAACACAAGATAACAACAAGAGCCACTCTATAAAGAGTTTTCAGAGGCTATAAAACATTTGTTCTTAAAATTATAATACAAATACAAAAAGACAACTATCACGAGAATAAAATACATTTTTGCTTTACGAAATTTCACAGCAGATTTTTGCAGTATAAATACCACATTTGTATTTGTAAAAAAGAAATATTATTATTACCTTATCAGTCTCTAGAAATAAGAACGTGAAATTTTGCGATCTGCGTCCGGCTTAACTTTAAAAAAATCAAGCAGAATTTTAGAATATTGGATGTTGTTGTTGTTACAAACAAAGATGATGACTTTCTATTGTGTAACGATCCACAAAGCGGAATAATTTTATAAGGATGCGAGGCTATTTTCTGTGTACAATGTCAGAGGAATATTTTGCTGATGGTACCTAGTCAATCATTTAGTTGTCAAATAAAACTCAATAAAATTGGCGCAATTAGAGGATTATTTTGTTGGCGCAAATGATACCTATAGTTTTGAAAATTAGGTGGCGCAAAAGAAGTATTGGCGCAATTAAGTTGTGGCGCAAATGAGTTACTTTTTGGCGCAAAAAGATATCGCCCTTAAAAGTATTGTCTAATGAACACTAAAAATTAAAGCCTTTTAAACACCCGCAACTTTGTCAAGTGTTCATACAATTAAAAGAAACTTTATCAGAAGCTAATTTAAAGATTAAGAAATAACATCTGAAGCTTTAATAATGCTGATTTTTTTTATCTTCGTGGAATATAATAATTTAGGATACGGGTTTTACTTATTCTTGAAAGTCGAAAGGTGACCTATGAAAGATGCTTAAATATGGACGAATTTTGGAGATGTATCATTGGCAATATTAGTAATACCATATCTCCGTGTGTTATATTAACTCAATAGAAATAAACATTTGTGTAATGTTTGTAAAGCTGTCAACGGGTTTCTTTTGTCGTATTGCAATGTATTTAATTTTTTCATGCAGGTTTTGATGGTAGATCTTTGATTGTCTCGGTTATATATATTCATAATTTATTTACTTAGGCATATTTTAATAATTATTTTTTTTAATGTTACGTTGGATGTTTTTGACTATTTCATTGGCACAAATTCTTAGTCTCTTAACAATCATTTTTAACAGGCAATTTAAAGTTTTCCTTTTCGTGAGTTTCAACTTTATTCTTAAGAGCCTCTCCTTCATTCTTAAGGGCCTAAACCTCATTTGTGAGATTGTTCAGTCTGTTGATTATGGTTTGGTAGTCATCATCTAATAACAGTCTTTTTGAAAGAATCCGATCATTTTCCTGATAATGGACACTTAAAGAATTAACAACACAAACTACAGTGAACGACACAGTAAATAGACTGATCATTTCTGCAATGATTGGCATTCAGAAAACAAATATTTGCCTATCTGTGTCAACCATGAACAATTAGCGATAAAATTTCAAGTGCATTCACTTTGGATATTTATAGAAGTCATGAACAATGATAAGTCATACTAATATAAGTGATCTATTCAGATAGTGCACGGATATTTATAAACTTTGGGAAGATTTCTTATAACAGTCTTATGCAGATTCGTAGTAGAAATAAGACATCCAGGTAATTCGGTCATTAATGACTTTGGAGTATCCTTATGAACATGAAGAACTTATAATGTAACCAAAAGGTATTCACCGTAAAATATGTTTTATTCCAGTTACACAAAACAAAGAAACGAATTAACTTGGGGAAAAAGTAACCTAATTGATGATTTAAAAAGAAGATTAATGAAAAATTATTTCTTAGAAAGATGCTCCGGTGGTGGTGAATCATGTAATTTTTAGAAAACTATACAACCGTTGTTCTTAGCTTGTAAAAGTGTCACGCAGGTCAACACGATAAAAATTGTGAACGATAGAAAACTATGGAACGCCGTAACTGCCTTATGGTACTTTATTCTTTATCATGATGAGGTTTTACTTTATTATGATGAGGTTTTTCTCTATCATGATGAGGTTTTTCTCTATTATGATGAGCTTTTTCTTTATTATGATGAGGTTTTTCTCTATTATGATGAGCTTTTTCTTTATTATGATGAGCTTTTTCTCTATTATGATGAGCTTTTTCTCTATTATGATGAGCTTTTTCTTTATTATGATGAGCTTTTTCTCTATTATGATGAGGTTTTTCTCTATCATGATGAGGTTTTTGTCTATTATGATGAGCTTTTTCTTTATTATGAGGTTTTTCTCTATTATGATGAGCTGTTAGAAGGGAATCATGGGAAATTAAAAGAATTATCGGAAATTAAGAGAATTAAGATAAACTAAAAGAAAAAAATGGCAGAATCAGAAATGTTGAAAGTTCTTTGGAAAGTTGGCTTGCTTCATGTGCGGGAAATTTTTGATAAAGAAAAAATAACACCAAATATTGTCAGCATGCTTTCAAAACATGAACTGGAATATCTGGGAGTTTCCATTCCAGCCCATATGATGACACTGCGAATGGAATGCATCAAGTACGGAGGCATGAAACCTGTGAAAACTGATAGTTTGGATGGCCATCCAAAATATCATGTCGACAAAAATGTACTGGAATCGTTGTTGGATTGTGACTTTAAGATATCGACCATTGGAAATCTCTTACAACTCTCGGAGAGAACAATCTATCGACGGATGGCTCATTTTGGACTACAGAAAAGAGATTTTTCTGACATTGATGAAGACAACCTTGACAATATACTTTCCGGCATTGTTGTAGACTTTCCTCGTTGTGGCGAACGCATGTTGCGGGAAATACTGAAAGGACAAGGAATTAAAATACAAAGATGGAGGTTAAGAGATGCCATTCATAGAATAGACTATGCTGGTACTCAAGAAAGAAAGACCGGTCGACTACACAGGCGGGTATACAACGTGATGGCACCGAACCACTTATGGCACATAGACAGTAATCATAAATTAGTAAGATGGAGATTCATTATACTGGGTGGAGTTGATGGGTTCAGTAGGCTGATTATGTTCCTGCATTGTTGTGACAACAACACTTCCGCTACCGTATTGAATAGCTTTCTCTCTGGAGTGGCGAATTTTGGTATACCCTTAAGGGTTCGGTCAGATAAGGGACTAGAAAATGTATCTGTGGCGGATTTCATGTTGACAAAACATGGTGACGGCAGTATGATTACAGGCCCAAGCACGCACAATCAGAGAATAGAGAGATTATGGAGGGACGTTTACGAGGGTGTTTTGAGCTATTTCTACAACTTATTCTATCATTTGGAAGACCAGGGAATTCTAGATCCACTAAACGAACTGCATTTAGTAGGCCTGCACTACATTAACATGGATGAAATTAACCGAAGACTTGATATTTGGACTCAAGCTTGAGCAAGCCATAGAATGAGAACAACAAAATCATCTCCTATCAATATTTGGATCGCCGGTCAAATACAGAATCTAGTTGGTACACAACTCAGTGAACGAGATTACGTTGATTATGGATTAGAGGGAAACGTTGATGCGGCTAATCTTACGGACGACGGAAGGCCAATTTTTGAGCCAATGAACATTGCAATTAATGACCAACTAATGAGAGCAGATTTCAATAGGACAGGTACCAACTTTGGCATTGATGACTTTGTGAATTGTGTTGAAATCCTTTCTGCACAAGCCTGGTTGAACTTTTCAATGATCGTTTTTGCATACAATAACAAGTAATATTTTACATGATCATTGTCTATTTCTTCGCCTGTTTTAGTTTTGTTTTTAGTTTTCCGTCATAAAACTCATCTGGTACACCTATATATAGAAAGATGATGGTGTATACGTATGATTGCCACTGAGACAACTCTTTACAAGAGACCAAATGACACAGAAATTAACAACTGTACACTGTAAGTCACCTCACGGTATTCAACAATGAGCAAATCACATACCGCATAGACCACAATAAAAGGCCCTGAAATGACAATGTAAAACCATTCAAACGAAAAAACTCATTTATGTACAAAATATTAAAGAAAAACAAATATGTAACACATAAAAAAACAACAACCACTGAATTACTGACTCCTGATTTTGGACAGGCCGTTACATACAGAATGTCGTGGTGTTAATATATAAACATGTTATCTGGATCCCCAACTCTCCCGCTAACCTGGGACAGTGGTGTAACAGTACAACTTAAGAACGAACTATAAAAAATCATTTGAAAAGGCTAAACTCATCAGATGGATAAACATACAAATACTGCTAATACAAGTGCACATGGCGGGGCGCGTACTTCTACATCCTTACAAAAGAAAACTAATAAAAAATACCATGCATCTAAGACTAAATTATCAATCAGTACACATCAAACAGCCAATGGATTTAGTGTAAAGACGTCAATAAAAAGCCGGAGAAAAGCATGACCTTGTGCTATGCGAGGGAGAAGGTTTGGTACCATTTAAATGTTTAATCCCGCTGCAATTGTTTGCACCTGTCCGGTCAGGAATTTGGTGTTTAGTAGTTGTCAGTTTCATGTAGTTCATAGGTGTTTCCTGTTTCTCGTTTTTTTATATAGATTAAGACATTGGTTTCTTGTTTGAATGGTTAAACATTAGTAATCTATTGGGACCCTTTATAGCTTGCTGTTCGGTGTGAGCCAAGGTGTTGAAGACCGTATCTTGACCTATAATGATCTATAATGGTTTACTTTCATGAATTGTGATTTTAGTGTGGTTGTGTCATTAGTACTCATAACACATTTTCCTATATCTATCAACCAACTTGATACAAGAAATATCCATAAAATGACCTTGAACCTTATTTATTTTGAAGTTCATGCATCAAAGGTCAAGGTCGTTAATGGACTTCAAATTTTCAGCAGAAACCCTTGTGAACACTGTCACTCGAGAATCTAAATATTTCAATGAATGTCAAGAAAGCGTAGAACAATGGATGTTCATAGCAAGACCTTGAACCCTAATATTCTCAAGGTCATTGGTCAATGTCATTTGATAATTCTTCATCCAATATCATCATTGTGAACACTATAGAATTAACATTACTAAATGGATATTAACCATTTTGGTACAATGAAAATCCATAATAGAGGGACTTAAGATACCAGAGGGACGGTCAAACTCATAAATCGAAAATAAACTGACAACACCTGGCTAAAAATGAAAAAAGACAAAACAAAGAAAACTTAATAATAAGCAACACGAACCCCACCAAAAACTAGGGGTGATCTCAGGTGCTCAGGAAGGGTAAGCAGATCCTGCTCCACATTTGGCACCCGTTGTGTTGCTTATGTCATAAAAAGACCTTGAACCCTATTGATTGACAAGGCAATGCGTCATAGGTCTTAATGGGACTGAAATTTTCAGCAGAAAAGCTTATGAACACTACAATCTACATATGTCAATGGATTTCAATTAAATGTAGTACAATGGATTTCCATATCCAGACCTTGATCCCTACTTGAATTGATTTTCAAGGTCATTTCAGTACTTTCAATTTTATTTTAGCATTTTGGGTATGTTTAAATATCTGTGTAGCTTGACAACTAAGATTACATCAGAATCATTTGATATAGGATAAAAAGAGTTGGTTGAGGAATACAAAACATACAGATAAAATATTTTTATTGAACAAATTAAAAGAAAAATGGTAACAAATACTAAGATACTCAAGTTTATTTTATGACTAGATGAACACTAAATATGTCTTTGATATCTACATGGGAAGTCCCTCCCATTATTAAGATAGAACAAAACGTTTCTAAATATAACTAAATGCAAGCAAATGAAGGGCTAGTAAAACAGGATCATACAACCACAGCATGTTGAATAAGTAAACATTAAAAGAGAATGTGAACACAATATTAGGTTAAGACATTGCAAATCTATCTTCTCTTTCTCAAACGCTTTGATTTTTTCCCGCATATCAAATTCTTCTAGAATTTCTTTCATCTTTTTGCAGTTTCGCGCCATTTTGGTAGCAGCAGCGAGGGGCGTTATAGTATCGGGGAGTGCAACGACATGGACATTGCTTGGATATTAAGCTCATCATAATAAAGAAAAACCTCATCATAATAGAGAAAAACCTCATCATAATAGAGAAAAACTTCATCATAATAAAGAAAAAGCTCATCATAATAGAGAAAAAGCTCATCATAATAGAGAAAAACCTCATCATAATAGAGAAAAACCTCATCATAATAGAGAAAAAGCTCATCATAATAGAGAAAAAGCTCATCATAATAAAGAAAACCCTCATCATAATAGAGAAAAACTTCATCATAATAAAGAAAAACCTCATCATAATAAAGAAAAAGCTCATCATAATAAAGAAAAAGCTCATCATAATAAAGAAAAAGCTCATCATAATAAAGAATGAAGTACCATAAGGCAGTTACGGCGTTCCATAGAAAACAGAAAATTTTAATACCTATTTTTTCAACTGTAGCGGATGACATTGATAAAGTTGTTATGTATGACAAAAACCTGACTTTTCAGCATCTAGAGATACAAAATCATAGAGACCCTCAGTTCAATTTAGAATTTAAAACAATTAGTTAAACAAGTTTTGAGTCATCAGAGTTTTATTTTAAGAAACGTTTAATAGTGCGGTGACCGGACACAATATTTCTTAGATTTGATCGTCAAACATACTACAATGGCTATATTTTATATCATTGGATTCGGAAAATGAATTCTATGAAATATCGATGTCTTCCAAAAGAAATGTGGTAACAGTTTTGCATAAAATAATGTCAAAGATCAAATTCCGTTATTATTTTGTTTCTTCCATATTTTTAGGTTAAATTTCAGATACAGACATTTTTTCCAATCAATTATCAATGAATTATCTCGAAAATGTGAAGAAAAAAAGAATTAGGAAATCGATTAATTCTGAAATTGTAAAAATTGGCATTTTTAAACAATTCTTCTATTATACAAGACTAACATATGCTGTTAAAGTTACAGTAAAATTGAGAATGGAAATGGGGAATGTGTCAAAGAGACAACAACCCGACCAAAATAAAAAAAAAAAAACACAACAGCAGAAGGTCACCAACAGGTCTTCAATGTAGCGAGAAATTCCCGCACCTTAGAATTACACGGGGTGTAATGATTAATATAACTCTTGCCAAGCGTATTGTAAAATTGACGGAATAGGGAGTTTAGCAATGTGTAAAGCGGTCCAATTTTTTTTTTTGAAACGAAGTACGTTAAAGAGGCTGTTTCAATGCCGCTTCATAGGGACGTAACCTGACCAAAGTTGCATCTTTCCTGGTGGCAAGCTTGACGCCCATTATATAAATACCATGATGGAATGATTTAATGAGATTTTCTGATCATAAAACTTTGACATTAACTGTCATGCCCAAACAAGGGCTTGATCTTTGTCAATATATAGACTGAAATATATAGTCTCGCGTGTCCTTCCAAATCTTGTAGACAGTTTGTTTACTTACTCCAAGCAGAGACGAAATTGTGTCGCATCCGGTAAGTTTATGTACAGCAGGCAATAGTTTACAAATTGTTTGGGAAAGACAGGCACATAGTTGGTGAATGGGTGAAAATCTTCGCCCGTCCTTTACACTGCTTAAGTTACCCATCTGCATCCATAACTCGCTTGTATGTGAACATACAGAAGGATCTCATTCGTATTATAGGTCCGTATGATTGTTCTTCCGCTCTTATACCTTTCTCCAAACTTTGTGTCAAAGTTTAACGCATTGAGTATCATACGAGTATTGGCATCCTCTTAAAGCAAGTAAAGACAGTCCCTTACAGTGTTGGTATAAATAATTTTGACAATTTAGGGATTTACAAACGTTCCGGCTAAGTAAAGCTGATATCAGGTGGAATCATAGGGGATTTGACAAAGTTTTCCATTCAGGAATAATTCTCCCCTCAATAATCTGATTCACTTTGGTGGAAGCTATTATCTTTGTGCGGCGTTCCCTTTCGGCAGACTTTTTAAAGTTGTTCATGTCGTAACGGTCAAAAACATCTGCGACTGTGTGCGCTGTAAAAATTCATTGGGATATATTTTTTTAATAGTCAGCTGCAAGGTCACCGAATGTTTTACTTCTCTAAACATCACGATTTTGAATCAATGCCATATTATATATGATGTATGTTGTGAGTGATGGTACAAGGGAAGGAAGGCAAAGTGCACAACAGACAGATTTTGATTGCCTCACCAAATCAAACTATCATGACTTTCTGATGGTGCTGTCATCGTGAAAAATGGAAATTGGAATGGGACCTACAGGGTGCGATATCACATTTTCTGTTGTAACATCGTCTCTACATTTTGGCAAAAGCAGTGCACGTCTAAATACAAGTTATGGATTTATGTGACCTGAAAGTATTTCCCAAGGTCTGTTTTTTTTGTGATCGGTCATGTTTTCAACGTTGGTAGTATTAACTTTGATATTGGACTATAAAAACTCCTAAATTGACCTAAAGAAAGAGCACCAGTGGTGAAATGTCTAGACATGCTGAAGCCTTCCTCGACTGCCGGGAGCAAAGAATCTTGATTGTCTCTTATAGCATACATTCCAAAAAATACATTGATAAGACATGGAGAGTGGGATTCCACATCAAAGGAATCAATCAAGGTTCATTCAAATGGTTCACAATGGCAATAGCATGTTCTTCATCTCTTTTAATTGCTGTTGGTACAGTTGGTTTTGTTTCCTCGTGTGAATTTGCATTATTTGCAGTATATCCAACCCTTTTAGCAAAACACGACCAATGGATTCTAGGAAATGTCTAGTAAGGGTCCATCTAACAAGCGCAGACTCTTGATTTATTATGCATATAGTGCCACCCGATCCACTTGAGGCTTTTATAACGGTCTTATATTTTGCCCGGTTGGTCCATAAACCGTATAAATGTCCAGGACTCGGTCTAATAGCAAAGTATCCATTAACAAAAGGTGATCAGATATTCTTAGGAAGTTGAAGCATATCGAGCATGTAAACTGACATCCACCTTCAGTAAATGGTACGGTTGGTTACAAAAAAAATAAGGTTACATTTGAGATGACGATCTCAAAGAAGTGACCAGTTACACTCTCGTTCTGCTCTAACATTTGACAGCAAATTGGTAACTGCTTCAGGGAACATATCCCAGTATTTGAATATAAATGATACATCACATCACCATTGCTTTTATGCATATATAAGAGGCTGTATATATGAGCTTTGAATAGCTTCGTGATATGACATTAGTACTGTGTCTGGCTGAAATTGCTGAAACAATGCTTTTGAGATAAATGAATTTGATATCATTGATTAATAAAGGTATGAAATATTATATAAATGTTGATTATTTTACACCTCAGTCCGATATGCGGTTTAAATAGAACTAATGCGGTAATGAACTTTGTATACGGTTGTCAAGGTGTCACAAAAGTTACTTTCCGTACAATCATTAAAAATATTTGCATTCACGTTGTTTAATTTTCATATTGTGTAATTGTTCACAATGCAGTTACACCGACAGTCATAATTTCTGTAATATTTAAAAAAAAAAAAGTTGTTACACATTTTGGTTGACCATTGTGAAGTTGGGGTTTTGGGGTAGCATAGATTTATATCGTTGTATTCCTTTTGTTTGTGTTAACCAATTGTTGTTCGGAATTATTTTTATGCATCATTTATTGATCTTGCAATTACTTGTTATTTAGTTTGGGTCTTATTTCTTGAGTGTCATATTTTGGCTATGTTTGTGTTCGATGATACAGTATAATAAGTCGGTAGTTGCCCGCGAATGGATTTTTTTTTCATTTCTTGCGACTTTTTGCGTCTTATTTGTTGATTGCAGTTGGTTTTTGTTTTGTGTCATGGGGAGATATGGTGTGATTTTGTTTTTCTTTTCATGTGTTTGCATCTTAAATTGGGATTGCAATGAGTTATTTCATGATTTCTTTTGTGCTATATTTTCGATACATTTTTAGTACAATTGTCAGACGACATAATGTGATACTTTTTTTATTCGCCAATATTATTCATACGATTCATACGATTTGAATTTACTATTTATATCTTTTTGTTTTCTTAATTATAGTTTACCTTCAGTCGAAAATTTGCAAGACATTAAGAGTCTTTACTTATTTAAAAAAGTTTTACATTAGACTCAATTTTATTATAGTTTATCACAATAAAAATTGTACTTACTAGACAGTCTTTGATAATCTGTTAAAATTTTGTCCAAGAGTTACTCCTTTGTTTTTTTTTAATAATAAAACGGAACTATTATGATGTTAGGAAAAATGTCGAGTTTGCTTGATTTTGATATTCAAAAACTCAAGTCACATGGTAATGGTTGGAATGCTTAAACCTTTACATATTCTATAAGTTGACAAATGAATATACTAAAGACCTTTTTGGGGTGTTAACATTTTCGGTTGACTGGCATATTTTATGTAGAATGTACATGTTTCATTTAAAAAAAATAATGATTCTAAAAAATAACGAAAATTAAGCATATGCTCTTTTAACTCTTCTTGAACAGGGCTTCAATTTAAAAAAAGAGAGTTCAGATGATCAAGTTCTTTGGAGAAGGAGAAAGGAGAAACCAATGGCACTGCTATATCATCTCAGGAATTATATAAATTATTACCATCAGTATTAAAAGGCTATGAAGGATGCATTCACATCTCTTCTGTTATGGATACGTTCGACAAATTCTGTATATATAAAAAAAAAAGTTCCTTTTTGTGGCATAACTTTATTCATATAGATTATTTCTCCAATATATCTTAATATATTGCTTTCTTTAGTTCAAATTGGAATATCAGTTAAGCATCTGATACCCTCTCCTCTCAGTTCCATGCCTCTGGTTAACATGTCACGATGTGTACTTCAGAATAATTCCTGACTGTCAGATGTATAGCAGAATTTTCACATAACTACTTGATAAAACTGCTGTCTTTCTCCCTTTCCGACACTGCAAACAAAAAATCGAACAGGCAGTTAAAGAAGGGGTTGCAACCACATGTTCCCCGTACAAACGGATCGGAACTAAGAGCTCTTTCCCGGATCTGGCACTGGATTTATATATCAGATGCGTCACACAATATAAACATGTTATTAAATATACTAGAATATGAAGCGAAAATGTTGAATTATCATTTATGTCTACGAAACCGCTAGATCCTACTTAATTGGCCATGTTTTCAAATCATATCAAATGTTTTCATTGGTCTTCATTTGTTTGAATATGTACTGAATTTATTGTTAGCTAAATTATCAATGTTAGGTTATTGCATATTCTTCAGAGCTGTATCTTGAACTAATGAATAGAAAAAGAGGGGATGGGTATACGTACTAAACATTTGTCTGTATTTTCAACATATATCTAACAAACATGTGAGAAAAATTAGTTCTGGAATACGAAATATCTCTCTCATTCTGTAAACAGATATTGTAGGATTGTTAAGGTATTTTGGTGTTTTTAAAAGACCCCTTTTTTGTAATTTACATCACAAAAAAAAACATTTAGTTAGGATAAAGAACTAATAAACACTAGTCCAATAATGTAAGGCTTCAGAGTTTCATATCATTTACATTCAACATGTTTTCGGATTTTTTTTACTATCAATGTTGAACCATTAATTTTTATCGTTGAACCGTTCAACATTGAAAGTAAACAAAAATTCGATAAAAAAATGTTGAATGTAAATGATATGAACCTCCGGTCTTATATTAAAGGACAAGATATAAGACTTCTGAGGTTCATGTCATTTACATTCAATGGTTTTATCGGATTTTTTGACTTTTTTTACTATGAACCGTTTAATAACAATAGTAAAACAAATCCGATATAGAATATTAGTGATATGAACCTCCGAAGTCTTATATAATAGCACTACGGTAAATAGAATAATTGAAATTCAGTTAATTGAGTGTGAGAAGCTATTTTAATCCACTTTATGAGTGTGTATTATATAATGTTACAATGTAACAAACCTATCAAACACACCGTGAAAATAACATTATCTCCCCTGGAAATGCTTAACAACACGACATAAAAAACTGCTACCTTTTTTTGCTCTGTATCACATAATTATGAACACACATTACATAGATAGGGAATACTGGCTTGTGTACACGTTTGAATATGTAGGTGGCACACTCAGAACGATCGTCTGTAGATTTTTTTTTGAAATTCGTCCCGGCCTTTCCGGGTTCACGAAGCAACACGTTTCTATCTTTTCCAGCTATTCCTGATTATGAATTAATCCAAAACATGCATTTATCCCAATGCAACTATTAAACAACTCACCTATACCAATGGCGATCGTCTAATTCCTAGCTGATTCCTTAAATCGTACCTTTCTTGACGACACCCATCGTTGTAGCATCTACCATTGGAGGTAGTAAAATTACATGAATTGACAGGAGAGCGAAATAAACAGGGGATGCAATTTTATCGAATCGCATTCCGGACTAATTTGCGTAAAACAAATGATGAAATTGAATTGAAACGTATTCTATTAAATGCAAAATATTCGCATAGTGTTAATCTGTTACATAAACTCTTTAATAACGGATTAATTTTGCTAAACTTTATTTGAAATCGTTGAAATAAGGTGCAATAACACTGTATATAATAACAAAAACCATATCACGGATGTTCTTTTACAATGTAAACCTCAAAATTTTCAAAGTCGATTTTTCTTTCAAGTAAACACACGGAATTCAAAGCCCACTTTACAAAAATTGCACCGTACGATTTTTTGACGAGAAGTCAAAATGTTATTATAAATTAAATATTTGAACTACCAATACTCTGATTAATAGCCGTATAGTCCGAATGACAATTAAGCTCCTTAAATAAGTGAATTGTCCTAAGTCGGTCACCGTACTTTAATGATATGTATCATTAACAATCAGTCTACATCTCCATAATTCTTAATATTGTTATATTCAGTTGATGGACTTCTTATTTATATTTTAAAGTGCATGTTAACACTAGTACTGCAAGTTAACTTGACTTGCTTTGTTCAATAACAAATTCTGAAAGTTTACTTTAAACTTAACACTGACTGTCAAAAATATGGTTGATACGCTTAATAAAAGGTAAACAGAATTTGTATTTTTGGTTTGATTTTATCGGAACGTGTTCTGGTGTTCTGATTAAACGCTAGAACAATCTGTCTAGTGGATCTTGACATGACTGAACGGACTTCACGCGGTATATCGGATCAGTGTCTGAAAGTCTGAAAGTCTTAACGTTTTTCCCTAGCGTTAAATTCAGTCGATTAACACTTGATTAGATCAAAAATGACATGTTCAGACTGAAATCTTGCTATTGAAAAGAGAACTAACTTTTTATACAGAAATGATGAAGACAATGTGAAGTGGTTCAATACATCACGTTGCCTCATTCTTACTAAACCGACTGTCCCTTGAAAAATATATTATGATAATAGACTAAGCAAAGCTGTACGTCTATTTTATTCTAAATCATACTATACAAAACTTCTCGTCTCGTTCCTGTGAGAAATGATTGACACAGAAAATTGACCCAAGCAATTCGGATGCTTTTATGGGGTGACCATACATTAGTTTAATCATTTGTAACAATCGGGAGTGATAATTCAGGAAATCACTGGTAAGTACAATACAAAATGAACATGAACATGTCATTACCCTCTTTTTAGAAACATCCCTCAGTAGTGGACAGGTTGACCATCTTGACTACATATAATCAACAAATCTAACAATATCTTCAATACTTGTAGCTGATTCGTTAACCAATACTTTTAAATATTCGAAGCATTTCATACAATAATTAATAGCAATACAACAAAAATGCGGAAATAAATTTATCACCGCAAAAAAAAAGGAGGTCAAACTGAAGAGAAAAAAATATATCCGCAAATTTGTTTTTTATACAGCCGTAACTTCCTATCTCGAGTGCCTCATCTTGTATATTGTGTTATAAAAATTGATACTTAAAAAATTCTTTGGAATTTTATTCAAATTAATTTAATATGCTCTTAAAAGGACACCCGCAAATGAAGGAAAACCGTAAACTGCATTACTTAGTAGATAATCTCCCTGAGATTCATGTTGAACAAATACGTCATCACCGGAAGACAATTGTATCAGGAAAGACTTAGATGTACATTCATCATAACCAGTATCGCCGGCCAACACTTTCCCAACCACAGCAGTGTTGACAGTAAGTTCCAGAACTACGTAGTGACCCGATGTAGAACATGCTGTTATTGAGAACTGGTAGAGACCGTTGACAGGGGCGATGAAGTTTCCATGAGACAGATAGTAGGCGTTTCCAATGTTTAATTTAACCTGATCGAAATGGATTTGGTGGTTGTGGCCTGTGACGGTCTTGGTGAGTTCCGCGAGAAAAGCAATCGGAGAATGTCTGAGCAAAGCTGAAAAAGAAATAGCATAATTAATTAGGAAATGTCGAATCAACGTAAAAATCATGAAAATACTGCACTCCGAGAAAAAATCAAAACGGAAAGTCCCTAATCAAATGGCAAAATCAAATGATAATACACTTCAAACGAACGGGCAACAATGTTTTCTTGACCTTCATAAAAAAAACCTACCTCAGACCTATCTTAGAATGATTGACAGCCCTTAATGTTTTGAAAAAGTGCATGATTTAAGAACGATTCTTACGTCTTCCTTAAAGCATTCTTACTAATTCCGGTAACACAAAATCATTCTTAAATTTTGGTCAGTTATTAAGTGCTTTTAAAACAGACTTTGCAACGTATGGGTGAACCAAAAACAATTCGCAATAGGTTGACTTGACATTTTTTGTAAGAGTGGTCCCGACTACTCTTAGCTGTACATTCACTTGTTAATATTAGAACAAGTTGTTTAAAAAAGTTAATACGTCAACCTTAGAACTTTTTTTATTTTAACTATTAATTCATCTGAATAGGAAATTTATTATCAGTATTTTCTTGGCCATGTATGTGGAGGATGGCATTTTCTCTTTTTTGTAAATCATTACAATTTTGGCTTGTTGAGAGAAGTGTTAAATATAAAGCAAGGAAAAATCTGTGACCTTTTTCAATTTTAAACTAAGAGTTCCAAATGGTGAAGTTTAGAACATCACTTCTTAAATTTTACCGAAGCCGCCATCATGATCGAGTTGGTTCCCCAATTATTTACCGGCTTTGTAATATACTGAGCAACAAATTGGGCGCCACACGTGGAGCAGGATTTGCTTACCCTTACGAATCATCTAAAATCATCTTCAGTTTTTAGTGGGTTGGGTAATGTTGTTGTTGTTTACCTGGTGTGTTTTTTTTTACATTTTTGCCTATTGTGTTCTTTTTTGTTCATTCGTTTGCTGTGTTTGATCATTTGATTTTGCCATTTGGTTAAAGACTTAATTCCCGTTTTGAATTCTTCTCGGAGTAAAGTATGTTTGTGATTTTGAGACAAGCATATTTTTATTAAAATAATAATGTTCTATAAGCAGTTAAAATAATTTCATGTTTGAAGCAATGCAAATTTTTTAATTCAACTTTACTTTTATCAAAAAAGGGCCGAAAGAATAATGGCCCGAGACCACAATTAATTCCTCTATCATTTCTTTATAAAGTTTTGTCGCATTTAAAAAAATTTGCCTATTCTTTTTGTCTAATTTTTTGTGTGTGTAATTTAGTTTAAACAATATTTTATTCAAATAAATTGAATTGGATTGGGCAACAGGCATAGCCTATGTAAGCCCTCTCCACAAAACAAGGTACAATATATTACATTCAAACAAAGCAACACATGCACAAACATAAAGACAAAACAGAATTAATTTTTCAAAAATACCTCTTAGCTGACTGGAATGATGTTTCAAATAGTTAGCTCAGATCAAAAGTATGACTATTTTCAAAATGCTTCAAATGTAAACTCAGAAAAATTAATAAAAAATACACTATGAAAAAAAAAGATTAAGTTTTATAAACTCCAACATTGATTTAGAGGTCTCATATTAAACTAAATGGTCTCCAGTCAGCTATCTAAAATAATAAATTTAATAACTCATTTTTAAAACAACATGTTTGATATCATGTACTTATTTTTACTAAATTATTGCACCTGAAGAAAAACGACAGCGAGTAGTAACCATATTGATACATTAAAGAATTATAATAATATAAAAAGAATTTAGAATGTTAATAATAAAAGAAAAACAAAATAGATTTAAGAAATTAAAGATATACAAATTGAATATATGAATGATATAGAAATAAAGGTGCATTTAGTAGCTTTTTAGCTTTAATAATATTAATTTAAATGTACTGTCATTTCATTATAACTTTTGTTTCAATATTAATTATTTTTCTGCTGATTCAGGTCTAAGAGCTTAATATAATACAAAATACAGACATACAAAGTAAAAGTTAATTTGGTTTTGGACTATAAAATACATTTCATTATACAAATCTCTCTGAATTTTTTATATATTCATGAACGGCCTTAACTATCTGCACATTGTCTTCAAAACTCAAAGATTGATCACCAAATAGTATCAAGTTTAAATCAATATTAACTCCATAAGCAGACAGTTTATCAAGGAGTGTGATCCTATTAATAGTGTATGATGGACAATCAAAAAAATAATGTTGGTTGTCTTCACATTTATATAAACATTTAGAACAGGAAGGTTCTTCTGTCAAAAAATCATGAAACAAGTGAGAATTTAAATTACTTGCATCGTTTCGTAATTGACAATGAATAATATTAAATTTTCTTATACCTGAACAAAAATATTTAGGAGGAATCTCTGGTTTACATATTTTATCAAGTACAGATTTAAACTGGTTAATCGACAAAGCATTTTTAGCATTAGTGTCTAATTCATTCCAGAGTTTAACAACAGAAGGTATGAAACTTTTATAATATGAAACTGTTCTGCACCTTGGTATGGTATAATTCTGAGAGTCTCTCCTAAGATTATAATCATTCGGTGTGAGAAAACAAGGTTCTAATAAGTCTATAATATAACTTGGGGAAAATCCATTTTTTATTTTATAAAATGAAGTAAGTTTATGCTTCTTCCTTCTGTCTGATAATTTTTCAAGACCTATTTCAGTGTATAATTTTTTAAGAGAAGTTGTACGTCGGAGACCAGTAATAATACGAGCAGCTTCAATTTGATCACTTTCTAATAAGTTGGCTTCTTGTAAAGTACAATTATCCCATACAATGTTTGCATATTCTAGAATAGGGCGAATAAATGCTGTATAAATTGTAATAAGTACATTTCGATCCAAACTATATTTTACTTGTCTTAATAAATGTAATCTAGAACATGCTTTTTTATAAATTGCATTTATATGTAATTTCCAATTAGCCTTACTCTCAAAGTTGAGACCTAGGTGACAGTGACTTTTAACTTCTTTTATTTGGTCCCCTCCAATGCCAAAGTATAAAGGGGGAGGATTGATATCTTTTCTAGAAAATAAAAGGGTTTCTGTTTTAGAGGGATTAAAGGTTACAGCCCAGTTTTCAGCCCATGTTTTAATTCTCCCAAGATCATCAGTCAAAGACATAGAAACAGTGTCATAGTCATCATCAATAATGGCATATAAAGAGGTGTCATCTGCAAATAATCTAATATGATTACTCATATTTTCCACAATATCATTAATATAAGTTAAAAAAAGGAATGGACCCAGTACTGAGCCTTGGGGTACCCCAGCACTGGTACCTTTTTGAGATGAATAAAACCCATCCAAAACAACTTTTTGGCATCTGTCACCTAGGTAATCTCCAATCCAATCAATTAAATTACTATGGATACCAAAAACTTTCAATTTATATAGCAAACCATCATGCCAAACTTTGTCAAAAGCTTTGGAAATATCGCAAAAAATAAAGCGAATATCTTTTCCTTGATCAAGATGGGAAATAATAGTATTATATATTTCTGCTAGTTGATTTACTGTACTATCACCTGGCTGAAAACCAGATTGAAATTTACATAATAAATTGTGATCTTTCATGTAATTAAACATATGCTTGAATAAAATTTTCTCCATAATTTTGGATATGATACTTGTAAGCGAAATAGGTCGGTAATTAACTGGATCATGACAACTTCCCTTTCCCTTAAAAATAGGAGTGACATGGGAAAGTTTCCATGCACATGGAACCCTTTTGAGTTTTAGTGAAAAATTGAATAACAAAGTAAGTGGTTTTACAATACCAGATTTAATTTCTTTCAAAATTCTAGGTGAAACACCATCAGGACCAGAAGGTTTATTACAATTTAAGTTTTTTAATTGATCAAGAACTTCTTCTTCTGTAATAATTATTTCCTCCATTTTAAATGGTGGGTCTGGTACATTATTTGGAAGTTCAGGTTCAACATCAATTTTAGAAATATTTGAAAAATGAGAGTTTAAGAGTTCAGCTTTATTTACTGGATGTAAAAATATTTGACCTTCAGATTTCAAAAAAGGTGTAGGTTCACGAGACTTTGATAATTTAGAAATAGATTTTACAATCCTCCACCACTTTCCTGGTGGTATATTTTTGTCAGTAATTTCTTTTGTAAGTTTTTGTTTATATTGCTCTTTTGATTGTCTAACCAAATCAATCACCTCGTTACGTAATTCTCTAAATTTTTCCCAATGAATACAATTGTTAGTATTTTTAGCTTTGTAATGAATTCTATTTCTTTGTCTCATTTTCCTACGGATAGTGGAATTCATGAACGGTTTGTCAGCTGGACGTATTGTAACAACTTTAGTTGGTATATATTTATTCACATTTGTTGAATAAATATTTAAAAATTGAGAATACATGTCATTTATATTATCACATGGATGAAAATGTTCATTCCAAGATTTCAAGATTTTATTTCAAGATTTTATTTGAACACTAAGACACAGATACATGTGTAACATGAGGTCATACATAATAGCATTATATAAACATGACGAAGTAATTATGTGGTATCAATGACATAGTATAAAGATATAACAATAACATACAACATGTTGTTTTTTTTCAACATTTTCAGAACATATTTGCAATGTTTTTGATAAATACAGAAAGACGTTTATACAGTTGTACATTACATATTGAAAGAAGACCTTCCATTTTTTTATAATTAGGGTTCACTGTGTAATAGCTTGGCAGAAACTTTTCCCTTAATACAACAATATTTTGATAAGTACACTTAAATAGCAAATGAAATTCATCACCAATATTACTCTTACACAAAGTACATATTCTATCATGCCTCGGAATATTTTGCCATCTGCCTGTTTCTATAGGCAGACGCAGATTTGAACACCTAAAGTGTGTGATCCAAAGCCTGCAATATTCGGGAAGTTTTAGCAGATATGTTTCTAAAGTAAAATCTTTTTTAAATATTGAGTAGAATTGACCTCTTGATGAATTTTCAATATTCTAAACCACTGTTGTACAAATTGATCACAAAGTATCTGTTTTAAGTACATTTTATCACAGTAGCTTGTTTGATTGGCAAAAATATATCCAATGCCAGTATCGTTTAATATTGCTTCTATACAATTTACCCATTTAAAGGTGTATTTAGATTTAGGCCTTAAACCAAGCATCAGTCTATACAATAAACTGCATAGTTTTGATTCATTATTTACAATTTTACACCAATATATAATCATTCTAATTTTCACCTTTATTTCAAGAGGAAATCTACCCAATTCTCCGTACACCATAAAATTAGGCGTAGTGTTTCTAACTTTCAGCGCCCTTTTGCAGAATTTCAAGTGAGTTTTTTCGATAATTTTCAGGTTTTCAAAGCCCCAAACTTCAGAACCATACAGTAAGATAGGTTCTATCATAGAATCAAAGAGTTTAAATTGTAGATCAATTGGTAAAGATTCATTCCGTATAATTTTGTAAATATAAAACAGTGCCTTTTGGGCTTGATCTACAAGTTTCTTCTTGGTATCAAAAAATGTACCATTATATTTGAAAATGACACCCAAATACGAATATGTATCAACAATTTCAAGTACATCATTCTGCAGTGTAAATTTCAGATTTTGTTTAGTTTTCCTCTTGCTAAATACCATAACTTTGGTTTTCTTAACATTCACCTTCAGTTCCAATCAATATTGTTTAAGTCACTCACAAAATCTTTATAATTAGCATTTTCATATTTTCTAATTGTACGTTTATATGTATATTCTTTATTCACTTTAAAATTAACCTCAGCACACACAGGTGCATGAGTACTACAAAAAGGTGACAATACATCAACTGACTTTACGCAACTTTTGTTGTTTGTCAAGAATAAATCAATACATGTGCCTGTATCAGTAGTAAAGTTTGTCTTTTCAAAGACAAGATTGTACATATTCAAGCAAAATGTTTCTCAAATTGTTACTAACAGTACTTCTACATGGCATATTATTGTTTGATAGCATATCTACATTGAAATCACCAGTCAGAAAAACAGGCAAATTTTTTTCTAAAGCTTTCGACACAGAATCATAAAAATAATCCCATAGTTTCACACGAGAATTTGGGGGTCTGTAAAAAACACCAAGTAAAAAATGACAGTGTTGGGTTGAGATTTTCAACCACAATAATTCCAAACCTGGCTTTGCCAATTCAGGTAGTTCTTCATAGTATAAATAATTTTTAACGTAAATTATGACTCCCCCGCCTGCTCGTGTTCTATCTAATCTAATAGGCTTTTGAAAACCAGCTAAGGCTATTGATTCATTAGATATGCTATCATCAAGATGGGACTCAGAAAGAGCAATTATATCATATGTGCCTAGTTCACATTCATACATTATTGTGAACTATTTTAATATTACGTAACTCTGTTGAGCGATGTGGACCTGGGTTCCGCTCAATTCCATACCGTACAAGGAGTATTGACAAAAGATGTGAAAAATGTAAGTTGATAATAACTTCGAATTCACTGGTGACAAAACACAGGAAAATAAGTTTATACATTGTATAACACTTAAAGTGATTGATACAGTTAAATGATGAGTGAAACTTACCAATAACGTTCCTACACTTAATAGTGATCATTATTTAATCGTATGTGTCAAAAATCAAAAGTATATTTGGTAGTGTCCTCATTTTCAGGAAGTAAACAAATGTATAAGCATAAGACCCAACAACTAAAGTACCAAAACATAGGTTGAAATGCACCAAAATTATACAAAATAATATCATTCTTGACAACTGTAACATATATACAAGTATTAATACACAAGATAAATAAATATAAAAAGGTGTGTAATGTTCAGTACAAGTCCAAAAATAAATGCAATTTTTAGAAAAATTGCATCATTACATCATACAAATTTGGCCAATACACATCCATATTAGGCAAGTCAAGAGATGTTACGAAAAGTGTAAATATAACCTTTTTGCACCTGGCATAATCACTCTTTCCTTATTAAAATCAGTTAAAATAAAACATCCAAAAGTCAAAGTTATTTCAGCTCTCTTCTTTCATTTCCACCCCAGAAAAGCTAAGAAATGAATGAGAAAGGGAAAGAAAAGAAATAGAGAAAAAATACACTATAATTAAAGGGAACTATATTCGTTGGTAACGAAAAGCGGGGTAACGAAAAGCGGGGTCATTAATTGTGGTCTTGGGCCTAATGTTGGTCTAGATCTGCGGCCAGAATTTGGCCCAAGACCACAATTAATGACCCCGCTTTTCGTTGTTCACGAATATAGTTCCCTTTAATTATAGTGTATTTTTTCTTTATTTTTTTTCTTTCCCTTTCTCATTCATTTCTTAGCTTTTCTGGGGTGGGAATGAAAGAAGAGAGCTGAAATAAACTTTTGGATGTTTTATTTTAACTGATTTTAATAAGGAAAGAGTGATTAGGCCAGGTGCAAAAAGGTTATATTTACACTTTTCGGAACATCTCTTGACTTGCCTATAGGGGTATGGATGTGTATTGGCCAAATTTGTATGATGTTAACATGCAATTTTTCTGAAAATTGCATATGTTTTGGGACTTGAACTGTACATTACTCACACAAAAAATTAGACAAAAAGAACAATTCAATTTTTTTTAATGCGACAAAACGTTATAAAGAAATGATAGAAGAATTAATTGTGGTCTCGGGCCATTTGTTTTCCTTAGGTTAAATGGGTAGTTGATTGTTATGCGCATTTAATTGTTCATTAAAACGTTTTTATGATTCTTTTAAGGTGATTCTAATTTATTTGCGAGAAACCAAAAACGGAGACAGCAGAAAATTATTAAGAACTCGTAGCTTGAAAACTATTACGATGCAACTTAAGGGAGAAATAAGAGCGACCTACGAACAACCTGAGGGAGCTTTGATTTTACAGTCTTTGAGTGATCTTAGAATAATCTTATCTTCCCCTTAATTCAATACTTACGACCTCTCTTAATAAAATTTCTTGTTACCGGCCCCAGGGTTGTGTTACCGAAAGTTCTTAAGATTCGTCCTAAGTCATAGATAAACCAATTTTAGGATGGACTTAGGATCAACCCAGGACACTCTTAAGTTGTGTCTCGCAGCTATCATATGTTAGGACGTCGTAAACATTTCCTATGTGCGAAAATTTAAAAAGTTAAAGTAATGTGGTGAACTTGGGCATTTGCCTAATGTTTGTTTCAAGGCGTATTAGAAGTTTAAAATATTGGTTTCATACTTTATTGAAAAAGCCAAGTGTTGTTTACGATGTGTACATGCCTCTGTATAAAGATGTTATTAATGATAAAACAAATTGGGTTTATTATGTACGAGATTTGTTGTCTAATCTTGGCTTGTACTTTTTGTGGATTTCACAGGATGTAACTAATGTAGTTTTTGATATTGTTAAAAAACGTATTACTGATCAATATTAACAAGAGTGGTCCACATCTTTATATGATTGTGAAAAACTTTACATGTATAGAAGAATCAAGACAGATTTTTGTCTTGAAAATTACTTAAATTTCGGTTGTGATGTTCGATTACTTACGAAACTACGTAGTGAGACACTTCAATTAAATATCGAAGTTGGTAGATATACCAATACGCCAAGAGAATTACGATTGTGTCTTTGTTGTAACATGAACGTTGTTGAAGACGAATATCATTTTGTTTTAGTTTGTCCTGTATACAGACATGAAAGGTCACATTATTTACCAAAATGCTTTTGTTCATGGCCAAATGTTTATAAACTGGACCAATTGTTAAAAGCTGTCAATAAAACTGTAACTATAAAATTATGTAATTATATTAAGGCAGCATGGAAAATGAGATGTCAAATTCTTACTTAACTTTGTATGATGTGTTGTTTTCTGCTGTTTATTATTGTGTCATATATGTCATATATGTTTTGATTGCCATAGCATGTAAATGCTTTTTGAAAATAATTAAATTCATTCATTCAATGACGAAACTAATTAATAAAATGGTTTACGAAATTTTATAATTACATGTATTTCATAAAATGTATGTTTTCAAATGTAATTATAAAATAATATCAAAATAAAAGGATTGTGATTTAAACTGGACAACATTTTTTTTAAAAGAGAATTGTTGAATTCGTAGTGTCATCGTATCGTAAAACACGAAGTACAAAGTTAAAAATCATGCAAAATTTCTGTATACGGGTTACTAGCCGATGGTGCGTTTTATTTTATTTTCAACTTCACGTAAAAACTTGAGAAAAAAGCATGCACAAAGTTGGGATGAAGATATGATGATCTTAAGACGCCTATTTAGGTGTTCTAAAGTTAGGACGAAAAAATTTATATATCTCAAGAGCTTAGAGTTCGAGAACCCGACTTAGTCAGAGACTTGTCATAAGATAATCTTAGGACACGCCCTAATCCTAAGATAGCCTCGAGAACACCACCCCAGCTTTTAAAATTTACTATGATTATGTAGATTGAATAGCAAAGATATAACTCTTCATTATGTAATTTCTAAAAAAATATGTTGTTATAATGTTCACCACTGTCCCACTGCAATCTTATACAGAGGATGGGTGCGCCATCAAAGTAGTTTAACCCCGCAACATTCTGTATGTGCCTGTTTCAAGTCAGAGGCATGTATCTCGAATTTGATCTACCGTATTAGAAATATTATTTTTTATTTACATATGAAACAAGACGAAAGGCACACGTTAATCAAGAGTTTCCTAAAATATCCAAATCACCAAGGTTTTGATTGGTTTTGTGTGAGTTTGCTAAGACAAACGTGTTTGAATATCATCTCTTTCATTTTTTTCGTCTTAATCTTTATAGAAAACGCAAACAGAAAATATAAGAAAACACCGAATTTAAGATATTTCTTACCGTTTTCCTTTTTAAGGGCTTCGACCTCTTTGGTAAGATTATCCAATCTACTCATGATAGTGTAATAGTTTTCATCCATCAATAGACGTTTTGAATTGTCTTGCTTAAACACCGGATGATTTTGGACTCCAGCATCAGCAATGTAGACTACAAAAAAAGACAAAATATATATCCAGTTAAATACAGAAATAAGTCCCATGTTACAGAAATCTGGCATATTGTGAAAATTTCCTGCAAACAAAATCGGTCAAGAATGATTATAAAGATAAAATCACAGGAAGATAAGAATTGTAAGTTATGCACTACATTCGTAATCTATAAAGACAAATGGAGTGTTAGACGGACATGTATTTAAGACAACATAAATGAATATGAATATTAAACACGTAGCGACTCGTAAATCTTCAGCAATCATTAAACTTAGTTAAAATGAATTGAACAGAACTTATTTTCAATAAGTCAATTAGTCCTTTGTTGGAATTTATAGACCGAAAAGTGTTGATAAAAAAACTTTGAGAGTTCTTCGTCTCGTTACCGGGGTATAAGATAAAAAAAATAGTCTCAACCCAAAATGATGGACACATCAAACGTAAGAAAGATGCAAAATAGAGAAAAAGCTTAAAACATATACTACCGTTTACAGGGCTTATTTGAACTTGATTCCTGTAAGTATTAGTACCGTCTTTAAGTTCCTTCATGTTTTATGTTAAGTGTGGCGTCTATTTCGCTTAACTTATATACTCATTGTCTACGGGCTAAATGAATGTTCGAGCTAGTTGAAGACACATTGGGTGTTTTAGGTTATTTTCTGTTCTTTTTTTCGTGTTTTTGTCTCTGTCAAAGAACTAGCCTTCACATTCTCAATATAAGTGTACAAAAATGTTTAAGATTTCTTAAATCATTTTCATGGTTTGTACAGTTAAGTATACACAATGCATCGAAATCGATTTCAGTATGCAAGACACGTGTTTCTCGAATAACTGTCGACGGGTGACGTATACGGTGCAGGAAATACCCTTCCGGAGCACCTGATTCCACTCCTGTTTTTTTTTGTAGAGTTCGTGTTGCTTCTTATTTATTATGTATAACCACAGGCACTTGTCTCAATTTTTTTTCCCATATATACCTTAATATAACACAAGGTATATATATATACTTAACTAATTTTTTTTGAAAAATGACACCCAGTCCCGAAATCCTGTTATTTTTTTATTTCTCGGTTGTCAAACTTACTTTAACTTAATATGCCGTAAATCTAAATTGATTTATCTACACAATGGTATATGATACGACTATCATTGTTGTCGGGATCATTAGTAGCAGGCCTCAGAAGTCGGTCAACGGGATGTTTTTTTGCATTCGTCTCAAGCCTTGGCAACATTGAAAAAATGTTTGTGTTGTTTTGAAAATTGTATACAATAGCCTCATTTTAAGTTATGTGTATATAACACCCGCAACATACAGGCTTCATTGCTTTTTAAATAATTCTCGTGCTATAGGTTATGTACAGGCACCTACATCAGTTTGATGGCAGTTGAATATTTGTAATAAATGTAAACACACGAAAAGAAAGTAAGTCAAGAGCATGGACGGTCAAAGGAATGCACACAATAAGCGATACAATTTAGCTCATTTCAATTATCACTATTGTGAAGTTCTCATACTTCTTAGTTTATTTTGGCACCTATTGGAGGAATGAAAAAAGTGCACTGCAACATTTTGTTAAGTTTATTTTGCTAAAAAATAAAACATATTTAAAATTTATATATCTAGGGCATGCTGTGTCTTTTAAAAAACGTTTCCAGATAAACCTTTACATTTTTAATTAGCATAACGCTTCAACAAACACAACAAATGGAAATACGCTAATGCGGGGTTCACACATTACCGATTATTGCTCCCGTTTTAGATCAGACAACAATACGACACGAAAAGTAAAAAAGTGGGATTAGTATCCTCAATTATCTGGAATGTCCTATCATTGTCTGAACGCAATCGTTTTAGTTCGTAACAGATTCATAATGGTCGGGAAGGTTCTGAATAGTTCGGCAAAGCACCCCGACAGTTAGGTGCGTCCTGTAGTAACATTCGGGGCACTCAGCCGATTTTGTCTAGTCGGATTACAATCGTGGCTATGTCGTGACAGATCCTGTTGTATCGGATCGAATTCCGAACAATCATTATGTCTTGTGTATTCTGGACGGTGTCCTATGGAACGGGAATGATCTGGAGTAATTTTCCATAGCTGTTTTTCTGCCGATTTAGTCCAGATTGCATCCAGATCTTGTCGATTGTGAACCGTTTTTTGCCGAAACCGTTCCGAAACAGTCCCGTTATTAATACGAAATTCGTCAATGATACCCACGTCAGAGTCCCGACAATTACAGAATACAATACGACTGAGACCAGACAAAGCCGTTTGCAATGCGATAGAGCGGACCGTGATAGGATTACGTTCCGACAGTACCTGATCATCCCGAACATGCCGACAGTTTTTGAACAGATAACTTCCGTCAGCGTCGGTTCACTGTCTGGTCACTGTCTGATCTCTGTCGGATTACATTCGGTAGAGTCGGGACGCAGTCGTGACAGACTCGGTCGAATTTTACCTGGCGAAAAATACAAATCGGATTAAAAGCTGATTCAGAAAGGGATTGTCGGGACTAATTCGCTAATGCCCGCGTCAAACTGTCTCAATTTGTATATACGATGGACACCCGATTGCGAAAATTGTAAGTTCGTACGAAATTGGTCCCGATCTCGTTGAAATACCAAAAAGTAACCGAAGCAAGTACGATGAATAACGAAGTATATACGATGGTGCCGAAATTATATACGATAGCAAAAGATGGACAAACGAAGGTTAACCGAAGACGGGTATTTAAGCTTCATATCTCAGCCGAAGCCTACACGATGGATCACGAAGGCTACACGATGGATTACGAAGGCTACACGATGGATTACGAAGGCTACACGATTTATTACGACGATGTCGCCATGGCCATACGATGTCCAAAAAGACGTGGTGTACAGCTTATGATACATTTAAATCATATGCCCATATGTAACTTTCAAGGGGATGCAACGCTTGACGTTGCCTTCTTTGAACTGTAAAATGTTTGCACTAGTCAGAATAATCACCCATAAGTATGCCCATGTTTACTGATCTATCCTAAAGGTAAGGTGACGGGTTCCTTGATCCCTTTTGTTCACGAAGAGCTCTTTCCAGGAGAATATCATAATAATAAAGACAAAAGGAACGATGTGGGGAAAGCAACAAATGCGGCAAAATATTCAGGAGCCTGTAATTCAGTGGTTGTCGTTTGTTTATGTGTTACATATTTGTTTTCGTTCAGTTTTTTCGTTTGAATTGTTTTATATTGTCTAATCGGGGCCTTTTATAGCTGACTATATGCGGTATGGGCTTTGCTCATTGTTTAAGGCCGTACGGTGACCTATAATTATTAATGTTTGTGTCATTTTGGTCTTTTGTGGATAGTTGTCTCATTGGCAATCATACCACATCTTCTTTTTTATATATAGAAAACAAAATGGTTATGGAGTAAACATTCGTGTGACAACAACTCAGACGATATATAAAAAATCAGAATAATGAAGAAAAGGTTGGTTTCCCTATATACGTGTACCTGCAGTGTTGGAATACGAGTCGCGTTTATGATTTTCATTATGTTACTTGATATGAAAAATTGACAAAAAATAATATTTTACTTGTAAAGTAAATCCTGAGCCTGTAATAGCTGCTCTTTTTGTTCCCTTTGAATTAATAGAAACAACGCTGTTGCCTTTTTCGTTCTCATAGAATCATATGATATGAGCTCCATGATTTATGAACGTCTTTCTTAACCGTCGTATAAGACTGACCAGTGCATATCGCGCATGGCCCTTTAAATGTATTTTAGCGCAAAAATTAACTTACAATTAGCTGGATTTATTGCCGTCGTAGATCCATCTTGTCGCCTTCGTACTTTTATTCGATGGCAACACGACGGGATTACGAGGTCTTCACGAAGTCGTGTTGCCATCGTAAGACCTTCGGGTAGCTTCGTGATTTATTCGTGTAGACATCGTAATGTCAAAACTGCCCGATGGAAACGACGGAAACACGAATGCAATACGATGTTCAAAGATGCATTCCCGGTGACATTACGATGGTGAGGATGTTGATACGAACTCAATACGAACCCTCAACATCGGACGCACCTTTCGGTGATTTTTAACATGTTAAAAAATTTAGAACCCTTTTCGAAGTTGTCCCCGAAGGCTAGAAAAAGTGGCCGATGGTTTTACGATGGTTAAAGATGGCACTACGAATAGCCCGATCTGGATACGATCAGTCCGGATTTTGACAATTTCCATAATAGTGTTACTATCGGCGTAAAAATCGGGACAGTGTGACGCGGGCATTAGAAACGGTTGAATATCGACGCTTCATGAACACTATCTGATTGTTGTCGTGATCAAATTATTTTTTTTACAAATTTTAATTTTAAGTTTGAATTTCCATCCACGATTCACAGGATCTTGATCAGACTTTTAATAAATTTTAATCGGGAATGGTCCTGTCAAGGACGGTAGTAAAAATCGTGAATGTGTGACCCCAGCTTTACTAGTATCATCAAATTTAAAGATTTTCAATTATGTTTCAAGTTAAAAATAAAAACTTACACAAAATCTCATGTAAACCCGGTATTTCGCAAGTAATAACAAAGATAGCAATCCTTACAAAAAGTCATGTGAAGTATATCATATTGGAAGTGGTAAATTGCGTAATACCGAAGTAGTACATGTATATATCACAAGACGTTCACAAGACTCCTAGGATCAATAAGAAGCGGACGTAAATTATCCGGCATTCGTTATTATAGAAAAATGGAACAGCATACATTTGCTTTCGTTTTTTCCATGCTTGCTTATGCTACAATTACAACACAAGCATGTAGTTTTCCAGTACAAATGCAAGGGTTAATTGAAGGGATCTCCATGGAATATCTAATAAATGGCACTGGAGGTGCAGTTGAGGTATGTAAACTATTATTTAAGCTAATTACTATATAAGTAAGCCGCCTTCCAAAACCAATAACAACAACTTCTAAAGTAAAAAAAATATCATATGTAAACTATAAATCAGATGAACTGATTTATAATTATGGCAGTTTTGGAAGGGTGTGTTAAATTTCATTTATAATTTTTACTCCGGATTCGTCTTTTGTGACCACAACACGTATAGGCGGATACAGATCCGAGCATAATTCGACTAAAATGAAGAATATTTTAGCCAAAAATCTTCTGTTGCTAATTGATATTCTTAGATTCTGTTATTCGCCTACACGAAGTTTTCTTTAATGAACGAGGCACGGAGTAGTTTCATGAATATTATAGTCTGTGTGTAGACTTTTCGTAATCTTAACTTTGCGTACACCACATGCACAACTCTTGCATATAGGAATAAATCTTTATTACCTCCTCTGATTTATGTTGATATATTCATATTCCGCTAGGCTGTCTTTGTTGCTTTTTTATTATGCTGAATAACTTATTTGGAATATTAAATAAATTTCATTCAATAGATAATAGAAAACCATATTACATGGACAAATACACGTCAATCAGCGACAACAGGGTCCTCCAGTCTTTGTTTGGATTTTGATTTTAACAGGTTTTAAGGCTTTATGCAGACATTGTTACATGCATTCATGATTATTTCAATATCGACAGAAATGATAAAGTTGATCACATTGCATGATTACAAAAAAAAACTCCTGGGGCACCTTAGCAGATGCGGATTAAGTGGGAGGGGGCGTGAAAATGGGCATGCAGACCGGCTCAATTTATTGAGCTAAATTCATGGTTAATCCATACTAAGTTTTTCGTGTAACAAAATCTGTGTTATCTAATTAAAGTGTAATTAGGGTGTAGTTTGTCTTTTGTATATGTTGTACTGGCAATGATGTTGAATGCTTTTCTTCGACTTGTTGTGCTTTTTTAACTTCAGCTATGAACACTATGTCAAAGTTTAGTTTTAGTTATTATGTCTCAGGCTGGGTTTGACAGACAGCTTTTGATATGTATACAATGCATTAATATAATTTTATTATTCACTTTTATGAGATTTTTTTTGTCATTGTGCCAATTTAGCATTATTTTAACTAGATGACTCTTAAGATGTTTTAGTACTGCGCAAGTGCTTACTCCGTTGTGCAGTTGTTTTTTCATGATCTATTGTCCCCACGCAACGCGTTGCGGGTGGCATAGAAAAACAGTGGGACCGTTCGTCTGTGCATCTGTGCTTCCATGCGGCCGTCCGTCTTACCGTCCGGTCAAACTAGCGCTCTCACCTGTACAATTCCTTCTAGATTTTTATAAAATTTAAATCAGTTTAGTTTTCTGAAACAAGTATTAAAGTCAGTGGCGATCAGGTATTTTTAAAAGAGTTACCCTTCTTGGAAATAGCAGTTAATTGCATAAAGTAAAAATTACAAAAATACTGAACTCCGATGAAAATTCAAAACGGAAAGTATCTAATCAAATGGCAAATTCAAAAGCTCAAACACATGAAACGAATGGATAATAACTGTCAAATTCCTGACTTGGTAAAATGTGGTACAGGCATTTTCTTATGTAGAAGATGGTGGATTGAACCTTGTTTTATAGCTAGATAAAACTCTCACTTGCATGATAGTCGCATCAAATTTCATTGACAACGATGCGCGAACAAAACAAACAGACATAATAGGTACAAATGTTAAAAATAGGGGTACACCAGTCAACATTGTGTTATAATCTTAATCACTATAAAAACAAACAAATATGTAACAAAGAAGCACACAAAAAATTAAGGCATATTCCAAATTTAAGAACCTCATAATTACATTGGTTTTTTATTATACAATTATACTTATCTATGTTTAATCCACTCATAAAAGATTGAAATATTTTAATACTGAGAGTATTATGTATAATTGCATTGTAAGCGCTTTCGCATGTACAATTCTGGTAAGATTGTTGTCAAATTTATATCAATGACTTGGATTTGTTTGAAAAACAGTGTCTAATAATCTGAAAACAGTTACTACCCTTGGAAATCTTGGTCATATCGAGAATATTCACAATTCGAATCGCCTCTGTGGCAACGTGTAAGTCTTGAGTGTAATCTATTCTGATTGTACTATTTAATAACACGTGCTTAATTTAGAAACAGTAAATATTTTTTTTTTACTTATAAAACATAAGGTATTTGATCAGAATCGGTAAGTATCGAATCAGCAATTGGTAGGTTCACAATTAGGTCTGGGAATAGTGGAATGTCTTCTTGATGATGTTCATCATGTGAGCTAGCCCATTTATATTCCGGCTCAGAATGTCGGTCTTGTACATAGCATTTTTCAAATTGCAATCCCGAAAAGCATTATATATCTGCTGTCGGACGTTAAAGAGTTTCCAATCTATGTTGTTATTTAGTCATTAAATTATAATCACATAATTTGATACTTTCTTATTAATATAATCTAGGGAGGGTTTCAGATTACCTATGATGTTAAAAGACAAAAATCCGTAATGATTGGAGAAGTAAACAACATGGGAACCCGCTTTCATGAACATGTTCTTGATGATTATGCAAATGTAAGAAATAGCATCTGTGTTTAATTGTTTGAGGATATTATACAATTTCATATTTTCATATTTATTTAATTAAGGATGAACTTGATCTATGTGTTTCATTTCCTTTTTGATATCAGACCAAATAAAACGTTTCGTATATATTTATTTTAATATAAGGCCAAATAAATCATCAGATTATTAAAACAAATTGAATATGAAATTGTATTTTCCAACCACATCATATCTTGTTCGCCTACTTTGTACTTTTGTTGAAGTCAAAGTAATGTCTTTATAAAGATAGGAAACCGTATCCGTATTTGTATTGTTGATGTTGACCGACTACCTTATTCCTGTCAGCGCAAAGGAAAACATACGCCACATTACATTTTCTGTACAAAACTTTGATTTTTTTCGAAAAACTAAGGATTTTCTTTATACCAGGAATAGATTACCTTAATCGTATTGGACACAACTTTTGGGAATTTTGGGTCCTCAATGCTTTTCAATTTTGTACTTGTTTGACTTTTAAACTATTTTGATCTGAGTCTTATATAGACGAAACGCGCGTCTGGCGTATCAAATTATAATTCTGGTACCTTTGATAGCTATTTACAGTTTTCCCACATTTTAATTTAAAATCCTTATTATCCTACATATATACCGGAACAAAACTTGGACACGTTCTACCACCTCAAACTCAAATTATAAAAATGGCCAAATAACTTCGAATACCATTTCCTTTTTCTAAATTCTCAGCTTAAAAAAATGAAAGGTATAGTCTAAAAATTCGTGAACGCGAATAAAAAATAATAAACCTTTTGTAGGTTTTTAAGACCAAACATTCATATTACCTCTTTCTAATGTATATTAAAATGAAACCCGACATTAATGTTTCGCATCTTAAAATACGATGAATACATTAACGCCGCTTTTACTAATTATATTGCAGGGACAAGAGTATGTTGTTTTGAATGGCAAACGTACCATTACGCCTCTCAAACGTAAAATGTTGACTAAAATTCCAAGTGAGTAGATGTATACTTAGTAAGTATTTTCTTGCCAAACATTTCATTACAAAGTTTTAAATGGAAAATTATAACAAACAACTTATTCCTTTCTTTATTGACGGAACAGGAGCTGCTTATCTTTGACATTGTTTACGTTTGCACGAATTCGGTGAATCATGTCTATACCGAACCTTTTGATTTTGTTCGGTTTGACACCTGTTCGGTTTAATCAGGTTCACAATGCATTAATCTGTACATGATTCGAAAAGTTTTGGTTTAAACTAGTGGAAAGTTTATTCAATGGGCTGTACAGATAGGACTCCGACACTGTATTTTTATTTTTGTATGTACGCATTCTCGATTTTAATGACTGTTATTAAGAATTAAAGAATTAGAAGATTACTGTATTGTATTTGAAGCTCTGATGGCATCAATTTGTTTTTTTATGTCACATGTTTAGTTTAGGATATTTGCGACCATCAGTTCGCCAGTTGATGCCGTCGGAGCTGCAAATACAATATTGTTATCTCCATTCTAATGTAACTGACGGAATACAACGTGTAAACATAGTTACATTTAAAATTCTTAATGCGTCTTCTGCGCTTACGCGTACATTAACATGAAGCATCAATTTCGAATTATTGACGTTACCCCCTCAAAATGAACGTTACAAACAATATTGCATCAATTGTGTCTTTTATAACATTACTTTATATCAGAATCTATTACAAAATGATTTTGTTTTACGTAGGCGATGCAAAAAAGATTATGTCGTCGTATTATAGACTTGACGATAACAAGATTGGTATTGACGTATACTCATTCTCCTATGAATGGGGATCAGATAACTATATCTGTAATGAAAGAGGGGTGTGTTCCCGTTGGAGAGCATATCACAGGAAAAGCATTTCTACTTGACGTCGGATTCATGGGAATGACCAGTAGTGTTAAGAATGCCACGGTATTTGATATCCATAAACCGTGTCAGAGATCAATGCCACCGAGTTTCTTAGAATTTAATGTAGGTATGTTTGACTTTAGAGTTAACATTTATAAGTATTTAAGAAAATTATTTCAAACTATAATGTGTAACAAAATTGCATCATTGCTTATTTATATGTGCCACAAAATTAGATATATTTCGAAAATGCTCAAATTAGCGTCCACTCGCCTCCGCCATAACAAGTTTTTATATATATCACAGACTGATCGCGATGAAAATTTTGTCATAAAATCAATGCTTGATATCTAAAAATGGGATGAAAGATATCAGAGAGACAGTCAAACTCATAGATCAAAAATAAACTGACAACGTATGGCTAAAAATATGAAAAGACAAAAACATAATATAACACAAGACACACCATAGTGAACTCAAGTCACATAAGCTGGGGTGATTTCAGGTGCTCCGGTATGGTAAGATATAAAGATCGTCGGTGCTCGTATATGTACTATTTCATCGGAAATCAAACAGTAACTGTTACTGTATCCAATATGTGACTAGTGTAAAACGTTTTAACTTTATTGAGCAGACACTATCAAAGAAATGCTAGAAATGTTGTTTTACAAAATAAAAATAAAAATACCGATGAGATTTCAGACATAGGATAGGCACATGACCATGTGACAGGGTTAATATATAATAATTTCAAAATTTAAATTTTCATCTTTTTGTTTATTCAACAAGTGTACTCAGTAGACAAACGAAATGTTCAACAATCACTAACAAGAAGGATCAGTACAGTATTCACTTAACTCGATAACTGTAAAAAAAAGAAAAAAAAAGAAAAGAAGTGAAACAGTTATTTTTTGGTAACATTTGAATAAATATCATGTATATAGTGGGAAATAATTTGAATCCATTGTATTTTTTTCAGAGTGTTGAATTTCTGAGGAATACAAGACACTACTCTTCGATTCATTTACACCTGAAGTTAGTTATACAGCATGGATTATTTTGTCCATATTTAAATCATGTGAATGATACCAGAGTTTTTCCATAAGCGTCCGTTCGAGCTATCCGGTAAGGTGTGACCGAGGCTTAACGCATTTAACGTAACTTGTAATCTTCTGATTAATTTTTAATTCGATCATTGACCGTGTTTGTTTTGTCTCTAAATATATAATTGCACATTTTATTGATGCACATAAAGAATAATTAAACCATCCTCATTGACTGTGATATGAAATCAGATCTGAAAGTTTTAGTAGCTAATAAAGATCTGAATAAAGATTATGTGAAAGAATTTTTAACCTTCGAAAAATAAAACTTGAATTGTGTAAAATGTGTATGTATTGTTTTACCTAAATTTAAAATGCATATCTACTTAAAAAAACAACAGTATCAAATTGAATTTCATATATGGAAATGCTATAAACGTGTAGTCAAAAAATCGTGCAAACGACAGGTATTTTCAGTTTGTAGTATCCGTAGTGTGGGTAGTCCGAGATTACTCTGACGTCCGACGGCTGTTTAGCCAGACAAGCTGGGGCCGTTGGACGTCAGAGCTCGTTCCATATCAAAAAGTGGGTATTTGCCCACCCAAAATAGATGCGCTGCTTCCTCGCTTCTGGAGCCGACTGAGGGCTTTGGAATTATATAAATCGGGCATCAATCTCTTCAGTTTTCATTTATCTCTTCATTTATGTAAGTTTCACCTACCTGCCAAATCTTTATTTTTCTATATTTTAACATTTTTCACAGAGACCCATGATTTCTCCATTAAGTCTTTCATTTTCAAAGATTATCACGTGACCACGAGAAAACAGTGCAAATGCCCATAATGTAACACCTCGTTCATTTACGATGCAAAATACCTAAATGTCCGAGAGCTGCCGATTTTTATCGTGGTCGGAACTAAATGCTAGTTACCGATCTCCTGTAAAGGAGTTGAAAAAAACGTGGTTGCTTCTAAATGTTAAACATCGATCTCCTACAAAGGAGGTAACACAATATAAATATTTGCACATTTGAGTCTCGAGGCCACGAAATCTCTCGTAACTTGACGTCCATTTGAAAGTGAAAGTCAAAAATGCAGAAATCATGGGTCCCTGTGAAAAATGTTAAAATATAGAAAAATAAAGATTTGGCAGGTAGGTGAAACTCACATAAATGAAGAGATATATGAAAACTGAAGAGATTGATGCCCGATTTATATAAATCAAAGGCCCTCAGTGGGCTCCAGAAGCGAGGAAGCAGCGCATCTATTTTGGGTGGGCAAATACCCACTTTTTGATATGGAACGAGCTCTGACGTCCCACGGCCCCAGCTTGTCTGGCTAAACAGCCGTCAGACGTCAGAGTAATCTCGGACTACAGTGTGGGTAAAGTTAAAACTTGGTAACATTTTATTAACAGGCTATGATCCTCTTCCTCGGTAGAATGATGTCGTCCAAAACTGGGTTAGTCAAGTTAATTATGCATATTGATATACAAACTAACAAATCTTTATACTCTTCACAATACATACATGTATAGCATTGGTTTTCTTTTCTTATTATTGGAGTCGTACATTTGTCTGCAATTCTGTACATCATTCTCCTTAAGGTCTTTAGTTGTATCGCTGGCACTCATACCACATCTCCATACATTCATATAGTATAGATTTTTAGTGCGACTGTTGAAATGGACAATACGAATTTTCTGAAATTCCATAGTATTACCACAAAGATTAAAACGATGGAAATCTACAAATATATGAAACCCTGTTTTCTTTTGTATAATCTCATTATTGTATTGCAACTTGGTTCTTTTTAGTTGTACCGTCTTTTCAAGGTGGTACCCAACCCCTGCACTAAAATAAATTTGGGTTGTTTAATTTTCATAAAATGTTGACGAAGTTTTCAATTTGACCCTCTGATAAAAGTATAAAAATTTCAAAATATTTGAACCAACCGTTTTATTAGAAAAATTGCACTGGTTATATAGCAGTTTGACAAACACTCATTTTGATCACTGAGAAGCCTAATATTCCCTCAACAACGCAACGTAATTTATACGTTTAGCTGATTTTACAGAGTTATCTCCCTGTAGTGTAAGGTACCACCCTTACATTTTCTTCTCTTGCAAAATGTCAAAATGTATTAAACCAGAAATTAATATACCTAAGGAAAGATTTTTTATAAGGTTAATTTCTCTCTTATTATGAGTAAAAGGATAACTATATTAAGTATGACTTGTGCTCCTCATGCCCGTCAGACAGTTTTCACCTGACCTCGACCTCATTTTATAGATCAGTGAACAAAATTACGTTTTGTTTGTCAAGTCCATATCTCAGATACTTTAAGCAATATGACTAGTATATTCGCTGTATGAAAGAACTGTAAAGGGTACATGACCAAATGGCAGGTGTCATTTGGCCTTGACTTCATTTTCATGGTTCGTGGCCGTTATAGTTAAGTTTTTTCTGTTTTTTTTATCTGTTTTTCTTATACTGTATGCCATAGGTCTACTATATTTGGTGTATAGAATGATTGAAAGGTGTTTAGCTGACAGATGTCATCTGACCTTAACCTCATTTTCATGGTTCAGTGGTCAAAGTGAATTTTTTGAGTGTTGGTCTTTTGTTCTTATACTTTATAAAATATGTCAACTATAATATTTAGTGTATGAAATGAACATATTTTATGATGTACACGTCAGTCTCACAGATTTTGTTTGACCTTGACTTCATTTTCAGAGTTCATTGCTCAGTGTTAAGTTTGTGTGTTTTGGTCCGTTTTTCTTAAACTATAAGCAATAGGTCAATTATATTTGTTGGATGAAAGATTTGTAAAAGAGGGACGAAAGATACCAAAGGAACAGTCAAACTCATAAACGGTACATGTCTGCCTTGCATAGTTTATCTGACCTTGACCTCATTTTCATGGTTCATTGGTCAATAATTAGATTAATTTCGTGGTTAAGTCAGTTTCTCAGAAACTATAAGCATATGTCAACTATGTTAAGTGTATTGAATGTAAGGTGTACATGTTTCTTTTTTGATTTAAATGACCTTGACCTCATTTTTTTTATCATGTTAAGTTTATGTGATAGCTGTAGTAAAGCCTTGTATTTAGGACTATCAGCAAAGTATCTATGACTGTCTAGTAAAGAAGGCGAGACATTTCAATGTGTGTATCATTGTTTTGTGAATTATTTTGACAACGTGAATAATGAATACATGATGATCAAACAGCTTTCAAGCTCGTCACAATCACATTGCAATAGCAACAACGAATAAGACAATAACCGGACCACAAAGCACATGTTCATTTGGTGTCCCTGGCGTTGCAGTTCAGCTATAAGTTCCTACACAGCATTCACTTTCATGTTTAAAGAAGATTGAAGGTAACAAAATATAACTTCATTTCTTATGCAGCAACAAATACTGCAATCAAACTCTGTAGACCCCTGATGGCACTTAGATAACTAATTTCATGCTTATTTGGTGAACTACAGCTACGAGTTTATATAGAACATTGTCAATTTGATTCTCATGCGTTAAAAACAAGCTTGAAGCTATCAATAAACACCAATAACAATAAACTTCAAGCTCTTACAATCATTTAAATCATACACGATTCAAAATCAAGAAGAGCACTAAAACAGTTATGGTGACCATGGTAACTACACCAAAGCTTGTTTTAACAGCAATCATGATTTTTCAAAACATTGAAATATATAATAATAAATTATCTGTGAAATTCAAATTAACCGTAATGATTAATCATACACATTTATCAATTAACCATAATTCACAGAAAAAATATTACGTTAAAAACAATTAACGAAATTTTATCCATGATAATATGAATATTTTGATATTTACAACTAAAAATAACTTTCAAGTTATCCGGAGCACCTGAGATCATATCCAATATTTGGTGGGGTTCGTGTTGCTTATTCTTTAGTTGTCTATGTTGTGTTATGTGTACTATTGTTTGTCTGTTTGTCATTTTAAGCCATGACGCTGTCAGTTCATTTTCGATTTATGAGTTTGACTGACCCTCTGGTATATTTTGTCCCTCTTTTGTAGATATAAGAAGATGTGGTATGAGTGTTAATAAGACAACTCTCCATCCAGGTCACAATTTGTATATACCTGTATTAGAATAAAAATTCGATGCGAACGCGATGTGGGAACGAGTTGTTGCCAGAGAAAAAGCGAAGTTTTTTTTGGCCACCAGTTCTATGTATCACCACGCTTATAAGAACTGCATTTTCCCATTCATATCAAGTAAAATCGTGCATATCTGGTATCAACATATAGATGGATCTTGTTCAGATCTGCATTATAGAATTTGTATCAGAAAGACAATACATAACTAAAGGGGCAATACCTCCATTTTTTTCCCTTCTTGATCTTCGCTGAATTCGCATTTCTTTTTCTTCAAAACATTGTGCAAAATTTTTCTTTGTTTTAAAAAAAGAAATGCTTCGCAAGAGGACAGTTTTATTTGTCAAGTACTACAGTGAGATGATGATACAACATATAGAGTCAAGGCTGTACTGTCTTATATCTTGACATTCATCTAGAAATTAACACTGAGGGTCGGTTTAAAACAAAACTGTACGATAAAAGAGATGATTTCAGTTTCCGAATTTTGAACTTTTCATTTATATGTAGCAACATTCAAGCAAGCCTTCATACGTGCTTGTATTTCCTATCATGACTTCCGTGATAGAGGCTGTTTAAAAGGACGCTTTTAAACCAAGATTCCAAGTAGTGAAGTTGAAATCATCCCTTCGTAAATTTTATGAACTCTATCATGATTTTTATAGTGTTATGGAATATGTATTTCACAGATGACGACGGGTATGTTATAATGGTCGTTACAACAATTCCCGAATGTGACCAACTGAGTTTGACTTACACCGGGTTTTTACTACTACGAGCATCAACACGGGTGCCTGACATGTGGAGCAGGTAACCCTTCCTGAGCAACTGAGATGTTTTATGTTTGTGGTGTGACTGTGTCTTTTTTTATTTAGCCATCACGTTATCAGTTTATTTTCGACTTATAAGTTTGAATAACCCTTTGGTATCTTTGGTCCCTTTTTTGTCCTACTAACTCGAATTCTGATATAATTACTCAACGTTGAAAAATACGACAAAATGTTGTTTGAACTCGAGTTGCTCAAATTGCATACATTAAGCTGGGACACTGTGAAATTTATTAAAGATGAAATTCCTTAAAGAAATCCCTTGTGTTTTAATAAATTAAAGGGCATTTGGATTCTATCTTACTGCAATAGTTTTGCTGATAATAATTTCTACTGACTCTATATTAAATTATTTTGTTCGTCTTTTTTAAATTCAAAAGCCATCTGTTCTGTTGGTTGGTATTGCAACAATCATTGCAATACATTTGTTTTCTATTAATATTGATTAACCATCTTTATAATTAAAAGTCCTGCATTAAAATAGCAAATAAAAGTTCACTTTGAAATTAAGTTCAGTCGTTTCCCTACATTTCAATGAAAACACACATACTTTCAAGACTCCATAGCAGTCTGTTAGTTTTAGCACTTATTTTCAAATATTAATTACAAATTTGGTACTCTTAAAAAAGACCGGGTTCTTTATTCTTTTCAAACAAGCAAATATCGCTTGATTATTTAATCTGATATAAAGAACATTTCCCATCATATCCCCCAATCAGCAACAAGTCTCTCTCATTGTCATAGAAAAGTTTAGATGTATTTTCAATACCATCTACAGAACATAGAAAATCTACTGCTTTCTTCCCATCAGGAGAGATTACAACAATGCAATTGCGCTCATAGGATGCTACATACACGATGCCATTTCTGTCAACAGCAACACCTCGGGGACTTTTAAGAATTGTTTTATCTTTATATTCCCATATTTTGTTGCCTTTATCACTGTAGCAACATACTGAATTGGCATTATACTCTGTTAAGTATATAGACTCGCCAAAAAGCGACACATAACGCATAAAGGAATATCTAATACCATAGTTAACAATGGACTTCATACAACTGTCTTCAAGTTGTGCGACTCCGAGATGCTCTGTATTTGCATAATATATTTTCCCGTCCTGGTATGCAATACCATAGCAATTATATTTTGTTTCAATCGTAGTTTTGATACGTTTTGTTTTAATGTCAAAGATGTAAATTTTGGATGAATTCCATACTGTGAAGGCAACTGTTGTGTCATCAATACAAGCTACATCAAATGGTTGTGATCCTGAAATTGTTTCTTCATAATCAAAAGAACCATCAGTATTAAAAATCACCAATCGTTTGTATTTATCACAGTCTGCAAAAATCAATTTTCCGTTTGGAAAAACAGCACAACCAGTTATATTACACTCATAAATTTTCCCTTCTGGAATTTGAATTTTTCGCAATAATGTTGCACGGACATTGTCAACTGATTTCGGAATAATGCTAGCAGACGTTATCTGAGCTTGCTTAATCTTTTCAAATTTGATCTCAATAGCTGGTGAACTAGATTCTATCGATATTGATCCAAATGAACAGATGCTTTTGAATATATTCTCAATCCGTTCATTACGAGTATATTTCAAGGAAATCTTTTTCAAACGTTCATCTTCCGATAATGACTGAACGTATGTCTCTTCAGATTCGATTTTCTCCTCTAGCTGTTTACTTCCTATGAAGATTTGTAAGTTGGATGCGTGATTCTTAAGATCTGAAATGTTACTTTGTAACACTACAATTCGTTCTCTTTTCTCCTTAAGTCCATTCAGCAGATCCTCAATTTTCGTTTTCAAATCGCACTCGGATGTGTTCAGTTCTTTTTCGATCTCTTGTTCTATTTTATCAAAATGAGAGTTGATTCTTTTGCGTATGTTTCGAATGCCAGCGAGAATGTTTTGTCGTTGTTCTTTAATTTTGGTCAGATTAGATTGCCTATCTTTTACTACCTTGTCAATGTTGCTGATTATATCTTCTAATGATTTCTGCAAACTTTCTAACAAACCACTAGATTTAGAAGTTTTCGCCATTTCATCAATAGGTAACATCCCAGTACATTCTTTGTGACTGGTTGATATGCATAAAAGACAGCAAAGTTGATCGTGATGGGGACAATACATTTGAAGCTTTTTCTCATGTTCAACGCAGTGGTGGACTATGCTTGAAATATCAGTTGACAGTTTTCTGTAATCCTCTATCGAAATAATGCCATGAAGTCGACTTGCTTTGGAAAAACTGTGATGGCCCTTACACTCAGTACAAAGACCATCGTCACACTCCGGGCACCAGAAATCTGCACTTTTCGTGATATGCTGGGCGTCACATATCCCACAAGATATTTGAGGTGGAGTGTCCATGGGATCTGAAAATAAATGATAAATCATTGTTTTTGTTATATTTCATAATTATGTTTATATTAACTCAACAATAGTGTCCGACCTTAGATGAACCACATGCTTTACTTGTAATGAACTTATTTGACGATGAAAGTCTTCAGATAAATGATTTTACTACATAACATTCATTTCAATAAGTCTAATATAGATGAATGACTGCTTATGTTTTCTGGGAAATTTGGTATAATCAGAACTTAGGTCAGATGAGCCATGTCACATACTGATCTCTTGGTTTAATAGCTTCCTTGTGAGCAGCAATCCTGTATCAAGAAAATCATGATAGGAAATGCAAGCACGGGAATATCGTATCAATTTGGACATATATACCCCGTATGCGGGTGCTGCTGGAATGTTGCTACTTAGAAAGGGAAAGTTCACAATTGGAAAGCTGAAATCATCTCTTTATTCGTGATGTTTTGTTTTCAACAGACCCTCATTGTCAATTTCTAGATGTAATTCAAGATATGAAGCCGACTTAACTGTAGTATCCTTTATCTCTAGTTCGATGGGATAGATGCGTTCCACATAGTCACCAAATTTTGAATTATTTAGTGAAATAACATCATCTATATAGCGGAAAGCAGAGTTAAAGGATATTGCTGACTTCTTATCTTTCTTCCTAAGAAGTTCCTGCATAAAGTCAGCCTCATAGTAATAAAGAAATAAGTCGGCAAGTAGAGGGGCACAGTTTGTTCCCATTGGAATGACGACAGTCTATTGAAAAACACGTCCTCCGAACGTAACAAATATGTTGTCAATCAAGAAATAAAGCATCTCAATAATATCAGTTTCAGAGAATTTTTTGTTTGAATCAGAGTGATCCTTAACAAAGTAGGATTTATTCATCCCTAAGACAAGATACTTGTATCATGTGTATCTACGTTGGCCATTCTTGTTTATGAGGCAAAGCAATACCAACTCTTTCAATTTGTCTTTTAGTTTTGAAAGTGGAATACTTGTGTAAAGAGTAGAAAAGTCAAATGTTTTAATACTGTTACAAGATGAAAGAGAGTTAGATTGTATGTACTCTAAAAGATCTTTGGAACTTTTAAGCATCCATATCTGATTCACGCCACATCTAGAATAGGCAGTTTCACAATAACTTTGAAGCCCGTCTTTGATTGCTGATAAAATAGATGTTAATAATTTAGAAAGAGGTTTCGTGGAGCATTTGGAAGACCCAGCAATATACCGTTGTTTGTAAGGACACTTATGTAGTTTAGGTATCCAATACAGTGATGGAAGATCCAGTTCTTCATCTTTGGTTGAAATTCCAAAGGAACATAGAACAGACCTATGATTATCATGGATTTTCTCTTTGGTAAGTGTCGTGAGGGTATATGTTGAGTTTCCAAGTGAATTGTCAATACCTAATTCGTTTATCAAGCAGTTCATGTAATGACTTTTACACTCAAAAACGATGTTATTTGGGGCTTTGTCTGCGGGGACACCAACATATTTGTCATGGAGATCGGATAGGTGTTTTGCAACATTTGGGACTTTAAAGATCGACATAGCATGGGCATTTAAATGAGGAGAGATCAGTTGTTAACATTTGAAAGTAGCTAGGTCAAAAATTCAGAAAATTAACAACTAAAGGCTGCTGAACCACACCAACTAGTGAGTGGTTCAACTAGCTATAAAATAGGATCTAGTCAGTATCGATTAAGAACATGTCTGTACCAAATAGATTTAAAATAGTAGTTATTTGATAACATGTAAAACTGTTTTGAAACCTGAAGTTTCAATATGCAAAGATGGGGCTTTATTGCAGTATGTTGCTTGACGGCTGTTATAGTTCAAATAATCAAGAAAAACACATTTGAGAAACATTTTTATAATAACTGTACCGAAGCACAATCATAATAATAATTAGAGGCTCTAAAGAGCCTGTATCGGTCACCTTGGTCTAATTGCATATTAAACAAAGGACACAGATGAATTCATGACGAAATTGTGTTTTGGTGATGGTGATGCGCTTGTAGATCCTACTTTTACTGAACATTCTCGCTACAATATACTTACAATGTTCTCTATCTATATAGACTTACAGAGAAAAATATTTTGTAAAAAATTACCAAAATTTTCAAAAGAAATTAAAATTGTTGAAACTATTAAGGGCAATTACTTCTTTTTGTGCTGTCAGATTTGCTCTAATTGCTTTGGTTTCAGAGTTATAAGCCAAAATCTACATTTTACCCCTATGTTCTATTTTAGCCATAATGGCCATCTTGATTGGGTGGCTTAGTCACCGCACACATGTTTTTAAACTAGATACCCTAATAATGATTGTGGATAATTTGGTTAAATTTGGTCCAGTAGTTTCAGAAGAGAAGATTTTTGTAAAAGTTAACGACGAAGACAGACGAGAAAAGCTGACTTAGCTAATTGGGCCAGGTGAGCTTAAAAGTGTAGATATATATAAATATCAGGCAAATTCGACAGTTTAATGATCTGCACAGATTTTGGTAATGATGTTATGTACCTTTCGAGTCTTTGTTTGAAACAAAACATTTGTTTAGAGTAATAGGTCTATGACTGATTTTTACAAAGATTTTCAATGATAAAATATCCTTTCAATTTTTCATAAGGTTTTATTGCCTCAATTTTCCCATTAATCATGTTATACAAGTAAAAAAGTAACTTAAATTAAAAATATTTTGGAAGTGTTATAGAAATTCAAAATAAATGATGTTTCAATGGTATTATTGTGGAGAACATCGGTACAAGAACAAGCTACATAAAGCTACATAAGGAGTCCTGAGTGCTCCGAATGGCAAGCTATGTTGCATGTATAAATCAGCCTAGCTGTACATGACCGTGAAGGACAACTAACAGCTCAAATTGTAGAAGATATACGGCGCCATACAAGGTAGTTATAGCTATATATCAAGTATAGTCATATCACAACAATTGGTACTTTGACGTTCGTTGGCGCCGAATTTAAAGTTTTGAAAAGTGGGAAAAAACCCTTTTATCCTTGATATATAATATATTAAGAATAAGGTGAAGAGATTGATTAATCTTGTATAGGTTAGTTTAAACATATTTATTTATAGTGGATTAGGAAACAAGTTTTGCAACTTATATTAGTCCCTTTCCACTTTGCGGGTGCGAGTGCTGCCTTGTAGCGGCATTAGCCTACTCTTTTTCGAAATCTACAAGGGTGTCTTTAACGTGCAAGAGATATGACTCTCTCTTAACACGGGTCAGCCATTTATCGTCCCCTTCTGACGGACTATCATCGTTTCCTCAACACACTACTCGCAAATGGTGTCAAGGGAGAGCCGAAAATTGAGTTCCTGAAATTTTCATCCCAAACGGGAATCGAACCAGGAACCTTTGTGTTAGTAGTCCGATGCACTAACCACTACACCACGGCTCTCTATTGTATTGATTGACTGCTATTACTGAACAAAAGATACATTCATTTCAGATTTCAGTCCCCCTTTTCAGTCCCGTAAAATATCATTTCAGACGTTCTGATGTTTGCGTTTTGATATTTCTAGGATATAACCTGCAATTTAAGAGAACATCAGATGTTCTGATGTATGCGATAACACCATATGATTAGATAAACTTTTACTTCACAAGGTGACCCCCTTTTTTTCCACGATTATTAAAATTTAATATTCATTGATTCATTGTTATTTTGATTAAAGTCTTATATTTGCCTTCTATCACATTGTAGATCAAATTATATATTATATATATTTGTCAACTAGACACTTTTTAATTTTTGTCTATGCTTGTGTTTATATATGACATGACATGACTTTTTAAATGTAGGAGAGGTGTTGATTATGTAACCGGATTGTCATCTATCGATCTTTGTAAATAATATAGATATCTGTATGTTTATTTATGGAAACAAACAAACAAAAAACAAATAATTTCTTAGAGTCTCACCTTTTTAAAACATTTAATATGCAACACAATATAATATTTACAATTTATAAAAGAGCCACTCTAAAAAGAGTTATGAGAGACTGTAAAAACACAGATTACAATACATTTATATTACATCTATTACATATATCTATATATCTTAGCATAAAACACCATACTATTAAAAACACTTATACAAAAGAAAAAAAAACAACGTTATAAACACTTATTACGAGTACAAAATACACTTTCTCTTAAAAAGTACTTCATGGCAGATTTTGGCTGTAAAATAACAAACTCTATCATCATGAAACAAAAATAAATAAAAAACTTTATTTCATTACTTGAATTACTAAAACTACTTTCTATATTACATACACTGTTAACAAATATCGTTCGCAAATCTGCATATTCTGGGCATTCTAATAAAACATGTTTTTCATCTTCAATTATATACAAATCATTTTTTCTACAATTAAAACAGAACCTTTCATTTACATCTATACCTTCATATCTGCCAGTTTCAATTTTAATCGGAGCAACACCTGCTTTAAATTTATCATATGCACTTCTATATTTACCGGGCATAACTTACTTAACTTAATCCTGTTGCCCCTTGGTGGAGCATAGGCCACTAACGATATTTCTCAAACCTTGTTCTGTTCTTTGCTAGCCTCTCCAGATCATGCCACTTGTACCCTTCTTTCTCCATCTCGGCTGCAACATTCCTTCTCCAGGTGTATCTTGGTCTGCCCCTGCTACGCTTTCCTTGTGGGTTCCACTGTAAGGCGTGCCTTGTAATGCTAGTTTTTTGCTTCCTCAGTGTGTGTCCTATCCATCGCCATTTTCTCTTTTTTAACTCTTCATCAACTGGGGATTGGTTGGTCTTTTCCCAAAGATCTTTGTTTGATATCTTCTCAGGCCATCTGATGTTAAGGATGCGCCTGAGGCAGTTGTTAATGAAGACTTGAAGTTTATGAAGCAGTTTTTTTGTTGTTTTCCAAGTCTCAGCTCCATATAAGAGAATGGTTTTTACGTTTGAATTGAACAAGCATATTTTGGTCTTAAGTGTGATATTTCGTGCTTTCCAGATTGACCCCATCATGTTAAATGCAGTTCTGGCTTTGCCAATTCTGATCTTTACGTCTTTATCTGAGCCGCCAAGATTATCCACTACGCTTCCAAGGTATGTAAAGGATTCCACTTCTTCTAATGCTTGGGTGTTAACCATCAGACTGGCTTGGGACTTTGTGTTTGACTTTAACACTTTGGTCTTGTTTTGATTGATGGAAAGGCCTGTTTCTGCTGCTCTCTTTTCAACCTGCTCTAGTTTGTCCTGCATTTGTTGGTGGTTGTGGGATAGCAATGCAATGTCATCGGCAAAGTCTAGGTCTTCCAGCTGAGTGAACATGGTCCATTGGATGCCATTTCGTCTGCCATCTGTGGCTTGCTTCATGATCCAATCAACTGCCAGGAGGAATAGCATAGGTGAAAGGAGACAGCCTTGTCTTACCCCAGTTGTTATATCAAAGGCCTCTGTTAATTGACCTTCATGTATAACCTTACTCTGCATTCCTGTATAGGTGTTTCTGATGATGGTAATATATATCTTCAGGAATGCCATAGTGTCTCATCAACTGCCACAACACATCTCTATCTAAGCTGTCAAAGGCTTTGGCAAAGTCGACAAAAACAGAATAGAGTGATGAATTGAACTCTTGTGATTGTTCGAGGATGATACGTAAGGTTGCTATTTGGTCTGCACATGATCGGTTTTGTCTAAATCCAGCTTGGTTGTCACGAAGCTTTTCATCTATTGCATTTTTGAGTCGGTCTAACATAACTCTATTTAAAACTTTCCCTGGAACTGATAGTAGCATTATTCCTCTATAGTTGTCACAAATGCTTAAATTGCCCTTCTTTGGAAGCTTTACCATGTGTCCTTCTTTCCATTCTAGCGGGACCTCTTCTTCTTCCCAGATCTTTCCAAATAGCTCATATAGCATTTGAGTTGATGTTTCAATGTCTGCTTTCAGTGCTTCTGCAGGTATGTTGTCAGGACCTGGAGCTTTGTTGTTCTTTAGCATTTTTATGGCTTTCTTTATTTCTCCTGTTGATGGTCTTTTACAGTCTACTGCCAAAAGCTCTTCCGAGGGTGGGATGTCAGCTTTTCTTACAGGTGGGTCCTGGTTTAGCACATCCTTGAAATGCTCAACCCATCTTTTCATTTGCTCTTCATGTGTGTTGAGTGTTTTCTCTTCTTTGCTTTTGACTGGTCTAAATCCTTTCTGGTATTTCCCTGTTAGCAGTTTAATGTTGTCATACAGAGCTTTGATGTTGTTTGCTCTGGCTGCTTCTTCTGCTTCTGCTGTCAGTTTGTCTACAAATGCCCTCTTATCTCTCCTTGCACTGTTCCTGACATCCTTGTTAGCTATAGTATACTCTCTTGAGGCTGATTGTTTTGCTGATCTTGTTTTGCTGTTGTTCAGGATATTTTTTATATTTTTCCTTTTTTCTACTTTTACAAGTGTTTCTGGCGTTATCCATTCCTGATGTTTCCTATTTTTTAAACCAACTGATGTTTCGCAAGCTATCGTGAAAGCATTTTTAATCTCTTGCCAGTGATTTTCTATTGAAATTATTTCCTCTGCTGCATTCTGAAATATTGAGAAGCGATTTTTTAGCTCTATCTACTTTATTTTTGTATTTGGAGTGGTTGTGTACACTTTTTTAGGCGTTTATATAATTTATTTATTGTGTACATGTATCGTTACTCGTAACGATCCAGCGCTCTCTTGGGGAAAATCGTTGACTACTATACAGACGTTATATATATATTTTTTTTTCCAACCCAATCATAGGTTTGAACGTAGTTTTCAATTTAGACTCGTTTATATGTTTTGTTTGGGCATGTATCATATTTTCCCTCCGGTTTATATGATCCGTTCATCCTATATTGACTCTTAAATTCAAGAGTCAATCATAAATTGAGAGTAAATTATATGGCCTTTCAAATACCGTTTCGATCCCTAACATCACTGAAGAGACATATATTGTCGAAATCTAGATCCATTTTGTTACATCTTGTGATCAATTTTATTTGGCAATCGCCAATGGCAGTCAGCAGGGTTAAAGAACATCAGTTGTTCGACCTGTTAGTCAAATGCTTTTTGTTTAAATATACCTTTTCACTTTTTTGGTCTTTTTGAAAATGTTGTTTGTGCTGTTTTTAGACCCTTCTACAACGAAATTTGTTTGACATGCACACGTATAAAAATTGCGGTTCTTATCCAACGCAATCATAGGTTTGAACGTAGTTTTCAATTTAGACTCGTTTATATATATTTCTTTTGGGCATGTATCATATTTTCCCTCCGGTTTATATTATCCGTTCATCCTATATTGACTCTTAAATTCAAGAGTCAATCGTAAATTGAGAGTAAATTATATGGCCTTCCAAATACCGTTTCGATCCCTAACATCACCGAAGAGGCATATATTGTCGAAATCTAGATCTGGTGTACTAAAGAAATATTGACACCGAATGTTTGTGGCACAACATCGTGGCCACAAGCTATTTTTTTTTTATTTTCTGTGACGTATTAAATTTATTTTAAGATCCATTTTGTTACAACTTGTGATCAATTTTATTTGGCAATCGCCAATGGCAGTCAGCAGGGTTAAAGAACATCAGTTGTTCGACCTGTAAGTCAAATGCGTTTTGTTTAAATATACTTTTTCATTTTTTTGGTCTTTTGGAAAATGTTGTTTGTGCTGTTTGTAGACCCTTCTACAACGAAATTTGTTTGACATGCACACGTATAAAAATTGCGGTTCTTATCCAACGCAATCATAGGTTTGAACGTAGTTTTCAATTTAGACTCGTTTATATTTATTGTTTGGGCATGTATCATATTTTCCCTCCGGTTTATATTATCCGTTCATCCTATATTGACTCTTAAATTCAAGAGTCAATCTTAAATTGAGAGTAAATTATATGGCCTTCCAAATATCGTTTCGATCCCTAACATCACTGGAGGGACATGTATTGCCGAAATCTAGATCTGGTGTACAAAAGAAATATTGACACCGAATTTTTGTGGCACAACATCGTGGCCACAAGTTAACAATTTTTTTTCTGTGACGTATTAAATTTATATTAAGATCCATTTTGCTACATCTTGTGATCAGTTTTATTTGGCAATCGCCAATGGCAGTAAGCATGGTTAAAGAACATCAGTTGTTCGATCTGTTAGTCAAATGCGTTTTGTTTAAATATACTTTTTTCACTTTTTTGTCTTTTGGAAAATGTTGTTTGTGCTGTTTTTAGACCCTTCTACAACGAAATTTGTTTGATATGCACACGTATAGAAATTGCGGTTTTTATCCAACGCAATCATAGGTTTGAACGTAGTTTTCAATTTAGACTCGTATATATAGGTATATATATATACAAAAACAGTTTCTTTCCAAGCGGTGTACAGAATTATATATTAAAAATTAAATACACAAAAAGAGTTTTTAAAGCAGCATTGTCAAGACTATTGTATGACATGTGTCAACTGTAAAGAAAACTACATAGGTCAAACAGGAAGCAGTGTGTGTGAATGGGTCAGGATCCATAAACAGCAAATACGGCAACCCGAGTACAGACAAATTCCGTTGATACGAAACTCACATATGAAAATACAGCAGGATCAAATGGAGCACGTATAACAGAGTTGGCTGTTGAAATCAAACATAAAGAGAAGGAAAAAGAAAAAAAAATCACTTTAGGAAGAAATACGACAGGGTTTTTGACGAAGAAGAAATGATACAACAATGCAAAGTAAAGAGATTGACGAATGTGCAAGCAGTAAAATCAGCTTGAACCGAATCAACAACGATCAATTTATCAACAGACACAATAAACAAGTGGAAACAATGGGTTATCAGATGTTTTGGTTAACAATCAGAAGATTAAGAACCAAGTAGAAATTTTTTAATTAGAAGAATTTACATATGGGGCAATATGCGCAATTGTTATTCCATAGGCCGTAATGGTTACGTTTTCTTCTGTTGCTCAGCCTATATCGTAAACTTGTATATGTATGATGGCTTGTTTCGAAGCTGAGACATTTTTACATATGTGGTTAAATTTTCGGGGTACGAAGTGTGATTCATTTTTCCGTAATTTAGCAAACCCCGGGTATCCTTTTGCGATGTCGCTCCTCATGGTAAAAAATCCCAATTTTAACACAATAAGTTCTTTGAAATTTTGATACTTCGAACACATTTCATAGCTCCATGGTTTTTACACATTTATTCTGTGTTCCCTTATTTTCTAAATTAACACTAATGGTTCAGCTCAGTCATTTGTTTATCATAGAAATGTGTCAAATATCACTACACAGAGATTTTTTGTTTACACGTGACTTTTGTGTTCCTCATTTCAAGACGCATTAGGGGTATTGTCCCATATGCTATTGACTGCCTGGCTCCAAATTTGATTTACAAGTCAAACAAAGATGTAAGTTCAAGGCTGAAAACCGCATGCATGTTTATTGGATAGTTGTTCAAGATACCAATAAAAAATGATGCAACGTTACTAAAGAGAAACCGGGAACACAAAAGAAATACGAAGAATCAAGATGGATACTAGATGCAACACCAACTAGGGTTGATGAAAAAAGAGGTCTTGTTGTCAAAGTGTACAGATTTCAACAAAAACAGAACTTGAATGTGTACCATTTCAGAAAACTAAGCACACGACAGAAAGAAAGATTGGTAAAGGTGAGGATAACTCCACTCAAACAATTGAACCATGTATTGATAAATCCACTCAGACGATTCAAGAATCTCAAAAGATTGACACAATGGAGAAGCTAGTTGAATGTTTCATGTATGACAAGGGTTGTGCTATCAGTGGTGTTGTTTCATTTATCAGCGTTAATCGGAAAACAAACTACAACTTCGTTTGTCTACGGATGATCCCTTTACAGGACAAATCAAAGACAAAGCACTAACAACAAAAAGGGAGAAGAAGATGGAGGTGAAGGAGATAATACATAATAAAAAGGTGAAGGAGATGAAGAAGACGAGGTCAAAACATGAGTATGTGAGTCGCATAAAAGGCAAATAAATAAAATACCAAGGTAGTGTGTGTAGGAACAAAAGAACGGTTTAAGTAAAGAAGGTATTTCCAGCAAGTGGCAAAGGTGTCTAAAGTCCTTGATAAAATAAGAAAACGAAATGTTAAGATAATGAACAATGTTGGAAAATAAAAGTAAAAGTGTTGACAAGCTATTGTTGAGAAAAAGGGAACGATTCAAGAAATTGCCTCGCTTACGTTTTTGAGTGGACTACATATTCATATGTGTAATGTATGTATATATTCCAGTACGACGTTATTTGATGTATACTTAGTTACTAGTATTCATATAGACATTCGATTGAACTTATCAATATCATATAATTTAATGTGTATATATATTATTTCTGCAATGCTTATGTGCTTATAAGATTTATAAATATTATTTATGTTTGTGTATATACCCCAAATTGCACCTAGTACCCAAATTGCACCTATTTAGAAAAAATGGCAACGAAAATCTTACAAGATTTCCTAGAGACTAAACAATTTGTATTTTTATGATTTGATACTATTCACGTCTTTCAACAAAGGTAAACATATTTCGATACACAAAACGTTCACAGTATTTATCAACAGATGGACTGTTTACTGAAAAAGCAAAATGTACGAAAACGTCACCATGCGACGTCATCAAAACGTCATCTTTTTAAAATTAGCGAATACAATATATTATAAGTAATCATTTCGTAAAATATGAAGAGTAAGCATGGACTAACATCCAATTGTTCAAAATATTTGAAGAAATTAAACAAAAGCTCAGTTATTAGACTTTTGACGATGCGAATTTAAGCATGGATGCAATTTGGGTACTCCTCATTACAGAATCATGGATAGTTTGGAGGTTGATTCAAACCCATTTTTTTATGACTCAATATGGATTAAAAATTAAGTTGGTGTACCTATACAATAAAGAAGGTTAGGGCTACAAAATAAACACAGTATGGGCATTTTTTTCTTGATCATAAAAAAACGTAGGTGAAAAAACTGTCAAAATAGGTGCAATTTGTGTACCGTCACGTTACAAGTACAATGTGTATTCAGTTTAACGGCCGTAATGATTATATTTCACAACGCCTCGGAATGTGGCATACACCTCAGTAACTATACCATTTATATTAGTCATTTCATCTTAAAGAAAAGATAACGAAATTTGCTGGATTTAAGAAATTTTTTTGGAGTTACAGAACATTATAGAATTCAAAGAAATTACAGAGCTCGTTTTATAAAAAGGAGAGGAATGTGCACAACATCGGTACAAGAACAAGCTACACGAAGAGTCCCGAGTGTTCCGAATGGCAAGCTATGGACTGAGGAGTTGTTATAAATTGGCCTAGCTGTACGGACATGATCCTGATGTAAAGGACAACTAACAACTCCAACTGTAGAAGCTATACCGTGCCATTCAAGGAAGTTATAGTTATAAAATAAGTATAGTCATTAAGGTTATCTAAAAATAGCACAAAACTCTTTAAAACCCCACGGTAACAACGAAATATAACAATATGGTTAGAAAAGTCATTTAAAAAAAAATGCAAGTAGCTTTTCATTAACATCATACATTTATACAGATTTGAAAATGTAGTTGGAATGCAAATAAATATGGCATGAATCACTGAAAGGGGTGTTACAACATAACGTTTGCTTGTACAGGGAATGCGAAAGTTGTGAAGATTTGTTTCATTTTCAGATTACGTTTTCCTGGTAAATGTAACAAACATTATATTATACTTACTTACGTTCCAATAAGGTTGTGTATTTCAATGCAGGCTAAATTACAGATACAAGTCAGTTTTGTTTTCTTTCTCTTTTTCATGTCACAAGATCTGATTTCTACTTTCACTTTCTTGTAACGCATAGTGAAAGAGTCAAACACGGAAAGAAATATACGTGTTTAATTTTTATAAGTTACTCCAATAAAGGACTACATGTATCAGATCGTCAGATACAGATATTATTGTTTATTATTTAATTAGATTAATAACTGATCAATATAGGAAGTAAATGGTACCCAGCTAAATTTTACATGATAATATAGAGCATCATAGAGAGACACTACATCATGAATACATTACAGATTTTCATGTAATGAATCCAAATTGAGTGTTATAATTTCTAAATAAGTCTTATATGATGAGTAGTCAAGGGTCTGTATGGATGTAATAAAAAGGATAGTGAATAATTAGCTAAAATTACTCAGTGATCAATGGGCAAAGGAACTATAGAGAATAATATTGCCAGAAAAAAATCGATAGAGAACAGTGAGGGGCTAAAATATAAAATATACGGATTTTAATATGTTAAAAAAAACCTCCAAAAATATAAAATGGTCCAGAGTACAAAAAGGAAAGACTCATTCATTTGACATTCATTTTTAACATTTTAATTAAACAGTCGTCTGATGAGGGAAGATTTTCCAAAGTATTAAAGTTATTATTCAAATCACTGATGAACGGCTTTCTTTAGTTTTTAAGAATAACACAGTCTATTGTCATTTCTTAACATAATTAAATTGACTAGGACAGGCACATAACGAATGTGATGGATTTAATATATATAGAATGATATGGTATGAGTGCCAATGATACAACTCTCCATCCAAGTCCCAAATTAAATATAGGTCACACCGAAAAACAAGCTGTAAAGGGCCGTAACATTGACAAGTGTTAAATCAAGCAAATAGGAAAATCAATCGTCTATCCTACATAAAAAAAAACGAAAAACGAATTATAATGTTGTTTTTTTTGTGTTCTTTTTTAGCTTTACGAACGTACTGTATCTATTTACGTAAGCAATAATTTTCAACATTACAATACTTAGTCAAATACATACACTAACATTAACGTAAATTGTTTAATGTCAAGGATAACATGGGTATGAAACATTTCTCGAATAAACCCTCCACACCAATCCAAGGTAGTCATCGATCTGTGTAGTTGTATTTTAAAATCCTCATAATCATAATAATGAAAATATATCACAACTTTTTTTCACTCCTTCAGCATTATATGAATTATATGAATAAATTATTTAAACAATATATTTATAATTTTAAACATGCAAAATAACAGAACTAAAACAAAGTTCAAAACTGCATCTACTGTTACTATGTAATAATTCTGTTTGTGAATATATACATCTTACACGTAAATCCATCTTGTTCGTGTTCTGAGTCACAATCAGAAAATGTTTCTGCTTTTCATCTTTTGGACGAACTGTTCTGCCCTAGATCAATTTGAATATTCTACCCTAGGCCAGATCATTGACACAATTCCGTACTATCATTGGTTTGTTCTTTTAAAAGTACTAGAAAACGCCCGTGAAATTGCTGGTCCGTGACTGAATTTAAGAATATAACTATGTGTTACCTTATTTTAGCCTGGATATTTAGTATTGATATTATCATCTGATAAAGTCATGCTGATTATAAGGTGCACAGTTTTGTCTACTTTCAAAATCTTTCTGTTTGAAACCGTCGGCCTGGAACTTATTAATTATTGGTAATATTAATTATTTGAAAAACAAAAGTGCCTGGAATAGAGTAATTTGTCATCAACAACATTGTCCAATATTAGTTATAAATAAAGTTGAATTCTTTGATTTGCTATGTTTGGTCATGCCGGCTAACACATTAAAAACTGTACCTATACGCCATATTTTAAGTCTATATTATTAGTAATCGGATTTTCATCTTTTAAAGTCATACTGATTAAAATTACAATAGAAAACAAGTTCACAATGATATAATTTAGTAGTTTCAACTCTGTGATTATGACCCTTGTATATAGCAAATCATAAATACACCGCTTGATGGTGCTCTTGTCAAATGCAGAACGTACAGACAAGGTATAGGTAACAGATGAATATACTATCGGAACTTGTTAATTATTGACAATATTAATTATTTGGAAAACAAAAGGGTCTTGAGTGTTGTAATTTTTAATCAACACCATTGTCCTATATAAGCTATATATAAAGTTGAATTCTTTGATTTGTCGTTTTTACTCCATGACGGCAAACAGATAAGAACTCGTTATTTTAGCATAATAGATGATCAATATCAACCGGTTACAAAACAGATTATTCAGGCAGAACCAGAATTCGAATAAAAAACAAATCAATATTTTGTTTTTATTTTTCATAGATATTTTTCATTCAAGTTTATGCATATGTATTTTTGATATTTTAATTGTCCTTGACCTAAAATAATAGACTGATCTTTTTGTCTTTAATCAAACAGATTTATTAAAGCTCATTGCTATAGCTTAAATATGATACCTTAACTAATAAAGGGCTGCGCTTTAGCGCATGCTACGCCCATTGCTCTTTTAACTTGAATTTATATGATCAACTAGAAATAGTGTGAGTTATTGTCCCAAAATTAGAAAATCCCCCCTTTTTAAGCATAACATTTTTGTGTTAGTAGTCCGATGCACTAACCACTACACCACGGCTCTCTATTGTATTGATTGACTTCTATTACTGAACACAAGATACATTCATTTCAGATTTCAGTCCCCCTTTTCAGTCCCGTAAAATATCATTTCAGACGTTCTGATGTTTGCGTTTTGATATTTCTAGGATATAACCTGCAATTTAAGAGAACATCAGATGTTCTGATGTATGCGATAACACCATATGATTAGATAAACTTTTACTTCACAAGGTGACCCCCTTTTTTTCCACGATTATTAAAATTTAATATTCATTGATTCATTGTTATTTTGATTAAAGTCTTATATTTGCCTTCTATCACATTGTAGATCAAATTATATATTATATATATTTGTCAACTAGACACTTTTTAATTTTTGTCTATGCTTGTGTTTATATATGACATGACATGACTTTTTAAATGTAGGAGAGGTGTTGATTATGTAACCGGATTGTCATCTATCGATCTTTGTAAATAATATAGATATCTGTATGTTTATTTATGGAAACAAACAAACAAAAAACAAATAATTTCTTAGAGTCTCACCTTTTTAAAACATTTGATATGCAACACAATATAATATTAACAATTTATAAAAGAGCCACTCTAAACAGAGTTATGAGAGACTGTAAAAACACAGATTACAATACATTTATATTACATCTATTACATATATCTATATATCTTAGCATAAAACACCATACTATTAAAAACACTTATACAAAAGAAAAAAAACAACATTATAAACACTTATTACGAGTACAAAATACACTTTCTCTTAAAAAGTACTTCATGGCAGATTTTGGCTGTAAAATAACAAACTCTATCATCATGAAACAAAAATAAATAAAAACGGCCTTCCAAATATCGTTTCGATCCCTAACATCGCCGGAGAGACATATATTGTCGAATTTAGATCTGGTGTACTAAAGAAATATTGACACCGAATTTTTGTGGCACAACATCGTGGCCACAAGTTAACAATTTTTTTTTCTGTGACGTATTAAATTTATATTAAGATCCATTTTGTTACAACTTGTGATCAATTTTAATTGGCAATCGCCAATGGCAGTCAGCAGGGTTAAAGAACATCAGTTGTTCGACCTGTTAGTCAAATGCTTTTTGTTTAAATATACCTTTTCACTTTTTTGGTCTTTTTGAAAATGTTGTTTGTGCTGTTTTTAGACCCTTCTACAACGAAATTTGTTTGACATGCACGCGTATAAAAAATGCGGTTCTTATCCAACGCAATCATAGGTTTGAACGTAGTTTCCAATTTAGACTCGTTTATATTTTTTGTTTGGGCATGTATCATATTTTCCCTCCGGTTTATATGATCCGTTCATCCTATATTGACTCTTAAATTCAAGAGTCAATCTTAAATTGAGAGTAAATTATATGGCCTTCCAAATATCGTTTCGATCCCTAACACTGCCGGAGAGACATATATTGTCGAATTTAGATCTGGTGTACTAAAGAAATATTGACGCCGAATTTTTGTGGCACAACATCGTGGCCACAAGTTAACAATTTTTTTTCTGTGACGTATTAAATTTATATTAAGATCCATTTTGTTACAACTTGTGATCAATTTTATTTGGCAATCGCCAATGGCAGTCAGCAGGGTTAAAGAACATCAGTTGTTCGACCTGTTAGTCAAATGCGTTTTGTTTAAATATACTTTTTCATTTTTTTTGTCTTTTGGAAAATGTTGTTTGTGCTGTTTTTAGACCCTTCTACAACGAAATTTGTTTGACATGCACACGTATAAAAATTGCGGTTCTTATCCAACGCAATCATAGGTTTGAACGTAGTTTTCAATTTAGACTCGTTTATATATTTTTTTTTGGGCATGTATCATATTTTCCCTCCGGTTTATATTATCCGTTCATCCTATATTGACTCTTAAATTCAAGAGTCAATCGTAAATTGAGAGTAAATTATATGGCCTTCCAAATACCGTTTCGATCCCTAACATCACTGAAGAGACATATATTGTCGAAATCTAGATCTGGTGTACTAAAGAAATATTGACACCGAATGTTTGTGGCACAACATCGTGGCCACAAGCTAATTTTTTTTTTATTTTCTGTGACGTATTAAATTTATTTTAAGATCCATTTTGTTACATCTTGTGATCAATTTTATTTGGCAATCGCCAATGGCAGTCAGCAGGGTTAAAGAACATCAGTTGTTCGACCTGTTAGTCAAATGCGTTTTGTTTAAATATACTTTTTCATTTTTTTGGTCTTTTGGAAAATGTTGTTTGTGCTGTTTGTAGACCCTTCTACAACGAAATTTGTTTGACATGCACACGTATAAAAATTGCGATTCTTATCCAACGCAATTATAGGTTTGAACGTAGTTTTCAATTTAGACTCGTTTATATTTATTGTTTGGGCATGTATCATATTTTCCCTCCGGTTTATATTATCCGTTCATCCTATATTGACTCTTAAATTCAAGAGTCAATCTTAAATTGAGAGTAAATTATATGGCCTTCCAAATATCGTTTCGATCCCTAACATCACTGGAGAGACATGTATTGCCGAAATCTAGATCTGGTGTACAAAAGAAATATTGACACCGAATTTTTGTGGCACAACATCGTGGCCACAAGTTAACAATTCTTTTTCTGTGACGTATTAAATTTATATTAAGATCCATTTTGTTACATCTTGTGATCAATTTTATTTGGCAATCGCCAATGGCAGTAAGCATGGTTAAAGAACATCAGTTGTTCGATCTGTTAGTCAAATGCGTTTTGTTTAAATATACTTTTTTCACTTTTTTTGTCTTTTGGAAAATGTTGTTTGTGCTGTTTTTAGACCCTTCTACAACGAAATTTGTTTGATATGCACACGTATAGAAATTGCGGTTTTTATCCAACGCAATCATAGGTTTGAAAGTAGTTTTCAATTTAGACTCGTATATATAGGTATATGTATATATACAAAAACAGTTTCTGTCCAAGCGGTGTACAGAATTATATATTAAAAATTAAATACACAAAAAGAGTTTTTAAAGCAGCATTGTCAAGACTATTGTATGACATGTGTCAACTGTAAAGAAAACTACATAGGTCAAACAGGAAGCAGTGTGTGTGAATGGGTCAGGATCCATAAACAGCAAATACGGCAACCCGAGTACAGACAAATTCCGTTGATACGAAACTCACATATGAAAATACAGCAGGATCAAATGGAACACGTATAACAGAGTTGGCTGTTGAAATCAAACATAAAGAGAAGGAAAAAGAAAAAAAAATCACTTTAGGAAGAAATACGACAGGGTTTTTGACGAAGAAGAAATGATACAACAATGCAGTGTAAAGAGATTGACGAATGTGCAAGCAGTAAAATCAGCTTGAACCGAATCAATAACGATCAATTTATCAACAGACACAATAAACAAGTGGAAACAATGGGTTATCAGATGTTTTGGTTAGCAATCAGAAGATTAAGAACCAAGTAGAAATTTTTGAATTAGAAGAATTTACATATGGGGCAATATGCGCAATTGTTATTCCATAGGCCGTAATGGTTACGTTTTCTTCTGTTGCTCAGCCCATATCGTAAACTTGTATATGTATGATGGCTTGTTTCGAAGCTGAGACATTTTTACATATGTGGTTAAATTTTCGGGGTACGAAGTGTGATTCATTTTTCCGTAATTTAGCAAACCCCGGGTATCCTTTTGCGATGTCGCTCCACATGGTAAACAATCCCAATTTTAACACAATAAGTTCTTTGAAATTTTAATACTTCGAACACATTTCCTAGCTCCATGGTTTTTACACATTTATTCTGTGTTCCCTTATTTTCTAAATTAATACTAATGGTTCAGCTCAGTCATTTGTTTATCATAGAAATGTGTCAAATATTTACTACACAGAGATTTTTTGTTTACACGTGACTTTTGTGTTCCTCATTTCAAGGCGCATTAGGGGTATTGTCCCATATGCTATTGACTGCCTGGCTCCAAATTTGATTTACAAGTCAAACAAAGATGTAAGTTCAAGGCTGAAAACCGCATGCATGTTTATTGGATAGTTGTTCAAGATACCGATAAAAAATGATGCAACGTTACTAAAGAGAAACCGGGAACACAAAAGAAATACGAAGAATCAAGATGGATACTAGATGCAACACCAACTAGGGTTGATGAAAAAAATGAGGTCTTGTTGTCAAAGTGTACAGATTTCAACACAAACAGAACTTGAATGTGTACCATTTCAGAAAACTAAGCACACGACAGAAAGAAAGATTGGTAAAGGTGAGGATAACTCCACTCAAACAATTGAACCATGTATTGATAAATCCACTCAGACGATTCAAGAATCTCAAAAGATTGACACAATGGAGAAGCTAGTTGAATGTTTCATGTATGACAAGGGTTGTGCTATCAGTGGTGTTGTTTCATTTATCAGCGTTAATCGGAAAACAAACTACAACTTCGTTTGTCTACGGATGATCCCTTTACATGACAAATCAAAGACAAAGCACTAACAACAAAAAGGGAGAAGAAGATGGAGATGAAGGAGATAATACATAATAAAAAGGTGAAGGAGATGAAGAAGACGAGGTCAAAACATGAGTATGTGAGTCGCATAAAAGGCAAATAAATAAAATACCAAGGTAGTGTGTGTAGGAACAAAAGAACGGTTTAAGTAAAGAAGGTATTTCCAGCAAGTGGCAAAGGTGTCTAAAGTCGTTGATAAAATAAGAAAACGAAATGTTAAGATGATGAACAATGCGCAGAGATTGTTGGAAAATAAAAGTAAAAGTGTTGACAAGCTATTGTTGAGAAAAAGAGAACGATTCAAGACATTGCCTCGGAATGTGGCATACACCTCAGTAACTATACCATTTATATTAGTCATTTCATCTTAAAGAAAAGATAACGAAATTTGCTGGATTTAAGAAAATTTTTTGGAGTTACAGAACATTATAGAATTCAAAGAAATTACAGAGCTCGTTTTATAAAAAGGAGAGGAATGTGCACAACATCGGTACAAGAACAAGCTACACGAAGAGTCCCGAGTGTTCCGAATGGCAAGCTATGGACTGAGGAGTTGTTATAAATTTGCCTAGCTGTACGGACATGATCCTGATGTAAAGGACAACTAACAACTCCAACTGTAGAAGCTATACCGTGCCATTCAAGGAAGTTATAGTTATAAAATAAATATAGTCATTAAGGTTATCTAAAAATAGCACAAAACTCTTTAAAACCCCACGGTAACAACGAAATATAACAATATGGTTAGAAAAGTCATTTAAAAAAAAATGCAAGTAGCTTTTCATTAACATCATACATTTATACAGATTTGAAAATGTAGTTGGAATGCAAATAAATATGGCATGAATCACTGAAAGGGGTGTTACAACATAACGTTTGCTTGTACAGGGAATGCGAAAGTTGTGAAGATTTGTTTCATTTTCAGATTACGTTTTCCTGGTAAATGTAACAAACATTATATTATACTTACTTACGTTCCAATAAGGTTGTGTATTTCAATGCAGGCTAAATTACAGATACAAGTCAGTTTTGTTTTCTTTCTCTTTTTCATGTCACAAGATCTGATTTCTACTTTCACTTTCTTGTAACGCATAGTGAAAGAGTCAAACACGGAAAGAAATATACGTGTTTAATTTTTATAAGTTACTCCAATAAAGGACTACATGTATCAGATCGTCAGATACAGATATTATTGTTTATTATTTAATTAGATTAATAACTGATCAATATAGGAAGTAAATGGTACCCAGCTAAATTTTACATGATAATATAGAGCATCATAGAGAGACACTACATCATGAATACATTACAGATTTTCATGTAATGAATCCAAATTGTGTGTTATAATTTCTAAATAAGTCTTATATGATGAGTAGTCAAGGGTCTGTATGGATGTAATAAAAAGGATAGTGAATAATTAGCTAAAATTACTCAGTGATCAATGGACAAAGGAACTATAGAGAATAATATTGCCAGAAAAAAATCGATAGAGAACAGTGAGGGGCTAAAATATAAAATATACGGATTTTAATATGTTAAAAAAAACCTCCAAAAACATAAAATGGTCCAGAGTACAAAAAGGAAAGACTCATTCATTTGACATTCATTTTTAACATTTTAATTAAACAGTCGTCTGATGAGGGAAGATTTCCCAAAGTATTAAAGTTATTATTCAAATCATTGATGAACGGCTTTCTTTAGTTTTTAAGAATAAAACAGTCTATTGCCATTTCTTACCATAATTCAATTGACTAGGACAGCATATAACGAATGTGATGGGTGTAATAGATATAGAATGATATGGTATGAGTGCCAATGATACAACTCTCCATCCATGTCCCAAATTAAATATAGGTCACACCGAACAACAAGCTGTAAAGGGCCTTAACATTGACTAGTGTTAAATCAAGCAAATAGGAAAAGCAATCGTCTATCCTACATAAAAAAAACGAAAAACGAATTATAATGTTGTTTTTTTTTCTCTCATTATTTTGTTTTAGCTTTACGAACGTACTGTATCTATTTACGTAAGCAATATTTTTAACATTTCAATACTTAATTATATACATGTACAAACATTTACATTAACTTAAATTGTTTAATGTCCAGGGTTACATGGGTATCAAACATTCTTCGAATGAACCCTCCACACAAATCCAAGATAGTCATCGATCTGTGTAGGTGTATTTTAAAATCATCATAATCATAATAATGAAAATATATCACAGCTTTTTTCTCTCCTTCAGCATAAATATGAATTAATAAAGCATTCAAAAAATATATTTATAATTTTAAACATTCAAAATAACAGAACTAAAACAAAGTTCAAAACTGCAACTGTGAATATACTGTGAAAGTACTTTTATTTTTGGGGTACCAATTTTCGTGGTTTTCGTGGATGACTCTATCCACGAATTTAAGTGTCCAACGAAATAAAACAACCATTGTCCAAACCAAGTCAAGAAAGATTCCCATATAGGTTAATTTGACTCAAAGGTTTGACCACTGATACGATCTGAAGAATGTTTTGAATAAAGCTAAATCGAAAATACTTTACCGGTAATAGCAGTCACATAACTACATCTGCATGCAAGATTATACTCATTTAATCTTTAATAACCTAAACTGTACAAATTGATCTTTTAATTTTCATAAAAAATATTTTTGATGATGAAAGTCAGATTTCCGGTATTGATATGCTAGTATGATAAAGTGTTCATTTTATATCCTCATAGTTTTCGTACACGTGGGAAATAATAATTTCATGCTGGGCTTGATTATGATAAAAATCATTTGACAATTTAAGATACGTTTATAGCATTTGTTTATTTTGCTGTTTTCTTTAGGTGACATGTTTATGGCCAAATTAACACCTTGCATGGTCTCTAATCTGTTGATCACTTTATCTTGGGTTAATTAGTGTTGTCACTATGATTTACACGGTTCAATGATTACTTTGCAATTTCCTTCAATCCAGACTATTTGTAACCTTCGTGTCAAAAGGCATAAATTTTTCAATTTTTTTTTTTAAGAAAACTAAAATCCACGAATTTAAAAACCCACGAACATGTAAATGTTGCTCAAACCACGAAAATTGATACCCACGAATTAAAGTACTTTCACAGTATACATCTTACACGTAAATCCGTCTTGTTCGCATTCTGAGTCACAATCAGAAAGTTTTTTTCTACTTTACATGTTTTGGACGAACTGTTCTGCCCTATATCATTTTCAACATTCTTCCCTGGGTCAGATCATTGACAGTACTAGTTCTACATCAGAAATAATTCTGAACAAGCATTGGTTTGTTCATTTAAAAAGTACTAGAACACGCCCGTGAAATCGTTGGTCCGTGACTGAATTTTAGAATTTAACTATGTGTTTAGCCTGGGATCCTGGCTAATCTTGTCAGTCCTTACGACGCGCAGCTAGATTGGGCCGGATCCCAGGCTTTAGTGTGTGAGCCTTATTTTTGACTGGATATTAAGTATTGATATCGTCATCTGATAAAGTCATGCTGATTATAAGATGCACAGTTTTGTCTACTTTTAAAATCTCTCTGTTTGAAACCGTCGGCCTGGAACTTATTAATTATTGGTAATATTGATTATTTGAAAAACAAAAGTGCCTTGAATGGAGTAATTTTTCATCAACAGCATTGTCCAATATTAGTTATAAATAAAGTTGAATTCTTTGATTTGCCATATATGTTGCGTCATGCCGGCTTAGAAATTGAAAACTGTACCTATACGCCTTATTTTAAGTCTATATTATTAGTTGTCGGATTTTCATCTTTTGAAGTCATACTGATTAAAAACTACAATAGGAAACAATGTCATAATGATATAATTCAGTAGTTTCAACCTTGTGATTATGACCCTTGTAAATAGCAAATCGTAAATACACCGTTTGTTGGTGCGCCTGTCAGATGCAGAACGTACAGGCAAGGTATTAGTTAAAGGTGAATATACTATTGGAACTTGTTAATAATTGGCAATATTAATCATGTGGAAAACAAAAGGGTCTGGAGTGGTGTATTTTTTAATCAGCACCATTGTCCTATATACGCTACATATAAGTTGAATTCTTTGATTTGTCGTTTTTACCCCATGAGGGCTAACAAATTGAACCTCGTTATTTTAGCATAAAAGATAATAAATATCAACCGGTTATAAAACAGATTATTTAGGCAGTACCAGAATTCGAATATGAAAAAATCCAATATTTTGTTTCTATTTTTCTTATATATCTTTCCTTCAAGTCTATGTTCATGTACTATGCTTAAGTATTTTTGATATTTTAATTGTCTTTGACCTAAAAGTAGAGGCTCTCAAGAGCCTGTATCGCTCACCTGATTCTACTTGGGTGTTTGAAATCATATAAAAAAATATAAAATTTGCCTAAAAGTAACAACACAACCTCATAAGGATAGGAATATTAAGGCTATGTTTGATTTCATTCAATTCAGTGGTTCTCTAGAAGAAGACTTTTAAATGCATTTCCCATTATGGGTCCTATGTTAAACTAAGTCCCCCAACTGGCGGCCATCTTGGATGATGGATCGGCTACAAAGTAACAAAACTTAGTCAGCACCTCGTAAGGAACATTCATGCCATGTTTGGTTTCATTCCATTCAGTGGTTCACTAAAAGAAGACATTTGTATGTATTTCCTATAGGGTCCTATGTAAAACTAAGTCCCCCGCTGGCGACCATCTTGGATAATAGATCAGCTACAAAGTAACAACACTTGGTTAGCACCTCATAAGGAACATTCATGCCATGTTTGGTTTCATTCCATTCAGTGGTTCTCTAAAAGAAGCCATTTGTATGCATTTCCCATAGGGTTCTGTGTTAAACTAAGTCCCCCGCTGGCGGCCATCTTGGACGATGGATTAGCTACACAGTAACAACACTTGGTCAGCACCTCATAAGGAACATTCATGCCATGTTTGGTTTCATTCCATTTAGTGGTTCTCTAAAAGAGGTAATTTGTATGCATTTCCCATAGGGTTCTATGTTAAACTAAATCCCCCGATGGCGGCCATCTTAGATAATAGATCGGCTACAAAGTAACAACACTTGGTCAGCACCTCATATGGAACATTCATGCTATGTTTGGTTTCATTCCATTCAGTGGTTCTCTAGAAGAAATAAATAAAGTAAAAAGTTAACGACGACGACGGACGACGGACGCAAAGTGGTGAGAAAAGCTCACTTGGCCCTTCGGACAGATTGATTATAGCTCATTGCTATAGCTTAAATATGATATCGGTATTAAAAATGTACTAATAGTTATCAAAGGTACCAAGATTATAGAATCATATTCAAAACAGTTTGGTCCTGGCCATTGATTGGCGACCTAAATTATCCCATTGACTGGGACAGATTATGTGAACGTTTGTCTGTAACGACCATTGCTCACTTCTTACTTATTAAAGAATTTAAACTAAGGGGTCACCAAAGGTTCTTAACGCCTTTAATAATAAAATAATTCGAAAAATTATTCAGGAATAACCTTTATGTTTTGATTTATATTATTAATATAAATCAACACATCGTATTATTCCGGATTCGTTTTTCGAATTGTTTTATTTAGGTGTTGAAAACCTTTGGTGACCCCACATATTCAGTGTCTTTAACAAGTACATAGTGAGCAGTGATTGTTACCGACAAACGTTCACCTAATCTGTCCCAGTCAATGGGATAATTTAGGTCGTCAATCAATGGCCAGGACCACACTGTTTTTAATATGATTCTTATTTAGTACGCCAGACGCGCGTTTCGCCTATGTACTAAAATGTATGCTACATGATTAAAGGTTAACATCTGTCCATAAGAACTATTGTGTTTCTTATATGTACTACTTTCCTTTATGTTCTTTTTTTTTACCGGACCCGATCAGGTGGTCTTATATCTTAAGAAGTCTATCAAAATTATTTTTGCAAAGAATTCCGCTATAGCTGGTGCTAGGGGCTGTCTGACACTTGTAGTTATGTGAGTTTCTTTGTTCGTGTTGTATGCATCAATCATTCAATGTGACTTTGAGATGAAGAACAGCAATAAAAGTGCTGTTTCTTTGCTTTTTGTAGGTGTTTTTTTATGTTGAGCATATACTGTATTAGTTTCATGGATAGATACCCCATATCCTTTGTTTTTTTCTCTCTATTTTATAAATAAGTATGAATAAGTATAGAAGTTAACTTCTTTAAAAATACAGGTGTAAAGTCGAAATCAATTAGAATATGCCCATTTTCTTATTTTGATACTGAGTTTCATTTTCATTGTTTCGTTTAAAACGGAAATCCTGTCTACATGATCTATTTTTTTCATTATACAGTTTTGAAAGATCAATAAGGACATTCATTATGGTAATTATGGGCCATTACATTTTTTATGAAACATTTCCTTCCTCAAAAGTGAAATGATAAATAACAGTATTGTAGAATATATTTTAATTTTGAAATGAAATCTAATTTATAATCTCGCTCTTTACAGCTGCTTACTATAAAATGACAAAACATTACTTTGAAACAGCGTTGTCTCATTAAACCCAAAATGTGCTAATGAGTGTACTGTTCTGACCAAACTGTAATCACACTTGGCAGTTGCTCTTTCAAACATAATGTATAACGTATTTGTGCATTCAATGTATATTCAATGTTCATTCTTCTTGCTTTTTAGTTTTTGGTATCACCTTATTTACAATTAACCGTTGTGAACTCATGTTAAACATGCCTAAATTTCCGATGAATCATCTTGATATGTATCTGCTCCTTTTTCGTTACCCCACGTATCCGATGACGTAGCTGGCGGTAGTTTAGGACAATCATAAATAGTATTCGTGCAAATTTCTTTCTTCACAGGAAAATTTCACTAACATCAATTTCACGTGAATGTAAATGCATGTGAATCTCACGTAAAATTCACATGAATTTCACCTCAAAATTTTTTAGTTAATCATGAAAAATATAAAAAAAAATGGTGTAAATTTCACGTGAAATTCATGTGAAAAATATCACATCAGATTCTTGTGAATCTCAATTTACGTGAAATTCACATGAAAATTTTCACGTGAGTTTCACATGTTTCATGTATAAGCTCAATTGAGGTGAATCTCACGTGAAATTTTTCATGAGAATTTCATGTGAAATCAGTTTGTTTTAGTTTCATGTAAATCTCATTTGAAAATCATGTGAATTTCACATGAAAATCACGAAAATTTTGGGCATGTGAAATTCCCATGAGTTTTTAAAATAGAGTATTTCAAATAACATCTAAATTTTCAAATTTAATCATGAAAAATATAAAAAAAAAATTGGTGTAAATTCACGTGAAATTCATGTGAAAAATATCACATCAGATTCTTGTGAATCTCAATTTACATGAAATTCACATGAAAATTTTCACAGGAGTTTCATGTATACGCTCAATTGAGGTGAATCTCACGTGATATTTTTCATGAGAATTTCATGTGTGATTCATGTGAGCAAATTTTGTCTGTGTAGTATCATTGGTTGATAAAGATTCAAATTATTAGCTTCCTTCATTAATAAATTGAAAATGGAATATGTAAAAAGTCCAAAGAACAGAGAACAGCCGACGGCCAACCATTATTGGTCTTCAACGCAGGGAGAAAAATGTTTCAGACCCTGATGAACCGGAATCATGAATGAACAAGTACTCATGGATATCTGTTGAATAAACGATTGGTTGATACGGATTCAGATAGCTAGATCTGTTATTTTGTACGTCTGTAGAAGAAGAAAGTGATTCAAGATCACTTGTGGTTTGGTGAAATAACATAATCAAACGCATTAACACATTAAACGAACGAAAATACTTTTACTTGGTATTGTATTTCCTTAAATAGTGTTTTGTGTACTATTGTTTGTCTGTTTGTCTGTTTGTCTTTTTCTTTTTTTGCCATGGCATTGTCAATTGTCAGTTGTCAGGTAAGAGATGGTACTTTTCGCCACTCTTGAGTAGATAATGATGGATTCATCACCGATACACATCTCTTGCTATTGGCACATCACCTTTTTGCCAATCTAGAGACTGATTTTTTTGAGTCGCAGCTCTTCATACAAAGTCAGAAATATTTGTGATATGACAAATTAATGTATTTTTTTTCAAGTTGGCACATAATGTTTAGAGATGCATAGGGTAAAAAATATCAATGGAAACATATTTTTTTTTATCTATTGACGTCACAATTACGTCTAAATATAAACTGATTTCTCAAAAACGATGAAAAATACAGAATTTATGCAGTTTTCTATGTTTATTTCCATTGTGGAACCATATTACACAGCAACGAAACAACAAAATAATTGAACAGAAGCTTCTTTATAATAACTTTTGACATAATCTCTCCAAATATTAAGTTGTTTTTAGGGTGCAAACATACTTTTTGAATCTAAAACATACTTCAAATTTGATAAAAAACGAGGAAAATATAAGAAAATATGCAAATTAAGTCATGATTTGTTGCTATGGTAACTTGTTCAATGACAAATTTATTTAGTTTTTCTGAATATCTTGTACCCTAGTCAAGTTTTCAGTAATTTGAGAATATGTATGATGACTTTTAAATCTGCAGTATTTTTTTGGCCAACAAAGGGCCTTATTGCCCTTACTCCAACTATTTGTTTCAACACTCGATTTCGCGGGCACCTTCTCGTTAGTTAAATGCAAACGGTGTAAATGATATTTAAAAGAGGGACGAAAGATACCAAAGGGACAGTCAAACTCATAAATCTAAAACAAACTGACAACGCCATGGCTAAAAATGAAAAAGACAAACAGAAAAACAATAGTACACATGACACAACATAGAAAACTAAAGAATAAACAACACGAACCCCACCAAAAATTAGGGGTGATCTCAGGTGCTCCGGAAGGGTAAGCAGATCCTGCTCCACATGCTGCACCCGTCGTGTTGCTTATGTGATTACAAATCCGGTAAATAGTCTAATTCGGTAGGTCAAATTCATGAAAGGGAAGGGGATTGTAGTTACGACGTGAGGAACATATCCGATATCATTTGTGAAATGGTTATTCCATAACGGTCAACCAACTCGTGATGGCGTCCGTAAAATTTATGAAGGGGTGATTTCAACTTTACCATTTGGAACTCTTGATTTAATAGCTTCCTTGTGAGCAGTAACCCTCTATCAAGAAAATCATGATAGGAAATGCAAGCACGGGAATATCGTATCAATTGAGAGATATATACCCCGTATGCAGGTGCTGCTGGAATGTTGCGACTTAGAAATGGAAAGTTCACAATTGGAAAGATGAAATCATCTCTTTTGTCGTAAAGTTTTGTCTTCAACCGACCCTCATTGTCAATTTCTAGATGTATATAATTTCGAGTTGATTTCGATACATAAACTTCATAACTCTGCTTAGTATAGTTAATATGTGCATGGCGCTTTAATTTTTTTTATCAAGTACTTGAACATGAACAACATATATACTTAATTGAAATAAATTGATAAATATATCAATCCTTTTTTTGAATGTATGTTTTGAAAATCATCTAATTATTTAAAGTAAAATACGATGTATGTTTTGAGAAAAAAGTGTTCATGTGAAATCTTTGATACGTCCAGACTCTCTGAGGACACGTCTAATTTCCTGAACGTTGTTTTAGTCAAACACGCCAAACCAACTGACTCTTCGGGAGCATCTGATATAACGTCGTTTTTTTTTATTTATTGTGTAAAGATTAAATGAAATGCAATCAAAACCCTATGATAGTACTGAATTGATATCTTAATCGTCCATGACTTATCATTACTTATTTGATACATAAAATATCAAGAAATTTATCAATGTATTTTTAATATGCTCAAATATTTAAGTTACAAAAATTACATAACATTTGCAGAGTGTTGGAATCTAATATCTGTTCAAAAAGTATAGTAATGTCATTGTTAAAGTCAACTTTAAAAATTAGAGTTACATGTATCTTCCTTTGTCTAGATATGTCTAAGCTTTCTATGCAATGCAATATTCAATGTTATTCTCATTGGTGATTTCAAACAATCTAACCTTCAGTGCTTACAAGCACTTTAATTGATATAGCTAGTTGACCGAATAATTTGGACTACAATTGTTGATTATGTCAAGTTCCGTAAATTCATAACATAATATGTTGAATCACGTGTTCTATTTGAGGCCTAAATTATAGACAGATTTGGAAGAACCGTTATTTTTTTTAAAGTTCATTTCTGAACTTCCTGATAGGCCTTATTTAAACTTGTTATTCAAACGGTGTTTTACACTACGTGAGTTGGTTGCTTTCATCCATTAAGTCCGGTAAGTTCAGCAAATATTTCGGGGACTTTAAGAATAGACTGATAATATGATTGAATGATCCAGTTTGATCTCAACAAGCATCTTAAATACTCAACCAATGTTGTTCTAAAAATAAAAAAAAAAAAACAGAAATATATACATTTTGTTTACCTAAATCGTTTGCATTAGACTTTGTGGTTGTGCTTGTTATTCTTCTTGTACTTATCTCAACAGTTGAGTCCTTTCCTCTGAACGTAAATGATTTCGTTATAGCTAGCCAGATTGTGATTTCTGAAATGACTTTTATTTAAAGAGGCATTAGCTTCGAGATATAAAAAACAATTAAATATGATGCAAGTGAAATAATGAATTAACAATTCACTTTAGGCAGCCAGTTTGATTTAATTTATTTGCTCAACTGTTGTTTTTTTATTTGGTCGGATTGTTGTCTCTTTGACACATTCCCCATTTCCATTCTCAATTTTAACCTATAATAAGAAATCAAACGCACTTAGAAAATCAAATTGCATGTGTTCCCTATCTATTTATATCTCTATTTACGTTAATATCGGGTGTTATGACCGTCGGTTGTCGTCAGATAGTGAATTAATTTTTTTTCATATGGCGTCCAGACTAAAGTACAAACTAAATGTTGATACACATTATCGACTCCATTCATTTCTAATTATTATTGTCGACTTTTTTGTAGTTTGGATATTATGTACATTTCAATTTGTTATGAATCAAATATGAGAATTTGAGTCAAATAGGTGAAAACAAATTTGACAGCAAATGACCTTTTTAATAGCAGTATACGCATATGTATACGTGATTATACAGAACCTATAAAAAAGTTATCAAAGATACAAGGATCATAATTTAATACGTCAGACGCGCGTTTCGTCTACACAAGACTCACCGGTGACGATCAGATCAAAATAGTTAGTCAGCCAAACAAATACAAAGTTGAAGAGCATTGAGGAACCACATTCCAAAAGATTGTGTCAAATACGGCCAAGGTTATTTATTTCTGAAATAAGAAAATCCATTGTTTTAGTATTTACCATACGTGGAAGGACAAAAAGTTATGAAAAAAAAATAAAATATTATATAAGTGGAACATTTTTTATCTGTACTGATATAAAGTCCTTCTTAAATCAAGGAAATAATGATATTTACCTGAAACTTCTTCTGTAGAACTTTGCTGCATGGTTATGCACCCAAATTCGTGATGACATCTTTGAAACACACAAAGTAGGATTCAACTTTTTTGGTAAAATAGATTTTCATGCGTTTATTTTTATTTATGCTACAACTAGTTGTGTTTATTTCCTGAATATAGTAACACAGCTATATTTTGTGCAATGTCAATTTCATCATGGAACACTTTTTCCACATTCAGGGTTTCATTAAGGGATGAAAATATTTTGAAATTTGTGTTTTAATTTAAAGAGCTATCATTTTTTTTATCTGAGTTGCAGTATTAAAACAATATTAGGTCAAATATCAACTTTTTGTACTCGACGCAAAACTAGGGAAGGGTTCGGTAGAACATCGCCCTTCCCCAGTTTTTCAGCTTCCTACAAAATACTTTTCTGACTTTGACCTAATATTGTATATTTACTTTCATCAGGTGCACCATTTACATCGGATTGTCTAGATAAGGCGATACTGCACAGATTGCTTAATTCATTTTTTTTTTATTCTAGGGCAGACTGTTACAGTACATAAATCGTCAAGACCATCTGTTCATTTTTGAAAACATAAGATTTTTGCACGGATTTTTGAACGTATGCATTTGTTTTAACATGACTAATATTACATAAGCCTTATCAGCCTGGTACCTTGCGAGTTTTTAAATCATCTTGTTCGGTGCCAAAGTTGGTTGACGTTTTGTACCTGATGCTGTCATTAACCCCTCTAACCAAATATCATTGATACTTTTTATTCAACACCTTCACTGTTTATAAAATTTTAAATAAAGTAGAAGACGTTATATATCTCCAGGCATAGGAACAACTCTTGTTTTATCATATTTTTTATGCACTGTTCTACTTTAAGTTATTATTTCACCAATCTATTGCTATCTAACAAGTTTAGCCCCGCAATAGTATATATGAGCCTGTAATTCTGTGTTTGACGTTTCTTGTTGTATATTCTTTTTTGTGTTTCGTTCATTATTTTGTACATAAATCAGACCAAAAGTTTTCTCGTTTGAATTGTTTTACATTTTTCATTTCAGTGCTTTGATAGCTGCCTATGCTGTATAATTTCAATTCATTATTGAAGGCCGTACGGTGACCTATAGTTCTTGATTTATTTCTATGTGATTTAGTCTTTTGTGGATAGTTGTTTAATGGGCAATCATAATTACGAAATCTTCTTTTCATATCAGAATGGAGATTAAATGCACCGGGGCTATGTACTATGTTAGCGGTGAACATTTGTTCTTGCAAAAACTAAATACCAACACTTACTTTTCATTGTCAGAACATGAACATTGGTATGCGCATTTGGTACCATAAAAGTTTTCATCACATTTCCGTTCACAGTGTATTCCCCAGTAACCAATTGGACAAGCTGGAAGAGTTTTAAGACAAAATAAAACGAAACACAACTTTGATAGTATTAATAATGTAATAGTAACGAATGTATAAAAAAATATTTCCCTTTAGATACAAAGACAAATCTTCTTTTTGAAATTGACAGTTATTGACCATTCGTTTCATGTGTTTGAGCTTTTTATTATGAATTTCCGTTTTGCTTTTTTTTTGTGATTTTATATTTGATGTTGAAGAGAGTTTGAAGACTGCCTTTGAATATGCCTTTAATACATTTTCAGGTTTTTTTTTAGCTTTTAGATTTTAACATTTAATATTTACAAGTTCGTCCATCTTAACTATGCTGCTACTCTGTTTCAAAATGACTGTACAATAAGGGAAATAAAAAGGTGTGTCCTTGTTTTTAAGATATTACACAGCCACTATTGCATAGGTACTATTTCTGTACCAAAAATCTGTAGTGCTGAAAATTAACTTTTAATATTCAGTACAATTTTGTTACCTTAAGATTATTGTAATATTTAGGTTACAATTATTTTACAGTACTTGATTTGTACTTGAAATCTTAGTACTACAGATTTTTGGTTACACCGTTACATTTTCAGCAGTTTGTCTATTTCAAATCTCTAAAAATTTGATTTTCAAACATGGAATATTGCGATCATTGTTGGTATTATTTCTGTATTAATTTTTTTAGTACAAATCAAGTACTTAGAAAAACAGGTACCTTAATATTACAATAATTTGAACGTAAAGGAATAGTACTAAATATTAAAGGTAAATTTCCAGTACTACAGATTTTTAGTACAGAAATAGTACCTATGCAAAAGTAGCAGTGTAGCCACTAAAAATTAGACGGGAAATGAATTCCTATTTGTTTTTAACATTTAACATTGGTACCTTTTTTCTTTCAATACTATGAAAAAAAACCAAAAGATTTTTATAACATTTATGAAAAATCTGTTATTTTAATTATGTGCATTAAAATTATGAAACGAAAAGTAGGGGTGAGGAGGCAACATTTAGAATGACACCACATGGATAAAACCTTGGAATATTTGTCAAAAGATAAAGATAAAAAGCGATCATCCTTAGCATTCCCTAGACAATGAATTAAAATTCAAAGAGAGAATTCACTTCATAATGAACCCCACAGCAAAGGTAATCAAAAAGTTGTGGTTTTAAACGTAAATGGTGTCCAACAAATTAGCAAAAAATAAGTGTTACTTTATAAACATTCCAAAGAGTTATATAAAGATACGTACGTTCACATGATCCATTTTTTAACTGATGGTTGAGAGGGCATGCTTCTGTTCCAGTATAACTTGGAAATATATATTACATTATTAAAATATTATATCTATATATTATATATTTAAAATTAGATATGTACTTCTTTGTTTGTTAAACGATCAACTAGTTCGGAATCCGTACTTTTTTGGCGGAAGAATTTTAAATACATGAATATATGAAAGTGTGACTCCAAATTCTTTGAAAATTTCTTGAATTTTGTTATTTTTCGTAAGAACATCGATCAAAATAGTTTGTTAATTGTTCGGCAAACTCCAAAGCGATGTTTGATTCATTGCAAAACTGCAACTTTTTCTGTACAGTATAATATTGTTTGTTTTTAGATTGTTACACAGTGATGACTGATGTACCCATATTTTGACTATTTTACCTATTATGTCGGTTTTGTGCACGTATCGTTGTGAAAATAATGGAATTTGATGCGACTGGCATACAAGTGAGAGGTTTAGCGCTATATCAAACAGGTTCAATCCACAGTTATCTACATTCTTAACCGATGTAAGATTTGCTATAAAAGCTTTAGTTTTGGAGATATAAGCCAAAAACTGCATTTAACTACTATGTTATATTTTTAGCCATGGCGGCCATGTATGTCAATGGATGAAAATTTCGGAAACAGTTTATAAACTAGATACCATTAGGAACATTTAGATCAAGCTTGATGGTATTTGGCCCAGTAGTTCCAAAGAAGAAGATTTTTCAAATAGTTTACGACGACAGACGACGTCGACAGACGACGGACGCCAAGTGATAGCATAAGCTGACATGAGACCCTTCGGGCCCCGGTGAGCTCAAAAAAGAAAAAGGGTCATCAGCTTTCGAAATATACGAAAAATACGACATACCTAAAAGATGCACAATTTTATTTGCTAAAAACAATTGCCATTAATTGAACAAACAATGTTTCATCACGAAAGTTATAAAGATTGCACAACGATTGTTCTTGGACAACTGTAAGGTCTTTCAAATAACAAATAACTTCTAAATAATAAAGTGTCATCAGAAAACACTTTAAAAAAGACTAAGACAACAAAACAAAGGAAACTGATTCAAGGATCAAGATGGTCACTTGAAAATCAAAATTAGATCAGGTACTCTAGCTTAAACAAACTTCTCCTTTTTCACACACCATCCATGTTGATTTTGTCAAAAAAATTATATCTGTTAATAAGGTATTTAAACTCAAAGTTTTGTTCCGTGAACACGACAAGAGAAAATCAACAATAATACGCACTTTTGTATTTTTTAAATACAAAGTTTAGTCTTTTTGGGTATTTCTTCGCAAAAAATACTTCATAGCGACATCTAGAAGTAAAAGAAATAATTTCAAACTCATTGAACTAAAAAAAAACCCATCACGGTAATAATATGTGTTTAAGTTAGTGGTTTCATCAGTGAACACGAATACTACATTTGTCTAATATTACATATTTGCATCGGATGTTCTTTTCCGAATTCTTTAAATTGGTTCAAATCTGCAAAAAATATTAGAATAGCATGATTATGAGTTCTTGTTATCTAAATTTAGATGAGCTGAGGAACTGCGTATCTCAAATTTGAGCGTTACAACTGGTGGTAAATCCAGAGGAACCCTCAGAAACACACAATACTATAGGGTTATTGCATGAATATTGGGGAATATTGTCCCGAGTAGATTTTTATATTGCAAGAGCTTGTGGGTGCAATATATTTTCTTCGAGGGACAGTATTCCACAATAGTCATGCAATAACCCTTTTATTGTATAGCAATATAATATTTGAAAGTAAAAATTGGTTTAAACTAAGATTTTAACGTTGATGACAACATGAATTTTGAAGATTTATTGCACTAGTGCAATATTAGAATTCATTGCACGTTAACTTTTTGTTACGGTCTGTGGGAAATATTATATTGCTATACATTAATAATTATCAGTGTTTAATTTCATTCACTGATAAATTCATTGCCTTACTTTTGCAGTCAACTTACCACTTTAACACTAATATCATCAAAGTAGGATACTGTATAGTTAGTATCATTAAGATTCAAAAATGGAAAACTTTGTTAAAACTAATTATATATAAACTATCAAAATTACAAAATATAATATTACCTTAAACCTAAGACTAACGAGATTGCTATTCGTATCCATACATCAAGGTTCATCATTTTTAATCTTTGCAATATTGATGATGAATGAATATTTTAACATAAACGAGGAAGTCATTGTAGTAATTGATTGTTAAGAGCATAGATCATAGAATGTTTTCGGAAATTGAGTGAAGTGATACTTGTTATGATAGTGTGGACAATATTAAACAGAATTGAACTCAGTACTGAAAACAATTTGAAATCAATTAGGAGCGGATCCATCCATTGATGAGGGGGATGGGTGTTACCAACCCATGATAAAAAAGTGTGTGTTTCAAACCATATGTCCCATTAAAATGCATTGATCGTCCACAAAAGGGGGTTCTAACCCCTTGAACCACCACTGTCAATTATGAACTGAATTTTGAAAAATATGACCAAACTCACCAGGGATTATTTTCTTGGATTATCGTTCGTTTAACGATTGTGTGTTAATAGAGGTCGGTCATTTAAAGACGTATCAACCGTATCATATACGTTGACGTATCTGCATCTGCAGATATATCAAAATATATTATGTGAGCTTATTAATAAGACCGTAATTCATTTAAAAAACTAATTGGAATCTCTTCGAAAAAAATCAAACATACACTTTCAATATTTGTGATAGTGGTGTTTTGTAAAAAAAATTAAGGGGTTCTATCAACTACTTTTACATGCCCTTAAAAAGGAGCCAATGTAGGGCAGGTACACGAACATCGTACACAATCCTTTAATAATCCAGTTAAAAGATCTTATATGAATAAACACAAAAAAAATTAAATGTACTTCTTATATACATGTAAGGAACTTTGAATATTGTTCCTTTGCGATTTTATCATAAAAGGTAATAGAAAGTACTGAGTATCACTCTATTTGTCAATCAACAATTAACAATTTGTCAATGCTACGTGAGCACAAGTTCATAAACAAACAAACGATTTTACCGTATTCACTCCTATCATGCCTGTAAATTGTTCCAACTATCCGGAATATCTTTAAAAGAAGGGTTAGATATTCCGTTTTGTAAATTTCTGCATTAGAAATTAACTGCCCATTTGCATTATTGAAAGTACATAAAATTAAAGCTCGGGATCATATACTGTTTTTTGGTATATATCTGCAGATGCGGATACGTCAACGTATACGATACGATTGATACGTTTGTAAATGACCGATCTCTAATAGCACTACAAATGTACCTTTGTCTCAAAAAATAAAGTATCTATGTGCGAAAAAAAAAACTGAGATCTATTAATTGATAATATGATGCAAATCGTTGAGACGGTCAATATCTAGGTTTATCAAGCAGCAAAGTAATAGAACAAGGAGTAATAAACTTTGTGTTTTCTTCTTATCTTACATTTGTATACCACTTATTTTTAATTCGAAAATACAAAGAAACTGATTCTATACTAAACAAGGTACTATCATTTATCTTTATGAAGACTAATCATTTGAAATGCATATCAGATGCATACGGATAAATCAGAATCCGAGTGATGCTTATATAACTGGTATCCAAAGCAAACTAGTTAGAAGTTAGACATAAAGTCAAACTTCTGACACCTTACTCCAAGGGGTTATTCGTGTTTTGAGGGACAATCATGTCATCGGTAACAAACGCTATTTCGATGTCTTTTTCAATGGGAGTAAATCGTAGCTCTATGGTCCGCAAATATCAAAATCATCAAAAGAACCTTTAGAGCTACGTTTTCGCAGCTAATACACTTTATCCCCGGCTTAGTATATATCTAGGATTTTGATTGGTCAACGTTGCTGACCATTATCTGAATATCCCGGGGAACTTCACGCAAGTTTTCCTTAGTTCAATGATTGCTCCTTGTGAAATATTGAATTCTGTAGAGTATCCATGATGTTTGTAATTAAATATTCAATTCATTAACGATTTTGTCCTATTATGCCGATCATTTACACTCATTTCATTAAATGCATCACTTGACTGCCACATTTTCAAGGAATGGGACTACTGACCTAGCTATGCAAATTACCCACGTTGACCTCACACCATCTATGGCGTAACGCTCACAACATTGAGCGCCAAATTTGACTCAACCCAGTTTCTCTGTCTCCGTATTAAAAACGTCATATATTTGAATACCTGTAGGGTTCAACAAAAGGTAGTACCCTACACCCCGTAAAAAATTTAAAATAAACTTTTTTAGATAAAGAAAAAAACGTTGTTTTTGCGTTACACTTTGTACCTGAATTTCCAAAAAAACCTCACCCGATTCGGACTAAGACCGGGGATAAATTCGTTATATACGCCTCATGATGTACTGGGGTACTTCAGGGTGTTGAAATATCCACATATACGGATATGAACGTACATAACTTATAGTATTCCTGGTTTAATTGGGAAGTTCCGAACAAACCCTCTATATGGTGTTCATATCTGTATAGAGGAATAATCCTTTTATAGAGGAATAAAAGTATCACTCAATAGAGGGATATTTTTTGTAGACTGGATTTAAAGCAAAATAGGGCAGAATGGCACCACATAGAGGGTTTGTTCCCAACCTGTTTAAGGGATACCCTACACTTTGAAATAAATAAAATTGTAATTTATTGACGAGTTTTCTAACATGCTTAAAATGTTACTTTGCGTGTCTGCCCCAAAGAGATCCTCCTCTGTTTCGAGGAATGTCAACGTTAGGAATTCCGGGCGTAAGCGTCAACACTCATATTGTTAGTTTAGTTAGTTTGGTTTGATTACTGTCTTCATGACAATAATAAACATATCCTTATATCTATTTTATTATGTATAGAAAGCATTAACACATGATATTTTATTGACTCAAGTGAAAAGTTGTATTTCTGTAAGAACGCATCTAAAGATTTAGGACTTTTCTGTCCATGTTGTTTGTTTCGGGGAATTCTGCAAATCTAAATTTTGTTTGTCTAGTATTCAACTTCCACCTGTACTTTGTTTTTATTCAGTAATCATTTGCTGCAATGAAATCTACAATCATTTGCTGTAATGAAATCTACAATCATTTGCTGCAATGAAATCTACAATTTTATATCATGAATAACCAATAGACATTCTCTTAACCATAAATAATGTTGAATATCATTTTCAAATTACCCTAAAAAAAAAAAAAAAAACAGAAGAGAGGAGGTTTAAATCTGTAAAAGTCTTTTCATAAACAAACTTATGGTTCTTTGTTAAACTTTTTATTTTAGTTAGTGTCTCATATCATGACTGAACTTAATTTTTGTCTTCTATATATTGATTGATTGATTGTTGCTTAACATCTAGTGGCAAATATTCCATGAATTTGCCAATCTTTACAATGAAATTTCTGTAATTTTAAGATATAGGAATAATATAATCCACATGAAAACAAAACGTACGACAGCAGGTTTTAGTTATTTGCATAGTCCACGTTTTCAGAAAAGCAATATTATGAGGCAAACTTGTCATATATTTAACTGGCTCTAAAAGTACAAATACAGTAAATAAGACACGGTTACTGTGTATGTGGCTGTTATAGTTCAGCTCTGTAAAATAAAGTATATATTTCGAAAACAAACTATGGCTTACATAAATGATTTCTTATATAAACTCTAGAAATATAAGTTCTTGTACAAACCTAAGTATGCATCAAAGATAACTTACATTTTGCTATATCACATATAAGTTTAACAATTTTTTGCAATGACAACTTAAAGTTTAACATTGTTTTCCATTTACGCTAATCATGTACTAAAGTACCTTAAATTTAGGCCTTTGTTCATAAGTGTACAATTGTAATTGAACCTACTTTGATAACGGGTTTATACAACATGCAAATAATGGTATTAAAAAACCCAGTTTGTTTCTTTGACAATATGAAATACGGAGAATGGTAAGATTGCAAATGATACAACTGTTCAACGAAGTTCAAATCAAGTGGACGTAAGTAATTATGGGACATTATACGGCCTTTGACAACGAGAAGAACCAATTGGGCGTTTACACATTTCTGTGCTTTCAACATCAATTATTTACTAGTTATTTATTATTCAGTGTTTGAGACTATCACTGACTTCGATATAGTTTAAGTATGGAAAGACGCAGTGGGTGTACTCACTGGATGTCAGTTTTTTTATTATTATTACAGTTGTCGAGAGAGAGAGATCCTTAACTAGTAAGGTCATGTCAGTAATGATTGAAAGCAACACAAAAAACTCGTCATACATTTTCAATTCAAATCTGAAATATTAATTTGCCTTTCGATTATCAGCAATATTGTGCAAAATGTGTACATAAGCACAGCATTGTTTTATATATAGTATTTCACAATTATGTATTAAAAAAAAAGTACCTCAGATCCTGACATAACTTTTTATGTCTGTCCAAATCAGACTTTTGACATTTTGCACTACAGTATGGAGTTGAACATCTGCTGCACTGGATTATACCTGTATGTAACATACACATTTTGTATACATATGAAAAATAAATGTATCAGTACAATAAAGACCATATGTTAGGTACAAATTAGTTAAAAACTACTGAAAAAAAAACCAACTGATTAACTTACAACACTTTTCACGAACAGCAGAAGATTTTAACACGACGGGTGCCACATATGGAGCAGGATTATGATCTGCGTACCCTTCAATTCAGTATATATGCTGGTCTATTTAAAGGAAATACTATCTAAAGGTGTAATACTGTGTATTATTTTTATTTTCATGATACCTAAATTTTGTATACACACATTTTCGTCGATTGCAGAAAACTTGCATTTTCATTGATACTTGATTTCATGGTTTTATCAAAGTCTGCAACATTTTTCTTTTCAAAATTTGTAATGTGTTGAATATTTAGATTCATGATTTTGTTGTAACAACAAAATCCACGAAAATTGTTATCCAACAAAGGTCCCTACAATATTTACCCAAGTTATACATGTAATTATCATTAATAACAGACATTTTAATTAGTTTTATGCAGCTATATATAATTGGATACTTACATATAATAATGTATCTACATATTAAGACCCACCAGTGACGCTAAGATCATAAAAGTTAAAAAGCCAAACAAGTAAAATATTGAAGAGCATTGAGGACCCAAAATTCTCAAAAAGTTGTGCCAAATACGAGTAAGGTAATCAATGCCTGGGATAAGAACATTCAAGGTATTTCGAATAATCTATACTTTTGCAAACAGTAAATTTATAAAAAGACCACATTATTAATATTCATGTCAACACCGAAGAACTGACTACTGGGCTGGTGTTACCCCGGGACAAAACGTCCACCATCACTGGCATCGAACTGAACACACATTAAACAAGATATATTTTGATAAGCAGGGTGACCTCTTTTGTCCATCAAACAATTCATATAAAAAGACATAAAGACCAAGTTTCAGTGAACCGAATAATAGTCTACCAAACATAATGTAAAAGAGGGACGAAAGATACCAAAGGGACAGTCAAAAACCATTGTAAAAGTATCAAACGCCATTGGCATCTACTTTCCTTATATCATTAGAATTATTTCTTCATTTCATATACAATATACATGTACCTGTTGTAGAGTACACACTACAAGGTCTTGGATCTTCTGTTTTTGCTCTTAAAACATACTCTCTCGAACCTAATATAGATGCAAACAAATAAAGAAACATAAAATAATGTTCTTTTCGTCACTAACACACGATGCTCATAACAGCCCGAATCGTTTACCTGAAATTATTTTGTGCACATTGATTATGTTGCTGATCAATGTAAATAAATGTGGGGTTAAACTGGGATTTAAAACATTCTCTCTCTATTTATATCATAGTTTCTGATAAAATACAAAATTAAATGGTAAAAAGTATCTTTCAAGGACAATAACTCCTATAAGGAGTAATTAAAACCATTCGGTTATGTTTGAGTTGATTTTTTTACTTTGTTGAACAATTTAGTTGTAATTTATAGTTTCTGTCATCTGTAATAGTTCTAGCGAACAACTAAAAAAATACTATTTTTAAATAGTAAAAAATCTTTATTCAATGTCAATTTCTCCTATAAAGGATTCATTGAATAATTCTATTCTTGAGATTTTTACACTATGTAAAACGAAACAGATTTGCTTAACATGTTTCCTATTAAAAGTTTGTCTTCATCTTTTATATGTAAGATGATAACTATAAACTGTAAAAAGTTCATAAACATTTATTTTATTATTATTTCGTAGACAATTACTGCAAAGGAGTTGGATTCCCGTCTCAAATTGTTTATTCTTAGTAATTAAAGGTAAGTTGTATTTGATGATTATCAACCATATTTAAAGGTGGAGAGTGAACATTTTGTTAAGTCGACGAAATTGACATTGAAACGATCCGGCGTATCGAGTTTTGATGGCCACAATAGGCAGATCAGACGTATTTTGACTTCTCTCCTGACTACTTTTATTGGGATTAAATCGTACCTTTTACCTGGCTTAACCGAACTTAAGATATATTTCGGAACTTCCTTCGAAAAAATACTTGTCTAATATAAAATTTAAAACTTTGTATTTGTTAACTCTCATCTCTGTTCATATTATCAGCCGCCTGTTAATATAACCACAGTCTGCAAGAACTCCTTCTACGTTTGAAAAAGAAGCAACACTCGTCATGCAATACTCATTATTGGATTTGTTATTCATACCGTCGACAGGTTTTGGATTCACACTGGCAGTTATCATCTGTTAAACTTGTTCAACTTGATGACAACAGTTGTTGACCAAGCTTCCTTTGAAATCAGTCCAAATGACTTGATGTTTATGAGTAAATCTTCAATAAACTCACTTTGAGCATATTTAAAGGAAAATTGTTTCAGGCGGTCACCTTCTGTCAATGACTGAATATATGCCTCTTTAGACTCGATTTTCTCCTCGAGATTTTTGCCTCCTATGAAACTTTGCAAATCAGATGCGTGATTCTGTAGATATGAAATGTTAGTTTGTAACACTGCTATCCTTTCAGATTTTCTTGTATTTCTTTTAACAGACCCTCAATTTTGATATTCATATCACATTCAGCATTTCATAACTGTTCAATTATTCCTTTTTCTAGTTTATCAATATGGCTGTTTATTCTTTTACGAAGTCGTTCAAGTACATCATTAATGTTTTGTCGCTGTTCTTTTATTTTTGAAAGATTTGTTTGTCTGTCTTGAACTATGTTATCAAAGTTGTTTTTCATGCCTTCTAACGAGTTTTGCAAAGTATCCAACAAACCACTATATTGAGAAGTTTTTGCCATTTCATCAATAGGTAACATTCCGGTACAATCTTTGTGACTCGTTGAAATACATAAAAGACAACAAAGTTGATCATGATGTGGACAGTATATTTGAAGAGTTTTTTCGTGTTCCGTGCAGTGTTGCTTTATACCTGAAATATCTGTGGGCAATTTGCTAAAGTCCGCAATTGATTTACCGCCATGATGTCGACTTGGTTTAGAAAAACTGTGATGACTGCTACATTCATCACAAAGACCATCGTCACATTCTGGACACCAGAAATCTGCAGTTTTCATGATATGTTGAGCGTCACATATTCCACACAATACTTTTGCTGGAGTGTCCATTAGACCTACAAATAAATAACATATCAATTCATTATCCTTGTTACACTACCTTATAATTTATGTGTATGTCTACCCAACAAAAGTGCCAATGGTGAATGAATTTAAAACTGAAAGTCTTTAACATCAAGGTTTTCCGGCTACAGATAATTCACACTTTAACGTTACTCCATGAAAATAAGGTCAAAGTCATACGAATTTGCATGATATACTTGCCACAAATCCTCTGAAGCAGTTCTTCATATACGACCTGTGTCGGGCTATAGGGGTGTCTCGGGGTGTCGGACTAATAGGGGATAGAGCTACTGGGAAGTCGGACTATTTGGTGTAGTATTAAATGGGTGTCAGACTAATTGGATGTCGGACTATTCGGATGTTGGACTAATGGGCTGTTGTACTATAAGGGCGTCGGTCTAACAAGGTGTGTCATTATTGCTGACATGTGTCGGACTGATGGGATGTCCGACCAATAATATATCAGAATAGGGGGCAACCCTGTTATGTGTTGTGTTGTTGTTTTATTTTTCAAAATTTACTACGTAATATGCATATACCTTCTTCTCTTTATGATTTTTCTTTATGAGGGAGCTACCATTTGATTTTTATGGGGGGGGGGGGGGGGGGGGGGGGGGGGCTAGGATGAAAAATTTTGTCCTGCCTTTTTTTTTTAGCTGTAATCTCTGTCCTGCCCTTTTATTTTTCACTCTGTTCGGTCCTGCCTTTTTTTTTAAAGTTTATCCTGACTTTTTTTTACCTAAATTGTCGTCCTGAATTTTTTTTTTGCAAGTGTCTCATCCTGCCCTTTTTTTTACTCAAAACTCCTGTCCTGCCTATTTTTTTCAAATTTCATCCTAGCCCCCCCCATAAAAATCAAATGGTAGCTCCCTAATATGACAAATTTTAGCAAATACAAATCGGTCAACGTACAGAGAGCTATTCATGGTACGCCCATATATAATTAGCACGTCCAATTAAACAGTATTTGATTGGCTCATGACTAACTCTGTTCAATAAAGAAATGAATGATTAGCTAGTATAAATAAGTTCATCATCGTGGTTATAAGTCGAGTTATCTCGCCTCCCACCGTTTTGATACTCCGCAATATTATTTCTGTAATAACAAATTATTAGTACTATTTTAAATGTTTAATCTCTTAGTATGATGATAAATTAGATAGAAAATATATTATACGCAGGCAACACACCAACCAATTAAGGCGAATTGCATGATACATAATAGAGGTGATTGTGTTTGATTATACCAAAGTTACTAACATACTTTTGTAATTTTGAAAACTGGAAATTATCCTTCAAATCAAATTAGCCATGTAATAGAAAATACCAACTTGATTGGTAAATAGAAGTCAAAAAGACAACAAAATCAGATAAATATTCAAAACGAAAGAATACAGTTTTTATTTTATTTTAGAGTACTATATTGTTATTGTTATGAATGTGACAATCATACAGTATCATTTTAACAAAAATAGATACTTAAATTTTCAAAAATCCATAAAGAAGGACAATTGTAAATGAAAGTTGAAGTACACAAATCAAACAGTGGTGAAATCAAGGAGTCACCAAGGTTCGCTTGGATATTACACTATTTTGTGTGAAAACTGCACTAGATTTTTATGCTGACAGTGTATTAATACCAGGATCCGTTTTAGATAAAGTGAATATCGCAAACTGCATATCACTATAAAAACTAAGAGTGGGCTTCTACAGATTTCCATCTCGCGGAATGATATGACCCCCTCTCATTTTATAGGACGCCAATATCAGCATTGCATCGACCCGCAATTCTGATAAACAATTTCCCGTTTATGTTGTATCACCAATGCAAACTAAGGGTTATCAATATGTATTGAGATAATGAAATATGATTTGCCATAATGTACACAATGATTTATCTGATTTGTTAAATTAGAGTCATATCTGGAATATGTATTATTTGTTATGTTGACAATCATACAAATATTATAAAATTATAATGATCATGGTAATAGAAAAACGAATTCAGTAAGAAAACAGTACCAAAATTTTATCTATCTTTACACAAAGTGACCATGATTTTAGACTTATAATAACTGTCAACCGTTCATCAAGGGCATCATTATTTTTTCAGGGTAATTTTCGAGCAAAGTAGACGAACATGTAATATATGATTTTGAAAATTGTCTTATTTCTGAACCAATAATATGCCCGACCAATTATACACGCGATGAAATGTGTTACCATGTTTCATTAACCATAATGGGCTTAATCTATTATATATGACTGGTAAATTATTAAATCAGGGATTTCGATACCACAATTTACTTATATAATTCACTTAAAACAAATTTCAAGTTCTTCCATGGAAATAAACATTTGGTTTGATTGTACTTGTAGAAAAAAAAATATTTCATACGAGACAGACCATCCTCATTTTTATTGGGATGTTGTTTCGCGTGTCTGGAACTTGACTGAGAAACGATCTATAATTAGATCTTTGAATAATGTTTTCAATTGATATATGTTATCAATAAATTTAACTGAATGTTATTGTTATAAAGATATGCACATTCAAGGATCTACAATCTATCAATACCTGTACTTAATTTATTTCACTTGACGGGGCGGAGTTTAACCGGTTCGCTCACAATAAACCAGTCCATCTATAGATAGGTGTATTAGGATAAACTCATCAATGAAGTGTCCAGTAATTCTTTTGTAAATTCCTTTGATGACACTGATAGGTGATTAGAAATCAGTAATAATTATGACGGCAATCATCCTTATCACACACATCTTCAAATAGACTGTCCTTATGCAAATTAAAACCTGGCTCCGCCCGATCAGTTGAAATAACATTGGTAATACTATTGATGTTTAGTTAAGGGAGCTACCATTTTATTTTTATGGGAGTGCTAGGTGCATTTCAACAAATAATTGTCATTCGTATGGGAACCAGATGTGCATCTTTTCTAAACGTCTTGATTCTTCATTAAGTATTAAACTAATAAAAAAGGCAGAATCAAAGAGAATGAAAAATAAAAAGGAGATTAAGATTAAAAGTGAAAAAATGCAGGACAAAACTGTTCTTCGTCTCCAATCTGATGTTCAATTTAACTTTTTAATCTCACTGGGTGCGAAGTGTTCAGCAAAAAAATGATTTGCCTCGTAAATTCTTTCTTTTTTAAAGAGTTTTCTCGTTTATCGTGATAATAGGCCATATACGAAATTATCTGTGTCTCTTTTGTAGCTAAAGCTTGTGCTTCTATTTCTTACCAAAGCCATCAGGAGAAGTAAACCAACTCACGTATCTATCTCAGTATATAAGACCAATTAAGCATGCGGTTTGATGGTGTGGTTCATATGTGTTTCTCATTTCTCATTTTTTTTTGTATAGATAGTTGGTTTTCCTGTTTGAATTGTATAAAACTATATAGTCATTTTGAGTCTTCTATAGCTTTCTATTCGGTGTGTACCAAGGCTCCGTTTTGAAGACCGTACTTTGACCTATAATTGACAACTTTTTGTATATTATGACTTAAATATAAACTTGGTTTATTGGCATTTATAGTATATCTTCTTATTTATATGTTATATACACTTGTGATGGACGATAGAACATGCTTCACATTTGATTTTTTCAGCATTTAAGCCATGATACTACTAGACTATCAGGTCAATCAAAGGATTATAAACTTCAAGGCATATTCTCAAACGAATGAATATCCAAAAAAGTATTATATTAACTAAACAGACTACTATTTGGATTGATTCCTTCAACTGCTTCACATAGTCATAATAACTTTCAAATAATTGTTTTGCTTTGGTACATTAATTGGGTTAATAACTTAAAACTGGCGTAGTTATAGTCATTTGCAATTTATAATATCAATTTATTCAGAATAACAACTGAACCATATTTCTTTTGTCTTAGATGACATTTAGAAGGACGCCGGAAAATGTAGGAAATCCAGCAGCAGGGTTTGCTAAAAGATAATCTCCCGCGGTTTTATGCTGAACGTAGACGTCATCGCCAGTAGACAGTTGCACCAAGAAAGAGTTAGAACTACACTCATTATATCCGGTGTCGCCAGTCAATACTTTTCCAACAACTCTGGCGTTTACAATAAGCTCCAGGACAATGTAATGGTTTGTTGCTGCACATGCTGTTACGGAAAACTGGTACAGGCCACTTACAGGAGCGATAAAGTTTCCATGTACATTAAAGTAGGCGTTACCAAGGTTAAGCTTGACGCTGTCAAAAAGGATTATCTGGTTTTGGCTGGTGACGCTTTTGGTGAGCTCTGCCAAAAAGGCAACTGGTGCGTGTTTGAGTAAAGCTACAAAAGACAAAAAATAGGATCTTTTAAATGTTTAGCCCATGTTAAATAGCAATTATATTACTAGTATATGATATAAATTTAAGTATACTTTTTCCGGTCTTAACATTACCAATAATTATTACTCGAAAATTTCACACTTTTTTATTTAGATCTTATCATATTGACGTACACAATTCGTTTTGGCGGTCTAGACGTTTAAATCTTGAAATCAATGCATTTTTTTTGTACACAAGTCAATGCAAAAATCTTAATTTTTTATTTCATTACATGTATGTTTCTGATAATCACAATATGTAGACTTTTTTTTGAATTTGATGAATCAGAAAAACCTTTACAAGCACTAGCACGGAGTGCCCTGATAATTAGTTAGTAAAATTTATTTCATGAAATGCAGAATTCAGACAATTCTTAGCTTATTCCTATATTTTTGTAATACTATCATAAATTGTCTATGAATATTCCACTGTATAGATATAAAAAAAAAAAGGCATTATTGTCTCCAAATGACACAGAAATTATCACTTACTAGATAAGTATATGGCACCCTACGGCCTTCAGCAATGAGTTTAAAAGTCATCGCAAACGTTTAATAATCTTCATCAGGAACACGTCCTCACTGAAGCATTCATTTAAAATAAATTGCACCTTTGATTTTTCTGAACATATATTTACATACACGTAAACTAAATGATTATAGATATAGGAAGATGTGGTCAATGAAACAACTGTCCATCCAAATACCAATTTATAAAAGTAAACCATTATAGGTCAAGGTACGACCTTCAACACGGAGCCGTGGCTCACACCGAACAAGCAGCTATAACGTTCCCCAAAATTACTATTGTAAAACCATTCAAACGGAAAAAACAACTGGCTTATGTATATATATAAAAAAAACAAGAAACGAGAAACACGTATAAATTACATAAACTAACGACAACTACTGTACATCAGATTCCTGACTTAGGACAGGTGCAAACATTTGCAGCGGGATTAAACGTTTTAATGGTACCAAACCTTCTCTTTTTTTCTGAGACAATAGTATAACATCACATACATTCATAAGCTTATAATAATTATATAATTAGTAAATTAGAATATTAATGTTCCGTAAAACCAAATGAAATTTGCAAAAATTGTTCATCCGAATTATATCAATTAGTATAATATTCGAAATTTCTCGTAAATTCCGAATGAGATAATTTCGACTATATTGTAAGGTTACATTCTGTACAACAAAAGAAACATTTTTATCAAAATTAGAATTAACGATCATATGTAACGCTGACAAATAAATAAAAAGGCTCACCATTTTCTTTCTCCAGTGCTTCGACTCTTTGCGTCAGATTATTGATTTTGCTCTCTAGAGATTCAAAATTTTCTTCCATTAAAATTCTTTTTAAGAGTGTGTGTTTATACTCCGGTTCTTCTTTTAATACATAATTAGCAAAGCAGACTGCAGAACATTGCACAACAAACAGCCATATCACAACTTGAATACATGCCATGTTACACAAGTGGTCTGCTGTACGTTATAACGTGTCAAACTATAATTATACATGTACATGTATTTGCACACTTATAATACGTCGATAAGAGTCCAGTAGATTATTCTCGTAAGCTATATCTTGAAAAGTCAAAATATTAATTCGTATCAAATTGCCAGTTACAAAACTTGAAAATGACAGATATATATCCACAGTGTAGATACTATTCTGTACGCTATCCGGAAGTCGCGATTTTCGAAGCGAGAACTTTTTGGATCACATTCTAAATTTGTTGGATATACTATATTAAACGGTAGGATGTTCATATGTACATTGCTTAATGATTAATTCAGCTGACATCGATATTCACAAATGGTTTATAATTAAATTTAGCACATTCATTATTCGTATCTTTGCCTTAATCAAGAGATTTTCAAGTGCATCACTAAGGAAAATCAGTCGGTGAACCTAAAAACAATCTTTTTGCACCCTTACTGTACAAATTAACGTAAAACCCAGACTTAATTAACTAAATAAAGTATATTTTAAGTGGTGGTAAAAGTTTCAGCCAGATCTTTGAAGCCAGAAATAAGAAAATTACACTTGTTTGAATTTCTCACTGTACGATCAGTCTCGCTTGTATATTTTGAAACTGTATGATCAGTCGTTATTTCACTGTATTCTAGTGGTGATTTCAAAGTTATTTACGATACATTAGAAGGGGGACAATTTTTATAAATAACACAAATATATTTCAATAAATTCACATCCTGAAAACTTATGAATCATGTTTAAGCTTGATAGGGTGTACTCGACTTACTTCATTAAGTATATAAGGATGTTTGAATGTTGCTGAAATAAGATGAAGTTTGGTTTGTTTATATAAGTTCCAGAAATGTCCTCCGTTATACTTAAAATTGTACAAACACACAGATTTAATTGTTATACAAACATTCGAGGCCGTACTGTAGTCTATAATTGATCACAGTTCCTTCACTTTGTTTTGGATGTAGATCTGTCTCTTTGACACGCAATTGTACACCTCTTTGTAAAGCGATGGTTTATAGTGATAATGAAGTCCGTCTTTCCGTTCGTCCGTTGGACCAGTACAACATGTTTCGCGGTTTTGTAAGCGAATCTCCTATAAACCACTTAATATACATTGGGGTTTCCAGACATTTTTAAATGGAGAGGGTGTCCAATCCAGGAGAATAGAGGATTACAAATATATGTTCACATACAAATGCATTGAAAGTTAAAAATAAGTTTCAAACCGCCGGATCCTAATTGTCAATAAAAGACCCCGAAATGACAATGTTAAACAATTCAAACGAGAAAATTAACGGCCTTATTTATATAAAAAAAAAGGAATGTATTTCGAATTTTATTAAAAATCTTTTTCTTTTATGGGGTTTCTTTGTATAAGATACGGACTTGAACATTGCATTATATGGGGGCACTCAGCAGGTATTTCCAACCGTCACCCCGAAAACCAATTGTTAATCTTTTCTAAAATTGCTCCATTTTTAATCAATTAATGTATTATGGACCTTCTATTTCGATTTTTTGGTTAAAATATTTTTGATGTTTCTATATCTAAAATACGGACTTTGTCATAACCTTATATTGGGCGTACATATTTTATATCCACAACTTCCTTCAGACACTTGTCATAACTTAATGAATCTTTTTCAGATTCCTTATCATTTAATTAAATTGTGCACCTCTTTTTTTATTTTTCGAAAATTCAGCAGTTTTCTAGTTCCATGATAAGGACTTTTCCACTTCTTTATTGGGTGATACCAATTTGCTATACGCAACTTTCAAAAACTTACCATATATTAATAAAACTTCCACATATTCGTTATTGAATGATGCCCCTGTGCACCTATACTGTAGTTTTTTTGGGGGTCTATTTTTTTCCAAAACATGGAATATAGAAGTGGCGGGATATAATTTCGTCAATTCTTTGCTCAATACCTTAAGTTTTTAAACAAAGCTTTCTCTTTCTATTTTTTGTCATTTTAAAAGAGAAAAGCTTGATGTATGTTATCACCAATTGGTCAACGGCAGACGGTGTAAATAGTCTTTAAAAATGTATTAGTTAAACAGAATACTGCAACGACACACTAATACAAAGTCCACAAGCGAATCATGTATCGCTTTTTAGGTATTTGATTTTAAATAAGACTGACGGAACAAAATATAATTATTTTGCCGTCTACAAAAATCATCATAAATATATTTGTATTGTCTGATGAAAGAAATTACACGTTATAGTTCCATAGACACAATCATAATATCACATAGGCACGTATATACCTTCAAATTGCCTTTGGTTTTTTTTCTTCAAAATCACGACTGGTCATACAGACAAAAAATATGAAATCGCTACTAGAATACAGTTACTTTTAGACTGATCGTACAGTAATTTATTTTGGGATCCTCACGGAAAGCATATTTTTTATTTGAAATACGAACATTCTACTTATATACGGTAAGAATATTGAAACAGTATATATTTAACTGTAAACTGATGCAAATATTTGCAATAAAAGATCATTTGCTTTGTACTACGGGAGCAAAATTGTCCATCGATTCCAATTTTTTCTATGAAGTTGGTGTGATGCACACGTATATTTTATATTCTACTGCATGTTTTTGTTACAGTTACTAATATTTATGATGCTATACATACATTTAAAATGTGCAAAACACTTTATAGATATAAGAGTAAACAAATGATGAGAAAATGCACCAAAACAAAACCGTTCTGTTAGCCAGTTTGAAATCCTCGCTTCGAAAATCGCGACTTCCGGATAGCGTACAGAATAGTATCTACACTGTGATATCGCAATGACAACTTATTTGAACTGTATAAGAGCATGCATATGCAAAAGATAATGTATGATTGCGAATGAGAAATCTATCCACAAGAGACCAAAATGACACAGAAATTAAAAACTATAGGTTACTGTACGGTCTTCAATAATGAGCAAAACCCATACCGCATAGTCAGCTATAAAAGACCCAAAGAATGACAATGCAAAACAATTCAAATACAATGCAGTCGAGTTGACCTTGACCGATGATAAATGTAACGGCTAAAGAAATAAGAACGAAAAAAATATACCCGTTTATGATACCATACAAATAATCTACTTTTAAAATAAGCATATTTTATAATTTTCATATTCCATTGATACGTTTAATTAATGGTTGTTATATCTGAAATCAGTGAAGTAGCTTCCATGAAAATGCATACAGCAGCATACTACTTAACACGTTTCATCGTGTATTTGTTCTTGTTCTCAGAATTTTCAGTTCTGAATGAATAAACAGGCAACAAACGATCTAATCGATAAGAAGCTTTATATATTATGTATATGCCTCATACTACAAGATAATGACACATGACTGTTTACCGTTTAATTAGTCTTACCCAAGACGAGAAATTTGTTTGTGATATCAAAAATGAATCCTACTTTGTACTAAAAAAACCAGCGAAAGATACCAGAGGGACAATCAAACTCATCAATCGATAATAAACTGACAACGCCATGGCTAAAAATGAAAAAGACAAACAAACAAATAATAGTACACATGACACAACATAAAAAACTAAAGACTTAGCAACACGAACCCCACAAAAAATGGGGATGATCTCAGGTGTTCAGGAAGGATAAGCAGATCCTGCTCCACATGTGACACCTGTCGTGTGTCTCATGTTATTACAAACCCGATAAATAGTCTAATTCGGGATACTAAACCGACACTCTGAGCCGGAATATTTATGTACTCGTCCACAAGGTTAAACGTGTCATCCTACCCTGACGCATTATTCACACCACTGGCCGACCGTTTTTTTATTCTTCTGAAGGTTGCATGTTCGATAGGAGAAGAAACATATACAAATGGTCAAGTCTTTGGATTTATAAAGCCAGTGATTGAACAAACGATAACATGTACACAAAAGAAAGCCATGATCAGACCACCAAGGCGGTGTTTAAACTATAACCTAAATTAAGTTTCAATGAGATCGCATCCTCCCTTTGCTAATTCATAATGTTATTAAAGCACAATTTCTTTTTCATTCACCGATTGTGTCAACACCTCCCAAAGCAGAAGCACTTACACTCATCTCCAGTATTTATTGGGCGTTCGTGTTACCCAATCTCGTTAAAGGTATTCGTTTAAAGACGAAGCAAGAAATGGGATAATTAGCATCGAAAGTTGGTAATTTCAGATACTATAGTATATTTGTGTACTGGAATCTAAATCAAATACTCAATACATTTCATTTTCTTACCGGAGTTCCATATTCTTACCATTGTAAAACATATTTTAATTCAGTTTATATAAAACTAAAAGGTAGTAAAACGTGTCTTAATCGGAAGTATTTAATCCAAACACAGACATAAACAACTGTTTTAGGTTATTGATGGGTTTCTCTCTTACATTACCGTCAGTTCAATGACATGATGTATGGTATTTTTGCTTTGTTACTGATGCAGACAGTCTATTTACGGCACCATCGCATTCAGAAATGTCATATTACAAATTGCTGCAGCCTGGTAAACACACTTCAAAATATTGGTATTCAAAGAATTATTGTAAACAAGTACGCTGTTTTTTTCAAAATGAAGTCGTACAAATTTCCTGTTATTTACTTTTTGATGAATACGAAAATGGCAAAAAACTGTCTCGATTATTCGACACCCGAGTTCATATGAGTCATTATTTCGATTGAACTGTTATAGCATCATTTTTAGCCGGTACATTTTTATTCATTTATTAGTCTATAAAATATACAGTTTACATTGTATATACACTTTGCTCATTGTTGAAGGCCGTACCGTGACCTATAGCTGTTAATGTCTGTGTCATTTTGGTCTTTGTGGACAGTTGTCTCATTGGCAATCATACCACACCTTATTTTTTTTTTATATACAAATAGGAAAGATGATGTTTCATACAAGGTTTGTGGAGTATGCGTCAAAGAGACAGTAAACCGACAAACAAAATATCTCCTGGTTAGCGTTTGCTTTATATTTAATGACATCGATTTTTCTACATGTATTTAATAAAATAAACAGAAATGTGGTGTAGACATTCGTTGCCAAGATTAATTCTAATAATTCATAACTATTTATTAAGTTTTGATTACGACTTCGTTAGTCAATGAGAAAGCTTAACTATTTTAGTATTCTATGGGATTAAGTGCTTGGGGTAAAGCTTTTAGAACTTAATTTAAGAGCATATAAACTCATCATAGATACCAGGATTAAAATTCTATATTTACGACAGACGTGTTTCGTCTACAAAAGACTCATCAGTGACGCTCGAATAAAAAAATGTTTAAAAAGCCAAATAGAGTACAAAGTTGAAGAGCATTGAGGACCAAAAATTCCTAAAAGTTTTGCCAAATACTGCTATTCCTGAGGTACATGTAGAAAAGCCTCAGAAGTGCTGACTACTGGGCTGGTGATACCCTCGGGGAAATAAATCACCAGCAGTGGCATCGACCCAGTGGTTGCAAAGAAAATCAAAAAGACATCATAGATACCAGGATTAAAATTTTATATTTACGCCAGACGCTGGTGATACCAAAAGACTCATCAGTGACGCTCGAATCAAAAATTGTTTAAAAGGCAAAATAGAGTACACAGTTGAAAAGCATTGAGGACCAAAAATTCCTAAAAGTTTGCCAAATACTGCAATAACTCAAGTCAACACAGAAGTGCTGAATACTGGGCTGGTGATATCCTCCGGGAAATAAATCTCCCCCAGCAGTGGCATCGACCCAGTGGTTGCAGATAAACTCATCATAGATACCAGGATTAAAATTTTCTATTTACGCCACACGCGCGTTTCGTCTACAAAAGACTCAGCAGTGACGCTCGAATCAAAAATTGTTTTAAAGGCCAATTATGGTACAAAAAAAACCAAAAAAAAACACGGCAGAAAAAACACCCCAATGTAAATGTTCAAACATAATACTGAGATGAATCCACAGATACAAAAACAAAAAAATAATAGTTAAGACTTAAATCTATAAATTAATTGATATCTGGTGAAATTGAATATTCCGGTCACAGTGCCCGCGTGCTCCGAATGGATAACTGTGATTTCACCTTCCGCGTGCCTGTGATCTGAATGAATTATATATTCCGTCATGCGTGCCCGTGTTTTGATGAGATTGTATATCCCGCTCTGCGTGTCCGTGTTATGATGTGATTATAATATTCCGCTCTGCGTGTCCGTGTTATGATAGGATTATATATTCCGCTCTGCGTGCCCGTGTTATGATGGGATTATATATATTCCGCTCTGCGTGCCCGTGTTATGATGGGATTATATATTCCGCTCTGCGTGCCCGTGTTATGATGGGATTATATATTCCGCTCTGCGTGCCCGTGCTATGATGGGATTATATATTCCGCTCTGCGTGCCCGTGTAATGATATGATTATATATTCCGCTCTGCGTGCCCGTGTTTTGATGGGATTATATATTCCGCTCTGCGTGCCCGTGTTATGATGGGATTATATATTCCGCTCTGCGTGCCCGTGTTTTGATGGGATTATATATTCCGCTCTGCGTGCCCGTGTTTTGATGGGATTATATATTCCGCTCTGCATGCCTGTGCTATGATGGGATTATATATTCCGCTCTGCGTGCCCGTGTTTTGATGGAATTGTATATCCCGCTCTGCGTTCCGTGTTATGATGTGATTATAATTAATATTCCGTTCTGCATGCCCGTGCTATGATGCGATTAATATGATTTATAGCAACAAATAACATCGTATCTTTTATTGTCTGAGAATTATATATCTCAGAGTATAAATCGGAAGTTTTGATTTCTCGGGTTTATTCATCTCCATTTACTGCTTAATGTTATAAAAATGTTCTCTGTTGCATAATATACACTTTGTACAGACAGTTTATTGCTATTATATATCATACATTGTACCTATACATGGTTAGACATGTAAGACATACTTTGCAATATTCATGAGAATTTAGTAGTTGTAAAGTACTCTTCTTGTCTGATAGATTGTTCAGGGAGGTTAAACTAATGTTTGATGCGAAAATGTTGTCAATAATTGTTGATCCCTCAATATCGAAAACAAAAAGTAGAAGCCCACTACGCCCTTAAAGAGTTGTGTATAGCTGGTTCTATTGGAATGTATGACTAATGTTTGTTTTACGTCCATTGACAACTATGTCATGTATTTTTAGGACTTGAATGTGTTTATTGTGTAAAGCAATTGCTTAGTAATAACACGTGCTCTGCATTTAACCAATCAGAATAACGTATTATAATAAAACATACATGTAAGGCCACACCAAGTTGATTCCTTGTTCGACGGACCCGCCCGCTCCTATTTTTTTCAAAACAGATTTTTTTTTTTTTTTTATATTCCCGCTTCCAATGGTTTCTTTCCCCCTTACTTATATTCCCTATCAACAAATGTTCGTTGTGAGAATAAAGTACAAAGAACTTCTGAAGGATTTGCCTTCAACTGCAATTATATTGTATGCAGGCGAAACAAAACTATCCATAGCCGCTGCATGTTTATGCACCTGTCCTGATTGATTCAGGGGCCTGTCGTTCAGCATCGTTTGTTGATGTTGTTCATTGGTATTTTCCCGTTCAGATGTATAAATTAGATCGTTGGTTTTCCTGTTCGAATTGTGTACGCTTATAATTTTGGGGTCCTTTTAGCTTGCTGCTTGGTCTGTATCAAAGCCCTGTGTAAAAGGCCGTACTTTGACCTGTGTTTGCTATTATCAGGTTGAGAACAACCCACCCTCAGACAAGGGGTCATTTTACTGACGTAGAAAAGAAAATAGAAATACCAACATGACCAAGGATTTGTTTAGTTCTTATATACAAAACCTTTGAAAACTTAGAATTTTGTACTCAAAAAGAGGAGAGTTACATCATATTTTAAACAACTTTTTCTAAAAGAGGGGTCCACTTATTTTGAATGATTATTAAACTGTTAAAGTATGATGTGTTAACATGCAAGGTTAAAGTCCAGGAATATTACAAAAATTCTTGGACATGTTTTAACCATTTAATACCAGATAGATATATATATATATAGTTCTTTGAGAAAATATGAGCCCTTTTGTACAAACAAATATACATTTGTGTATTATAACTTATATTGAGCCCTCATAAAACATGTAAAAGGGATAAATTTATAGCATTAAGGGTGGCCCCCAAAGTTGAAAATGAATATGACTTGGATGGAGAATTGTCTCATTGTCATACATAGACCAGATTTAATTATTTCTTGGTGAATAGGGAAACAGTACTTCAGAAATTAAAAAAATGTCAAAGTACAAGTGATAAATCCAGTTTTAATTTTGTCAAAACCTACTATTTTATGTTTACAAAAAAAAAATATAATCGCTCGCCTCTACTTTTCAAGCTTCGCCTCAAAAATTTGCAAATTAAATATTTTTTTATTAAAATTTTCAAATCGCTCGCTCGCCCCAAATTTTGGAGTCCAAAAATCCGTAGGACAAGAAATTAAATTGGTGTGGCCTAATGTATTTACTGTTATTAAACAGATAAATAGTGTATGGGAAATATTAAACAATAAACTTAACAAACAGACTAAAATATTAGTTACACAGTATGTTAGTGACCTGATATGAGATATACGGGGTCAGTAGGAGGCCCCATGTAGAATTACTAACTGCGTATATCGTATTAGATCACTAGCACACTATGTAACAAATCTATCTTACCGACTGATAACAATATTAAACAGAACTTTCAATACATTTAAATACTCAAATAGTGCCAAAGTCGTAACTCCACTACTAACAGAGTATTGAATTATGCCTCGTCCCCTTACTAACCTAATATGGAATATACTCAGTCTACACGCGGACGTTTTTAACCAATCATATCCCATTTTCTGTCTAGAAAACTTTGAATTTTTCGAAAAACTAAGGAATTTCTTACCCCAGGAGTAGATCCGTATTTGGCACAACTTTTTGGAATTTTGGTTCCTCAATGCTCTTCAACTTTGTATTTATTTGGCTTTTTTTTTTTTTTTTAACTATTTTGATCTGAGCGTCACTGATGAGTCTTATGTAGACGAAAAGCTCGTCTGGCGTATAAAATTATAATCCTGGTACTTTTGATAACTAATTGTATCATTCCAGATCAATAATGACAGACAATTGTGAGATTTATGAATTAAATAGATCTGACATCGCCAAACCATTTCTGTGAGCGTGAATGATTCATATTTTAATACGTTGTGTCTAATTTTCTTTTATTTGCTCAACATGTGGTCTAAAAAAATTCCCCAAAATAATTTTAACAAGATATAAAGACTTCCTTGTTGATTTAGCTTATTGTGTAGTTGAAAATAATTTTTTTCTGTGGCTTACTTTTATTTCTAAAAAGAACGCGGTCAGTGGCCCTGCTGCTGACATACGTCATCGTGGATGAAATTGTAAGTGTAACGGAACTTAAAAGGTTTTGTTATACAATTAGATAATTGCGACAGGAAGAGTGTTTTTTAAGTAGCTTGAAAGTTCGCAAAACGCCTCTGGTTTTACCATCTATAATTGAAAATTAGCACATATGGAGGCAGTGCCTTCGTACTTGAATACATACATGTATTTGTATAAATCCAAATTCAAGGGGGATAATTTAAAACCTTGCAAAAACTCGTGTTTAAGATGGTACCCAACACTTTCACTAAAATTAATTTCGCTCGTTTAATTTTCATAAAATGTTGTCAAAGTATTTACATTGACCCTTTGAAGATTTGAACCAACCGTTTTGTCAGAAAAATAACACTGGTTATATAGCAGTTTGACAAACACCAATTTTGATCATTGAGAAGCTTTATATTCCGTTTACAACACAACGTCATTAAAACGTTTATCTACATTGTAACTTCACAGAGTTATCTCCCTGTAGTGTTAGGTACCACCTTAAATCTTATATTTTTAATGGTTATAATTTTCATTGTCTGTGATATTATTTGTTTTATTCAATGTATGCCATTCGTCCGGTTGCTTTGTAGAATTATTCTTGCATCGGTTATAAATAAGAATATACAGAACTCTTAAATTTTTTTATAACAATGAGTTTGTATATAACAATTAAATATGTTCTCATATACGACTTAAACTGGATTCCGCATGTATTACTCAAACAAATGTCTATGAACAAAGTGTAGTATTCAGGCGAGAACCAGCTTACATACGACTATGCTTTGAACACTCGTTTCAACGGTGATATAATTACCAAGTTTCCGATATGTGTAAATAAATTTCGTTTCCGGACCCGAGTATACAATGTAGTTCATACACGTTCTATAGCTCGAAAGCTCGAAATTGAAGTACTGGGAAGCGTAAAGAACGGATTTGAACTATGATAGTCTGGATTGCATGTAGACCAATAACATCTGTAATTCTTACAGGGGCGGATCCAGCCATTTTAAAATGGGGATTCCCAAACCAGATTTAAGGGGGTTCCTAATATATGCTCTTATTCAAATGCATTGATCGGCCCGAAAAAAAGGGGGGTTCAAACCGCCGGACCCCCACCCTGGATCCGCCAATGGCTCAAATTATTTATTCGAACTATGTCTAGGAATGGATAACAATAAATGTTATCTAGTGATGCTACGTTTCTTTGAGTGTTATTTTGAAACGCGTTGTAGTTTTAATTTTAAATTGCCGATAAAGATATAATATGACCTTCAAACGTAATTGTATTATTATTGAGGATTTCTGTGTAAGCCAACTTGAAGTTATCAAACAAACCAGGAAGTTGTTTATGAACGCAAGCCAGACGACGGAACATGTCAATAGTACATCAAAGAAATAATTTTGATAATTGTGTATGTATTCCAAAGAGTGCCTTAAGTAAAGTGAATATCTGCGAAAACGATTGTTAATATTTTAAGGTTGTTTCCAAAATGATTGCAACTCTGATTGTGTTAACACAGAATTTTCAAATGTTGATTATGTTTCCATAGCTTGCCTTTCTGTTGTTTAGAGATAGCTACATTCTTGAATTGTTGACCAAGCACTGAATATAATACAGTTCAATTTGATACAATGAACGTGTGTTTTTGTCGATTTTTGGTATAAATGAGATACGTTCTGTAATTAAATATAAACTATTATACCTGTTCTTTTATATGTTTTGAAATAAAAGATACATGTAGATGTAATTTTGTGTCTCTTATGATTGGAGTCATTCGTATTTCTAAACGTCTTTGAACATCCGATCACCTTTAATTATAACGTCTCGAAATGACAAATCCGGAGTGATTAAAATATGGTTTTAATAATAATGATTATTATGAAGATATGGTTTACTTTTATTAATTGTTATTTGGATGGAGTTGTCTCATTGGCACTCACACCACATCTTCCTATATCTATGGTTGGAATGGTTTCTATTCTTCAATGGCTAACTTTTATTAATATTCATAAGGGATGGCAATTCAAGATGCGTAAATTAATTGCAATCAAACAGAATAGTGTTATATTAATCCGTAAAATATTAAGGTATCCACTCAACGACCTTCATCAATGGCAGCCTTCGCTCTTATGGCCCGGCAAGACCACAATTAATGACCCCGCTTTTCGTGTTCGAATATAGTTCCCCTTAATTATAGTGTATTTTTTCTTAATTTTTTTTCTTTGCCTTTTTCATTCATTTGTTAGTTTTTATGGGGTGGAAATGAAAGAAGAGAGGTGAAATAACTTTTTGTTGAAGGTATTTCGACTGATTTTAACATGGAAAGAGTGATTAGGTCAAGTGCAAAAAGGTAAAATTTACAGTTTTCGGAACATCTCTTGACTTATCCATAGGGGTATGGATGTGTATTAACTAAATTTGTAAGTTACATCAGATCAATCTTTCTGAATTTTGGATATGTTTTTGGACTAGTACTATACATTACACACACAAAACATTTGCCAAAAATATTAGGTGCAATTTTTTTAATGAGACAGAAAGATATAAAGAACTAATAGAGAAATTAATTGTGGTCTGTGGCCTTATCGTCATTTTTTGCCCTTGAAAGATCTGAGGTTGCTAACAAGGTCATTTATGATTTTTAAAATACACCTTGTCTTATCTTGTCTTGACATGTGACCGTTTGAGTTTTTTTTCTAAAGGTTTCCTGCGTCATATCTGAACTAATAGGTTGTTATCAAAGAAAAGCAGAATTATTCAATTATTTTTTTCTTTCTTTGTTATAAAGATCAAAGAAGAAACATACACATCAAAAGCAACCAGACTTATAAAGTTCTGATGAATCCCAAAGCTTAACCAGTTAAACCTATAAATGGTTATGAAGGTAAAAAAGAACTGAAGGTTAATTAGATGAATGACAATATTTGTATTCACATATTTTCTCTTTTTTCAAGGCCATTATGACTAACTACAAGTTTATATACGAATGATCTTCATCGTCATAAACCAAACGTACAGTTGTACATAGATATCATAATATTATACTTGGATTACACGGTATTGAAAAGGAATTCATTGTATTGGTGTATAAACTCGCTTGTTTTAGTTTTATTGAATGTATAATCACTGTTTATATTAAAATAAAGATATGTGGAACGATTGCCATCTGGACAATTATCCACAAGAGACAAATATAAACAGCCATACGTCCGCCACCGTATAACTTCAACAATAAGCTTAACCCATATTTTAAGCTATACAAACATAACAATGATTTTTGACATATTAAACTATACTACAAAGTAGAAAAAGTTATCCAAATAAAATATGAACAAAATCTTCCAAGTCCTAAAAAAGTAAGCAATTTTGGATGAAATACAATTGAACTTAAAAATTGAATACATTATAATTATTTTAATTGTAATCTGGTGTAAATATTGCCTATTTTGTGTTTGTCAATCTACTAGTATGTTTTACTCAGTGCAAATTTCCCTTTGTTTGTGTCAAAGTCCTGTTGTAGGAGGCAAAACTATGAGGACTTTCAAATATCACGATGATATAATAATATTGCATTTAGAAATCTTCATGTATACACATTTGTCGTATGAAGAGGTTGTAAGGTTCGACTGGAGAAATAATTTGTAAATGGTTAGGGGAGCAATTATATGTGAGGATAGCCACCTCGTTTCAAAAACTGTTTAAACAAATATGTATAAAATCAAACTTTACAAACGTGTCCTACCTTTTATATTGTCTTCTGCACTTAAAACAACCCATAATGGATTTCGTCTAAGAGTAAATACATTTAGATGGACATGTTATTTAAGAAAAACGACCATTAAAACTTGCATGAATTAATTACTATATATAAATTGTCTGCGTTCCTTGCTATATACTTTTTTCGTAATAGTGTTATGTAACAAGCATATTACATTATCTGTTTCGTAATTTGTGATGTCTAGCAAATGTCTAGCCATTGTATAATTGGTGTCTTCACCCTATGCCAACATTCGATAACTATTTTCAACCTATGCATACTAACAAAATACAATACGTGTTTTTATAACAATTACTAATTAATTAATAACAGGTAAAATACAGTCAGCATTTTTAAACATTAAAATGTTACTCGTTGAAAAATATTCGAACAACTTCAAATTATAATATAAAGACATCGCCATATATTTGACGATGCAGTATTTCTACAACACACGAAGCTATCACTAGATAAGCAAAATTCTTTTGCAATAGACAATTTCAACCATGCAGCCAACTATGTTATACTTGTATCCGTATTGAAGTAGACTGATATCCATAATTAAAAAAAAAAACTGCTTTTTTTCTCGAAAAGATATTGCGAATATTATCAACAGATTAGCCTCAACAGAATCTAAGCGACTTTTTTTTTTAAAAGAAAAACGTCAAAATACTCAATATGTATGATGGATTAAAATCGTTTTCAGTTTTGAATTAAACGCAGTATGTCTTGAAACCAAACTTTATCGAGAAGAATTTAACCCAATCGAAGGAAATTATACATTTCAGATAATTTGGTTTATGGTATACGGTTCTATAAACTGAAACGTTACGTTGATTTATCCGGAGATCGCCAGGTTATTTAAAGACGTTCTGTCTAGCATTAGAGCATTGATGTCCTATCAAATCACACAGTGACCGACGATTGCAAATGAAATAGTAAATACCTTCGGTATTTCCAGGTAACTGCTAATATTGTATATAGTCTTCAGTTACAAACAGGTTATTGCAGTATGAAAACAATCTACTAAAGATCTTACGTTTCAACATTTGTCTGATATACATGTACGTAGATTTTATCAACATTTTAATTTCGTCATTTATATTGTTAGATTCTGCTTTTACCATTAATAATTGCAAACCACTCTCTGTTGAATACCACCAAATCATAGTACAAAAACGGGTCGAAAAAAAAAAAAAATTCCTGGAATTTGACGGCATTAAAAAATATGGGTAGATTCTACACATTTGTTTGAAAGTGCGACTTATATAGGGGATAATGATACATTAAGGCTTTATCAATATATTTGTTCTAATTAGGAATTTAAAGAGAAAAAGTGTATCAGTTCTTTTTTTATTTACCGTCATAAACGTTTTTTTTTAGATCGCCGAGTGGTATGTGAGATACATTTGCAGAATGTCTGGTTTTGATGATCATCAACTTTATTTTAATTCAGCCATCTAACTGGTTTGGTGAAAGCGTCACCATTAAGTTTGATGTAGACGATTTTTGTCTGACGTCAGAATAATATATGCCTTCATATATCTTCAATGAGCGTTTGGACTACTAGTCGTTGACATTTCGTCCCGATGGCACACACACCATATTAGTCACATAGTTGTGTTAACTCAAAATACATTGATATGTTATTTCTTCTATAGATTTACTATTATAAAATGTTGAAATATAGAAATATTTTGGCTTTGTCTATCAAAGATACCTCTGTATTTTTCACAGCTATTGGATTTTAAATACTCTCAAATTTCGTTCTTGATTTGACCTTCCTACTTTTTTCGTTTGAGTTTTAATAGTGAGTTTGATTTCAAGAAGTGCACATCTACGTATCAAGTTATACTATTGCTTTGGATTATCAAAGTTAAAATGAAAAACTTTATTAAAGCAGTAGATCTTAAAGGATTGTGAATTACCAACTTCAAAACAATTATTTTCTTATTAGAGTTGTAAAAACTACTCATTTAAGTCACACGTGAAGCCATCTACCACATATTTGCAACATTTTATAACATTAAGCAAGATCTAATATTACGATTACGTTATAAATGGTCCAGTTGTAGGAAAAAAAGAAGTACTAATTGTAACGGAGAGTCCTTAATCAAATGCCAAAATCAAAAGCTTAAACACATCAAACGAATAGAACAATTTTCGTATTCCAGAATTGGAACAGGCATTTCAATATATAGAAAATTGGTTGATTTAACCTAGTTTTATAGTTGAAATGGTTGCAATTTAAAAGGTTGTTTTTTTAGTTTAGAATCATATTCAAAACAGTGTGGTCCTGGCCATTGATTGACGACCTAAATTATCCCATTGACTGGGACAGATTAGGTGAACGTTTGTCTGTAACGACCATGCTCACTTCTTACTTATTATAGAATTTAAACTGTGGGGTCACCAAAGGTTCTTAACGCCTTTAATAATAAAATAATTCGAAAAATTATTCAGGAATAACCTTTATGTTTTGATTTATATTATTGATATAAATCAACACATCGTATTATTCCGGATTCGTTTTTCGAATTGCTTTATTTAGGTGTTGAGAACCTTTGGTGACCCCACAGATTCAGTGTCTTTAACAAGTACATAGTGAGCAGTGATTGTTACCGACAAACGTTCACCTAATCTGTCCCAGTCAATGGGATAATTTCGGTCGTCAATCAATGACCAGGACCACACTGTTTTGAATATGATTCTAATGAAAAATGCTTTGCAATCCTCATTCCTGATGACTTTTGCATTTCAATGAAATAGCTGTAGTTAAGAATGCATTGTGGATTGTTTCAAAACTTGATTGTCATTTTACAGATATTTACTAATACCTACATCGAATTCGGTCCTCAGCCGTCAGTGAAATTAAGTTTTAGGGTTGCGTGTAGTATTTTGATATTTTCTACATAAGAAAGTCAAATCAGGAAGAGTTTTCCGTTTTGAGTTTTCTTCAGAGTCAGGTTTTTTTACTGATTTGTGTCAAAACAAAGCCAACTCAAGCAGATTTAATATCCGTAAAAACATCGCATGTGCATTGTTTGTATATAAATTATGATTACGCAATAATTTGTAATACGCCGGTTCAAATAAAGTATCATAATACTTGTAGTAACAAACAAATTAACAGTACAGTTGAGCTTTTGTTTTATCAGAATTTAAAAAAGAATGAAAGATTTTGCTTTATATTTTATATGTTTGTCAATTTGCTTTAAAATCTTATCGTTCTTTTAATTCTTAACTAAGACTTATTACACATTACCAAGACATTAAAATAGAACACACACTTATAAAAACACTGCTTGAAATAAAAATATCCTTTAAATGTGTATGTGTTCATACATCATTGTTAATATTAATGAAGTTTATGCAAGGTTTAGCTAGCTTTAAATCCAGGTTTAATCCACCATTTTCTACATACGAAAATGCCTGCAATAAGTCAGGGATAGGAGAGTTGTTATTCATCTGATTGATTTGTTTGAGTTTTCGATTTTGCCATTTGATTACGGATTTTCCGTTTAGAATTTTCCTCAGAGTTAGTTATTTTTGTTATTTGGTGTCATTCGCAATCATATCCAATCTTCTAAGTTATATTGTGATGGTGTCGATATCAAATCCGCAATAATGACTTTAATTTCATCACTGATAACTTTTGGTTCAATAGCTTACTTACGACGAAAATCTTGCCAGAAACGCAAACGCAAACTCTGGAATATCGTATCAACTGTGAGATATATAAAATAGCACAACAGGAAAAAATCATAAAAAGATCTTGTTTGTAAATTTATAGGCGCCATCGTTTTGTGTAGTATAATATTTGTTTATCTCTTAGTCTTTTTCCTTTTAAGCCATGGCGTAAAGAAAATCATTCTGATATCTTTCGTCTCGGACTTTTTACAAGATCTCAATGCTAAAAGTTACTTGTAACAAGACAGTACGTAGGAGTAACACCTGACTGTTTGTGTAACGTCAATTGACATATGTAGCTTAGACTGGTATCGGACTGTTAATGTATATTTGAGTTAATGCTTGCCAGTGGTAAAACTGCTTCTACGCAGACATGTTTTAGTTTATTGACGTTACTGCTTGTCAAATGTAAAAAAATCTTGTAGTATATTTGAATTGACTGCAAGTCAGAAAGTAATGTCTGTGGACAATGTTTTGTTATATTATAGTTCATTTATGTGTGTTTTACATTTTAATGTTGTGTTTTTTGTTGTGTCGTAGTTCTCCCCTTACATTTGATGCATTTCCCTCAGTTTTAGTTTGTAACCAGGATTTGTCTTTTTCTCAATCGATTTATGAATTTCGACCAGCGGTATACTACTATTTATGACATAGTAAGATATTGCACTCATTTCAATAAATATTGAAGTATTCCTTCAAGTTTATATTTTAGTTTATTTCCAACTTGGCTTGCATAAGCTTGTTTCTAATCGACCCTTTCATAAGTCAATTGTAACAGATGATTTCGAATGTACTAATTTTTGTATTACAAAATTAATGTTTTTTAATGACATGATTCATGCCAATGTTTCAATAAATACTTGTGTTCAAATGAATACTCAGTCTGTCATGAGGTTCTCTGAAGCACATTTAAAAGAAGTCACAAACAAATTAAAACGTAGTTTAATGAATGAACAATGGTTTTTTAACGTCATGGTTATAACTTTAATTTCCCCTCGAAAGATACCTCAGCATCATATATACATGTACTTCATACATGTACAGAAAAATATACAAAATTCCTTATCAAAGGTAGCGTGAAGTGTATCCACTTTTGTCGCCTTTATAGAGACCAAATGAAAGATTGAAACAGAAAGAAATTTGATGCTTCTCCTTTAAAGCAATGATTGAATCATAAAAGAGCAGAAAGAGATAGAAAATCAAATTTATAATAAGATTGAATTTTATTATCTTATCGTACTTAAAGAAGAAGACCTAGATTTAGGGAAACAACTCTTCAAATCAACAGTACGTTTGTGTCAAACTTTTTTCATAAATATATTCTAAGCTTTTATGTTACATATATTATTTTCAACCTGTTTCAGATAAATGCTTAACCTGCATTGATTAAACTTGACTTTTACAAACGCATAACTGTTTTAAATAATTATCCCCATGAACCAAGGTCTATCCCCCTTAAACAAAGAATAACATTTCACTGAATAGTAGTTGTCATATTCTTTTTGGTTTCTTCTAGAGGTAAATTTAGACATAAAAAGTTATTCATATTGGCTCTGTTCTCATTCACTATCCTTGGTTCTGGCGTGCACGGACGATACCGTGATGATCTGTCGGATATCGATGACTTCAGGTTTGACGATGATTGGTCACTTTCTACATCAACGTATGGTGTGGAGGTTGATTTTCGTAATGACGTCTTGAGCGGTGTCCTCTGAGAATTCACCTGTGGGTTCCGGGTATTCTCTGCCATGTGACGACTCCTCCAACTTTTACTCAGACAGCAGCAGCATCTCAAGAATTCTCTTTTGAAGTTTATTGTAAACATCCCTGGAACAAAGGGAAATAACTCTTATTTGGATCCCAGGATGTTACATTGAATTGGGTGTTGGATTTGGGGCCTGTCTCTTCTACCTATTTGCACTTTAATCCAACGACCCCATTTTCGTGCCTCTCGACGGAAGGCTGTTGTAAACATCCCTGCAAGTAAAATGTGTTTCTTTTTTGAGTTTAGGGATTACTCTAGTTTCGGAAATTATAGTTAGAGTTTACGGTGGTTTTATGTGATGTTTTTGTCTGCTGAAATCCGTATAAAACTTATCAGTGTTTTTATTTTCCTTCAAAACGGTGAATATTCTTCGAAGATTTTATAACAAAAGAGAAGTCCCGGGGAAAAGCAATTTTGGTATTTATTTTTATTAAAAGGTTGATGTTTTTAAAAACATTAACGAAAAATTAAATAAATGAAATAACCATATTTAATTGTTCTTTTGATTATGGCATGGTCTTAAATAGCTTTGTGCATTATGTATTTCATAGAAACACGACCATATTTTTAAGTCTTCTAGTTAAAATTCAGAAATTAAAAGTAAATTCTCCTAATACAGACAAAGAACCTCCAAAATTTCAAGATTCTCCGGAATAGGACAAATCAGCCCTACAGTTGGAACTTTATAAGGCAAAACACAACAAGAACTAGTATTGTATGATTTGCGGAATCATTGAAATGTTCACAATTATAAATTAACTGTTTACAAAACTTTAGTTTTTAAAAAAACTGAGGCTTTTCTACCTCAGGAATACATTACCTATAGTAGAGGTGATTTGGTAAAACTTTGAGGAATTTTTGGTCCCCAATGCTCTTCAACTTGTTATTTTATTTGGCCTTTTACAACATTTTTGATTCGAGCGTCACTGATGAGTCTTTTGTAGTCGAAACGCGCGTCTGGCGTAAATATTTAATATTATTCCTGGTACCTACCATGAGTTTATTTACATACCAGTCGTTAGATAAAAGAAGTAAGATATGATTTCCACCCAAAATACGCGTCACTGATTTATCCAGGAAACATTTGAAGAGAAAAGCACAATAAAAAGAGTAACAGAAGGAATGAAATAAATGGGAGCAGTGTTAACTCGTTTAGAATTAACAATTTAACCGTGTTCTCGAAGTGCGGCAAATGTTGTGTAACACCCCAGTTTCCTCTAAACAATCGAACTATCTCAGTTATTTAGAGTATAGTCTTGTTTGAAAATCAAATGGTATTAATCCGCATAAGATTAAATACCTAATCACAATTGTTGTTTGTTGGTCAAATATATGTATGCCTTTCAGACGACTTTATAATCTATCATTCATTGACTCTTCCGATACAAGGTAAACGTTAGTGATGCTAAGTCTACACACAAACTAATGCACTTTCCTGTGGACAGGTTTTCGTCCAGGTAATTTACATCTTTCGTATACAAGTTTTTGATTCTGTTCGCGTTACTAAGTATTTATTTGTTGTGTTTTATGTACTGTTGTTTGTCTGTTTTTTTGTTCTGTTTGGTCTTTTTCGGCTATGGTGCTGCGGCTGTTTATGTTTGATTTTTTTTAGTTTGAATGTCTCCTTTGGTATATTTCGCTTCTCTTTTTGTTTGTAGTTTTTCATACACTATCGGCCACAAACCCAGATTCATTGATAGAGTATCTTGAAAAATAAGTTTAAACCTTTAAAATTCGCATTTACTTATCCCGATTGAGGTATATTGTAATAGGTTGTCATTTATTTTCTTAACGGGTTTGTCCTTATTGTAAGCAGATCTTTTTAACGTTCCAGATTTTATGGCCTACTCAAAGTGATTTTTCAAGTCTTCAGTATTGATATTGATATTGTTACACTCATGGTGTCAAAACTGTAAACTGGATGGAATATATGGGAATTGGAAAATTAAGATGGTAGAAAACAAAGTTATTAAAGCAATCAACGATTGATACAAATTTAACAATGAAATCATATACCAAGCCGACCAGTCTTAGTTCCTATTGCTACATTATAACAGGGAAACCGTTATTATCGGCTATTGTTTTGGTGTTTTTTTGCTTTCATCAGTCGATGATTTAAACACAACATCCAACAACCACCGAGACTGTCAAGACGAGAGGAAGAAAGAAATACTGCGACGAATTGTAATTCAGTGGCGAATAATGCTTATGTTATCGTGTCATACTTGAATTCTTACATACGTAAATCATATCGTACTTTTTATAGAATATGAATTTTAAATGAATTACGATAATAAGGATGAAGAAACGAGTTTTGTTTTTGATTTGTTTGATATTGTGCTTAGAGGTTAAGGTCGTCGGCATACAAACTTACCATAAACAATAGGATCCATACATGAATTAGATACAGCGAATAGAAATAAACCTTTCTTTATCTTAGAATTTAATCTCTTTGCTGATTCTCTGTAAATAAACCAAACATATGATTATTTAAATTTGTAATATGTTTAGGTAGGGACAATCAAAAACTATGTCAAAGCAAATTCAAAACGAAAAGTCAACCAGCAGTAGACAAAAACACTACACACGAAACTAATGATTGAACCTTTACAGCGCAATAAAAACAGGGGATGGTGAGTTGTATCTATTCAACTCGACATGTTGCTCATGGGAGGCAAACAATTCCCTGATAAGTTGCATTCGGGGGGATCACAATCTAGAAGTAAACCTTGAAAAAGTCATTTTTAATATATTTGCTCACATGATTGTCTATTAATGTAATTTGGTGCAAGTCATCGACAAAATTAAGTTTAAAAATTTACTGAACATTTTTTTTAATTTATGGTTTAGAAATAGGTTTTTTGAATATTAATTTACAGCATCTTTTATCCAAATAAAATCTTATAATTCTCTACCAAAATTAGTAATCAAAGCACTTCAATAAATGTTAATGTTCAAACATAAAATTGTTACTTAATACTCCAATTTGATTGTGAAAGGTTAAAAACGTACACACAATTTATCTTCTAGCTACTGTTTAAAGGAGAATAAAGTATAATACAATTATAAATCACAAATACAAATGGAACATTCGTTAGGTTTTCTTTTCTATTCTATTAAGTTAATTTGTATATTTTTAAATCCATTTAATCAAGATGTTGAACCATCTCAATGTTCATGGTCGTTCAAATTCAAGAATAAATATGAATTGTTATGCTTTTATCAAATCGTGTTCAGAATATCAATCTAAGAAAAAAAAAAGTAAATATAACCTTTTGTCTGAACTAATGCGTGACGTTTTAGATGGCGTATCTATTATGGGTAGGAAATGAATATTACAAAACGTGATATGGATTGAAACATAAACATTTTACAAACATGATGTTCTTCTCCACCTGCTTTTTGTACTTTTTCCAATTACTATTCGGATGATATTCAAATAGAACGTTTTATTATGGGATATATTCGTGCACCAAACTTCATAGAAAAAGTGGCACCGTTTAGCCATCAAAGGAGTTCCTATGTGACAACGCATATTATTTATTTACAGAAGTGAAACCTATATTTGTTTTCTCTTTTTGGTATTTCCCGCGTCTTTTGTTTGAATCATCATAATCATTTTATGGTATCTACTGCATGCAACTTATTATTATTTGATATAGATTTGTTTTTACTTTTAATGAAAAATTTAAATAGCTAATGATATATTCACCCAAAGTGTATATATATAATATCCTGCTAATTGGAAAACTGTATTAGCGTACAGATGAAACCCAATAAACAGGAGAAATCCATTTTCTTATTACAAAGAAGAAGTGTAAGTATATAATAAATAATAATCTGGTCTAGACTAAGACCTATGTCATCAGATGCAAGATTATAAACTCAATATTATACCAGAAAGAAGTAACTCAAAAATCGCGCAATACAATTATATCAAGGTTAATCAAGTATCATGAAAAGGTCACTTCCTTGTAGGAAGAAAAAACCTATCAATTTATCAAATTGGAATTTTTGTTTTGTTTCCTAGCTCTTTTAATCAAGAAACAACTACGTACCAAATTTCTACATTATAAAAACCAAAAAGGTGCTACTCTATGAGCAGCCAAAGCGTTTAAAAGTAATTTTATACTAGTGAAGTTAATCTTACTAGTTTTATTCAGAAAGTACAAAAACTCCAATTAAGATCAACACACATTTATATAGTCATGTCATTTTTCACAGGACTGAATATAGCCGGGAATGACAACTAACGTATCATTCCAGTGATATTTATTAAAACTTATTGCCTGACAAAGCTAAATGAGAACTATGGGTTGTTAGTGTAAATTTATATCTTTTTCACATGACAATGAACTTTCAAACAGATACATATAACAATAAGTAATCAAAATGACTTACGGAACAAATGGAAGACTGGCTATATTGTTAAACAGATTTACAAGAATAATGGAATGAATATAAAACCTGTCCCTTAGATAGGATAATATATATACTTTGTAATTCAGTGTCTGGTTGGTGTTGTGTTCAAACACTTTATTTGTGGAAATAGAAAGTGATGCACAGAATACAGTAATTTTACAGCAACAACAAAAGAAAAACCTTACCCACCAATATTCCTTATTAACACATTATTTGTGGCCACAAAACTACCCACATTAATTATATAAGCTACTAGTATATTCCACTAGTCATTACGCTAGTCACGTCTCCTTACCTGTTCTTGCTTTTGATATCATCGAACGAGCCGATTGTGGGTCATAAACTGGTTTCAGAAATCTTTGTGGTGTTATGTTTATGTTCTGTATCTTTACTATGCTTTTTTTTGTCTTGATCTGATTCTTATATCATGAGACTTCATCTAAACCTTGATTGCGACTTATATTAATACACCGTAGGTTATATAAATTAACCAAATACATACTTACATATCGAACCACCACCAAGCAGATATAACATAATAAGGCGTCCAACACATTATAAAAACACTAACTGAAAAAAAAGAACATACAACATGAACATGTTATAAGGATACTCATCAGTTTAATGAAGGTCTTACCTCACATATTTAGAAATGCATATGTTTTGTTATTTAAACCCCATTCCAAGCAATAGCAATCGTTTGAGATTTAAAATATAATGCGTAAAACCTTTATCCATGGCTACAGCGGATATAAGGGAAAACAAAAATTGCAGTTGTACTAAAATCAAACCAGCTGTGTTTCTCAGAAGCAATGCTAAATGAATCGATGTTTAATTTTGACTTTCAAATCTATGGTCATATTTTTTCCAAGATTATTATTCTCGACCAAAATATATGTTGATTACTGACAAAAGTCTGACATTTAACCATTCTAATATTTTAACACACTATTTTAAAGACATGTTTACAATAGTTATCAAAGGTAACAACATTACTCATATTAGATTATAAGTTTTCTGTTTATACCAGTAACTCGACTCGTGTTCGACTTTTAATTGAAAAAATCCATTTATTCATTGTCATTTAAATGTGTTTGAGGCGACACATGACTGCTGATGTATGTACTCTTTGTTGTTTATCTTAGATAGAAGAACTACTCGAACTCTGTCATTTAAGCACTTATAATTCACCAATTATGTTAAGTTTAGCATCATTCTGTTGCTATCATGTATTAAGTTCTCTTAAAAAATTCGAGTTGATTCAAATAAAGTACAAATTATTAAACACACTTTTTGAATAAACACATTAGTTTGTTGTCCTCATGTTGACCATTTAGTTTTATCAAACCGTAATAGATATATTTTGGATTCATTTATTTTCGTGGATTATGGAAAACTTACGTTGGCGTATATATTTGCGTAAATTCCTTTAGAATGTGTTATTCGTTGGAATTTGAATTCGTGGTTCCCTGGTTATAATTTATCAACGAAAATTGGTACCCAACGAATAATAATGAATCCACAGTAAATTTAGTATATCAAGATTTGCATCAAAACACTTCCTACGTTAGGAATTGATTGATGAAACATAAACAGGTCGGTTTAGATACCGTCCGTTTGCATGTCAGATTTTTTATGATTAATGAAAATCTGTGGTTGGAATCGTGTATATTAGAAAGGAATGATACAAAACACAGAAGAGCGCGTTAAATGCACAAATAGTTATCAAAGGAACTAGGGTGATAATTTGATACACCAGACGCGTATATTAAACATGATAATGCTAATATATGGTAATATCAATTATTACTGCTGATGTAACTCCACTTCCGAGTGGTTGGTTTCTAGAAGATATTTCAAACTGCCCAAATACATGAGAAATTCAATCATTGCATACAATGGATAGATAACCTTAATTTATTACCGTCGCAACTGAAAACCCTGTAACGTAATGGACCATGAGTGATGGCTTTTGTTATCTGAACGATTAAGGTTAGTGTTACGTACTGCACTGTTAATGTCTTGTCCTGTAACCTATTTGGAGATGTTCCTTTTATGTCATTTTGGCCAATCAATAACTTTGAGCGGAGGACACTAGCAATGCGTAGTTTAAGCTTATATATAATAATCTTGTAAAAATAAACCCCCAGTTAATAGTTTCATCAGACGGTTTTAGAAAAAAAAGATTCATGGGATTCTATTCTTGTCAACAGTTGATTAGTAAGTCGGAAGTTCATTTATATTAGAATTTATAACTCCCATGACATTTTTGTGGGAATTACCTTTTTAGTATGTGTAATTACAGACTTTGAAGCTTTCATAATACTTTATGTTTTTTTGGCAGTTCTTATAAGTTCCTATACGATGAAAAGATCATGTATCGTAAATATTGACAGGTTACATGTTACATATTACGGAAACGTCGTCATCATGTTATAAGGTATTATTTGATTTAAGTTATGAATTAAAATTTAATACTTTCACAAAGTGTCTTTGTGGATTTATAACAAAGGCCGTATTTATATTCTAGCTCTGTGTCCTGCTATCAATTGGAAGTAGAATTTACCCCAAAACAATTTTGCGAAACATTATTCTGTATGAGTATTCTTATCTTTATGATGCAAACATGGCTTATCTACGAACGTAAACATTGTTGCTTTAATCCATAGAAACAACACTTACAAAAATGAAGATTCTTGTATATTTTGTTTTGGGTATTAAACACATTTGATAAATAAAATTACGGATCAATTAATGTGAAGTTTATTTTACTTGGACTCATAACAAACAGGGTGGTCAGAATGATTAACATGCAATATTCGTGTGTTTGAACCATATAATAGAGAGATGATGACAAAATACACATATAACAAAAGAGCGTTTGAAATGCATATAGATATACAAGATATGGACACAAATATATAACTGATGATTCGATAATACTTTCTATTGGCTGATATATTTTGAGGATACCAACCTCTACAACCTTGTAGACAATGAAATTATTATAAGTCATTAACATCTCAACTGAAACCCGTGCTGTAATGAATAAGTATATTGTGCATACGTCATAAGGTTGATTGATATTTAAGGTCAGTGTTACGTACAATTATGTCTAGTTCGGATCATGTAACCTATTTTATAATGTTCGTTTAAAGTTATCTAGGCCAATTAATCAGGTCGTCCCGATAAAACTGCGAATGCTTAGTTTTAGCCTCAATATAATAGCCTTTTTAAGACAGGTTTATACTGTCATCAGACAACTTTTGACAAAAAGAGGCTTAATATTATTCTATTCTTGTCAACAACAGAGTAGCAGTGATAGCTTATATTAGGGTTTGACTCCCACGAATTTGGCGAACATTACGGTTTAAGTATCTAGAACAACTTTGAAGCTTACTCTATTATTTTAGCAGCTAAAAGTAGTTTGAAAAGACCGTGTCTGGATCATATTAATTGATTCTTTTATATTGCATAAATGTCGAATTCATTCGGTATCGATATGGCGGTCCTAAAAAAGGAGCCTTCAATTCAAAGGCTGCCGTTTGATGGTGTGTGATATATTTGTTTTTGTTCATTTTTTTGTACATACATTAGACTGTTCGTTTTAATTATTTGAATAGTTTTCTTTTGTTACCTCTGGGACTTACTATGCGATATGAGCTTTGTTCATTGTTGACTTATAACTGCTAATTTCTGTGTCATTTGCAAATTGATATTATTATCTCATTGGCAATTACACCACATCTTCTTTTTTTTATATCATAGATATAAAGGTGGGTTTATTGGGTTTTGATTTTAGATAAACAAAGAATTTAATGGAAATTTTCTACTACACTATCATTCTGTGTTGGAAAGGATAACAATTATGTTTCAACGCAGATGTTAAGAATGGGCATTATAACCGAGGAAATGAAAACCGTCAATACAAAAAGTACAATATAATATCGAATTTTATTTTCAATCTATGAGTTTGACTATCCCTCTGGTATCTTTCGTCCCTCTTATAAATTTTCAGTCGATTATGTAAAACTTCAACTCTAGCGTACAATAACATGTAGACACAATTGTTTGAGACATCCACTTCATTAAAAACATATTAACTAAGAAGTATTACCTATAACAAGAGTCATTTTTAATGTTCTCGATCTTGCTTTTTCTATATTTCCTACAGCAGATCGACGTAATCGAGATCTTCGTTTTGTTGCAAAACCAAGTGCCTCTTCTGAAATAAGAAACATCAACATAAATTGAATTACAAAAGAAAATTAGTTTACTGAATTTACAAAATTACAAACACTCCTGTGTATTGTTTGTTAACAAGAATGTACTTCTTGAAGAGTATGACATCAGTCATCAATTAACGTCCGCATAATTGAAGTAAATAAAATTCCTTAGACAATTTAACATCTATAAGATACAATATGTTAGAACTTTGATGGAATATGTGCTAAAACAAAAAGATAATGAAGTAAAACTTCTCAATTAAGATGATAAATGTCCATTTCCTAAGTTTTCTACGGAAGTCAAAATCAGACAGAAAAAAACTCTATGTATTTGTGTTGAACACGATCATAATTCTTGAATTTTTAACTATAACATTAAATCAAAGATGTATTTAATATTTATTTATTAACTTTGATGTTTTATGATCAATACTACATCAGTTGTTTTCTAATGTTTCCAAAAAAAATAAAATCTTATGTTTAGTAAGTATTGATAACTATAAACATATGCTTAGAAACATGTACAAAAAAATGCAATTTCAATTAATTGTTTTGTCGAGAAAAACACCAAACAGTAATGCATATGTATACAATAAAAACGACTACGCTTTAATGCAACGTTCTGATGAAACATAATTCTAAAATTGTTTGCTTTTTATTGAAAGTTGTTATAAGAAAGTATTAAATTTGTTGCTACGAAAATCGCGACGAACGTAACAAATAATTTAGTAAAATAAGAGTTATTATGTTCAGCTTTTGTTAATATCTTCCGTCATTGACCTACCTAGTTGAATGTTGTGGGCAAACACACAGTTACCGCAAGCAATGAAGGCAATAGGTTTCGACGAATCCATGAAGTAAGCATAGAAGGTACGAACATTGTTCAGTACACATCTTCTCAATTGATTTATGATTTTCCGAATCATTATCTAAGGATTTGCTCCTCAATAATTTAAAGTGTAAAGATAATTCATAGCTATCGATAAAAACCTCATACAAATACTATTCAAATTCGAAGAGATTTACCATTGACTTAAACGTTTGTAATATAAGTTTTGATTCAAGTGTACCCTGCATGGTCTCTGTTAGATGCAAACCTTCCCATACACCTAACACACATACTGATGTTTGCTGTGATGTACGAACAATTGACAATGCAGCATCTGAAGTGATGCAAATATTGAGATATCCGAAATAAATATTTTTCTTTTGAATACATACACATTGTGATTTTATATGCAACCTTCAATTCAGACAAAAAACCTATCTATTATACTGCATTGCAAAAGAAGTACAGATAACTATAATGCATTGGCAGTACAGACACATAAATGTCTCCTGTACGAACAAATTATTGCATTTAACATTTATGGTTTTAAAGTTTCATATTTATATGGCGTAAGCCTATGTCTCTTCTATTTAAGCTGACATTGAATTAAAGATATGCTTATGTCTACACAAACATCGTGATTTGGGTTTCAACCTTCATTTCAGAAAAAAACCAAAATATGTTATGTAATATATTGCAGAGGAAGTACAAATAATCATCATGCATTGGCAGGACAAACATATAAATGTCTCATAAACTGTCATCGAGCATATAATTTAATTTGGCAAATATAATTTGAAACGGTCAAAACATTACGATAATTACTACTGAAGGATGAATATTGCTTAACCCTTCGTCCCTTCTGTTAAAGTTAACATTGAATAAAGCTATTTTCATGGCACCCTGAGTTTGGTTTTGATCTTCATTAAAAAAAAACACATTATGTAATGTCATATATTGCAGAGAAAGTACACATAGCCATGATGCATTGCAAGTACAGACACATAACTGTCTCATGAAACGTCAACGAGGATATCATTTCTTGTAGAAGTTATGTATGAAATTTTGAATGAGATAATGATATTTTTACATAGCGTGAAACTATGTCCCTTCTGTTAAAGCTGACATCGAATATACAGCAGAAATCTCTTTATTCGAATTTTCGTATTTACGCTGCTTTATTGGAATTTTTAGTAAGAGTAAAACGATATAACTTCTTTGATTGCGACATATTATGCAGTTTTACCAAAAGTTCTTCTTTTAATGAAATATATTTGTTTGAAAATCTCCTCTCAATGGCTAGTGCTAAATGCATACTTATCCTGTTAACGCCACCGGTCTTTCTCCTTTTAAAATTCATCTGACTCTCTTAATTTTGGGCTATTATTGTCGTTTTTGTACCGATTTGCGAGATTTGAACATCGGAACTACTATAGACTTAAAGTCTCCATTTGTTTTAACGTAATGAATTACTTACCTTTACTTTGTCTTGTTTTCTTTGAAATTTGATATAAAATTGAGCAATATGACACAGATATAATAATTAATGGTAATCCATATAATGTAGTTAAATTGAATAGATTATAGGCAAGTTCATGAGATGTCGTTGGAAAAAAATTAAACGTCACACACTGTGTAAACCACGTATATGTCGGATGTCTATCTACATGGAATATAACACTCTGAAAATGAGAGAAAATTTGTGTCAATAATGAATAAAAAGGTTAAACACAATTCAAAAGTAATATTGAACATTAGTCAATAGAGTAATACAGCATCTCAAAATAGTAATACATTTTCATTTTAATGTTATAATGAGCCGGGTTGCATGTTTAAATTGGTACAACAGGCTTTCTGTAAGATAAAGTTAAGGTTATATCTGTTCAATTCTGAATTGTGCAAACTAAACAAAATATTCCATGGATAAGGACGCAATATTCATTTGCAGAGACATTTCTGCGCAATGGGTGATCCTAATGTGATTATTATTATATTAACTAAAATTAAAATAAAATTGAGAATGGAAATGGGGAATGTGTCAAAGAGACACAACCCGACCAAATAAAAAACAACAGCAGAAGGTCACCAACAGGTCTTCAATGTAGCGAGAAATTCCCGCACCCGGAGGCGTCCTTCAGCTGGCTCCTAAACAAATATATACTAGTTCAGTGATAATGAACGCCATACTAATTTCCAAATTGTACACAAGAAACTAATATAAAAATAATAATACAAGACTAACAAAGGCCAGAGGCTCCTGACTTGGGACAGGCGCAAAAATGCGGCGTTGGTTTAACATGTTTGTGAGATCTCAACCCTCCCCCTATACCTCTAACCAATGTAGAAAAATAAACGCATAACAATACGCACATTAAAATTCAGTTCAAGAGAAGTAGTACATATATCAACTAGTACATATCGGTACACTATAAAGTTTGATTTGAATATGTGAGCATATGCACATATTGATTCCGATTCAAAGTATATCGTATCTCTTATATTCAATTTTAATGTATACGAAAAAAAACCCTTAAATACCATATTTATTGACAGATTGCACCAATTTATTGCCAATAACTATATGGGCAAGAGAAATTAAATTTGTTATATTATTGTGCGGAAATAACGGTGTCAAGACAGATCGCAATTATTTGTTCTGATTGGCCATAAAACAGTTGATTACATTGTTATTTAACCATTAACGCCGTTTGTTCCGTCATATATAAACTTTTGATCATTCTTTACGAGGAAACGACACGAATGAGATACGGATAGCTGTAATCAATATACAAAAGACTGGCGAATCTGTTAGTCAACTGTCGTCTAGACGTCACTTTGAAGCACAAAGTGCAAATTTCTTCTTTCGAAGACTATAGTTCTTTCTTTTAACAACGTTGTCCTACATTTCCGCACATCTAAACATTATTGCAATCTCATGAATTGGTCCCGGTTCTTACGCAGAAATATACATATCCTTATTCTGCTTCCTATTAAATCTTGCTCAGGTGCTCCATATTTCTCGTATCACGGTTTTAAGACATGTGTTCAACTTATCAATTTGTGTGGGGACGTTATTTAGCTTACATATGTCTAGCGTAAAACTTCAAAAGCATAGGGAAAGACCGGAAAAAGCACAATACACGAATTATCGAAGGTTTCTGCATAGAGATATCGTAAAATATCAACCGCTTTACACAATCTGAAGTTGTTATCTCTTTATCCACGCTCATCAGCGACTTTCCTATAAGATTCAATAATTAATCTAGATTTTTTTTAATGGAAACGGAATCCAAACCCTGGAACATAGTATTAAGCGGGAAATATATATCCTATGTGTTTATTTTGTTGGAATGTTTGCAAATACAAATGAAAAGTTTACAATAGAGAAAAATGAATGAGAGAACATATTTGTAACTGAACATTTTCATTTTCCGCAATCAACCTATTGATAAAGTAGAATTGGAAAGATTATGCTGATACTAGCTGTTTATAAAAATATTCACCAACGTAACAATTATAATGGTAGCATGAAGTAACATTTATTCAATTCTAGCGCCCTAATTAAAACTTTCAAATATCTGGCATGTATTGATTTTTACTCAGTTCTTGCTTACTAAACATCTCTAGTTTTACATTTCGTATGTTAAAAAAGTTCCCGTCAGCTTGTTTCCTTACATTGTCTCTTCAATATTGCGTGTTCAGAAATATTTAATCAGTTTTTGCTGTCTTGCCATTGTAGAAACTTTACTTTAATCTAACTTCCTGGTTATTGTTTTTTTTTTTACATTATCTCACAGTATGATAACGAATACTACATGTATCATGAAGAAATGTCACTTACATTCTATTTATTATTTCATAGGAAAAAGTTCACTTTGTTCTCGGTTCCTTACCATTTCGTTTTATATTTAATTAGTTCAAAGCAGTAATCTTAGATCGACTTGCGACTTCACAATACAAATGACAGTCACAAAAGTTGAAGTGAATAGCCTTTATTGGAAGTTCTTTTCCTCAGTTTTCCTTAGTGTTTGTAAGATGTAGCAATAAACAAAAAAAATACTTTAGGACAAATTGGCGTTACGTGCCGAATTTTATTGGCAGATGTTCAGCTTCTAACTATTTTGTCTCTTGCATACCTAAATGTCAGCTATTAAAAAAATGTCTGGCACAATAAAATTAGTTGCGTGCGTGTTTATTTCAGTCAGTTCTAAATTACTTTATAAGAATACTTTTATTCCTAAATAGATGCAACATTAAATGTTCATTCAATTTATTGGTATTTTATATTCAATTATCAAACAAATTATAAACAAACACGACAACATATACACAAACTGCCATTAAATGACTGTCTTTAATTAAACAAAGCTCTTTAGTGTATAAAAACATTAAAATGACTCTGCTGCAAACTGAATGTAACAATGCAATAAAACGATAATACAATTTCGTTATCCCATTCTTTTCAAAGAAGGGTTTTAATATTGTTATTTTATAATAAACGTAGCTGGAAGCATTTAAACATGAGAACAAACCAGTTTTATGTTTTTGTACACGACAATGAAAGTATTGTATTCTCCATTTCTAAAAGTGACATCATTTCAGAAGATGCTACAAATGAACTCTTTCTGATACTGTAGTAATTGGTAATTAATGTGGCATAAGAAGAACAGATATGTATATACTTGTTGAACCATAAGATATAACGTGATATAAGCAAAGTAATATATTAATGGACTGATTTTTGTATCCATTGGACATAATTTTATCAAACATTATTTAGTGTTGCATTCGCTTATTTTGAACAAAACGCATTGGATCCTCCATGCTTCTTATCCATTGGCAATAGTTTTAATAAACTTTTTCAAAATTACTTTCGCTGAGAAAAAACAATGATTCCTAAATGCTTTTCCACTTTCATCCTTATTTAGCCTTTCAAACTTTATTTAAACGAACGAACCCTTATGAGTATTTTGTAAACAAACCTCACAGCGTACTGGGCTACAAAATTTTAATCCTAGTCACTATGAGATTACTAAAAAAAATTGAATTACTGTACATATATTTAAAATCATTCATGGACTTTGTCTAACGCTATTCAATAAATGAATTAACACAAATACGTCGTCATAAAACAATAATAGAGTACTCGACAATCAAATTTGACCGATTGCAGGATAACTTTGTTAATTGATTCATTTTACAATGTTCCGATGAAAAAAGGCAACATTGAACAGATGGCGAAATTGATTGTCTACAGTGTTTTTGTCATTTAAAAAAAAAACACAAAAAGTGAACACTTACTCTATTAATTTAAAATTTGTTGATAAATAGTTTGTTGGGCAAGACCTTTCTCTAATATTTTCGCAGATACTTTCATTTTACAGAAGTTGTCAACGATGATACAACTGTTCTGTGTCATAATAATGATTTCTACTCAGTCATGTAGTCGAGGGTTTTAGTATTTGATGTTGTATGTCTCCCTTGAAAACATAATCTTTAAGGGGCCACAGGACATACCTTTTCTAGTATTAATCACTTATTACGTTGGAACAACAGTCTACATTGTGCACTGAAAAACTAGCGTAGTCTTTTCATACTAAGTATTGTCTACATTATTGCGGCAAGAAAGTATATTATTAATTATTTTAATTGAATATCATCACAAGATTTATGCGCGATATAGATTGTCTCAGATATTATACACTAATATTACCCCGTCCGTCAACTCAATTTTTTACCTTTAATTTGCAATTGATGTCAGCTGTATTTAATCTTTATACATAGTACTGTTATTTTATGCTTATAATGACTAGGAGTATTACGGGGATATATTTATATTAGAATATTGCTCTTGCTTAATAATCACAATTTTTAAATTACTTGTACAACTCGGACTTATTTCGCCTTAGCGCTATGCATAACAAAATATTTAATAAAAGATGTTTACGCAATCAGACTATATGACTATCATGCACTTTAAAGAGTTAGCGAAAAAAACCAAAAAAAAAATGCAGTCTAACCTCTGGAATTCACAGTTCAATGTATTGAAAGTATGCTAAATCCCTATGGGGTTTATCGATAAATAATATTCTCTCAGCTTTGAATACAAAAGTTTTAATACAGATTAATTGCAGTAACATTATAGTTCAACATTCTATAAAACAGATACAAAATCATCACAGTTGGATCCTGCCATTCGTAATCGTTTATTATGATAAGCTTCATAAGGAAATGAAAAACTGTTAATGTCAATTGTAATTTCCAAACCATTTGGTAACATGAAAAAATATAAGAAAAATAGATTACAGTCATAATTTTCAATTACTATTGGCAAAATCATAACAGATAATTATGAATCTTTGGTAACTACATTGCACTTTAATAAAGTCGGTTACTGGAATAAATAAAGATTTCGTGTTTTGTTTATTCCTATTTCTAATGCTCTTGACGATTCTTCTATTTTGAAATGATTTTTATGTTTAACAAACTATTATCTGTGACATGATACGGAGTTCCAGGCAGTCACGTGGTAGATGGATTAATTATTTATATTACTAAAATAGTACTTAAATGATAAAGGCGTCTTGTTTTACATTTGTCAAAAAACGAACGTTTCAAATAAGAGCAAAAGTAGTATACCGCTTTTCGTCAAAAGTCATAATTCGATTGAGATGAAAACAAATCCGGGTTACTAACAAAAACCGAGGGATTTTTTATACATCCATTATAATAGAAAAACAACGGAACAACAGAAACACTGAAGTGAAAACAACAAACCAACACCGACATACATAGAAATTGACTATTTGATAACAAGTGTCATATTCCTGACTTAGAACATGACATTTTATGAAAAGATGATGGGTTTAACTTGGTTTTATGGCTAGCTAAATAACCCGCTCATATTGCAATTTAAAAAAAATATCGCTGAAATGACTCCTTTACTTGAAAGGAATACAGTACATACAAAAGCAAGAACACTCAGTACAAGTAAACGCATAAATAAATATTATAAAAGTACACTTGAAGAAACAAAATACAGACACACGTTTATTGTTGATCAAATAAAATTGAAAAAAACTTGAGACACTAATTAGAAAGAATTCCTTTTCACGTTTCTACGCCTTTGTATACAACTATTTACTGTTGTTTTTTATAAATAAAAATGAAGAAAAAAAATGTCAGACGTTTAAGTCACCCACGTGGTCACCTTCAACTTAATGTTAGAAAATGTAGGATCATTCCCTTATGTAGGGATTGTTTTAAAGCAAATTCTAAAAATCCTTTGTGGAAAATTCTTTTATGCTTGAAATACATTTCAGGTCCATATAGGTTGTTAACTTTTTCTCTGTAGTATATAATTGTTCTCTCGCATTATAACAGGATTGTTAATCATCCCTAAAACAGAAATAAATTCTGTAAATTCTGATTGAAAAATATTTTAAGAACAACAATTTCTTATGTATATGTCTCCCACATATTTACCTAAGTACATGTACGTTCAATTGCACTATGGTTGGTGGTATTGTTATGAATGACAATACTTACAACAACAATAGTGAAACTGCTTTTAAATTATTGAAAATTATTGGTATGCCTATATAATCCATCTACAAGGCTTTTTATCTCACATCGATATCACCACACAATCATACAATGTCAAGTTGCCAATAATAACAACGTGGCACGTAATAACTTTTTCTTAACAAGATATTTTCAAGAATAATCGGATTTGATAATGCTCTTTTGTAAATTGTAGTAACCTGCATCAGAAAACCACCTTTTATTAAAAAAAAATAATCAGATTACTGGTAAAGAAAAGGACTGTTCAATCGATTTGGTTTTTATACGTAAGGTTCATTGTGACATTCAAATTTAAAGCACTCAAAAACAGCAAACGTGATAAAAAGAGATCACAGATACAAGAATTTAATTGTTTATTGATTTGACAGTAGCTGTAAATCGAAATATTTACGAATAAGGATTCTCTTATAACGTATTATAAGAAATGTTTCATAATCTTGAAGTTAACTTAATTCATTCTTAAAATCTCTTAGTCCGGAAAATAGAAAACAGTTATGCCGAAATAGCACATGGCACGACAAAAACATAGAGCCAAGTCAAGGTGTTTCAAAGCAATCAGAGAATGTATGCTTTCTTCAAACACGTGAATATAAAGAAGCAAACGATATACTTTCTTATATCTATAAGAAACATCAAAATATTTTGTCGAACATCTTAAGCAAATAAAGGCAACAATAGTATACCGCTGTTCAAAACTCATAAATCCATGGACAAAAAACAAAATCGGGGTAACAAACCAAAACTGAGCGAAACGCATTAAATATAAGAGAAGAACAACGACACAACACCGAAACGCAACACACACAGAAACAGACCAATCATCAGACAAAACACCACGAGAATAACAAATATAACATGAAAACCAAATCCTTTAGATAGAACTATTTTTAATCACTTTATCTATATCAGAATTCGTAGTAGATTTAGATAATACATTTCTACATCTATACATTTGACAGTTCGGAATACCTTTCTGTGAATGTTAATGTTTGAATACTAGTAAATGAATATTTCAGTTATACATTAATGGGCTAGAAAACAATCATCGCAAATAGAAGTCATTTATTAATGCAAAATAGGTACACATTAAATAAGTCTATTTTTTTTCGCAAATCAGGTGGCTGTCGAGATGCTAAAACAGGGTAATACCTTTGTGTATATTATAGAATCACAATAGAGATGTGATAAATCGTTAAAACAATATTTCTCTATAATGAAAAACATATACTTAAGTTTAAGGATAGTAACAGTTAATAAATTCTTCGTCTGAACAATATTACATTATTTGTCATTCTCAGATGCTATAACTTGTCTCCATATATATTTGCAAGATGATCTCTTTTGTTGGGAGTAAATGTTCTTGTTTCAATAATTTCACTATAAAACAGTCTGATAACAGAATGATAAACAGAATACAAAAAACCCCGAATTCATCAATGAATAGAAATTAAATACATTCACACCTTATGAAAATATATAACACGTGTATCCTTTGTCATTGCCACAACGTGAATTCTATATCAAGATATCTACAAAATGGATTGAATTTTGAGTGTGTTTGATTTTCATCGGTCTTAATTAGAAAGTCAATCCTGTTACCATCCTGCAAGTTACAATAATGAGTAAGGGATGATTTAGATTTGACATTACAATATGAAAAGTAATGAAAACAAATAGTATTATATAACAGTTGAATTATTTTCCAGATTTTCACACAAGCGTTAAGCAAAGTTGCTTTTTTACATTTACAAATGAAGCTATATGTACCTTATACTGTGCTAATTTACTCTACTGTCAACTATAATTACACTCTTCATAGATAGAATTCAATAATGTCCGCCTTACGCCCGTTTAGTTCACAAAAGACTCATACTCGAAGTTTGAAATAAAACATCAAAAAGGCATAAAAATATAACAACTATCAAATTTCAGAGCATTGAAAACTTAAACTGCCGTAAGGTTTTGTCAATTACAGCAAAGGTATTCTTTATCTGTGGTAAAAATCCCTACAGTTCAAAACATTCGACGAAATTTAATAAATAAAGGTAACAGTAATATACCGCTGTTCGAAATTCATAAATATGTAGAGAAAAAACAAATCCGGGTTAAAAACTAATACTGAGGGAAACTTATCAAATATAAGAGATCTACATTGTACGACACAACAGAAACACAACACCGAAATTTAACACACAAAGAAACGAACTATAATGTAACAATGGCAACATTACACGACAGGGCCGCCAACAATAAATGGAGGAAAATATAGGACAGAGAAACAAACGAAAAATAGAAATAAACTAGAGGCTCTAAAGAGCCTGTGTCGCTCATCTTGGTCTATGTTAATATTAAACATTGTACACAAATGAATTCATGACAAAATTGTGTTTTGGTGATGGTGATGTTTTTGAAGATCTTACTTTAATAAACATTTTTGCTGCTTACAATTATCTCTATCTATAACAGTAGTTTCTGTGGAAAATGTTAGTGAAAATCTACAAATTTTGTGAAAATTGTTAAAAAATGACTATGAAGGGCAATAACTCCTCAGGGGGTCATTTGACTATTTTGGTCATGTTGACTTATTTTTAGTTCTTACTTTACTGTACATTATTGCTGTTTACAGTTTATCTCTATCTATAATAATATTCAAGATAATAACAAAAAACAGCAAAATTTCCTCAAAATTACCAATTTAGGGGCAGCAACCTAACAACCGATGATCCAATTCATCTGAAAATTCTAGGGCAGATAGATCTTGACCTGATCAACAATTTTACCTCTGTCAGATTTCCTCTTAATGCTTTGTTTTTTGGGTTATAAGCCAAAAACTGCATTTTACCCCATGTTCTATTTTTAGCCATGGCCGCCAATTTGGTTGGTTGGCCGAGTTACCGGACACAATTGTTATACTAGATACCCCAAAGATGATTGTGGCCAAGTTTCAATTAATTTGGCCCAGTAGATTCAGAGGAGAAGATTTTTCTAAAAGATAACTAAGATTTACGAAAAATGGTTAAAAATTGACTATAAAGGGCAATTACTCCTACAGTGGTCAACTGACCATTTTGGTCATGTTGACTTATTTGTAGATCTTACTTTGCTGAACATTATTGCTGTTTACAGTTTTTCTCTATCTATAATAATATTCAAGATAATAACCAAAAACAGCAAAATTTCCTTAAAATTACCGATTCAGGGGCAGCAACCTAACAACGGAATGTCAGATTCATCTCAAAATTTCAAAACAGATAGATCGTAACCTGATAAACATTTTACCCTTGTCAGATTTGCTCTAAATGCTTTGGTTTTTGAGTTATAAGCCAAAAACTGCATTTTACCCCTATGTTATATTTTTAGCCATGGCGGCCATCTTGGTTGGTTGGCAGGGTCACCGGACACCATTTTCAAACAAGATACCTCAATGATGATTGTGGCCAAGTTTGGTTAAATTTGGCCTTGTAGTTTCAGAGGAGAAGATTTTTGTAAAAGTTAACGCAGGACGACGACGACGGACGACGACAGACGACGGACGCCAAGTGATGAGAAAAGCTCACTTGGCCCTTCGGGCCAGGTGAGCTAAAAAGTAACAGGTTAAAAAAAAATTACACGTCAGACGCGTGCTACGTCCACACAAAACTATGCTCAGATATAAAAAAAACTTGAAAGCCATAACAAGTACAAAGTTCAATATCGCCGAGGACCAAATAATCCCAAAAGTTGTGAGGCCATGGTTATCCGCCTGAGACAAACACATCATTATTATCAAGAATAATGCACAGTTTTGCAAACAGTATTTTTTTTTATAAAATGACTATATAAAAGATATACATGAGTTAACTAAAATGGTGACTAGCTATAGAATAAAAACGAATACATTACAAAATCACAGCCGTGTTAGCCAAAGTCATTGCAACGCCCAAAATGACGTCATATATGAATTTCTAAAACGTGTTCCGAAAATTAAGAAAGAATTTTGATGCATTCAAGATTAGATTTGTTTGACTTTTCTAACTTTTATTAATTAACATCTAATTGTAGTAGTAGTAATTAGATAACTGATTGTATTATCTAGCTTTGTCAGTGTTACTTCTGATCAAACTGCAAACCAAATATATTGTGTAAACTTCGTTGTTTCAAAATAAAATTTACCAAACTGGATGAGAAGTTATCCTCAACTAAACAGACGAATACAACAGAAAAAAAAAAAGATTTACAACTACAAAGAAGATATTTGACAAAATCCGATGACAACAACAAACACAACATCAGAACACAACATTTAAACCCAACAGATTAATTTGGGATGGAAAGTACCGTGCCACGCCTTAAAAGCAATACGAATTAACACTCGGCAAAACAGTCACATTCGGTAATAAAAAGATCAGACGACATAATGAAAACCCAATATCTAATACGTGGTAAAAATGTGCATAGTTAGTTTAGATAAAGATTCATCGTATGGACCAACCACTTCGTGATGGTGTCCGTAAAATTTACGGAGTGTCATTTTGAATCTGTCCTCCCCATAACTTTGTTGGAGCTGTTATTGAGTTATTATATAATTTAGCAATACCAATAATGGTCCATTACAAATAAGAGTGCTGCCTACTGGGCTAGAGATAAATATTTAAAACGATTTATAAATCAGAACAATCCCATTATATGAAGAAAATGATGTTAAATTTAATGTATATTTTTCTGCTACAGTATTCTGTTTCGTTATAAAAAATATCATTTGCATAATGAAACCTCATGTGATACATTATTACGTCTCACTGAAAATTCAAACAGATTAATGTCGAATTAACTTTAATTGTATCCGTTCAGCGTGTTAAATTTTGCTAAATAGTTGAAGCTTTTCAACAAGATTTATTTCCACAAATTGAATTATATATGATGTCATTTCTTTAAAAAAAAATAGTCTAAATTATATAACAACATCAATTTGATTTTGAATTTGACACGCGTTTATAATTAAATCATTATTTAGTTCATCCTATGATGTTAAAACCAGGTTTAATCTATAAGTTTTTCTAAAGATGTTCTACACCAAATCAGCAATATTGCAGTTGGTATCTGCAGTCCGAATCTATGTACTGGTATTTTGGCGAAGGCCTTTTCTGTAGTTCACTGTTTCTGTTTTTTCTCTTATAGTTAATGTGTTTCTCTCAGTTTAGTTTGTTACTCGAATTTGTTTGTGCTTAATCACTTTATGACTATTGAACAGCGGTATACTACTGTTAGGATGTTAGAATGCTTCGATAAGCTCCTGGGTTTCTCCTGTATTCGGGGGTAGCTAAATTATTTTATAAACTTATATGGTAGTTATTCGCGTACTTTACTTTTGTAACTAACCGATTAACTGGTTAAATGTAACAGACAAAGAAAGGACATATATAAGTTTATAAAAAATCGGAAAACTTTACAATACAGCCAAAATGCCTTTTATTCAATTACACACTGTAAAATTTATTTCTTTAAAATCATTTCATTATGTGACAATTCACCACAACTAGGTGATTAAAGAAGACTAAATCATGAATTATGAGTATTTAGCTCGAGATCTTGGAAAGTATTCTAATGACTTATTCGATGATGTAATATTCATGCATATAAGTTTTATGGCATGTTTTCTCGAGATGTGTGGCATGGGTAACTTAGTTCTGTCGTTTATGCAAAAACTACCTAGAAAACAGTATATAGTTCTTGTTCCGAAGCGCTCACTTTAATTTGCATTTTGTCATAATAAGTTTATCTTTTTTTTCAACTGACCCTTAATTTTTGTATCAATAAAACGGAAATGTAAGTGGCAATAACATATCAATTTGAGGGAAATTCGGACGACATGTTTTGGAAAAAAAACTACTTTTCAACTGTGTTGTTGTTTGTTTCTTTGTTACATATTTGGTTTCTTTTATTAATTAGGCCGTTAGCTTTTCTCGTTTGAATTGTTTTCATTTGTGATTACGTTTCTTTTTATAGCTGACAACGCGGTATGGCTCATTGGCATAATACCACATCTTCTTTTTTAACGATGTTTACGAGAACGTTGTTTGAACTTCTGTCCACAGAATACTCAATGTATTACATATCCGAAAGTAAAACGTGACTTGATCTATATGGTTTAATATTCATTAGCATTTCTTTATGTTTTATCTTTAACAGGGAAAAGGTTTGATGTTGCCATCGTATTAAGGACTTTCTTTTTATGGTTTACCTCGGAGTTCGGTATTCTTGATATTTTACTATTAAGCAACTAACTTTTCAAACTACGGAACGGCCTATTTTGATCGATATTAAATATTCAAATTGTACTTTCACTTTTCTTTGTGAGCTATATGTTGATGTGACATTTTGAGAAACATTAAATTATAAACTATCGAATAAGATGTCCATTAAAAAAGAAATGTATTTTCAATGAAATGGCTAAAGGATCATAAAATTATCCTTGGTTTAATACTCTAAAGGTCATTCATTAAAATCGTAAAGGAGAGTAAACGAATCCTTGATATTGGTCCGATTAACATTAAGTCATAAAGTTTAATCAGTTGTAATTAATTAGATATATATCAAATATAATGTCTTAATAAAGGTCCCAAAGTAGATATTATTATATTTTCACAGACACTTACTCTTAATCCTGTGCGCCACATAAATACATTATGTAAATGTCATCGCGGACTCTTTTAAATATTTCTTGAGTTTTATTACATTTCCTAGATATCTCTTGTCTCTCGAAAATATATATTGTTAAACTTCATAATATCATGGTAAATGGCATAAAATAGTTTTCTAAATATAATGATAAAACCTATTGATAGAAATATAAGCAGCTGAAAATTAATGCTTTTGAATATTAACTCATTACACTCAGTAACAGTACGCAAGAAAGTCCCTATGAACGCTATCATCAAATAATATTTAACATTGCAATGACGTCAATAAAAGATACATTGACCTTGAATTTAAGAGAAGAAAACCTAACAAAACAATTTAGAAAATAAAAGTCGTGTAGAGAGGATTTTCTAGTGTAAGATCATGGTCCAATATAAACTTAAGGAGATGTAATATGATTGCCATTTAGGCAATAATCTACAACAGACCAAATGATTTTGATGTAAAGAATAAAAAGGTCAATGTACGGCCTTTAAAAATAAGAAAAAATACAGTAAAATAAGCAGAAAACTAAAGAAACCAACAAAATAACCTAATCATTAGTTATAACTAAAATTAAAAGTGCTACTAGTATGTTATAGATATCAATCTGAAATTTCTTCGATCTAAATTGCAAATATTCAAAACTCAGATGATTTTTGAGCTTTACACATTTAATAGACACATCTCAATACTAAAGACAAAATATATGAACGCACTTCAAGATATCGTTTTCTTTGCATTGATGGTATGCCCTTCACTCACAGTAAGTCTTTTGCAAATCATTTTTAAAAAATAAGTTGCTTACCAAAATTAAAGCAAGATAGCAATCTTTGTGCGTAAAACACTAGTTTCAGGAATAACCCCAATGAGGTTCACTCGAAATCAAAAGGTTAAAAGAATAATTGTGATGATGGTAATACAGAGTTTTATATTTATGTATTTGTTCCTATGGAAAATACAACATATAAGGACGAGATCATATCAATGAGATAAGGTTATAAACTTAACCATGCACTTGCTCCACATTTCGAGTTTGAATCGTAATGTGCTAGTTAACACGATAAAAGTGTGCAAGAAGTCAACATTGTTAATTCAGGAAATGACTGATGTGATTTCTTTGATTTTCTTATACATGTTATATATTGATATCTGAACGTTCAGTACTTTGCAAACATAAAGGAAAATTTGACGTGGTATCTCATTTACTTACTATATTTTACCTTTGTATTTTATAATTGAAACAATATTAAAAATGCTATCTCTAAATAACAAGCTTTAAGCAAAACTTTGGTTGCTCTTATGTACACCACTTATTGTGATACTGCCTAAGTATAACTAGTATCACTATTATTGGTAATACTGATCTTTGCAATAAGCTGTAATAGATTGAGGTTATTTGCAAGTGTTTTATTATGAAGTTTCATATTGCTGACATCCTTTCAAAGCTTGTATATTTGTTTCGATTAATCCTACTAAAGAATAAACATATGGGTCATTATTTGTACCTTGAAATCGATAATTTAGTAGGTGATGTGACCTAGATAGTATATCTTCATGCAGAATTACTTACTAACTACATTGCCATTTAATCCAGGGAAGTTGCCAAAGCCATTAAATACTTCTTATGACAATACCCAAAGTGAAGTAAACTTTATATATAAACACTACAAAAATTCGCCGGAAATTCGTCTACAATTATTAAAATGGTAACTTTTTAATATTAATACAGCAGTTCAATAAGGTCGTCAAATCACGTAAGGCCACTTATAAATGCATCAACAGCATAAGTACACAACGAATAAAACAATTAAAAACACAATCATATAATGAGTTTTTACAATATCATGAACTCAAGAATAGCTTCAGTAAAACATCTCTGGCGGAAGTGAGATAAATGGAACAGATTAAGTATTCTACATGTAACGCACTTTTACAATTGTTTGTTGAAAAAGGTTAATGAGGCATGTGTTCAAAACCTTCAAATGGCTTTTAAAAAAGAACAACATGCAAATGACAAGATCTTTATTTCTCATTCATTGAAATGAAGTGTTTTCTAAACTTAATGTCTACAGGTTATATTCAATTACAGACTTAGAATTACGTTAAGTAAAAGCTAATGGAATTTTAAAACTAGGACATTTGAATAACTTTTCAAAAGATTTTAATGGAGTTCAGTACTTTGCATAAATAATACATGATTTCGAGTGGTTTGTAGTTTTAAACACAATGTCAATTCATCCTGAAAGTCTCATGTACTTTACTTGATGCAATATGGGTTAAAAGACACTTGCTCAACTATACTTACCTCATATATTTCTTAAACATTTGGTTGTCCATTGGGCACTTATCGTTTTAATACTTCTTACTTTTTGATAACATTAGTACGTATATATTATAGGCTTTCTAGTTTGTTGCTGTAAACTACCGGTAAATATACAGATTTTTTTATTATTTAAAGAAATATTTTATATGCTATCTTTATTACAGGACCCCTGAATTAGGGAAACAGTTGAGATAATTCAGAATCAAATATGTCCACAATAGTATGATAACCCATAATCTTTAAATAAAAAGGACGATGTTCCTAAGCTTTTATTTTTACTTTCGTATACATGTACATAGAGTGCATTACCAATCATCATATTACATGGTGGTTCAACTTTTTTTTTATCCTTTTTAAAGTACTTTTTAAATTGTGTTGTCATTCGTAATAGACGCATCCGTTTACTCTCTATTCGTTTTTTTTAGTGTAAGCAATGAAATGTTTGGTTAAAGGGGAACTAAAAGTAATGGCCGGAAATTCGTCTAGAACCGTTAATATTACTTATAGTTACTTATAGAGTACACACAGGTCGTCAAACCATTATCACGCAAGGACACTCAACGTGTGTTCTGATAGTAGAAAAATGTACAATGACCTTTCTAAAATACAACTTTAAGGCGGTAAACATAAACAAGAACAAAAAGCAAATTTTAATAAGAAAAAAGTCATGATTTGAGTTTTTTAAACACCATAGATAAAAGAATAGTTAAAAGAGTCTCTCAAGGAATATAACTGAAACTAATAAAGGATCATTAAGCTGCCGTTAAATAAAAACATGCCTGTTAATGAAGCATATTTTAAAACATTTCGAATTGCATTTACATCGATAATAAATGTCCTCGACAAGAACTATACAACTCAGTGTGAGAAAGGCTACATGTTAAAAACCGTTCTTTGACTTATAATGGGTACCTTTTACAAATTGTAACTTGGATTGAGAGTTGTCTAATTAGCACTCATGCAACATCTTTTTATATTTATATACAAATCAAAAACAAAATTTTATGTATTCTAAATATTATGTTGTAGAATTGTTCTCAACTCAGTGAAGGATTGAATAAAATGGTCAGCTAAACTCTAACGGATTTTGTAAAGGTCAAATTTGGAATATTTTGGTCAAGTATTTTCAGCATTTTCGAGTTTTTTCTAAAGTAAATATAGATACATAGATTTTCAAGGTTTTTGTAATTTGATCATTCATCCATGAAATACTTACTCAAGAGATAATTTCTCTTAAATAAAGGCAACAGTAATATACCGCTGTTCAAAACGCATAAATCGATAGAAAAAACAAAACAAATCCGGGTTACACACTAAAACTGAGGGGATGGCATTAAATTTAAGAGGAGAATATATAGTTATCAAAGGTACCAGGCATATAATTTATTACACCAGACGCGTGTTTCGTCTACATAAGACTAGATCAGTGCCGCTCAGATCAATACAGGTAAAAAACCCAAACAAATACAAAGTTGAAGAGCATTTAGGATTATAATTCATAACGCCAGACGCGCGTTTCGTCTACATAATACTCATCAGTGAAGCTCTGCTCAAAACATTTAAAAAGCAAAACAAATACCAAGTTGAAGAGCATTGAGGACCCAAAATTGCAAAAAGTTGTGCCAAATAAGACTAAGGTTATCTACTTCTGGGGTAAGAAAATTTTTAGTTTTTCGAAAAAATCAAAGTTATGTAAACAACGACACACCATTAAAATGTAACACACACAAAAACTAACTAAGCATTATACAAAATCGATGAGAATAACAAATACGACATCAAAACTAAATACTGTCAATTCAGAAATTAGTGCGTGCATTTATTATTGCGATTTTGTCATTTTAGATTTCAATGCGATTTTAATTTTTACGATTTTGAGACAAAATCCTGTTTAATTCATATCAAATGTTTCAAAAAGCGAGTTTAAATTATTGCGTTTTCAACTCGCATTTTTCGCAATAATAAAAACTTCGCATTGATTTCTGAATTTACAGTACATGAATTTTGGATATAAAAAGTATCGTGACGCGCCTTATAATAATGTGAATACACACTCAAATATAAAAGAAAACAAAAGACACAAAAGAAACACAACGCTAAAATGTAACACACTCAGAAACGAGTTATAGTATAACAATATTCCTGACTTGGTACAGAACATTTTTAAATAAAGAAATGATGGGTTAAACTTAATTTTGTGGCATACAAAAGTTCCCGCTGTAATGACAATGTTAACTATAACATTAAAATGACAATACAACATTACAGGACTACATTACAAATAGATAGGAGAACATATTGGAAAAATAACCACACGAATAATAGCTAACAGCTTTTCGTTTTGAATTTGCATTGGAGTTTAGTTTTTGTGATTTTATTTTTTGCTATGCACCAACTTATTTTTGTGATCAATTTATATTTCCGACTTTCGCAAGCAGTAAATAACGCGAATATAGAAAATTCACAAAGAATATTAAGGGAATTTGAAAAAAGCGCAATCAAATAGCCGCACAATGGGCCGAGAAAGGGATAAACCCGAAATAAAGTATCTGCGAAAAATAAATTGGTTTGTAGTATTTGTTCAAGTTAAGCGTCTGTTGGAAATAGTAAAGACGTAAAGTATTGACAATAGCATTGCCAAAAATAGTAAATGAGTTTGGTTATTGTGACCAAAATTGACTTATTTTGAATAATAATTATATAATTTGCAAATATTCTAAAATATTCAACAATATTCTATTGATTAAATTATCATTTATGATACTGATTGTTTTTTCATTCAACGTCATATTTTACATTTTATTTTGTTTATCTTTTATAAAAGTGATTCCGTAATTGAGAAGAACCTATCCGTTTAGTATGATTCTTTTCCCTTGTCTTATATATCATCTGACAATTATAAAATGTCTACTGTAACGGAAACAGTATGTCAACTTTTGAAAAGCATTGAACGGAAATTCGTCTAGAACCGTTGTTTATATTACTTTAATATACTATTAAAGATGTATACCAAGGACGTCAAAATGTCATTAAGACGGGACACTAAATACGTTAACATTTATCAGGAAAGAATACATTGACCTTAAATGAAACCTTGAACAATGTGTTATTAAAAAGACTAAAGTAGTCTCATTAGTTGTTACAAAATAAGGAATCGTGGTCGAGTTTTGAGTATCTCGTTAATAAGATAATTAAAAGTGTTTTGGTGGATGTATATTTTTTCGTAGATAATTGATTGTTTATCTAATCCGTGCATGCTTGATCGAAACATCAACAACGACGAAGAGTGTTAACGTTAGGTTTTTTTAGAAAAAAATTACAATGACTCAAATACCAGACAATTCAATCAACAGCAGTGACTCAGAGAATTGATGACTCTGAAAATAAAGCTTTTTGAAACAGTAGTTTAGTTTAAACATATTTATTTGCAGTGGATTGGGAAACAAGTTTTGCAACTTATATTAATCCCTTTCCACTTTGCGGATGCGAGTGCTGCCTTGTAGCGGCATTAGGCTTCTCTTTTTCGACATCTACAAGGGTGTCTTAAACGTGCAAGAGATATGGCTCTCTCTTAACACGGTTCAGCCATTTATCGCCCCCTTCCGACGGACAATCATCGTGTCCTCAAGACCATACTCGCAAATGGTGTCAAGGGAGAACCGAAAATTGAGTTCCTGAAATTTTCATGAAACAGTAAATACAAACTGGATAAATGTTGTTTATTTTGTTTTTAATTTTCAACTCAGAGTAGCTTTTTCTCTCATCATTGTTCATACTATATATGTTCTTCAGGATATATGTTTATATAAAGTCGTCTTCATCGGTTAACTCAGGTGTACATGTTTTAAATGTTATGTTTGCCGTCTAATAACACATACGTTTTGTAGTCTGAAAACTGACCAAAGACATAAGGTTTATAATTTAATACAAAACGCATGCAATTCGTTAACTCAGAATTGAGCTCACTATGTACGCAAAATCTAAACCTACATATTTCTACAATTTTTCATTTCATTTCCAGACAATTTAGATACCATACATATAACATGACGTTATAGAGAACAAGTGCTACCCTTATGAACAAAAAAGTAAACCAGCAATAACTTCAACGTAGGCGTCGTGAAACACATGGTTGATAATTGAATAAGTTAGTAGCGTTCTATAAAAGAACATTAAGTTATTGTCATTAATTACAGTTCATCATTGTAAAAACTAAATTTCAAAGTAAAAAAGGGTTGATTCAATGTACTCATGTCACATCTTCTTCAATCTAAGTAAACAAGTAAGCAGTGTGCATGTTGTAAAATTGTCTCTGATTTTAAAAGCTGTTGAAATTTATTTTCCTAAATGGTTTAATGTTTGATGTTTGAATTACATTTTACTGCTAAACACACAATAATTTGAACAAACCCTTAAAATAGATAAATAAATCTTAAAATGATGAGGGGAAATTCAGCTGTGACGTGTTTTGGCCATTTTTAAAATTTGAGAGCGTTTATGTCTTGATACAATTGAGACATCTTTAAACAATTATCGTGCGAGTCTTAGAAATTGAGTCTGAAAAAGAGAGAAATTAAACATAGGCATTTCATTACGTACAAAGCCAAACAGATGAATAAGTCAAATTTAATTAGAAAAAAAGGTTTACATGATATTCATATCTAGACAAGACACGTATTAGGGAGTAACCAAAGATATTCCAAATTAAGAATGAATGAACGACATAATAACAGTGCATTTTTACAGTTTCAGGATTTTATGCAATCTGTGTAATATTTTCAAAGCATACTTGAACAGTGGTTGTAGTTTGTTTATGTGTTAAATATTTGTTTTTCTTTCATTTTTTTTTACATAAATAAGGCCGTTAGTTTTCTCCTTTGAATTGTTTTACATTGTCTTATCGGGGCCTATTATAGCTGACTATGCGGTATGGGCTTTGCTCATTGTTGAAGTCCGTACGGTGACCTATAGTTGTTCATGTCTGTGTCATTTTGGTCTTTTGTTGATAGTTGTCTCATTGGTAATCATACCACATCTTCTTTTTTCATTGAAATCTATAAAAGTTTTTAACGGATGTCCTACCACTTATGTCATTTTCGATTTCTATGTACAGACATATACCCATAAAATCTAAGATTCTAAAACTACAAAGCACAAGGAAGTGGTGTTCATCGATATAGGCAACATAATTTCCTATGCATGCGAAATACTTGCAAGGAAGACATTTTTTCTTTCCGCTACAGAATTTTTCGTCTATCTTATTTCACAAGCTTTGATTTTCACATTAACCTTTGTTTCCCTTTTTGTGTTTAGAAATACGAGATTTGTACTGATTAACCTTGATAATTTTGAATTTTGAATTGTCATATTTGTTCTACTGCCTCTTCCTTCATATATTGACCCGATAAACACGTAGGTTTCCATATTCAACACAATAACAGAGACGTACATGTAACTCGTAGATTGCTTTTATAATTATGCGCGTACATTAATTATGTGTAAAGAATTGTAAATTGTGAGTCTTTAATGTTTTAGACGCTTGTAGATGGTCAACGCATCGTATCAACTTAGTGGTCACCACTCATGGGATGATATGGAGTGTCATTTATATTTTTTCTATAATTAGCTGTTTGTTAAATGTTGATCCTTTTCGTAACGTAGCCCCCCTCCCCAAAGGCAATCATGGCTTTAGCCTGCTTTTCTGTAAAACCATAGCTTGATATAGATCCAGGATAATAACAATCACATTATATTCTGACATATACTCCATAAATTTTGTTCTCAACAGGGAGAAGGCTATTTTATTCTGGTTCAATAAGAATGTTTGGCGACACATTCTGTCGTCTATACGTTTAATGATGTATAATAAATATATTCATTATAACAGATTGAATCTTTCTTTTTGATAAGAAAGAGGTATGGGAATTTTTCAATGAATTGCCCCATTCATCCAGTCAATATGGAAAGTTCCATAATGAATAAAATATCAAAAGATTGGAAGTTGTTATCAAACATACTAAGTAGTACTAGTTATGAAATGTAAAACAGACCATGGAAACCTACAAGATCGGACTCATATGATAAAACAGACGTACACCCAAAAATTGATAACATCGAACCACAATTGTCGATATAGCCTTGTTTAGTTTGAGTACAAACTACATGTATGGTGTCATTAAACCTAGTCTCACTCAGCTTATCGAAACCATCTTAAAGCATACGAATACTACAACACAAGGCCAAACTTGAGATTGAATAGTATTAAGTTTTCAATTAACACACTCTGCTTGAATTTGTTTTGATACTGATTGCAAGTCATATATAAAAAGGTGTGCGTATTCCTTAATAGATTCTTCGAGCAATTTACGATTTTAAATTAGTCCGAGATACTCCACATATACATGTATATGAAATGATTAAATGCAAATTAGAAGCAGCAGTAGTTTACAAATGTTCATACATTCATTAATTAGATACAAGATCAAGACGGGTGAAAAAATGAGGAAGAAACGTATTAACAATGCAACCAAGTCCAAGGTATATTAAAAAAGGGAGATAACTGACATCGTCAAATTTAGACAAGATCAATTCAAGTCACTTGGCGTTAACGAGACTCCCATAAACATATTGTACATACACGAGAACATTATGTCACATTATGTTTACAGTACATGATATATAGTTGACTTTTTTAGCTGTCACAAAGGCAAAATAAAAACAAACCAGAATTTAAACGAAACAAGAGATATATAGCTTACGATTTGATATCCTAGGTAACAATATCATAACTCTAGCTTAAAATTCTCTTAGTACTCTCACGTTGTCAATATTGTTGTGAGAGAGGAATTTCCATCATCATTTAGGTGTTTCAATAAATTGTTTTTACATTGCACTTTTACAATTGTCTAATATAAAACTAAGGAGACGAAGTGTGATTGCCAATGGAACAACTATAACCATCAAACGTCTTTTGGATTTTACAAGTAACGCTCTAATAATTAAAATATTTCTGCAATAACACCAACGTTCCTGAATAATAACAGGATTTTAAATAGAAGTGCATCTGCTTTTTGATATTAAAAACAATACACCAATTTGATTCAGCATCCTGTTTGATGTAAAATCAAGAAATTAAGGAAAATTGTGTGAGATAAAAGGCATTATTAAATTCAGTAAATAAATATTCGGTTTACTAAGATTTAGTAAAACTGTCATATGTTTTTCAGCGAATTGCAATAAAAGACAAAAACATGTAAATTAATGAGATATTTACCATTTTCCGTAAGATATGGCATGAATACTAAATTTGACACAGCTGTTCTAAATTATTAATGTTAAAGAATTGCATAATTAGAAAACCAATTATAATGAATAACTGATCTTGCAAAAAGGCAAACGTAGAAGTACAATGAAACTCCATATTTCAAAATTCATTATTTCCGTAAGAAACATACATGGATTTACAAGGATTAGAGTTGCACATTAAATTATCATTTCATGGGGATCATTAAAACGAAATCCTTCTTTGCTAGTTATGAGTTGAGAAGGAGAAGTGGATTCAAATATGTACTGTAATGTATGGATATAACTTCTGTATATTTAGAAACTACAAACAAATATTCAAGGGGTACTCCAAAAGTACAAAATTATCACGCAAATCAATATTTAAGTAAAACGGCGAAAACACATACGAAAGTCCACACAGCACTCCATAGAAAACCAAATTTATAACGAAAACACAAAAAGACCGTGGTAGACATAAGGATATCCGAAATATGGATTTAAATCAGTGCCGCTTGATTCTTTAAAGCTAATAACAAAAAAGTAAAAACTTGCAAAAAAAACTTGCAAAACGTTAATTCGAAAAAAAAAAAATCCCAAGGAAAATTCAAAGCAGAAAGTCCCTAATCAAATTGGAAAATCAATACTCTAATACATTAAATGAATTGACAACAACTGTCATATTCGTAATGTGGTATACGTATTTCCTGAATTAGAAAATGGTAGATTAAACCAATCGATGTAAAAATTATTTAAACAGCATTATTTATGGTTTTATAGATTCAAATTTTTATCAGCTAAATTCATCTTCTTTTACTGACCTCTAGACTGAATACTATATTTTTCTTGTGGCCTTGCTTTGTTTATCACTTCAAACTAATTCATGTCACTTATCAATCTATCGTGTACCACATATTAAGATTTGCTATCTAAAAAGGAAAATAAATAGTTTCCATCAAAAAGTGCGGTCAAGGAAAATTTAAAACGGAAAGTCCATTATCAAATGGAAAAAAATCTAAAGCTCAAACACATCAAACGGATGGTAAACAATTGTCTTGTTCAGGGACAATTAATGCAGATTAAAACAAACCACCACAAATTATTACATTTCTTGAACGGGGTTTGATTTTTACTTTTGGAATTGTGTGTTTTAAATACCTAAGACAAAATGGCTATAATCTTATTTTTCATAATAGAAAAATATATTATTAAATTCACGTTATTTACATGAAGCGAGATCAGCAATCAGTAGCAGCAATAAATCACAATGATTTTAATTAAAGAGAAATTAAAACTCATTTCTTATGTAGATAGGACAAGAAAGCATTAGTTATTCCAAAATAAAGAATCCAATTGACTATCGCTGTTAAATCCTAACGACAAAATGTCGAGATTCGCATCATTTTCGGTTTAATTTTGAAACTAATATACCACATGCAATACAACTATGCTTGTAATTTTCTTGAAGAAGTGATTTTTAAAATGTCAAAGAAGAAAATTGGTTTTGTATTATACGTGGTATCAAATGCAATGAAATATATTAAAATGGTGACATTGTTGTACTGAATTCAATCTTAACCAGGAGTCTTTAATGTTTACGTGTCTGATTCAAGTCAAGTAACTCGTCAGTTGTTGTCTGGGTTATGTTTTAATGTTGTGTGTATTGCCTTCAGGAACATCTGTGTTGTCGTACATCTTTGAGTCTTTTATATTTAATGTTGTGGCAGACAGTATGTATTTGACGTTCATTTTGTTTTTGTTTTATGTGGATGGCTGTCTAGTTGATGTACAGCTTGTGTCTCAGCATGCTTAACATAATATGTCAAACCAGTTTGTTGCATGTTCTGAATTTAGGACAATTTTACAAACCAATTCTGAAAAGTGCTGGTATTAATTGGTCATTCAGTTTTATTAACTCTGTGAAGGACGCAACTATCACTTTGGAGAAATATTTGGGTCATTTAACCCAATTATACGTTTCCTAACGTTTTTTTTTTTTTTCAATTTGACAAGGAAACTTTTCGTCTTGCATTTTTCTTGGAGTTTTGTAGTTCAGATATTTTCTTTTTTTTGTAGAATAAAAAAGCCTAGTTACTTGTTAAAAATAATTGTCATCAGTTGAATATTGCAATTAGTATTGACGAAAAGAGTTAAAGTTTATCGTTTTTTTTTCAAATATCAAATTAAGTATACTTTAATGGTCGGGTGGTTGTCCCTTTGACATATTCACCATTTCCTTTCTCAATTTTATTTAATAATTTGATATCTTCAAAGTACATGTGTCTGATTTTAAGATCTATACTTTTGATACATTGACTGTTATAGAAATAAGATCAGCACATTACTCAACTTTTTGTTTATCACATTGCAGTCATTATATTATATCATTTGATGACAGTCTGCGTTAAAATAATTAAGATGGAATAAAAAAAATATCCAGTTGCAAAAAACTTTCTTTTATAAAACGCACTTGTACTTTGAAGTTTTTATGAACATGACCATTATATTTTACTGCCCAAGGCGATTCATTCCTCATTTTTTTTTTACGTTTTTCTATCTCAAAGATTAAGATCATTCAAATTCAATTATTCTGACAATTTAAGTAACCGATAAAATCATGTTCTGCATATCGTCAACAGGGGGGTTTAGTTATCAAATTGATAATAATCGTTTATCATTCCTTTTCATGTATCAATCGCACACGGTTTTTGCCACCAAGTAATAATTGGCTTTTAAAATAATGTTTTCAAATGTATGTTATATCTTTCCATGAGTGTTGATGTTGTTAAAAGAAGGGCAAAATATACCAGAAAGACACCTTTATGACCAACAATTGCATCAAGTTCGAATACCTGACTAAAACGACAGGTTTTAGAGTATATAGTCCAAATCAATATTTATAGAAGTTTATAAAAAAGAACAACCAGCAGATTAATCTGCATCAGCTCGTCTAGGAAAGGTGATATGCCACAGTTAAGTATAATTCTATTGATTTCTCAGAAATTGTGCAACAGTCTTACTTTTTGGACCTTTTGGATTATAGCTCTCCATCTTTTATATAATCTTGGGATTTCAAATATTTTGGCTACGATCATCACTGAAGAGACATGTATTGTCAAAATGCGCATCTGGTGCAGGTAAATTGGTACCCGCGAACAAAATACAGTAAAAAGCGAATAGACAAAAATATCATTTCAACACATTTTCTGATTGTGTCAATGTTTGCAATTGATATATTTTCCAAGGGTATTTGCCGTTATATCTTTTTGCTTTTTTGTTTGTTTTATAAATGCTTTATTACAATCGTAAACTATATCATATGAATAACACGCGTTTTGCGTAACTCGTTATTGAAATAATTTGTTTTGTATTATAAGAGTTCGTTATTACACGTTTTGTTTATCTAAAATAAAAACAAAAAACAAATTTAGATATTACGAAAATAGCAAGTAAAAAAATTATCAAAGGCATTAAAACATCGGTTAAAGTAAAAAAAAAATGAAATCCTTGAAATCCCGACAAACGATTCCCCTTTTAATAAATGTATATCTGATGTGAAGCGACAAGTCAAATTTTCATAATTACCAGCCAGCATTGTCGAATCACAAGAACCCAAATGACCAATTACCCTTCAACTAAACATGGTATATGGAAGTCACTTTAAAGCTTACAATATAGCAGCACGACATATACTAGTAGTATACATTTGACTGAAATTCAAATGTCACATACAAAGTAAAACTTCTCTAACTTCAACTCAGATTAGCGTATTTTTCTTTAATCAAAGACCACCAAAAGCCTACCAACACACAAAATTGAAATACCAAGAAAAATACACTCTTTGCCTTATTATTAAAAACACCTGCGATTTATCTTGTACACCAGGAAAGTTGGACATTGCATAGCATGGGGATGTAATAACTAGTTCATCAGCTGTCAAATATAACTTTGTATTTCAGCACAAGTTCAACCTTTAACAGGAAACTAACAAATTAAGTAGCCGTGAAAGTTACATAAAACGGAAGTATAGTGTTTTTATTCATTCGACTTAATAATTTATTTCTGTGATTAATACAATGAAAAGGATATTGGACTTTCATTATACCCACTAAAACATATGGGCTATGCATTAGACATGAACAAGATAAGATTGACAAAGGCACAAAATAGTACATATATATGGTGATACAATCAAGATCAAAGATGCTGTCCATTGATTTCGAATGTTTTTCATATGAGAAAGGAAGAAACGCTTGACATTAATGGAAAAATCAAAAGAATATAAAAAGAGATTCAGAATAATTGCCTTTGTAGCCACTTTGTTTACAAACAAAGAAGAAAAACAAAGAAAAATGACACAAACAATAAAACGTCATCGAATTGCCTTGATCAATAAACAAAATCGATATCGTCAAATAAATACGAATCTTTTCTGATTATTTTTTGTAGTGTGCGTTTAAACAGGCTGATCACGGTAAAAGAAGAATGGTTTACAGTAAAATTACGGCTAACACTGTTGCTGGTTTATGTTAGTACTAAAGTGTTAGTGCATGATATTTTGTACAACTTGTCTTCAACCGAGCCGATTTAATATCTAATCAAGTAATACTTCTTTTTCAATGTTGTGTCTTGTGTACTATTGTTTGTTTGTTTCTTTTTTAGCCATTACAATGTAAATTTACTTTTGATCTATGAGTTTGAATCGCCGCCTGGTATCTTTCGCCCCTTGTTTAGTACATGTCACTATTAAATCATATCAGTGACTTTTGATTCTTTTATACTTTAGCTTTCTCTGTTACATTGATATGTATTTGTTTGCAATGCCTAAGTACATTTAGTATTTATTTTGCTTCTCACAAGCGTTTCAGATTGTTTTTTATGTCTTGTTTTTTAATCGAAATATTGAAGAAAATTTCGGAAAATGCGTCATGTACACTCGAATTATACAATTATCTTTTTGATTCGATATTATTAAGCTGCTCGTTGTATGTCAACGGGGGTACCATGCATGTCGAAGTTTATAATTAGGTATTGTTATAAACCAAATCATAGTATTATACATAATTTAGATGTTTATTGTTTGGTAGATATTATATAATATCAAATATATAAAAAAAACAAAAAAAACCAGGGTGAATAATATCAAATATATAAAAAAAACAAAAAAAAAACAGGGTGAAATTTCCGTAGGCATAATATAATACATTTTGCGCGGTTTAAAAGTTTAGTTTTACTTTAAAGGTCAACTTGGTTTGAATGATCATAAACATTTGCAAGAATTTGTTTTCTCTCTGAAGCTATGCACTTTTACCCGATTAAAAAATTCAGTATATAATCTTGCTTCTAAGTTGATCCAGCTGAAGTTTGTTCGAAACACAGATTGACATTAATATATCCAGAATGAAACGGGACTTATGACGTACCCTTATAAGAATGACAATAGATCGAACTATATTGTTTTATTAAGCTGTGTATTTATAATCTTACAGTAAAAGAGAGTTATGTCGGAAGTGTGGAAAAATCAACCCTTAATGAGATTGACTGTACATCTTTTCTGACTTGAGGAATTAATAACTCTTTGAAAAAGACCACTTATAATCAAAGGGATAGTCTGATGTCTGAATTCTCATGTTTTATCACAAGTCTACATTGTCAGTCTTAATACTTAGCGTCTTTATACTAAATTGGAGCTTTTTTATTATTAGTGTTCCAGCATTTGTATGTTATTGCTAACAACTTATAAGCCACGTGGTTATTGAAATCATGAAAACAGAAATGATTAATTACAAAATTCCATAGAAATGGTCAATTGCAAATGAGATTGACCAGCAACAGATAATAGCAATTGCAGGTAGAATATTGCCCCGAAATGCACTTTTCTTCACAAGAAAACATTAAAACGATAAAATCTTAGAGTACAAATTAAAAGGCTTAATTACTGATTTTTATTAAGACTTTCTTTCAACATTGCTTGATCGATGTAATAATGTCAAGCGAAAATGAAGTTGATACAAGTTAGCAACAAAGATTTAACTACTATCTGATAAAATGAAAATGTCCATTTTGTGATAAGATGAATGCACCCTCTTACGTTTATGTGAGAAGATCAGCTTAACATTTTTAGAAGGAAATACATCCACGTAATGTTGCAAACAGCATTAAGAGCCTTTAAAAAAACCCAAAAACCAATACGTTGATATCAAGGTGATCAAATTCAATAATTAAGTTCAAATTCCATAATTATTTAGATATTTCGTTTAACTCAAAAAACATCTTCAAAGCAAATGATACATATTTAATGTTATAAGATTATATATTGTAGTTGAAAGTAAATTGTGCCCCTTAATGCACTATTTAAAAAAAACATATTTAGACTATACTCTTATAGTGCAAATTGCTAATTCTAATAAGTGATTATAAGATGCTACTTCATTTTGCTTAATCAATGTAATAATGCGAAAGTATAAAACAGAAGGATAACATTCATGAAGTTGCTGTTGTGATTTATTAACTATTATCAAAGGTTTTGTTACGATCTATGTAATGATAATGTCCATTTCTGATAAGATGAATGCTCTCTTCCACGTTCATCAGTCTGATAAGTTAAGTAGAAAATGCATCCAATATTGAAGAATGCTGAATATATAATGAAACAGATAAATATGGAGTCAATTCCTGTTGAATGAATTAACTGAAACAAAACCATGAGTTCCTGGTCAAAACTATAAAGATTGATGTTGAGGTGTATACAAATTTAAATTGGATCAAAATTAAAAAAAAAACATCTTGAAATATTAATAAAGCAAAACAAGTACAAAGTAAAAAGCCATGATAATAAATATTCTGGTATGTATGATTGCTGTTTACAGTGTGTTTATGAAAGTATTTTATTTTGCAGTTAATGAAAACCTATTTAATAATTGTATTTTAAAATCAAATTCAAGATATAGTAGCAAAAGTAAATATTTCAAAATGATTTTGATAAATGACCTCTGATTGTATCTTTTTAAGAATATGATCGACTGTTATATTACATCTGTACCAAAAGCTAATTCATCCATCAATCATGCTAATCATTATTTACTCATAATTCATGAGAAGATTAGAGAATTGGACAGTGATATTGTAGGTTTCAACCTATATCATACATTCTATATTAAAACTAATTCATCATTTTTTTGAGTGTAATATTGACGTGAATATGGTAAAAACAAAGCACTAGGGTTTATAACAATATAAGATCGAAGACTTGTTACAAATCCCAAGTTAGCTGATATGTCAGAGCTTTGAATGATTGATGTTTAAACCGAGGAAACCTAAAGTGTTTAGTTACGAGTAAAAAATATATTCGATTTTAAAAATTGGTTTTGCTACAGAGTATCATAATTATAAAAGAAATATAGATTCTACCACAACCGCACATGTTTTTATATTTCTCCACTATAAAAGTTAGATTTTAATATTTAACGCGCTAGGCTTATCGAGGATTTTAGATAAGTGAAATAGCAGAGTAAAAACTGGAGAAGTATCGTAATATACAGGTTATAGGGTGGAATATTTATATCTGAGGATTTTTAACCTTTCTATTCAAAATTTGTGGGAAGTTTTGTTCTTTATATGTGACCTCATCAGGCATGGTCGCCTATTCAAATGACGTCACAATGGGAAATGTAAAAGGAAAATGTACATTCAAAACATTGGCTGACCTCCGTTCTGCTAATTGTATGTGTTAACGTTGATTTAATTAATTTTACTAAATCTCTGCAATTTCATTTTTTCAATTAACCTCATAAATTATATACTGAGTGCCAATGAAAACGCAACACTAAATTTATCCAAATATAAAACTCAACCAAAAATGTTTAATTACCACGATTCGAATGCAATACATTAATGCAACACGTACAACGCTACAATTCACCAACTCACAGTCTCAATAACGAATGTGTCCACCGCGTGCTGCAACGCAAGCTCTACAACGACGTGGCATTGACCTGACCAGACGTCGGACACGGTGTTGTGGAATGTTTGTCCATTCTTCTCGCAATGCAATTTCGAGTTGGCGCAGCGTAACTGGTGGTGGCTGTCGTCGTCTTACGGCTTGTCCAATTTGATCCCATAAGTGTTCAATTGGACTCAAATCCGGCGAAAAGGCTGGCCATGGTAATGTCTGAACATGGTTGTTGTTGATAAACGCAGTTGTGAGTCGTGCGGAGTGTGCACGAGCGTTATCTTGCTGAAAAAGATTAACATCTTGATGTCCAGCCATGAACGGTATAACGGTCGGTCGTAAAACTTCATCAATGTAGCGTTGAGCGTTTAAATTGCCATTGAAAGTGATGAGAGGAGTTTAATGGTTGAATGATATTCCTCCCCATACCATGACACTACCACCACCCAACGATCTGTCTCTTGGATACACGAATCTGCATATCGTTCTCCTCTTCGTCTCCACACACGAGTTCGTCCATCACTACGGCGAAGATGGAATCTTGATTCGTCCGTCCATAAGATTGTTGTCCATTGCCTTTGTGACCATCTCTGACGCTGTTGTGTCCATCTTAAGCGATTTTGGCGTCGTACTGCTGTCAGCATGTTACCACGGAAAGGCCTCCGTGCCCTCAATCCACTGCTGCGCAAACGGCTTCTTACTGTGTTTGCTCCAATTTGTCTCCTATGGACGCCGACAGTCTCCCGTGCTGTTTGGACAGCCGTTCGGAACCGATCTCGCAGATGCTGAAGACGAATGTATCGGTCCTGCTGGGCAGGAATTGCTCTCTGTCTCCCGGGACGTGGTCTATCATTCAAAGACCCAGTTTGGTTGAATCTTTGGATAAGTCTGGTAATTGTTGAGGCTGAACAATGCATTCTGCGTGCAATTTCACGACTTGAAATGCCTCCTTGCACCATGCCCCAAACTTCATGTCTCTGGTTGTCTAAAAGTCTTGGCATCTGCGGCTAAGTTTATTGCAGCGGCTAACAAAAAAGGATGGGAAAGTTCAATTCTTAAGCGAGGCTTTCCAAAACACACAATGAGAAAATCACTCGTGCGTTAAATAGCGGTGCACTCGACTCATCCCCCTTTTTTGTAACCAAGCACGTAACTTTTTTTTCTAAAATCATTCAAGCGTAAAGATTTCGAAAGAAGTCTGAAGATTCATTTTCTATCCGATATAGGTAATCATTTAAAAAAAAGTAATATATTTTAGAATATTTGAAATTTACAAGTGTTGCGTTTTCATTGGCACTCAGTATATAAAGTCACTCTACGTTCGACATTTAGAAATATATCATTTATTTGTTTCGAGAAAGAAAGAAAATGTCTTAAAGTTCTTATATCTTTTTCTGGTGTAGTTTGTTTTAGAAAACAATGTCTATTGAGAATAAAGCTATAATTGTTTGAAATAGCTGATTTTGGCTTTCTACAACTTATGTTGACATGTATTATCTTGTTAATGCTTTTGGATTTATCATCTGACACTGTTCATTGGTTTGGATGAAAGTCAGTTCGAAATTTATAATTTACTGCAATCAATCATGTTCTGCAAACTACAATAACATACTTAAACACAGCACGACATTACTTTAGCACTAGAACACACTTAGAAGGTCTTTGAGTTTCAGGGCGTGCTACATTATGACGTTTTATGTTGCAATAATATGTATGAGTCAAGATATAGTATTACATAAATAAGTTTGATTTTGTCTTGATGTCACAACCCTTTTAGTTGTACATTGTTTTATCTTCGGATATAATAAAATGCGTAAAATTATTTGACTGTAATTTAATAGAAAATGCTAACAGAAGTTACGGACGGAAACTGCAAAAAAAAAAAAATCATAAAAAAGGGTTAAACATAATTGGATGTTTTAACAGATGCAGTTATAGCGTTTCTCATAAGTATCAACTCAATGAATCGGATTTGAACATCATCAAAATTCAAAAAGGCAAGGTAAAGCATGAAGACCGTCCAGAATTGCAATAAGATGTTACCATTGCCAAGTTTCATTAGAAAATAGCCTTTATATATATTACAGCGTATTTTTATTGTGTTATATCTGTAAAATAAGTGTATTTTGTGTCTAACGACTTAGAACTTCTAACGTATTTACTTTAATTCATTTTCCCTGAGCACTGGTTTGGAATGAACTGCCTAAAACGGTTAGAGATTTTATCAAATCTATTTATTCAAGGAATTTTACAAAGTCGCTAATTATTCAAGGGTTTTTACAAGTTCCATTATTATTGAGAATTTAATAATATCACAAATTATTCTAGAGAATTTCCAAAATCCCTTATTATTTAAGGAATTTTACAAAATCACTAATTATTCAAGAGATTTAACAAAATCCATGTATATTGAGGATTTTATTAAGTCCCTAATTATTCAAGGGATTTTACAAAATCGCTAATTATTCAAGGTATTTTACAAAATCACTAATTTTCTAAATTAACTGTAGCATATAGCCTGTTGTTTTTAATGGAACAAAAATATAACATGTGATCGGAACATTGCTCTTAGAATAATATGTATGGTAGCAAAACTGGGCAAACACATTTGTTAGAGCGTATCACACAAGCCAGTTATAATAATATGTATGGTAGCAAGACTGGGCAAACACATTTGTTAGAGCTTATAACACAAGCCAGCTATAATAATATGTATGGTAGCAAGACTGGGCAAACACATTTGTTAGAGCTTATAACACAAGCCAGCTATAATAATATGTATGGTAGCAAGACTGGGCAAACACATTTGTTAGAGCTTATCACACAAGCCAGCTATAATAATATGTATGATAGCAAGACTGGGCAAACACATTTGTTAGAGCTTATCACACAAGCCAGCTATAATAATATGTATGGTAGCAAGACTAGGCAAACACATTTGTTAGAGCTTATCACACAAGCCAGCTATAATAATATGTATGGTAGCAAAACTGGGCAAACACATTTGTTAGAGCTTATCACACAAGCCAGCTATAATAATATGTATGGTAGCAAGACTGGGCAAACACATTTGTTAGAGCTTATCACACAAGCCAGCTATAATAATATGTATGGTAGCAAGACTGGGCAAACACATTTGTTAGAGCTTATCACACAAGCCAGCTATAATAATATGTATGGTAGCAAGACTGGGCAAACACATTTGTTAGAGCTTATCACACAAGCCAGCTATAATAATATGTATGGTAGCAAGACTAGGCAAACACATTTGTTAGAGCTTATCACACAAGCCAGCTATAACAATATGTATGGTAGCAAGACTGGGCAAACACATTTGTTAGAGCTTATCACACAAGCCAGCTATAATAATATGTATGGTAGCAAGACTGGGCAAACACATTTGTTACAGCTTATCACACAAGCCAGCTATAATAATATGTATGGTAGCAAGACTGGGCAAACACATTTGTTAGAGCTTATCACACAAGCCAGCTATAATAATATGTATGGTAGCAAGACTAGGCAAACACATTTGTTAGAGCTTATCACACAAGCCAGCTATAATAATATGTATGGTAGCAAAACTAGGCAATCACATTTGTTAGAGCTTATCACACAAGCCAGCTATAATAATATGTATGGTAGCAAAACTAGGCAATCACATTTGTTAGAGCTTATCACACAAGCCAGCTATAATAATATGTATGGTAGCAAGACTAGGCAATCACATTTGTTAGAGCTTATCACACAAGCCAGCTATAATACTTATTCTTATATAAATAGAAAGACAGAAAATGTTTTAAAAATTCTTGTAATCATTAAATTACCATTTCCTGGACATAAGAAGCAAACTTCAAAGGGTAAATTATAATATTATTAAAGATAACAGGAAGCAAATATCTTCAGGAACATTATACAATTACCACGTTCATAAACAAGTAATTAAACTCCATTTATTAAACGATACAGCTGATACACAAATAGAAATATATGTCATCGAAGTATTTTGTTATGTATTTTGCTCTGGTAAATTTCTGATGTTCAAGAAATAGCAAATTTATAACATATTTGTATCTCAAGAATTGCATTACATTTACTCTTTAAATATAATCAGTATTTACCTTAGCCGTATTTGGCACAACTTTTTGGAATTTTGGATCCTCAATGCTCTTCAACTTTGTATTTGTTTGGTTTATAACTATTTCGATATGAGCGTCACTGATGAGTCTTATGTAGACGAAACGCGCGTCGGGCGTACTAAATTATAATCCTGGTACCTTTGATAACTATTTACAAGTTTTGATATTTTCAAACCTAGTTTTAAATATTTGTGTTCAATGTTGTTCTCTGTGAACATTACATGCTTTTGTATTTGACATAGAGGAAAAAAGTCACCATACTCGGAAACTGTATACCAAAACTGTTTGTTGTTAGACCCTTGATAACTATTTTATTAATTCAATGTTGATTAAGTGACTGGCAAGTCATATTTAATTTTAAAAAAAAGGTGTTGACTTTAAAAATTCCATTCTCTCACTTTTCTAATGTTGAAACGTTCATGTTCCCTTTGAGGACAGAAGATAGTGTGCAACTGGACACAAAAAAGGAGAAAAAAATCTCACGGTCCCTTTTATTAAAAAGATGTATCAATGCCATTATGGTCTATTCACCGTTAAGCTTGGAACACATTATTATACAACAATAGAAAAACTGTAAGATAAGAATGTACTACTAGTCATTACTGATAAAGAAAAAAACAAATATTTCGATTTTTTTTATTCACAGTAAATCACACAAACTTTTCGTTATACATGTGCCCTAATACCTACTTTCTGGACATATGTCTTTTATTGCTGGTTTATGGAATGGGATTTTTTCAGTGTTAAAGGTCGTACGGTGACCTATTATTATTGTTAACTTTATCGTACAAGGGTGACCTATAATTCTTCATCGTAAAGTTACCTGTAATTGCTTTTCGTATGTTGTACATGCTAATACATATAATAATTCCGCTAAAGCAAGCAATAAAGAAACCTTCAATATCTATTCTTTCGCCTTAAATGAGTACAAATAAAGGCAAAACGTTTTGAAAGCAAGTAAATTCAGAAAACAAGAACTAGTTAAAAAGGGTTCCAAAGCGTCTAAACTTATTTTCCTCTACGACTTTTGGTTCATCTTATTCAGAATATGACAGCTGCTATCCATTTGTTTGATTTGTTCTAGCTTTAGATTTTTTGTCATTTGATTAGAGACTTTCCGTTCTGAATTTTCCTCGGATTTCAGTATTTTTGTGATGTTACAATGTACCTTCTGTTTGTAGCTCACTGGTGAATCGAAAAATACGTTATTAAATGTGTGAAGATTAAAAGGCGCAATCTTTTAAGGTTGTTGGTATTATTCATATAACAATATATTGTTGTCCACAATATGCAGAAAATGTATGTAGCAAGAGGTAAATAGATGACAATTAAACCAAAATATATGTGATTGATGAGGCTGTATGTACATTTTTTTCTACCTATACGTTAGGTTGATCGGAAAGGCTCAAACAAGGTTCAATGCAATGCTCTGTACAGATGCCATCTCTTAAAATCAAGCCAATGTCACATGAAGGATTGACTCATGATATTAGATCAGAAAAATTCATAATTCAAGGTTAAGTTTCTCATTACAAAAACTAACCTTCATACATGATATATATAGAGAGATATCTCAAAAAGACATTATCATGTTACAATCCTAAATGAGGATTTAAAATGACTTTTCTGATCCTTTATCAAATTGGCAATTGCATCTTGTTTTTTCAATAATACGGAGAAAAACAGCGACAGAAAACTACTTGGAACCAAAAGAGAGGAAAATGTAAATCACGCACATTGTTTTATAATCATAATCGTTTTTTGTTGCTTCACTTCAGAAGCGATCAAATGCAATTGCAAAACTGGTAAGTGCATTAATGAAAAAAGGCAAAAAACTTAACTAATATATATAATAAGTTATACAAAGAAACACTGACATTAACGACTACTTAAAACTCACAAACTAACGGTTTTATAGCCAATAAACATATAGTTTTAAGATAATACAGACATTTTTGCAATTGCTCATATGAACCTGTGACCCTTTTAAAGGAATTAACAGTTAAAAGCAATATGTTAACGCCACTTTTCACGTGTGCATTCAATTTCTAAAGCATTATCACTTTTAATTATAAAAAGGCAAAAGTTAACAGTAAAATCTGCTAAGGTCGACAAGTTACTTTCAAGAAGTTCTCTATGGGAGGTGTTTACTTTTCGTATTCGTTAAAAAGTTGTTTCAATAAAGTATTTCAAAGTTATTTTTATGTTAAAATAATTGGTTGTCTAAAACATCATGTTGCTACAAATTTTTCGAAATTTTAAGGAATTTAAATTTTCACTTCAGTACATTAGCAATTGGTCCTTAAATCTCTTTAATTTCGTTCTTTATTTGGCCGTTTAAAAGAATAATAATCGATTGTCACGTGCAAGTCCTTTTTAGACAAAACATGCATCTGGAGTGAGTCAACAGGAAGACATTATAGTAGCGATTCACAATACTAGTATATAGAATCTTTTCTATTGTGAAGAGTCAAAAAAAAGAAATTTGCAATAAACACAAAATAAAATCTTCATCACATAGTTTTGTGTCGCCAGTAATTTACTTAATTATTTACAAATCAATTTTACAAGTGGAAAATGTTTTCTAATCTTCTCCTGTCGAGATCTTGATATCAAATACTACTCTAATGGTAATTGCATCGAAAAAACAAACAGCGTTTCTTGATAAAGAATCGAAAGGAAGTTAGATCACAACACATGGTACATTGTTATCCAATTTACCAATGACATTAGTACTACTGAATTATGGTACATACATGAAGGTCTTGACAGTTGTTATCCAATCGTTTGATGTGTTTGAGCTTTTGATTTTGTCATTCGATTAGGGACTTTCCTTTTTAAATTTTCGAGAGTTCAGTATTGATGGGATTTTACTTTTTGCCAATTTCCTATAACTTATATGCCTTTACAAAGCAACATTTAGACAATTGAATATAAGAAGATTGCATGATTCTATACGGGAAAGTTTATTTTTTGATAACTTTTGATAACAACCATCTAGCATTAAATTCTTTGAATATTTATCATAATTCAATAATGCGCTAAACACAAAGTCATGCTTAAGGACAAATTGATTGTCTTAGGTATAAAATTGATTTACAATTGATTTTATAAGACGATTAGGGGTTATATTGCTAAAGTATTCTAGGAAAATACAAATGCACACCTACGAGTTGAAATTGAATAAACCCAAAACAAAGAGAATCAGATTGTATGTTTTGTCATGAATCATTCGGAAGAACCACCCATTTTATTTACATGTAAAAAAAACACAAGTTATATTGCATTTGACACTAGGCAGAATTGTAAAACATGCAATAAAAATGTCATCGCAAGTAATAAAATGCCTGAACATTTATTGAACATTTTGCGGAAATTAAAAAAAAGGTTCCCTTAACAATTTAAGAAAGCAGTTTACGTCATCCTAGTTACGAGCAAGTGCGCGAAATAAATTACTCCCTGAGCTGCAATATATCGAATTCAAACTTAATTTTATGTATGTTTCGTATAAAGATTAAGTAGCAAAATAATGAAATAGATATGATCTGTCATTTTAAGCGTTCCTAATCACAAATAAATTTGTAAAACAGATTTCATGGGTACTAAAATTTGAATTAAGCTTCAGCTGAGAAATCGATGTGGTTTTATACGTTATCGTAAATAGCCAATTAAAGGATATACGGAATAAATGAAAGAAACAGTGTTATAAATGGTATTACTGGTATACTTTCAATGTAAATAACACTCTTTGACATTTAATATTGTTATAAGGACAAGGAAAGCCGTGACATTTTACATATTGAATTATATTGCTTCACGGTAGGCTTATGTAAAAGCGACCAACGATTGGAACAAATCAATTCGGTTCCACAATAACAGATAAAGAATAGTTGAAAATCACTAGCATGATGATTATTTTCACTCGTGTAATGTAAATATGACACTATTGCTACACTACTAACATACTTTTTGCATTACCATCGAGCGATAACAACTTTCGATTTTTCATAATTTCCATGGAATACTATTCAAAATAAATATTGACTGCAACATTTTGCAGAAAGTGCAACAGATATTACCAATGCAACTGACTCATAACAGAAGTAGTTGAACAAAATATGCAAGAAATGCAACTCTATATATTTCAACAGTTCAATTCATGTAAAAGCGTTTTCGAGATGAATTAATAAACCCATCAGCTTTAATATGAGAATGCTTCTTTTATCCTTATAGTAACATATTGATTAATGTAATGCTGAATGTATGAGTTTAAAAAAAGAAGTGGAATACACCAAAAGGACAATACAAATTCATAATTTGAAGATTAACCAACAAATCTAAGACTACAAAACACTACACCAGAAACTACAGATCAAACAACACGAATCTCTCAAAATTCAAGGGGTAATCCAAAGTTCTCCGAAATAGAAAATAAATCTGTTTAAAAAGTGGTACCGTTCGTGATGCTCCATGCAAAATCAATTCAGTGATGAATCGAGATAAAGATGGTGACAACGGCAATAGGAACATTTAAATCCACCATTTTCTACATAAGAAAATGCCCGTACCAAGTCAGGAATATGACAGAGTTTATCCATTCATTTGATTTGTTTGGGTTTTTGATTTTTCCATTCAGTGAATGGCAAAATCAAAAGTGATAAGGGACTTTTCGTTTTGAATTTTCCTCGGAGTTCAGTATTTTTGTGGTTTTACTCTTTACATCTGTTATAAAGATATTTAACAGTAAAAGATTGTAAGTATAACATTGTGTATTTATATCGCTTTCTTATATTACAGATATAATATTGATATGGTTACCCGTTTTGAACATTAAACATGAAACTCTTTAAGTTAACTGAAACATTTTGTATTATAGAACAATTTTATACACACTTCTTTTGTAATCTAACAAAGAGAACAACTCATATATAGATTTTCAATAGACCAATTCGAGTTCATCCATCACCGGAGAAAACTCATCAATTATGCACGCCTTTATGACGTCATTTACCAGATAGAGGGGATCGCCTTTATCCTTGCACTATTACCGTTCATCAAGCGTCTAAGTGATCGTCATTGTGCATGATAAACTAGAAACAAAGTTTTGTTTTGTAATTACTTAATCACAATACCCTTATGACAGAAGTGCTGATTGTCAATTATGAGAAATTAATTTGCCAAATAATTCGTGCAATATAGCATTATAGTTTTTCAACCACTAGCTCAACATTTGAACTTGAGTATCTTGTTACATAGCATTCAAAACACGTTTGCAGTAACGTCATCGACCGATGATCAGCTCTAGCAATACTGTAACAGTGTCGTCGTAAAACTTTCGATCAAACCGGTACTGCATGGACTTATTTCAATCGAGTCCTGACCACAGTAATTGTTCTTATTACTTATAATAATAAATAATAATAGTAAAAATTTCTATAGCGCCCTATATAACAATAAAATCACTCTAAGGCGCTTTACATATATAGAAATATAATAAGTTAACCACAAAACAAAATGGAATAAAAAATGTTATGTTTAAAAGAACTAAAAACGTATATATGAAAGATATGTGAACATAAATAATTATATTGATAGAAAAATAATAGAATTAAAATCAATAATAAGTACAAAAAAAATAAATTAAAACATAGAAAGCGAAAATATATTAAAAATTTAGCAGAAAGATTATAATAAATAATTAAAATGGTCATGAAAACTTATGTACTTAGGTTCAATTCAGTACTACAACAACACAAACATTAAGTTAAAAATGAATAAAGAAAACACGTCATTTGTAATGAATGCTTAACAATCCAAAATGAAAATTATTTATAACGTAGTGATTATGGACTTGAAATTATTACAGTAAATACAAGATTAATTTTTCTCTATGAATTGAAAAGGAAATCAAAGAAATGTTTGGTGTAAAAGAACATTGTGATTTCCATAAAAGAACATCCAAATGAATACTCTGTTACTGGCATTATGAATATATGTCGGTAAAACGTATTCGAGTTTGACTAGAAGACAAAAACGGCTATTATTACGAGTGTCATTTCTGTAATGATGAATGCGATTTGTTTACTGATTTCAATTCGCTCATCAATTTTGATGTCAAGACAATAAGACCTCCACCGAAAAGATATAATGTTCACATCTTATTTTTGTCTAGCATTAATTATTTTATCGACCGATGGTAAAACTTCTATCTAAAATAATGTATTCTTCAACATAAGGATCACTGACTCGCACTTTGTTATGAATTTGTAGATAATCACTTGTAGAAAATAAATGACTTTTCGAACCATATCTCTCTCCAACTTGCATTTTGTCAATTTGAAATTGATTAAAATTGGTAATGAAAAAAATTACAAAGAAATTGCATCATTTAATCTTTGTCGTTTATACAATCGAGAAAGGATATACTTATTGGTTAGGTATTCAAGGCTTTTGTCAATGTTATAGAAAGGAGAAAATTGTTATTAGATACAGTTGCAGTTGTGGGGAAATTGTTGAATAATTACGATATATTAAACTAGAACACAAACAAAGCTACAACAGCAAGAATATATCTCTCGGACATAATTTGAAATTGAAAACAAATACCGCTTTATTTTAGCTTTGGCAATCAGGAGTCGGTTTCTCAAAATAATTTACATGTAATACGATTAAGATTGGTCGTAAGTCAGGAACAATTCTGTATGCTTACGAAACCAAATAAACGATACAAAAATTGCTAAAACGACAAATAAATTGTCAGTCATTTACTAAAATGATTAGAAAAGTCAATTATTTAGCTTCTTTTCGAGGTCAGTGAAATCAGATTGTTTTTTCTGACTCGCATACTGTAGTATTTCAACAATTACATACAGCGTGTACTGTTGACTAACGCATTGTTTCACAGATCAAGGACTCCTAATGTTTAGGTTCAAATTGAATAAATATTTGTTTCAATCGAAAGTAAAGTTACTTTATGTGCCTGTTATTAACTAAAACTCATATAGGAGCAACAATCATACAATTTAAATTGTGTTTGACATTGAGATATATTAAACCTTTTCTCGTATTTCGTTAGCATAACAACCTAAACCGAACACCAACATTGATTGTTTTGTAAACGTCATTAGGCGATGCGGTAAATTGGTCAATGAGACACAAATCTCCCAAAGACCAGATTGACAATTACTTAAAGATTTGTTTCGAGGTTAGAATAAATGCCAGATAACTTAGAACCCTGATGTATGGAAAGCAAATTACAAAAACATTTAAGAGGTTTTAGAAACAAATAAAAGGAAATTACCGTTGCTGTCTTCCCTTTTTAGTTCTTTTTTGGTATTAAGCTGGACTTGCAATCATCATACGAGGTGATGTTTTGTATAAGCAGGAACCATCATCATCACACCAGGAGATTCCTGAGCACGATTTCTTAACGATATACATTCATAGCTTAACTGAATTCAAGAGAATTGTCATTCTTGTTAACAGATATCTTAATATAATCAATAGTATTCTCTGAATTACCCTTTTTGCACCATGGACGATCCTGACACAAAATTAATCAAGTAATTTACAATTCAATAAAAAGATTCTCCCGCGTCACTGTATTTTTTTGATATTTTTATTCACTAAAAAAACGCGTGTCACATTTCATTATTTCATTAATGAAGTCACTTATGTTTCTTTGTACTTGAAGGCATGTACTACGGGACGCAGAATTTTATATTTGCATACCTATTTGACAAAATTGAATTTATCACAAAATTGAAGTTCTCATAAAGCAAGTCTGTATCACATAGTTTTCTAAGACAGAAATGATTTTGTTATGACACAGTTTTTTGTACAAAACCACAAGAGTCCCATTCGGCCCCCGTAGTATGTACTATATACCAAAAACACAAATCGACAGCTCCTTTCAATTTTTTGTAATTTATAAAAAAAAATAGTCTTCCCTAAAACCTTGGTTGTTTGGAATTAGGAATCACATTCTGAAATGGAAAGATTTTTTTTCTAGGAGTAGATGAGTATTGGTTTGCTGCAACACTGATTTTTTTTAATTGAAATTTCACGATCATAAAATTTTTGGGAAATCATTTTGAGGAAGAGAATATTTCTCCTTAACTCATATTTCATTCCTTTTTCTGACTCGGCTAAACTTTATGTTCTGTTGGTTTTATGAGGTCTTCAACTTTGTAATAGGTTTTGCTTTTTCAAATACAGATCTTGGCATCCAGTATCACTGAAAAGACTTAACTGTTGAAATGTGCATCTGGTGAATAAAAATATGATCCGTTAATGATATTACCACATAATCGAAGGCATTCCAGACTTCATATATTCCAAAGCGATCTATAAAACTTTGAAAAGAAACAGACCAGATTGGCATTTTTCCACATCTAACCTTACTAATTGGTGACATAAGGCAAACAACAACTTATCAATCAATCGTTTACGAAGCTATTAACTATACACCTGGTCAGCTCAATTTTACGAAATGTATAATATCAACTTTCTAAGTATTGAGCAGTATTTTTGTCATCGTCCTAACTGTAGATCCGCTGTCGGTGAACTATATTCATGTGTATCTTGCTTTAAAAAGACAAACATTGCTTTTTATTATAATTTTTAGAACCATTTAAAGTGCCATTCTGAGCAGTTATGACTGCAAGTTGTTTGTTCGGAAAAGCTGCACTGTCATCTCAAATTATAAACCAAACAAGCCGAAGGAGAAAAGGGAAATCGTCCACACGAAAGATTTTATGTCATTGACAAAAAAGTAATAAGAAATAAATTTGAAAGCATGCACCGTAAACACGGAAAATCTTTCTTTTGATTAACTCTGATTTAATGCTTAATTGTTTTATTATTCTGGTTATACATGTAATTCGTACTTTGAAAATAAGCTACCTAGTGTACTACGAAAGGTGTTTGTTTGTTGCATGCGTCAAAACTTAAGCGGCAGAAAATTGCATTAACAATTAAGCGATACTACGTCAAATACTACCAAAAGGATGAAAAAATTCCACAACATAATTAATTGATAAATTGCTAAATTCTTTCAAGTAAAAAATTTAAATGAACACGCAATAATTCAATTTAGAGGCCGTTCAAAGCAAGGTTAAATCTATTGCGTAAGAAAAACCTATAATAGTCAATAGAGTCTGCTTGCAACTCAATTAGTGCTAAGTAAATTACTAAATTTAGATAGCATTGAAGTAGAAAGAGAGATTAGGGTACATGAAACCATACTACGTATTTTAAGTTAAAAATAAAAGCTTATTGACGCGAAAATCATTATTAATGGAACGTAACACAATCAATGGAAACGTATTTACGAAGCTTCTTTCTTATTTTTTTCTCTCTCGGATAAAATATTTCTGACACGACAAAATCCTTTTCTTATTCCAGGAATGTTGTAAATCACAATTTGAAAAAAAAACACAACGCCATGGCAAGTAGCGAAAAAAAGACAAGACGAAAAAAGATAGGAATATAACAACAGTCTACCACCATATACATTGTACAACAATGAAAGCGGATGATTATATGATATGTTAGCAATCTCAATTTTAGTTCTTGTAAGTGATCCAAACAAATTGTATTCTTATATTGAAATTAGCTAATTAAAGTAAAACAAATTTTCCATGTGTCTTCAGCTGGCATCCCTATAATTTCACAAAAGAATATCAAATGAGCAGCATTAACTTCATTAAAATCTAGAGACACCTTGAGTTTTGCAATCAATAAACACAACTTGTTCAAATGTAGCTGCTTATAAAACAAGGTTGTGTCAACCTTTTGTATACGTAGGGAAATTCCGGTACAAAGTCAGGATTATGACAGTTGTTTTCCATTCGCTTGATGTGGTAAATTTTTTGATATTGCAATTTGATAAAGGACTCTAGTTTAGATTTTCCTTGGAGTTCGATAATTTATTTTATAGGTTGAATGAAGAAGAAAACATCTCTGAATTAAGACCAGAGAAGTTTTGACAGGCAGAGTTGCACTCGGTTAATATACTAATTGACACAGTTACCTTTGCCCGATCTGTTCGTACAAGGAAGGATTTTCCAAAGAAACTTGAACTTTTTCAGTCTCCCACATAGCGGAAATGTCATCGTATACCATTGATGTTTTCTAAATATCTAATCTGTATTAAAATTCGTAAATGGAGGAAAACATTGTTGTTATAACATTATGTCATGTTTTTATACCATAAAACAAGCTTTAACGTGGGAGATGAAACCATAAAATATACTTTGAATAAAAGGATTTGATAAAAAGAGATCACGTTTGATGTAATGGGAATGTTAAGATAATTATTACGTTAGGTAATATTTGTGTGCTCCTAGTCAAAGGAGAAAGTTACAGAAAGAAAAGAAGAAGATGTACTTGGTAAATAAAAATGATTGATTGTCTTTTTCATATACGTATTTTCAGGTTAACTTTGATCAAAGTCTTTTTAGTTTCTTCTAAGGTCTTTTATTTTTGTATCTTTTTAAAAATCAAATTGTAACCTTGGTAAAACATTGAGAGTTGCAATCGAAAACTACAGGTCGAAAACACAATAGTTTTCCCTATTGACAATAGAGAAAGGCAAAAGACTGAACAGCAAATGTTAAAAGATAAAGCTCCACGACTAAAACAAAACCAAACAGCAACAAAACACCGGCGATGAAATATAATGGTCCTACTTGATTAGTAACAGGTGTCGCATTGCCAAATATGAAGTGATTTATTAATCATGGTTGAATGTCACTTTCAACACTATTGGTCTAATTCGAGGTGGTCATCTTTTTTTATCGGTGAAGGAAGCCAGAGTGCCCGGATAGAAAAATCGAACTACGAATGTGAAAAGACAATCCAAGTCAATGAAAAAATTGAAGTCGAACGCACATTTCATCTGCCCGTAACCGTTCAATTTTGAATGACCAAAAATTATAAAGTGAAAATAAAAATAACACTGAATACAATATTGATTAGTTTAATGACACTTTATCTCCCCAGGCTATGTCATAGCTGCCACTTTCTATCGGTCGAGTAAGCAACCAACATGGAGATAATGAAAAGATCATCTCGAGCACACATGTATTATTTGGCAAATTTTGGTTTTATAGTTCTCGGAAGCAATCGACGACATTCACCGCATGAGAATTCAATTATTTTATGAATCGAGAGCACCTTGAATCGAGCGGGGTTCAACTAACAACTTCAGTGTTGATAGTCATTTATTTATGTAGACGAACTACCTAATCCACTACGGGATGTTGTTGGAGGATATACGCCCTAATATGGCATGGTTTTCATCTATTTTATATATGATAAATACTGTTTTCTCTCTCAATTTTATACCACACTGAGCAATCGGATATCAGCCACTTAAATTCCAAAAAGAGCAAAATTTAATAAGAACAATTATAGATTTCCCTGAACGTAGGCATAATTTCCTGTAACACATATAAGTGGCAGGCAATATCATAAATGTATCTCATTGGGGTACGGAAACAACAGACTTAATTAAACATATTCCCTGCAGTTCCAAAACAATCGCCCACTATTTTCCTTTACTTGTTTCATAAAATTGTGTTCATCAGACTGTTTATCACTGTATGATTGCATCGCGAAATTACAATCGATCACGTGTTAGTTATTTGTTAACATGTCTTTATTCGGCACATTGGCGCTTGTCCAGTTGTTATTAAGGATACATTTTTTGACGAAGAGTGGCATTCACTTGTACTAATATAGACAAGGCAATTAATCTAGCCAGTAATACTCATTCAATCAAGACAGGTTAGGTTTTACTGTAATAGGGTCACGGCTGAACTGTAATTCAGAATGTGTTATGTGAAAACTCTGTATAATTTCTATTTACGAATATGAAGCATTAATCAAGTCAATCACACAAACGTTATTTGGCGAACTCTGTGTTACCTTCGAGTCTGGTAAAAATAAGAAATATATACATTAATAGAAAATGACAAAACTCCGAAGGAAGTCTTGTCATTAATACGAATTATTAGTCAAACGCTGCAAAGCATTGAGACTTTCGATTAATTATAAGCTACTTTAATTAACCAACAAAATATAGTTACGTCACTGCAAATGTTTTAATAGGCTAAAATCAGACTGAATTTTATCAAGATTTATTTAAAGCGTTTTTATTGGATTTGTGTACAGGCCATGGCAATTAAAATTTTACTTTTGGATAATTCAAATATTTAGTTGTTATCTAGAATTTCGCTAAATTTGTTTTCAAAAAGTGTAGCATTACTTAAGGCAAGTTCGTTCTCCTCAGTTGGTGTTTAAAGAATCTTTGTTGGTTTTAGTTTTATCTCACAAAGCATTATAACGCAATGCAAGTGAATTTATTTTATTACCTATAAAATTCCCCACCCCTAATTACGCCTGGATTAAACAAAATTAATAACAACGAGAAAGAAAAAAAATAAAATACTAAATGTAGTAGCATTCCTGATGGTCACGGTTTCAATTGATATCATAAATTAAAATGGAGAATGGAAATGGGGAATGTGTCAAAGAGACAACAACCCGACCAAATAAAAAAACACAACAGCAGAAGGTCACCAACAGGTCTTCAATGTAGCAAGAAATTCCCGCACCCGGAGGCGTCCTTTAGCTGGCCCCTTAACAAATATATACTAGTTCAGTGATATTGAACGCCATATGTGTATTACTAATATCGGAATAAGACAAGAGTCACGTGAACCAGAAACAAATATAAAGATTTCTTGTTCCCAGTTTGAACGGTACGTGTCTACTTTTTTAAATAACAGGAGTCTAAATTGTGACTTGTCTGATGTATATTTTGCTGTCATAAAGCAACGTTTGTACGATTGTCTAAAACAAGAAATTGATGCTAAGTTGCATATTTCTCCAAAATATTCAAATTATGAATATAATTATGTTAGATGATTTTTGTCTTCAATTTTATCTATGCAAATCAATTCCAAATGTTTACAAACAATGTATTACAAAAATAAGATTAAGTAGCCACATCTTAGCTACAGAAAATGGAAGATTTTATGGTATAACAATAATAGAACATGTTCTTTTTGTAAAAATGATATAGAGGATTGAGTTTCATTTCATCTTCAAATGTCCACGTTTTCAAAGTTTTAGAACAATTTATATTCAGCCATTTTATTGGAAAAACCCGTCGATGCACAAATTTATTAAACTGATGAATTATTACAACGTAAAACAGTTGTGTAATTTAGGTTAATTTTAAGCTTTAATCTGAAATGTTAAAATAATGTGTTTTTATTTCTACAACACCTTCTGCTGTCACATAGTCTGTAATGTTAATATACTTGTATACCTATCGTTTATATAGACTTTGGTAACAAAGATATATATAAATTAATATATAAAACCTTTATGTTTTATTCAGTTACAATTAAATTAAAATAATTGTCTCTTAATCATTTGTCAAAGAAATCGACATAGTTTAAACGGGTAACGCGCAGAATATCCCTAAATGAACTGTTATCCCAAAATAAATATTCACAAATTACGGTTTACTTAACATTGATGAGGTGTAACAGGAGACTTGACGAACAAATAAAGAAAATAACAATATATGTGTGCCTGTTATTTGTAAATAAGTTGGCTGATTTCGGGATAAAAAAAAAAAAAATGATTTCAATGAATTTACATCAAATACACTCACATATATGTTCAAGGCTCGAATTTTCATTCCCAGAATATTTCTGATAATATATATATGATATGTTAAGTATCAGCCAATCAGCAAATGATTTCTTTGTGTGAGTGTTTAGACTTCAAACCAGAGAAAACAAGCGCACGAACACAAGGAAAAATATTGCACTACTCATAATCATATCAATCTGTTATATCTTTTTTTTATTAAACATTTTAAAAAAATGTAGTTTATAAGTGATACAACGCATTTGATAAAGAATTTTAATCACGAGGATCACACACAATATGCTTTCTAACGTTACAAAATGTTTTTTTAATCATACTTCTAAAATAAACCAAAAGCAATAACATAGTTCACAGATGTACAAAATATTGGCAGTTAGGTTGTAATAAATAACAATTACTGTTCCAATAAAAACAGCCCTTACAATTTCAGCGATGTTTAAAACACAGCCAATAAAAAGTGTTATACTCTCGTAGAGAATGAAATAAAAGCGTCTCTGGAAAGAACAACGTTATACGTCTAGTCGTCAATTCTTTTTTTTATTGATTGATATGGTCTTCGAACAAAATCAGAATTACAAATCAGAAAAAAGAAGCACGATTTATCTAATTTAAGGAATAAATGGATAAAGGTCTAATTGAATTTTGCAGATAAATACGATAGGGTTAGACATTGAAACCTTATTTAATTGTCATCTTATATATAGTAGGGTTTCTTACTAACCTCGATGAACGTACATAACACTGTAAATATACCAACAATGTTATTTGTTTTCATAAATCGAATCAAGGATAGAAGAAACCTTTCAAAAATGATCTTGAATCCATACATGTTTTACGTACATAACACTCCATTCCCTTTGTTATATAACATATCCTGGCTAGGTATGAATCGTTGAAACAAAGAAGATTATTTTAATGTTTGGTTAAATGGTAATAAAGAACAATTTTATGGCCAGGATTACTACCGGAAGTCGGACATTGTACTAAAGAAGAAAAGAGGAAAAAAGCATAACTTTTAATCATAAAGAATAAACAGATGTCAGAAAAATACGTGTTTCTAGCTTTGCATCATTTAATGAAACATAAGCTATCCAAGATCTCCCTTCCATACCAGTTCTTCAAAAATATATCATGACTTTAGACAACAACTGACGATCGTCTCGAGATGAATAGGGAATGCACATGACTAAGTCATTGGGTAAACTATTTGTAGATTACTTGAGTTCAACCTTGTCGGCGAAATAAAAGAAAGAACCTTACAAGAACATCGTACAATACAATCCACTACAAAACACTTTAAGCAACACCTTTTGATACTCCTACTTCCTCCTTCAATACAAGACTGGTTACAATGATATACAGTAGTCAATAGTTTTGAAAGTGGTTTTACACACAATCAATTCCCCAATCAATCTTTCTTTTAGACTCTTGGTTAACACATAATAAATATCATTTGTACATAAGGTGTGATGAAAGAAAATGCATTTGAATGGAAAAACGTGGAGAAGAACGAATCGAAAAATAAATTGCAACGGTTGAAGTGCAGCGCTCTGGTGTCGGTTTCACAAAAACACTTACCACTACGATTTGTTGTAATTAACTGAATTGGTCATGACTTAGGATCAATCTTAATCGTAAGTTCTGTTGTGAAACCGACTCATGTATTTATTGAATAACAACTCTAAATTTACAAAGTTTAATGAAGTTTCAAGAACAGTACCCAAAATGATAAAAAAAAATCAAATGATAAGTCTAATTCACGCTCCAATTTGTATGGCAACTCGAAGTTTATCTCGAAATTTGAATCGAAGTGTAACTCGAAGTGCAAGTCCAACTCTAGCTCTATCTCGAACTTGAAGTATATATAAATCGAAAGTTAGCTCGTTTATCACAAAAACATTTACCCAAAATGTAACTCAATTTTAATGTTTAACTCGAAATGTAAGTCACTTTGAAAGTTTAAGTCGAAATGTAACTCAGTTTAAAAATTTAACTAGAAATAACTCACGTTAAAACTCTAGCTCGAAATGTAACTCAAACTTTCAACTCAAACTCTTAATCGATTGTTAGTCACTCTCTCTCTCTCTCTCTCTCTCTTTGAAATACTTCACGTCTATTAATTTCGCGGTTTTAGTTCAAACATTTTCTATTGTCGAAACAACACATTACAAAAGGATCGTATATTGATGAATTCTAACAAGAGTAGTTTAACGTTTGACCCCTTCGTGCTTATTCTTATTTGCATTCTTCTTCTTCAAGCGAAGTATTTAATTCGTTCATTCGCAAATGTTTTTCACAATATGTACCGCTATGGAGTTGATATAACACTATACGGAATCGAATTCTTCTTTAGATGATATTACGCTGAGGTCTTTGACGAAATTTAATATTTATACACTTATTCAAATAGACAATGCCGAGCACTTATAAATAAAAGTTGCGTATTGTTTACCGAACGTACTGCTAAAATAGCTTATACAATTTGTTTAGTATTGGTCTGAATAAGGAAATAAAAGGACTGCTTGAAGATAAATCTGAATTACATCAACGTAAATGGATTACTCTGTTTTAAATACAAAGTATAGGCTACTTATAGGTCCTGTTATATAACTATTACATTTTGATTCAATATTTCATTGATTCAATAAAATATTAGAAATCTTAGAATTAAGGTTATTTAACAAGGTCTATAACGAAGATTAAATGCAACATTGTCTTTTCGAAATTGGCCCAGTGAGTGAGATCCATTCAACTTAGTAAGATTGACCTCTTTAGCTATGTATCATCGTAAACAATGAAATTGTACTTTGCACACATAAAATAAAAAAAAATAGATAACCGAATCTGTGAAAAGCCATGTCGTGGAAACCCCCGTATGTAACAATTTATTTAATGAATCATAGTGTCTTACACACTTTATCGGATGAAGCAAAAAGAACATATTATATAATTGAAATTATAAGTCATACAATAATTGGATATCTTTTATAACATGTCTTTATAAATTGACAACAATTTGAGAGATATATTATTCATCAACATTAACTGTGCCCTTTTATCAATTTCTTTGTTTTAAAATAAGATAACACGTTATTACATATAGAATTCGCAATACTAAGTACTGAAAATTAACAACAGTTTAGAACAAAAATAAAGACGGATGTGCACTACTCCTTTTTTTTTTTACTAAAGTCGCATCCGTCAAGGTACCAGTCTTGTATTACAACTCCAGTTTTCCGTGTACATGTATGTCAAAACTTGGAGGGGAACAAAATAGTCCATTTTTCTGAATTTTTTTCTGGACTCATTTTTTTCTTGTTTACTGGAAGTAATGCAGCTTAGTAAAAACAGCAAACAGAAAGTAGAAAAAAATGTTTTGACTTCATGGTTACGAAGTTTTTTATTCTTTGTGGCATCACCCCATTTTCCCCCGATTAAATCACAATTTCACATTAATTTAGTACATGCATTGTAGAATATCAGACTTCCAAAAAAAAAAAGATTGCCATCGTGTCATGCCTACCACAAAGTGCATCATCATTCAAACTACATGATCTGAGAAGCTGGCAAACAAAGACATGGCGTCATATAACAAACAAATACGGCAGTAGGTTAAACAATGTATGAGTACAGATGACAAAAGTGGTAAAAATACGTCATACTTTCTGCAGGATTTGATAAATTTGTTCTTGTGAAGGAAAGGTATATGCATTAGGGAACTTGTGCATGTACTGAAATCATTGTAAACATCTGTTACACAGAATTATGTCAGTAACAGCGAAGTATCAGGAATTGTTCCAGTAAAGCAAAAGCTTCACAGACTTCGTTTTAAAATAAGAATTTCGACTGTCTTATATTGTTAAAAATCACAAAATAGAAAATTGCATTTTTTTGTAATAAATTAGATTTATTTCGTTTCTTTTAAAGAAATCCAAATAAAGTGCGTAAAACCTTGATATCTTCAACCTTACCAAAACAAAGCTAAATATTTTAGTACTGTAGCTTCTTTAAATGCAGCATTCGCCATCAAGAAAATCATGATAGAAAACAAAAGTTCTTTAACATTGAAACAATTCGGAGATATAAAGCCGCTGATACATTTAAAAATGTATATTAATGTTGAAATTAAAGTTAAGTTATTTTAAAACCTTTTTATCATTTCTAAATACCCAGTAAATGTTATCAAAATTGACGTGTCTATACTTATGGATACTACAGCATGGCTTTAAAGTGTGAATCAGAGTTTGATTAAATCTGTTAACCTCTAGCGTCTGATAATTTGGAAAATTTAAAAACAGATTTCCTTGTATTATTTTAGGGTTTTCTGAGCCACAAAAAAAAACCTTAAGAATATTCGAAAAATGTTTTAAAAAAACCAAACTTAAATCAATTTTCCCATATACCTGAATAAGATATTTTTTGCTTAAAAAAATCTCAATTACCTACAAGAAATTAAAACCGTATTGACATATCACAGTTGCAATTTGAAATTTCTCAGTTCCAAGTTGACATTTATCAGATCAAAGGTCAACTAGGAATAATGAAATGTAAAGATTGTAAGTCAAATACGAAATTTTAACAAAATAATGCCTCTTCGTCGTTTGTAATGTTATCCTCGTAATCTTGATGCACATATTAAAAAAATGGATGTTTTCAAAATGAACTGTTACAATTTGTAGTTTGAATGCGATCTTTTCTGTAATGAAATATACACATAAGCGAGTTTTAAAGTTATGTTAGAAAAACATGTGAATTTGTATCTTTGAAGGTGCACCCTTTAAAGAGATCTTTATGTGAGAAAATGTGAAAAAAGACGAAATTTTTTTAATAAAAAGATACTTGGAATAGAACGAAAATAATTTGTTCTAGTCATGTTAATAACTTTGTACTCAAAGACAGACAGACATAGGTAATCGGCTTTCATACACCAATGACAAACAAATCCTGTAAAAATTGAAAAATGATACGGCTTAATCATAATCTATCTATTCCTGTCATCGTACTATCTAAAGACAATGTTTCCAAGGATAAATATGGTATTGGAATTATCTTAGGTTTCAAGGCAAACTTCTTATCTTTAAAACTGATATGCTGTCTAATCAAATTTCAATGAGTGGCGACAAAATGATAACAGATAGTAATTTTAAAATATAAGTAAGAAATCGATTACCTAAGGCTAATATACGAAAGTTAAAATTCAAGTGCAGACAAACAAGAAAACAAAATCGTACACTAGTATATCAAAAGCTTAGAAATGTCTCTTACACACGCTAAAAACTAGATAGTTGACAAAACGGAATCCTGTCAATATAAACACACTGAAACTTACCTGGGGGAGACTGGCTATGGCCGAGAATATCCAGGCAAGGCTTAACATAATCTTCCCTCTTTTGTCACAGTCATTTAAGCTCAACGGATGGACAATGGCGAAATATCTATCTAAACTTATCACCACAAGAATAAACGACGAAAGATAGAGCCCAAATGTCCGAAAAAACATCATAAAACGGCACATGAAGTCTCCACCTTTCCACGCCACAGTTGCATTCCATGTTATTTCCATCGGTAGTATGACAAATGCTACTATTAGGTCCGCTATGGACAAGTGTAAAATGAAAAGATTTACTCTTGATTTAACATGTCGGTTTCTAAACAAAGTTATAAAAACAGTCAAATTTCCACAAGCTCCTATGACAAACAGTATAGGGTAGCCAGTTACGGCTACTAAGTTTTCTTCTGTGAAAAGAAGGGCACCTGGTATAGCTTGCGGTTGTCCGAGAGAGGAGGAATTTGTTAAATTATTTGACATATTTTTAATGTCATCCAAATCATATTTTCGAACTGTTTGGTTGAAATCATCACTTTCCATGCCGGGGAAAGTTATTTACATACATTGTCTAGTGTACAAGTTAAATCCATTTAAAAGATTGCAGCTTTTCTAAAGTTTACTTTCACGGATAGTTCCAAAGTACCTTTTCAGAATCTCTTGACTATAGAATATTCATTAATAGATTGCTAAAATCTATTTATCGGAAATACCGATCATGTATATTTTTCCAAAAGATTTGATTTAATGAAACAACGGCTTTAGCAACACGTCAATGCTTGAAGGCTGTACGAAGTTTCAAATTGGTTGGAAGATAGATCAATGAACCATGCGCATGACAAAATAAAGAATCATATCGTGTTAATAAAGGACAAAATTTCCGAATTACCCTTAATAATGGACGATGGATGAAATCTTGACTTTAATTATACCTTGCAATTAGACCAATTAGACAAAGTGAGATGGTGCTATAAACAGTCAATAATACACTAACATTCAATCAATGTATCAGCTATACAAGATTATATATCTTAGACGTAGCTTGAAACAAGAAATAATTCATTGCTCAGACATTTTGATTTAATACGTTAAAGATAATTTCTCTACATAGTATATGTTTGTTCTATTAGTTTTATATTTTTATAACAAGGTATTTGGGATTTGAACTAATTGTGTTGTTTGAAACTAAAGTATTTGTTTATAATTATTTTATATCAAATGGTAAAAAGAAGAATTCAAACACAGGTTTGGGACAATTGATCAGTATATGTGCATGCGTTAAATAGATCTTAATACGTGTATATAGTCAAACAATCCTGTGTCGGTATCCCAAGGAATCAAAAGGCTTACGATGACAATTTATTGCTTTTTTAAATAAAAATCGTATTTTAAATATTGTGATTTGTTCCACCTTTTATACGATTGTAGTTGAAATAATATTAAGTCGTGACGTAACAGGTTAGGTCATACTCCTTATCAGTTGTCAGTTGATACATTTAGTAAGGCAATGATAATTCGCTCAAAAAAAGGGCGGGGCAAACCTTTATGGGAAAAACGTCTAACTATCAACATAGATATCTTGTTTATCACTTCCAGCCAACTATGTATGACTGTGCCTTTCAAAGACTTTGTCAGTGGATGTCTTATGACCAATCTTATTTATTTGTTATTTAATCTAAATTTAAACAAAATGTTTGCAGTTGATTCTGAATTTTCATAGTATGATTTCATATAACGGTTCAGGATATTTAAACATGGTTATTATATTATAAAACACATTTGATTCAATGATACAATTGTTTTTATTACTTAATAAGACCACCAAAAGTATTCTAATTATGAAATTGGTTTACCATGTTTAAAAGTTTATTTTAGTATGTCACGACTTATTACTCTAGGGACTTTGTAGTTCGTACTTTATTTTAGAAACACATTTTGAAAATAATGTTGTATCAGGAGCCACTACAGTTTCACAAAAAATCTTACGATTAAAGTTGATCGTCAGTCTTACACAATTCAGTATACGTACAATCAAATTTAGTCGTACGTATTTTTGTGAAATACATTCCAGTATTGTACAGTCAAAACGTCATGATGTCATATGTAGATTTCATCGTGTAAAATTGTGTCGACACAAACTACTTCCGCTTTCCGTTACAGATTGCTTATATATATTTTTTATATTGACGTCATATATTGTTTTGTATGCTTCATTAGTTTGCTTCGTCATTGTGTTTTGATTGTTTTTGACATCATTTGTTTAAACATGATCAGTCAGACTTAAAGTAAGTGTAAATGTTAAGTTGTTTATATATAAACTGTTGTGTGATAAGTTGATGATTACAATTTATGATGGCTGATTCGGTCGGTTCGATATGTCTACTTTATTTTGGTAACTTAAAGGTTGACATATTGAAAACATACAATGATCGGTATAAGTATTAATCAATCATCTTTTACTCTAAGATTGATGCAATCACGTATTTGTTAGACAAAACATATAAAATCAGGGTGGTCCATATAGCAAAATCAAAGGTACTTTATTCATATGATTTACACCACGTGACTTTGAACCTTTTGATAGAATAACTTCCCTCAAGTGATGATTATATAAAATTTGCGGATAATTCAGTCCTTTTAGCGGATTTAAAAAAAAATGTTGACATGTAATTCTAAGGGAAAATCCTTAAATTTTGACTTTTTACGAAACGCGAATGTTTTATAAGAATTTGGCCAAAACCTTAAGTAAGCAGCAGGTAAGTTAAAAGTTATTTAACTTTAAAATTCACTCTACAAGGTGTTTCCCTATATGCAGACAAATCATGAACAAGATTGCCTTGTATCATTATTACTGTTTTGAATCTTGCTCTGTTAGGACTTTTCGATAATTTGTATAGCAAATATACTACGGTTACGCTTCCGATTTTCAAACTAAAAAGGCTTAAAGTTTTCAAAACAAATAATGTTCATTTGTACACGGACATATTTAAAAAAACCAGACATACAAATGGGCATAATGGCATTTTATTCGACAAGGGGCTTATATAATCCTATTGTTATGATGAGACAAAATGGCCTCTATGCAAATTAGCAAATAACACTTATGCATGAATACCATAAACAAGCTGCGTTGGAAAATGGCAATTATACTATTTGAATTTAATTTCTTAAACAGAATATTAAAGTACACTAATGACTTTTACCTTGTTTTTATCCAATTTTGTATTTATAAAAATGATGATTTTAGAAAATTTAGATTTTGTCACCAATACAATAATAAATACGACAGTGTTCCTTAAAGTTTATGTAGTCTAATGGAGTACGTAATATCCGTTAACTATGTCGGTCAGTTTGCCTATTCCGTGCTCCTAATGGACATGACTAACTGCCTGCTTAGCGATACACGATGCAGGCCATCAAATTATTAAATAAAATACCCACACATTTTGTAAAAACGAATAAAATGGATTATAGATCTCATGCTGATTTCCTGAAGCAAGCCATAAAACATAGGCAGACGACAATTATAATTGGATGTCAATATTTCATAATTTTGTTAAAAAATATGAACTTAGTTTTAAACATCCGATGCTTTTAAACGTAATAAAAATTATGTTTGTCTGATTGATCAAATGACGTAAGGTCATTCAGTTAAAGGCGTGTGTAATTCAAAGCTTTCCTTTTAGGAAAAGAGCAAAATTGTAAAAGAGATACTGGTACATGAATCATGATTTTAAGATATCATAATCTCAAAAAAAAAAAAAAAAATACGACTTGGAAAAAGTTCTTTGGTCAGAATGGCTGAACTTACATTTGTCAAGATAATCGAGAATACATTTTATGAAATGTGTCACTGACAGTTAATAATAACATGACACAAGTAGTAAATTGCATCTATTTTAAGAGTTATTTAGATTTTAGAGTTGCTATGGATGCATTATTACTTATCAATTGTGCATCCAATACAGTCATAACCGCCAGGTTTGTCAATTGAAAATTGTATCTATTTTATATAAAAAGCTGTTTTGTAGAACCATCAGCTGTTTTTCAAAAATCTTTATTTTTGAAAACATTAAATGGGATTTGTGGATACCTATTGAATTACAAATGTTTGTGATATGAAACTAAAACAAAGAGTTGCATCTGTTAACAATTTTATGACAAACAATGTAAATATTTCTTGATGTAAAAATATAAAATCACAGATACATTGAACTCCGAGGAAAATTCAAAATGAAAAGTCCCTAATCAAACGGCAAAATCAAACGAATGAAAAACAACTGTACCAAACATGACTTGGTACAGGCGTTTTCTTATGTAGAAAATAGAGGATTAACATCGTTTATATAGCTAGATACACTTCCATTATATTGACAAATATGTGTATACAAAACAAAGAGACATTATAGTTTAAAATGTCAAAACAAGGGATACAGCAGTCAACATTTTTTTATTAACTTAATCAATATATAAATAAAACAAGTAAAGAAACAAAAATTTACCATGGCACAATAACACAACGAAGGAATGTATATAAAGAGAGCTTATAATAGGAATATAATAGACAAAGCATACGAACAAGAAGGAAAGACAAGAGTACAGAAATAATCATAGTGCAATAACGCAATGAAGGGATGTCTAAGTACAGAGCAATTTCATATGGATCAAAGGTATACAAAAAGGTATATGTTCATACAATAGTTATCAAAGGTACCAGGATTATAATTTAGTACACCATATGCGCGTTTCTTCTACAAAAGACTCATTAGTGACGCTCATATCAAAATATTTATAAAGCCAAACAAGTACAATGTTGAAGAGCATTGAAGATCCAAAATTCCATAAAGTTGTGCCAAATACGGCTAAGGTATTCTATGCCTGGGATAATGAATCCTTTGTTTTTCAAAAAATTCTAAGATTTGTAAACAGGAAATTTGTAAAAATGACCACATTATTGATTTTCATTTCGGTGTTGACTACTGGGCTGGTAATACCCTCGGGGACGAAACGTCCACAAGCAATGGCATCGACCCAGTGGTGTAAATAGTTATCAAAAGTACCAGAGTTATAATTTAGTACGCCAGACGCGTGTTTCTACTACATAAGACTCATCAGTGACGCTCATATCAAAATATTTATAAAGCCAAACAAGTACAAAAGCGAAGAGCATTGAGGATCTAAAATTCCAAAAAGTTGTGCCAAATACGGCCAAGGTAGTCATATAAGCAAACATGAAAGACAAGGTTACACAATTATCGTAGAACAGTAACACAATGACGGAATATATAAGTTCAGAGCCAAGTCAATTGGATACAACCAAACACAAACTAAACAGTAAAAGCAATATTCATAAAGTTGAATAAAGAATATTTTTATTAAGATGACAAACAACGTCAGTTATGTAAATATGTATATTTCAGTTTATTCAGGCGTAGATGCATGGATAATTAGTCCCGTAACGCCATGCAACTTAAATTGCAAGAATTTAAGGACAGAAATTACGGATCGTGTTAATGCTTCCTTTCTGGTGTAATTCTCACAAAAAAGCCTTTAATTCTATGAAAATTTAAAATATTATGATATTTGGCAACACAAACCAAAGTAGAAACTACGGTTCTTCAGAAAAGAGTATAACAACTATAACGAATTCTGATGTAAGCTAAACCTTAATATCAAATGTAACATATCTATGCATGGTCGTCTGCGCGACAAAAAATCAACAGTGAAAGTAACGTTATATTTAATCTACTTATTTTTCTTTTATTTTGTATACTGGAGTTTACTACGACGACATTAAAGTGTAACAATAGCGCAACTACCTATATGTTTTACACAAGAGACCACTAGTCTGGACATAACATTTTCATTTGAAGAATAGTTAATCACTTGTTTCAATTTTTTGTCACAAGCTAAATTCGGTCAACAAGAGATAACATGGTCATTTGAATCATATATACATTTAGTTATTACAGCTCCGAACGCTCAGTGGTTTAATTATAATTTCTTTTCCAACCAAAACGATACTGTCAGTGTAAGGATATTAACTATGATTGAATACTTTTGAGATAGATAACTAGAACAATATGATCCTTTTAGTGATCTGCTTTCACAGCATTTCAAAAAATTCTTTGAGAAAGACAAGAGAGTAGTTTACAGCTGTAGAAAGACCTACTGTCAATAATCTAGGTAAACTATGACAAATCCAGATCCAGGAGAAGATAAGTTAGTGAGACATAAATAAAATATGAAATAGGGCCCATGGGGACGGAGATAATCTAAAAAGAGAGGTTTGATGTTTTCTGTAATGAACAGTATGTCTCTTTCAACGCCATTAGCTTGTATAATTTACTTGCAGCTTTTTGATGACAATCATTTAGTAATCGGCTGTAGTCTACATAAATGGCGATGATTTTGAGTTTTTGACTCTTGTGAAAAAGAAGATTGATAAAGAAAACACGAACGACCAATTTCCTATGTAAATTGTTATCAAAGGTACCAGGATTATCATTTAATACGTCGAACTCGCGTTTCGTCTACTTAAGACTCAAGAATGACAAATTTCCTATGTAAACATTCAAAGGCATTTTATAAAATGTTCATCAATATTGAACTATCACTCTTTTGACACGGCATTCCATTTTTGTCTTTGAGGAGGATGGTCAACTGTCCATATAATAATTTCAAATGTATTGTAGAATACAGTTGCACCAAACACCCGCTTGCAACATGTTGATAAAAACATGAATCATTATTATACCAATATTTCTAGACTTGGAAATGCAATTTTTAAAGATTTTTTTTCATAAAATAACTTATCAGTTCAATTCGTTTGAAGTGATGCCAATTAATATTTTTAATGGTCACGTCAATTGTAAATACTCACATCGTGTTGTCATTTTACTTTCCTAAATTGATGTGCACTCATTTCTGCGATCAAAAATTTAATCTGCAGACGATTGTAATGCACTGTGATGCGTTTTGTTTTTTGATTTTGCCATGTGATTATGGACTTTCCAAATTGATTTTCCTCTGAATTCAGTATTTTTGTGATTTTACTTTTTACATCAAATAATGTTGGTCACTTGTAAGTTCATAAAATAAAAATAAAAAAAGGACTAATAAAGAGTAAAAACCGAGCCTACATAATCGTTTTTGTCATGCATAATAGTAATTGACCGATTTTTTGTTTTTTTCATATTTTTAACTCGGTCATATAATTTTTTTTTTATATTTTATGTTCAACCAGTACAGTATTGACATGAAAGTAGATTCGCACTAGAACTGCTAAATCCAAAATGTAAGATTGACAGGACTTTCCTAGGATTAATGATTTTTTTTTATCATTACATGTATGATATGTATCGTTCACTTCACTGTATAGAGATACCATCGACCTGATGATTTATTGATATTTGTTATAACATTGAACTGACATAAACTCATTATAGATACCAGGACTAAGTTTTGTATATACGCCAGACACGCGTCTACAAACGACTCATCGTTGGCGCTCGAATCCAAAAAAGTTAAAAGGACCAAATAAAGTACGAAGTTGAAGAGCATTAAGGACCAAACATTACTAAAAGTGATACCAAATACAGCTAAGGTAATATATGCCTAAGGTAGAAAAGCTTTAGTTTAAAAAAAAAATCCAAATTTTGTAAACAGTTTATTTAAAGATATTACCAACACAATACGTAATGTCTAGTACATATCCTGACATGACTTTAGAAATTGGCAACTAAATTTACACGAAGAAAGCGATTATTTGAGTGTTCTCTTTCGGACGTGTCATTTTGATCTAGTTGCAATCCAGCAGCCACGCGAATGGAATATTTATAACTCCAAGTTAATACGGAAAGATATGCGCTTCTGATTATGTTTGATTAACAAGTCTTTGCTGGTATAATAATGCATTAGAACTCCAGCTAAAATTGAAGTCATTACTTCAAAAGTTTTACGGACGCTTTTACATTTTGTTGACCGCTGAGGAATATTTATGTCTTAGATAACCACGACTGCAATCCACATATTGTAGCAATAATCATACAGTCTTACCTAGCTTATGAGGTTACCAATTGCAAACGCGACATAAACAAATGTGTCATCAGATTTTTTCTTGTCCTGAACAAAACCATTGAAAAATCTAAGTTGTTCGCCTTGTGTAAAGGTGTCATGTCGAATATTGATTATCTTGTTTTTCTGTACTATTTTTTCTTTTTTTTCTTTGCCCATACAATGGTCTGTCTTTCTGAGACTTTTGGTTCAAAATTTTATTTCTCATATTCTTCATTTAGTTTCAACAAGTTACTTCTAGTCCATTTAAAGAACATCATTTGTATTCGTTCCCGCAATAGGCAGTATCTAGTTTGATTTATTAAAAAAAATAAAAGCGTTTTATTTTTGCTTGAATATCTGTAGTCCACAAAACATACTTTACCCAAGCGTTTCTGAAGACAAACTAAAAAGTGAAACGCATGAATGTTCAAAATTTACTTTCAACCGAAGGATCAATTGATAAATATTTGCTTTACATTCAGTAATTAGTTTTAATTTAGGGATTCCTTTGATTTGCAATTATATATTTTCTAACTAAATGTCTTTTTTCCAATTTTAGTACTTTAGTGCAGGGGGGAAAGCTTATATGGAGAATAAAATGGTACTATAAAAACCAGAAGTGGAAGTGCATGGCGTATTAAGTCGAAAATTACAATAACGGAATGATTGGTAACTCCGCCATTACGTCACTATTGTCATTGATCAAAATCGGTAGTTTTTTGTTTAATTACGTAATAGATTCTATAACTGGAATAAAAGTCGATAATTTAGAAGGCATTGATGTTAAAAACATTATATCGGGGCATTAACCGGAGGAAATATTGTAATTCTGACTGTCAACAAAACAGTCGATGTTTCTCAGAAGGAATGAACCTTATAGTAAAAGTTTGTTAATATGATATAACATATAGATAGCGAAAAAAAAACCTCATTGAGGATAAACAAAATGTTACAGCTAAATGAAACCGGTTGAACAATATGACTATAAGGTTAAAATTATAATAAAAAATACCAGTAATTCAAATCTTAATTATATTTATACTTGATAAGTGTGTAAAAAATACAAAATCATACTGAAATACATTGGACTAAAGGATATATGTATCAACTAAATCAAATAAAAAAATCGAGCAAATATACCATGAATCCCTCTATACAATAAACCCTCAATTGTTTTCTTCTTGGAAAAGTGTTGAAAGGTTTAATAAGTATATTTAAAATTCACTTGTTTTCTTTTTACTATTTCGTAAGTCGACAAGGAAGCGACAAATCAAGACAATAACACCAATAAATGAGCTGTTAAATTAACACTTTCAAGGTCGTTTGGCCAGTCAGGAATATATGCCGATTATAAAAATATATTTACGACCGTAACACCTAAACAGCAAAAGTTAAAATCGCTAAAATATAGCTCCCCCCCCCCCCCCTGTTTCCCGTTTGTCATCTGTTAGAATTAAATTTGGAAAGCATTGGTAAAATGGTTTATAATGTATTGCTTGGAAACGACAAAAATGCCATTTCCCTATCTACCAAGAACCATAACTCTTGTTGAAACTCAAAAGGAGCGAGACTCAGAACTTACGTTTTGAAATTCATTAAAATAAAAATATTTCCAAATTTTCCATTTATTTAAGTATCGGATTAAAATATTTATATTCACGAATGATTAACAAATGTGACAGTCTTTATTTTTTTCAAATATTAAACATGCGCTGTGGACATCAACCTCGTTATGGTCTTCGCTCATATACATCCATCAATTCCTGTCACGTCTATCGATAACCTTTCACTCACTACAGAAATTAAGTATTAGACAGCGTTAGAAAACAAATTATCTTAAGAAGATCTCATCCAGGACGTAATTATAGGTATTAATCATTTCCAACATACTGGAAAACAAACAACGAGCAGGCAAAGTCAAGGTGTTACAAATTCCAATACAATTCATCAAAGAAAACAGATCAATAGATGATTGATTATTTGAAATACCGGAAGTGGAAATACTAGCAGACGTCAGAGGAAAATGTAATTTGGGGGAATATTTGCTTGCCCATCTGAGTTTGTTACTATATTGATTTACGTTATCCTTGAAGGACAAGTGAACACAGAACATATACGAACCCCTCAAATTCGTTATCAAGGAACATACTAGTATGACAGGAAACCTTCAATGCGCCATACTATTTTTTAAAAATTAGAAATCATCTGTTTAAGTGGACATATTAGTCGTAAAATATCTACAAACAAAAGCAATTGAAAGTCTAGTATGTTTTTGATTTAAGTCCCAACTTAGAGTAAATATTTTCTTCGGGTCCTTTGCACTTTGTTATGATGTACCAATAACATAGGGAAATTTTGGCGTGTTCGATTGTCATTAAAAGATGGATCGTTTCTCATGAATTTTTCGACACTAACCATGCAAGTACCAAAGAACCAATGTTTGTCTTCTGAGACCAAAAACAAATAAACAAATGTGTTAAAAGATACAGTGGTAATACTACCCCACAGCACGTTAAAACGTGACTCTCCATATTTTGCAGCGTTTTGGATAACCGATAATTGCTAGAAGATCAGACGTCATGTTATTATATAGAATAAAAATAATTTGATGTATCATTTTATTTAAAGAGTTATCATTGTCATTTAGAGGTTCAAGAAGGACAATATTATTACGCTCTAATTGAAAACATAGTCTCATACAAAAAAACTTAGTATTAATGTTATATAATTTGGATTGCATTCATTAAAGGGAACGAAACGAACCGTTAGTAGTCGTTTTTGTCACACAAAACAGTTATCATTGCATAAATCATAACTTTAAGTTAAAATTTGATGAGCACAATGACAATTATACCGAATACCTATATAAAAATACAACAATTCTAAACGTAAACATAATAAGTAATAAGGTAAAATTAGGCAACACACCATACATGTAGGACAGACATTTCATCATACTTTATAATCATTTATATTTGCACACTCTTTGGTTTTTTTTGTAAGGTTTTGCATTTGTTCGTTTTTATTTTTAATCATTGTATTTACTACATGCATTAACATAAGGATCATTGTTTATAAAACATATTTAATAACATCAAACACTTTAAATTGCATATAACTAAGGTTAACGCCATGTACATTAGCTGATATAAAATCTAACATAAACCACAATACAAACTATGTTATTTGCATTGTTAAGATCTGCTAGAATGATCTGTGAGAACCAGTCGCATTGATCTGTTATAGATATGTAATTAAATCTCATGATCGTATTGTTTACGAGAAAAAACGAGAAAGGTGGCTGACATTAATTACCTTTAAATACCATATTATAGAACACAGAAATTGAATCAGTCATCCAATAGATCCTGCGTCAGATTTGACAAACGATTCTGATGGTATGAATTGGATGACTTTTTATCTGGAAAGTCGTGATATTTCATAGTCGTGTTTAGCAGTTACTTTCTTTGGATTTAGTTGTAATATTTGATTTTATCGGATGTAAGAAATGATTTAAAACATTTAAAACAAATTAAAGTGGTAAAACTTATTAAAGAATTTACATATAAAAAAGAAGATGTGGTATGATTGCCAATGAGACAACTATCCACAAAAGACCAAAATGACACAGACATAAAAAAAATACGCTGTTCTGATAATGAAAAAAGAAGCTATAATAAAACGATTTTTAAACAAATCACCAATCTATAAATGACATGACAGGACAATTACCAAAGAAGAAAGAAGACCCTAATAAGATCATAAACGAAAATGATCTAACCTATGATGAAACTATGTACAATAAAACAGAGGCCATGAAAAAGCTACACAGACAACTAGAAAGGCTGTTCGTAGATTATGACCGAACTTAGAAAATGACTATGATATACAAAATACTCAAAATGTTCAAAAAAGATTTACACACATCATCTTAACATGTCATGTTACCCGATCAACAAGATGATTTTTAAATTGTAAATACAGAATCAGGGTGTGAATGTGTTCCATCACGTAGTCTTAGTGCACTTTTGGCGTTGTGCAAGACAAAACAAAGCCACAATTCGGTGACAAAATACGCCAGTCTAATTACAGTCTTACCACATCTAATTTCATTTGTAAGTATAACTTTGTACCGTTTTAATACATTGATATATATGTATAATGTTTTCAAGTACTATTAAACTTTGCCTGCTTGCATAAGCAATCCATTTTTTAACTTAAGTTTGAATTATGTGTTCGTGTTGTAATGACGCATTTTCTTATCTATTATCTTCCCTTGCGGGCTCCTTTGGTTTTAATTTTAGTAAAAAGTACATCACCATAATCGTAAATACTATTACTAAATATAACACAAGTATTAATGTAGTTCTATTGATTCAAGATACCAGTTTATAGCGTACAATGTATATAGTTATCATCATCCCAAAAGTGTCATTAATTTGATAGTTATAATTTCCTAATCAGATGTTTAGTTGTCATGCAGACTTTTTCAGAATTCGGTCGTCATTCTTTCTTTAATAACTGTACGAGATAACCTTTTGTTATCATAACTATATAGTTAAAAGTACCCACTTTGCTCTTGTTGTTATTGGTCGTCAGATAATTTTCTAATTTCCGATAAACCATATTTGTAAATTTGGCTCAAAACATAAACATAGCGTGTGGTTGCTTTCAATAAGAAATGCAGAAAAGAGAAAATATAGTTTTATCATTTATGAGTAGAATTTATGCAGAAGTTAGATTTAAACATACTTTTTTGTTCAATCAGATTATCGACTATCTGGACAATGATAAATTCAATAATTTATAGTTTTGTTGCTATTCTATATGCTATTAAATGGGTACTTGGATCACATATAAATTTAGAAAAAGTGTTCTCCAGGGTTAAGTTGTTTGCCACCACACAATATAATGACCGAATTGCAAATCTTTAGATTTGTTTTGCATTTTCAAAAATAACTTTTTTTCTCGAAAACACGTACATCCGATAAGATATTAAAATTACCTTGAAGGATGAAGATGCCAAGAAAAACCTTAACATATTGAAGAATATTCATTATTGTTTACAAAATTTATAAAGTATCATATCCTGGGCGAATAATATTTATTTTGTACCTTATTCAACTTCTTCAAGTTTTGAAAATTGTGAAATTAAATTGCATATATAAAGAACTCAAAGCGAAATAAAGTATCATAAAAAAGTAGGTTTACATTATGCCAAATCTGTATTGATTGTACGAGTTAACCTTTTAACTTGATTGTATAGTTTAATATCAGCACTTCGCTAGTGATGTTGAAGGTCTTCAGATCATTTCCTTAAGTCCGTTAAAACATAGTTGTAAAAATTGCCATACAACACAAAGAACGCACTTGTTTGTTTTCATCAGGACATGCAAATAGAAAGAATATAGTTTTAATAGCAGAATTCATGCAGACTTTACATTTAAGAAGTTTTATGTTGAAATCTGATAATCTGCTCTCGGAACAATAATTACTTCATTCATTTATACTTTTGATGTTATTTTATGCTCGCAAAGGGTTACTTGATCACTTGTTATTTTACACTTAACTCATAAGTGTTCTCCAGTGTTCAGTATGTCTGCTACATGTTCTACACAATGGAGTGATCGAATTGAAAATCATTATTCATCCAATATGGGAAAAAGTAAAACACAAAAATACTGAACCCGAGGAAAATTTAATCAGAAAGTCCCTTATCACATGGCAAAATCAAATGACAAAAAAAAATGAATGGACAACAACTGTAATATTCCTGGAAAAAATTTGTTTTGTATTTAAAAAATACTTGTTTTGAAGATAAGTTCATCCGATTAGATATGAAAATAAATTAGAAGGATTATAAATTCAAATAATAAAAATTGGCATATTGAACTATATTTTCCAACTGATTAGTTTGTTTATAAAATGTATGTCACATCGTATGCTTGGCAAAATATATTTTATTAGCAAAACCTGTTTTAATTGTACGAGTTAAACTTTTATCTTGAATATAATAATGAACACTCCAACTACGCTAGTGGTGTGGGTCGTCAGCTTATTGCCTTTTTTGATTTACGCCACAAAAACATAAACAAAGCAAAATGCAGTTTAAAACAGTAAAAGCAGCAAATCGAAAGCAAGTTTGTCTGCTCTCTTGAAAATCATTTATACTTCTGTTGTTACTTTTTAGGCTTGAAAAGAGGTCTTGGATGACATATAAACTTACACTAAACGCATAAGTGTTCTGCAGTGTTCAGTTGTTTGCTCCTAACATCGAGTTGAAAATCTTAATCTTTTATCGTTTATATATATGCAATGAGATTTGTTTTGAGTCTTTTGTAGACGAAACGCGCGTCTTTACAAAATTTTGTCCTGATATCTATGATGAGTTTATTTGCATATTTAAAAAAAAAATTGAAGATAAGTTCATCGGATTAGATATTAAAATAACCTTGAAAGATTAAGTTGTCAAACATATATATACAAAAACATGGTATATTGATTTTTTTTACAACTGATTAGTTTTGTTTACAAAATGTATGTCACAATGTATCCTGGGCGAATATATATTATATAAGCCAAATTTATTTTACTCTTTCACGATCGAAACAAAGTTTGTATTGCAAAGGACTATTTCTATATAATCTCAGTGCTCACAAGGTAGCATGATCGCATAAATTATTGGAGAGCACAAGTTCAGGTTTTGTAATGGCCTACTTACTTTCAAATTATTCAATGCTTCTCCTTTGCAACCATTAAGGTAGACATTTCAGAAGAAAAATAATCTGGGCTGACAAACATCAATACAAATTAATAATGCCACTTCCGTCTCTCGTTAAATATAGATTTAATTGTATAGTTTTCTCGGAGGGATTTTACAACTTCAAAATTGATACTGTTTGGTCAAATACAACTCACGAAAAGCATCACGAACCGTTAAACTAAAGATACATTGATAATAATTCTTTTGCACGTGTTCATGGATTTTATTAATTTCATGAGTAACTAATATGCATTTCTAAAAATGGCAATACATTGCAAAATTACATGTAAGCGGACGGTTATTGCGGAGTGCACTTTTTATATTCTATGGGGAGGGATTATTCGTTCAATAGTCTCTGAAATGGATAACAATATTTCTACTTAATGATAATGTCAACGGTTCTATGATCCATCAGTTTGTAATTAAGTATAAAATATATTGTAGAATGAAAGGAATGTGACATACAATATAAAACGGCTACCTTAAAATTTCATTCAACTATGATATATAACCACGCATCCTTCGGTTAAAGAGAAATGGCCAAGATGATTCCAAACTTAACATTTAAAAACGACTTTTTTTGTAAACTGACCTACTGGTTTCAAAGAGAAAAATCACCTTCTTGTGTCTATATAGTTTGAAACCTTTTCCCCCGTTTGTTATAATGTTATCCAAGTAACAGGCTCAGATTATTAGACCTATTAACGTTTGCCATGTTAATCAATTAACAAGGATACAAGTATACATACCGAAGAATAAAGACAACAGTTATATACCGCTCTTCAAAAGTTGTAAATCGATTTATAGAAAACGAATCCGAGTTACAAAAGGGTAAGACCACTTATTTGAGAACCATATTAGTCCCATCAGTTTTATTCAAACTATGATATTATGCATTTGACCCTTACGTTCTCTTTATAAAACTAGCTGCCATGTTAGCAGAACGGCTGACAAAATTGATACTTACTAGATACTAAATAAAGGCAACAGTAGTATACCGCTGTTCAAAATTCATAAATCGATAGAGATAAAAACTAAACAAATCGGGGTAACAACTAAAACTGAGGGAAAAGTATCAAATATAAGAGAACTAATACACAACACCGAAACGTAACACACAGAGAAACGAACTATAATGTAACAATGGCCATTTTCCTGACTTGGTACAGGGCATTTTGTGAAAAAAAATGGTGGGTTGAACCTGGTTTTGTGGCATGTCAAATAACTACCTGAATTGTTTCAAAGCACATATCCAACAACAACGACACAGATGACACAAACAATCAAGATAATAGTCATCAAAGGTACAAGGATTATAATTAAATATGCAAGACACGCGTTTCGTCTACATAAGCCTCATCAGTGACGCTCAGATCCAAAAAAAGTTATAATGTCAAGCAAGTACAAATTTGAAGAGCATTGATTACTCATAATTCCAAAGGTTGTGCCAAATACGGCTAAGGTTATTTATGCCTTATTTCGTATTTTCTTTTTAAAATTCAAAGTTTTGAAAACAGGAAATACAAAAATGACCATATAATTTCTATTCATGTCAAACCCGAAGTGCTGACTACTGGGCTGGTGATACTCTCTAAATCTTGAAAAAGATTTTATGTTATTGTGGACTAGTATGTAAATTAAGTTCATTGATCTAGTGTATGAAAGAATCCAATTCTACTCCTAACAATTCGATATGTCTTCACAGTAAAGTAGAGCAATAGAGTTTAAAGGTTTATAAAGGAACATCAAGAAATCACCACACACTCAGCACCAGAAATTACAGAATAAATAACACAGAAAAACACTTAGCCTGAAAACATCTATGAAGGTACCATGTACTTGGTATTCTCATGAATTGCAGGGATTGTTTCTATTCTGAAACAATAAATAAATTGTCGAAAATAACCTTTTGTAAGTTTCCATTATTCCAACCTATTTAGATCAATTACGAAAATACCATAACCCACAAAACGTTTCCGTTATTGCATGTGGGCTATATAATCCGATTTATTCCCAGACGGCTATAACTTACATGATAAAACGTATTTGATTGTCTAAGATGTCCTTTATTGTGAACACACACATTTTTCATACAATGTTCAAACAGAAACAAAGTAGACGGAACTGCTTAAAGACCTCATTATCAAATTCAATATTTGTGAACAGAAAAAAATTGGCATATCATATTGCCAAGTACTGATAGTATATTTTTGTACAATGTTTACTAAACAAAACCTATCCAGGTATGCGATTTATTATTAAAGCATACAAACAGATTGGTTTAGTTTCCATTAATGAGAAACAAGGAGAAGTCAACTCAATTCGGATAAGGAAAGGCACCATTCGATTCACAATTGCATAATTATTGTATTGCCTACATGTATTTGGCTGAGTGATCTATGTCGCTGTGCATAGTGCCGTTTCCACCATTTCACCATTTCACCATTTCACAAATGCAAAAGTGACTCATCAGAGTAAAGAAGAATTATGATAAAAAGTAAAAACACAAAAATACTGAACTCCGAGGAAAATTCACAAAGGAAAATCAAAAATCAGAAGGCAAAATCAAAAGTCCAAACACATCAAACGAATTGATAACAACTTTCATATTCCTGACTTGGTACAGGCATTTGCTAATGTAGAAAATGGTGGATTGAACCTGGTTTTATAGCTAGCTAAACCTCTCACTTGTATGACAGTCGCATCAAATTCCATTACATTGTAAACGATGCATGAACAAAACAACCATACTCAAAAAGTAAAAATGTCAAAAATAGGGGTACATCAGTCAATATTGTGTTATCATCTTAATATCACTATAAAAACAAAAAAATGTAACGAAGAAGCACAAAAAGGCATACATAAAATTTAACATACTCATTTTGCCTTTCTTATACAACTTAATTTATCTATGTAAAGTCTACCAGTAAAGGATAGAAAGTTTTCAGTATTCAGGTAGGTAAAAAAAGTTTTGTCGTTCAAAGTGTGAGTCACGTAAAGTAGATATAACAAAATATTCCGAACATACTACCTAATGTTTAATTTATATGTGCTGCATAGAATTAAAATTGCAACAGCAAGTTTAACCACAAATAAAAAAAAACCAATAAACTAATGTTGTGTGTTTGGTTAATATACATTGGCTAGAGGATGGAGGGGGGTTGAGATATCACAAAACATATATTGTTTGTCTCTAATATTTAATTTACTGTGCATTTGTATTCAGATATCGCAGATCAAATTTATTCGTTCATTGTGTAATCATACGTTTCTTGATTGAGTTAAGTCTGCCAATTGATATTTTATTGTATGTTTTTCTATGTTGTGATGTTATGCTATTGTTTCAGAAAAAGGGAGAAGGTTTGGATCCATTAAAACGTTTAATCCCGCTGCAAATGTTTGCACCTGTCCTAAGTCAGGAATCTGATGTACAGTAGTTGTCGTTTGTTTATGTAATATATACGTGTTTCTCGTTTCTCGTTTTGTTTATATAGATTAAACCGTTGGTTTTCCCGTTTGAATGGTTTTACACTAGTAATTCTGGGGCCCTTTATAGCTTGTTGTTCGGTGTGAGCCAAGACTCCGTGTTGAAGGCCGTACTTTAACCTATAATGGTTTACTTTTTCAATTGTTATTTGGATGGAGAGTTGTCTCATTGGCACTCACACCACCATCTCCCTATATCTAATAACCCTGCCACTTGTCTGGCGTTGTCAGGAGTCAGGAGTCTCATGTCATTGTCTTGTATGATTTTTTAATTTAAGTTCATTCGAATGTTCCTCTGGAATCTTAAGACCCTCTTTTAAATGTTTTGAAGTTTGGAATGACGTCCATTTTCATTGAACTAGTTTTTGTTTAGGACAGCCTCCAGTTAGTGGGATTTTCTCGCTGTTTCGAAGACTAATGGTGGTCTTCTGCTGTTTATTGTTCCTTGATTTGGTTGTTGTCGCTTTGACACATTCCCAATTTCCATTTTTATTTCAGGTTTCTAAAATGTCTTAAGTCTGATGTATTTAGATATTCAACATTCACATTCGAGCATAGCCGTTGAAAAATATATAACTTGCTATTAGTATTACTATATTTAATAGGCTGATGCGTTGTCTCGTTTATAATAAACCCGGTACCTGTATATCAAGACAATGTATTTTGTACTGTCTTAACATTTAATTTGCTTTAATAATGAGGCAAAGAGAATTAAACCTACAGGTTTTACCGAAAAAGGAAAATCAGTTAAGTGTCTAAGGATATCGTGCTTTTTCGTGCGTTTTCCTGATAATTATAATATGTCTTAGGTTATGTACGCTTAATGACAAATACATTTAGATTTCTAACACTAAATATTTGGTTTCAAGCATATTAACATCATATGGTGCATCAGGTTGATTTTGATTTTCGTAAGATTGTATTATAATTATGGTTTGCTCAGTGCCATTGCTAAATTGTTTTAACACAAAATGACAAATTTTAATAAGAAGATGGGATACTATCGCCTACGAGACAACTAGCTTCACAAGACCAAGGACATGGATGGTGACAAACGTTCAATTTTTACAGCCTTCATCATCAAGAAAAATCCATATCCTATAATGACCTTTCTACAAAACATGTTAGTTAAAACAGCCTAGTTAATAGAGCGTTTATTTATACTGGGTTGATACAACCTCGATATTAATACTAGACAAACTGTTGGTTGCCAAAAAGAATCAAAATGTTTTTACCTCTACGGGGATCTTTCCGATACTAATTAAATTAGTTTTATGATTTTTACTTGTATCACTATTTACTTTGCTGGTTTTGTATGTAATATATGGTTCACAGCCACGACATGGATATTTAAAATTACATATTTGGGATTTGGCAGATTTCGGTATTTTAAAAATTTGTATAACAGTTATATTTACTATGCCATTTCAAAAACTGTTGGATAGCTACTTAAACTATACTTTTAAAAATTGTAGGGACAAAAATACTCTGAATTACAGCAAGGTAACAACTGGGTTCACAATGAATTTTCTTAAACGATGATTCTTCTAATAAAACTTAAACACTGAAGATAGCAATAAGTTCCAATTTGCAATTTGAAAGAAACGCTTAATCAAGTTCAACAATAAGTATCGTTTCATTTATGTGTTTATAGTGTGCGTAATATAATTGATAACATGTTTGCAAAACTTTTAAGAATACTTAAACGTTCTTAAAGATGGGCATATTTTTTAATTGATACAAACATTCTGGGAGATAATTACAGCAATAAAATTCAATAAAATGTCCGTTGAAAAAAGCAAAAACAAAATAACTACGAACAAACCTGTAACAACCAAAATATTTCATTGCACTTAAATTGTCTGTAAGAGTTTTGATAATTATGTAGTAGTGTTTACTTAAAATCATTATTAAAACTTATTTACTGATATCCTTGATTTGATAAATTTCAAAGGTCAACGTAACTTACAATTGAACGATACTTATTTAAAAATGCCTTGGGAAAGACTTATCATTAATCTAATATGTTTTAAAACTAAAGTATTTCAAGGAATATGAGAGCTAAAGTTTCGATAATTTCCGAGATAAGCTTTCGGTAAAGTTTCACTTGACTGTTTTGTTGTTATGTATTCATATAAAATCTTATTAGCAAGTTACTTGGAGTGAATAGAATATAGTGTTACAATATTTCTAAGTTATCGTGTCACATGTTTGACTGTAATGAGTATTTATTGGAACAACCTCACAAATGAAGCAACATTTTTGTGCCACTGTACCAAACACAAGTCTTTGAGAGCAAACTATTATTATGTTCCATTTGCAACTACATCAAAGCTTGAAGTCTCTTGAAATCAAACACTCTACAATTGCATCTTGAAACACTATTTAATCGTTAACAAATGATAATCGGCTTTCTCTCATTCCTACTGTCTTAGAAATGAACAGATAAACTCCAAATTATTGTCATTTATACTGTAGAAGATTAAGACATAAAAAACCACAATACCCAAATGCTGTACAAAGTCAGGAATATGATAGTTTTTTTTTCTATCATTCCTTCCGTTATTATCTGATGCAATCTAACATTATATTTTTATATACTTTTTTTAAATAGAGGCGACTTGCAGTGGTCAGTGGGCGTATCATACAATTAAATAATACTTTCATAATTGAAATGTCGGTACAGAAACATAAAAATTATTTTTACTTTTCTTTTCTTTGAAAAAATAATGTTCTGTATCTAATAAGTTGATGTCTACGGATGTTTGATTGGCTTTATTGTTTATAGATACTGAAAACTCTAACATAACATTTTACTATTCATGGACGTAAAAAAACTCTCAAATAACAATATATGCCATTTAAAATCATATCAACTATTTGTTATTCATGTTTTATATCAAGATAATATTTACAACTGCATATTATATAAGGCATATAGTGTCACAATACAGCCTAAGATACGAAAAATCAACATCTCAACGGACCTAGGAGTATATCAGTAACTACAAAAATACAGATATCACGTGCTAGTCTTCGATTTTTTGAATCGTTGTTACAATTTAAATGGTAGTTTTAGTTCGGATCATATACGTTGGTGCTCGTGTTGCTGAGTCTTTTTGTTGTTTTTGCTATTTTGAATAAGGTAGACTGCTATGTATCCTTGATTGTTTTCATGATAAGCGATTACCTTTTCCGTTTGACTCATAAGTATTGATTTACTTTTTTACACTTCGCGTCCCTCCTTTTCCTGTTTAGAATTTTCATGACTTTCTAACAGAATATCTAGTGCACACATTTACTGCAATGTTTCTATCATATTTTTCAGATTTCACAGCATACGAATTCAAGGTTATCCTTAGTCGTTTTTTCTTGCATCTTCCGAGGTCGAAAATAGATATTTCTTAAAACCCGTATGATTTTATATCAGAAAATACAACAATACAACAACCATAACAAGTGTTACAATCATGCCAGTAATGAGGATTTCCAATGCTTTCAAATAGTCTACAAAATTGAATAAAACAGGAACATAGTTTCGACCATGCTTTTATTTGATGCTCAATTATGAAAAAGATCCAGTTAAGATTTTCTCACCAGCGTACATGTTTTATTTAAATTTCTTTTATACTAGAAAACCAGTTATGTTGTTATTTTGATACTAATTAAACATTTTATATGTAGACTAGATAATCAATGATCAGAAAGCCACGAGTACACACAAACCATAAATTAATGAAGCAGCATACTTGTGCAATCGATACACTCTAATTGATTAATCTCTAACATGAAGTATTTCTACATAGATATAGGAAGATATGGTGTGAGTGCCAATTAGACACCTCTCCATCCAAAAAACAATTATAAAAGTAAACCATAAGGTACATTTAATCGCACTAAAACCGAAAAAACTAAAACAAAAAATTAGACGTCAAATTAAATTCGACAACACCATAGTGTGTCACACTTTCACCTTTAAAAACATTACACACAGAGGAAAAATACACCAAGTTGATTAACAGTCGGCCATATCATGTAAAAAAACGACGAACAGATTACAAAATACTGCATTGAAACATATAGACTGAGCAACACAAACACTAAGCATGACTTAAAACCGCAATAATCGGTGAAATCAAACTAGAAGGGAAAAGAACGGGATAATGGTAACGCACGCAAGAACACGTTGGTGTTAATTTGCGACAACGGTAGTTCGTATCGGTCAACTAAATCATGATGACGTCTGTAGAAGACAATTACAATCAAAACCAAGGAGTAAAAAAAGACTCACAATATATATGAAACGTGAAGGTATAGGTTGATGTTATCATTTTTCAATCATCATTAGAACTCCTTTTATGAAGCAGGCCTCTCATGAAAAAAGGCACACTTTTGCAAGAAGAGGATCACAGTTGTTTTACATATGAGTGGTGATGGTATGCTAAAAAAGAGCAATTCTCTCAACGTAACATATTTAGATATTGTAAATGATAACATAAAGAATCTTGGATGTCAGTAGCCGAGATATATTTGTTTGAGTGACAATAATTGATATACTGTCAATGTAAAGGTGCTATCGCCTAGATGACGAATCACGTATTTGCCGTTAGACGCCGACAAATAGAAAACAATCGTTTGAGCATTGTTTAATCAACGTTGTCTAATGAAGTTCAACCACAGCTTTTATTAATCACCAGTTAGAAAATTGATCAGTGGAGAAACCATCAAACGTTTGAACCAGATTAAATGGCGCCAAAACTCCCTATTGTGTAATATTTGTCAAGGTTGGATAATTCAAATGTTTGAGATAACAGGAACATATATACATCATGTACCAATAGAATAAAAGTTAACCGTAAATTAAATGTGGTAATAAAATCATAAAAGCTGTAATCTTCTAACGCAAATGCAGAAATATTCTTTTGATCTACTTAGAGTCGTATATTTGACTCTTGAGACTTCAGTTTTCATCGTAGCAATACATTATCACAGCTATTTGGAACACATGGAAGACTCACAAAATTTGTTATGAAAGCCAAAATATCCAGCAACTTCATTTGAGCTTTCCTTAATAGAGAATGTCTACAAATATTATGATTTTTTTTCTGAAATGTAACTGTTTATTAATTTCCCGAAACCTAACATACGACTAGTCATTTTCAGTGAAATAATAATTTAATCAAAGTTTTCTACTTTGTGATTGTAACATAATTAAGCATGACTTTTACTTTTTAATATTTAGTTTGTATTCACACATGATAACATAAGTATATGCAGTGACATCGGTATCTGTCAACATAACAACTCATTGACAGTCGCTTTTCTATTTTAGAAAACCAACAGCACATAAACTGTTTTGTTTTAAACGTTTGGATGTTTCACAACTGTATGTTTAGTTGATTATTTTTTTATTTAATGGTTGAAAGTATACTATCATAAGGTGACAGCATACGATTTTCTTTTTCCATTGCAGCATTTGTTATTCTTTATTTGCTGTTAGAATTACAAAACATGCATAGCCCCTTTAAAATCAAATAACGGATATACTGGTTCTATCGGAATTTAATATTAATTTCATGCAAATTAACTCAAATGATCGTAAACTGTGTGTGTTTTTAACCGACTTTTAAAAATCTAGCTCGAATGGCGAAACACACTTCCGCTGTCTTTCATTTTTAATTAGTAATCATACGAAAAATCTGTCAATTAAAGTGTTTAATCATAAACTGGCAGAATTTATAGGTTTTTGGCATTTTAATTATGCTGAATATAAGAGATAGTTGTACTTTTCAAGGAGTTATGATTGTAACCTGAAAAATATTTCTGACTTGAATGGAAAGTAAGGAGACACATTTTTCCGCTGTCTTCCCTTTAGAATATTATTAAGATTCATGACGCACTAGTATGAATATAAATTGGGAATGTTGAAATGGTATGAGATAATAAATCCTGCAGAAGATGCAAAATAAGATACAGATGCGAAAAAATGGTAATGGGTAATTTAAAACAAAGTTATGGTTAGTGGAAAATGAAAACAGGAAGAATTTTTACAATTATAATTCTTCCGAAATTTTGGGATCCTCATTATGACAGAATAAATATGCATATAATATTTTCAATAATTTTATACGACATAACTGGAAGTTTAATAATTAATGAAGTCAACACAAACAGACTTCGACAAACCTTTAACTCCTATAAAAATGTAAACAATGTGAACTTAAATTGGAAAATAAACCCCGTTATGAATTGATACATAGCATTGTTATAAGAATAAGGGGGAAATGATAATATTTAAAATCCAAAGATCTTGCAATTGGACATATTTAGATATTCAAACTAGTGCAATAAAGATATGAAATAAGGAAGAACAATTGTCACAATCTAATTGTAGATATTATCACTATAACAGAAAAGTGGCGTCAAAAATGTATGATTTCTCGCGCGAATTAGCGTTCTCCGTAACTGTAATATGTGTTTAGAATTGTCGGATGTATCTTTAATTTCAGGCATTTGGCTCTCAATAATGACGACTTCAGTTTGTATATTAATGAAATTTATCCTGCTGAACTTACTATAAATAAAACTAATACTAACAATGACCACTGCCCTTTCCTCGATCTTGATATCTATATCACTAACGGAAAGCTGAATACTAAAATTTATGATAAAAGGGATGATTTTTCATTTCCTATTGTTAATTATCCGTTTTTAGATGGTGACGTTCCCTTGTCACCATCTTACGGTGTTTATATATCTCAACTTGTACGATTCGGTCGTGTATGTAACAATGTTTTAGATTTTAACGAGAGAAATTTATGTATTTCTAATAAATTATTACACCAGGGTTTTCCATATCACAAACTAGTCAAAACATTTACTAAATTTTATCATCGGTATAAAGACATCATTCGTAAATATAGCTCAACATGCAGACTTCTTATACGTTCAGGTATTTCACATCCAATTTTTTATGGAAATATTCTGTATAAAGCACAAAGGTGTCAGTATTCACCTCAGAAACTTACAAAACCTTTGAATAGACTTATTAAGAAGGGATATAATTACGATACTGTTGTCAAGTCATTAAAGATTGCATATTTTGGCGTTAATATTGAGTCACTGATAAGGTCTTTGCGTCGGAACTAAACACATTTATTCTGAAAACAGTTGTTGGCATGACACGGGTTATGTTCTTCTCATATATGTTATGATGGTATGATACTAAACCCCTAACGGGAAGGATTGTGCCTGATGTTTTTATGATGAAATCATAATCTTTCAGTCAGTTTAATTGAAGTCTGGAGCTGGCATGTCAGTTAACTGCTAGTAGTCTGTTGTTATTTATGTATTATTGTCATTTTGTTTATTTTCTTTGGTTACATCTTCTGACATCAGACTCGGACTTCTCTTGAACTGAATTTTAATGTGCGTATAGTTATGCGTTTACTTTTCTACATTGGTTAGAGGTATAGGGGGAGAGTTGAGATCTCACAAACATGTTTAACCCCGCCGCATTTTTGCGCCTGTCCCAAGTCAGGAGCATCTGGCCTTTGTTAGTCTTGTATTATTTTAATTTTAGTTTCTTGTGTACAATTTGGAAATTAGTATGGCGTTCATTTTCACTGAACTAGTATATATTTGTTTAGGGGCCAGCTGAAGGACGCCTCCGGGTGCGGGAATTTCTCGCTACATTGAAGACCTGTTGTGACCTTCTGCTGTTGTTTTTTATTTGGTCGGGTTGTTGTCTCTTTGACACATTCCCCATTTCCATTCTCAATTTTATTTAAAATCATTTACCTTAGTAAGTTATATTTAAGCGTAATCGTTTGAGTCTTTATCTTAATAAAATTTAGTACGGATCTATAAATCATATAGTTATCTCATTTCATATAGTTCCTCTTTTCTCATAGTTGCAATTCTATTTGGCAACATATTTTAATTATTTTAATTATTAAATAAAAATGACGTTTTCAAACACACCAATCGATTTTTATGATATACGAAAGGCTATATATTTTTATATTTAGTGTTATAATTCCACTTTTACATTTGTTTTATGCTACGAAAGGAACAGTAAAACATAGAAAGGTGCATTATGGCCTCAATTTTGATTTTTTTTAATGATCATAGTACCTTTCAAATGATTTGAATAATTGATATTTGATTGCTTTACGCCGTAACAGTACCCTTGAATAAATAAGAGCTCAATAACACCATACAATTTCATTTTCAAGCTTTGTAAGCTGTTGTTGAAAATATCTGACACCCACACTTATAACATTCTAATATGAAGTTTTTATTTATTCTTCTCAGATTAAATGTTTTCATTTTTTCAACTTTCTAAGTATATTTGCGTCAAACTTAAGCTATCTTTAGTCTTTCACAACGATATTTCTTATTAATATTGTATACATCAGCACGTAAGTTCTATAACAAAATATGTTTGAAAACATCATTAATTATTCAATATTGAAAAAAAGAGTTATATGAATCTTCTGTAAGAAGGAAACATCTTGATTTATTTTGAATCTCAGAAGACAAATATAGACTAAGTGGTAATATTGAAAAGCTTTACAGTCCAAAACCTATTTACTTTTTCATAAATTTATTTGAAACCTTCTTTAGGACAAATATCTATGCAGATTATTCATTTGACAGAAAGCAATATTTATCTGTTTTAAAGATTTATGCGGAGTTTTGCTTTTCTCCATTTTGATTTTTAGCAGTTATCAAGGTACATACTTATAATCTAATACGCCAGACGCGCGTTTCGTCTACACAAGCATTACGACTGACGCTCAGATCAAAATAGTTTAAAAGTTAAACAAATACATATTTGAAGAGCTTTGAGGATCCAAAATGTTTAATAAATTGTGCCAAATACGGCTTAGGTAATATATGCTTGGAATATATTTTTATCTATTAAAATGACCATATTATTGATATTTATATTAAACACCAAATTACTGACTGGTACTGGCTGGTGAAACCTCGGGACAAACGTTCATCAGCAGGGAGGAAATAGTTAAATCAAAGCTACCAGGCTGATAATTTAATACGTCAGACGCGCGTTTGTATACATTAAACTCATTGGTGATGCTCAGATAGAAAAAGTCATAAAATCAAATAAGTACAAAGTTAAAAATCGTAAAACGTATCATCTATTCGAAATTAACATTATCATGATTTTATTCATTTATATAATAATGAGGTGTTAGCTTGTTTGTCTACTGTGTTGGAGGTCTGTCATACACATGAGAGGTTTATAATTAGCTAACTAGAAAACAGGGTTAACCTGTAACAATTAACCCACAATTTTCTACATAAAAAAAATGTCTATAACAAGTCAGGACCATGATAGTTGTTATTCCATAAATTTTATGTGTTTGCCCTTTTGATTTTGCCATTTGATTAGGAACTTTCCGCTTTGAATTATTCTCGGTGTTCAGTATTTTTGTATTTTTTCTCTTTTTGTTCGGACCCAAGGTCGATCCATAGATTGTAAAATGATAAGACTATTCGGTTTGGAATAAGAAAAATGAATTCAGGATATATATTTGCTTAAAGGCATGCTATATGGCTTTGAACTAACGATGCATATTTTATGAAAGTTTGCATATTAGCGATGTTTCACCTCTTCAAATCAGATCCATTTCAATTAACTGTGAGTTGGGAATAATCGGAATATATGTCATTAACTAAAATCTAAATTGGTTAAGAAATTGTTTGTTTTTATTGAAAATATGGTTGCTTGCTCACTAAACAAAACATTTTTTTATATGTATTGAAACCGACCTGCATTTTTATAACGATCGTGTAATGTTTCTTCTTTCATTTCCCATCCAATTAAAATGCCATTGTTCGTGGAATAATTGGAGTTTTTTGATAATCTTGAATAATGAATTTTAAGTGCAAAAGCCTGCACTTTTTATGAAAGCGAAATCTTATTTCAATGTCATTGTTATTATGCTGAAATGATTCTCATTTACACTCACAGCACATACTATAAAAATTCAATATTGTGTTTGGAAACCGCAAATGGTACTAGAGTAAATATAGCTACAGACGTGTCGTAAAGATCGCTCAACTATAAAAATGTCAAACGTCAATACATATAAACGTATACACAATATAGAAAAGAAGATGTGGTATGATTGCCAATGAGACAATTATCCACAAAAGACCAAAATGACACAAACATTAACAATTAAAGGTCACCGTACGGCCTTCAACAATGAGCAAAGCCCATACCGCATATAGTCAGCTACAAAAGGTCCCGATAAGACAATGTAAAACAATTCAAGCGAGAAAACTAAAGGCCTTATTTATGTAAAAAAATTAACGAAAAACAAATATGTAACACATAAACAAACGACAACCACTGAATTACAGGCTCCTGACTTGGGACAAGCACATACACAAATAATGTGGCGGGGTTGAACATGTTAGCGGGATCCCAACCCTCCCTGTAACCTGGGAAAGTGGGATAACAGTATAACATAAGAACGAACTATTACAATCAGTGGACGTGGCCGGGTACTTATACATCCCGACACAAAAAGACACAATGAACAGATCTGAGAGTACTCGCAGTAATCTGACAGCTAGTTCAAAGCCATTAACAACTAATGAAAAAATCATGCCTCTAAGACTAAGCAATCAATCCGTACACATCCAACATAAAATGGATTTAGTGTAAAGACGTCATAAACAGCCAGAGAAAAACATGACCTTGTGCAATGCCAAGTTACAGGTGTCTACAGATTGTAGATCCATGAAAATGTATATGTATATAACATACTAGTTATATTTGGTTAGCTTTTAATCTACTTTTAACAAAGTCAATATTTATACCAATAAAAACAATATTCAATGATCTTATCACAGTGTTGAATAGGTTACCTTTAAGAATAAGTTTATTTAAAGGAGCAACAAGTTTACATGGATCATTTCTAAATTTCCGTGCACGGTTAACAACATTTCCGTAAAAATAAGGATGTGCTATCCCGTTTGAAAACAGTTTTCTACAGGTACAACCAAACTTCAAAACCAAATCTTTATATCTATGGAAAAATTTAGTAAAGGTTTTAAGTAATTTATGGTAACAAGTTGTATCAATAAATAGTTTGAACCGAATCTTATATAAACGCAACATTACAAAAAACCCAAAACAATTGTTCTAGGAAAGGCTGTATCTTCAAGACACATTTTAAAAATTGAATTATCGTATATTTCTTATAAAAAATTATAAAAGCAACAAGTAGTTTTTTTTTAAATACAAAAATACAAAAGCAATTTTGTATGCAATATTATTAACCAGGCATTTTGATGAATGACAAAATGAAGCTAAATGCGCTTCACACTTAATATTTAAATTCCAACGTGTTAACCTAAGACAGCGGCCAATATCGTTTATAATTTGAATCCATATATCAATTAAGGTGCCATGTTAATTAATGTGGAACTTCCAATATGAGTTACAATCCGCTGTTATTGTTTTTTTTTCCATATTACATATGCACTATCTATACGCACTATTATTTCAATATTTAACCTAGAAATATCTATCATATCTAGTTTTTCAAACGAATGCACAATCTAATCTAACGAAAATAACACAAACAATCCTATTTCAAACTTATTAACATGTCGGTTATAGTTCTGACACCTGTAACCAAGAACTAGATCTGGATTATCTAGACACAATAAATAAGATCAGTATAGATCATTTACAAAGACTACGTGTGGTCTTCTTCTACTAGACATGCAGATATGTGACAGAGGGACGACGAAATATATCAGAGGGACAGTCAAGCTCATAGATTGAAAATAAACTGACAAAGCCATGGCTAAAAATGAAAAGACAAACAGACGAATAATAGTACAGAAGACACAATATTGAAAATTAAAGATATATCATTTGAGTGGATAACTCATAAAACATTGTGAAATTTTTGCCTAAAAAGCAAATAATATAAATTAAATGAAGAACATGGGACACATTCAGAACTTTTGAACAAAAACAAAGCAGCATTAAATGGATAGGTAGTTCTCATATATTCGAAACTTGTAATTGTCACGAAAATATACTTGGAAAATATTAGGAAAAATTCGTAGGTGTTTCTTATGAAATTTTAATGTGATTTGATAAGGGAAACATTCTAAACTAAAAGTAGTTTGACACATAAGCACTATCATTTCAACATTAAACTATCATATCGTATTTATTATACAAAAAAAAGCACAATCAGCGTGATCTATATCAAACGGAAACAGAACAAACAACCCTATGTTTACCGTATTAATATATCGTTTATAGAACAGACACCTGTGTCAAAAAAATAAACTAAAAATTGAATAAGTTATTTAAAACATCTACATTGTATACAGGTATACTCCTACTCAAATTTGCAGATATGTTCATAGTTTTTAATGACATATCAGCAATAATAGCGTAAGGTATTTTAAGTTTTTGATCTATAAAAAAAATTGCCTTTTTTTCTTAAAAATTCAATCATATAAATTAAACGTTGGGCATGGATCATGGCACGAACACGAAAAGGGATAGATAAAAGTACTCGCATCATCGAAACATGTTACTTAAAAAATATTTCTAACAGAAACCCTAGAATATTACAGACCCTAAACACTTCTGTAGAAATTTCATATAAATGCGAAAACTTGTATGCCTGGGAATTACATTCTGCGCGTTGACAAGACAAAACAACCAAAAATACCATAATTAGTGCAACAAGGTCTAATACCGTAGTCCCACTATCACATGATCGCACTATGATAGTAATCATAGTACGGTCATGCAGATCGCCATACGGTCATAGTAAGGTCTTTGTGATGTCTTCATGATCGTGATGAGCGGGCCAACTTGAACATCTTCAAAACAAACGAAGTGCGGTCGTGTCGTAAACAGGTCGTCGTAGACGCGTAGTGAGAGCACAGTAAGGTCGTGGTAAGATCTCAAAAGTCGTTGTATCATCGAAGCGAAAGCGCGCTTCTATTCGGGCAGACTGCGCTAGATCCACAGCTATTTTACGACGACCTCACTACGGCATTCACGTTCTCACCGCGACACAAAACACGCTTCCACTTTGACTATAGCACGTTTATACCACGCTGTTCAAGACCATAATACGTTTTAGTACGTCCGTGTCGTCCTCATCATACTGCGAGCTCACCACGATCTGAATTTATTTCAGATCGCGGTGATCGTGGTGAGATCGTGGTCTTGTGGGACTGGGACTTAACGAATGACTCCGTTTAGTGAATGCCGTCAACCTACGTATTTGGGATTTATAGATTATTTAAAGCCTGACATACCGAGAAACTAAAACTTTATTAGATAATGAGAAGAACATATAGTTTTACTGCAGGATTGCACCATATGTATATGAACATTCGTTTTTGTTGAATTATGCCATTACGAATAAAACAGTATTAATTAAGCGAGCATGTGATCATCCAATTCTCAAAAATGGAATCATTACTTAAAGCAAAAATTAAATTTGATGGAAAATGCTGGGCTATATTTATGTCATGCAGCTAGATAAGACTGTTGATGTTGCTCATTAAAAGTTTTACAGTTTATGTAACACAGAAGATCTTTCAAATTTATTATATAAGATACTTAAGTCCCCATTTGGAATCGACCTGGTTCCATTAATTAATTTTGACCTATAAAAGAGCCTTACATATCTTTATAGATTCAATGTTATGACTAAGTTATTTCCTCTTTTTAATAAAACAAAACACCTTACCTACTTAATTGCTTAATACTTAATACCTGAATCTCATACTATTTGTAACTCATATAATACAGAAAAACATTTAATTTACAAAGCAGCAAAATAAAAAAAAATCAAGATATTGAAAATACTTATCGGAGTCATTAATAACTGAATACAAAAAAACAAATGGATCATGATGGAAAGATCGGTGGATATGTTTAACTTGTTAATCTGTAGAATAACTTTCATCTGCACAGCAATCTAAGTCCACAAGCAGATATCGCACACATGACTTTCCCTGATGCGGTTTTTTAGAACAGAAAACTAATGAAATAAAATATCAATCAATGACGACACCATCAAAAATACACGTGACTCATGAACCCCCTATGAAATTGACAAACTTCCTACGGATGCACGTGACGGCGTTCAAACAATCACATTGTGATGATATACCCTCGGTACGATAAAAGCAGATATGTCACCTATATGACACGTATCTCTACTTGGAATCGACGAGTCCTTGCTTTTAATCATAACCACCGCAAATTATGTGAATAGTTATCATCAAAGGTACCAGGATTATAAACGCACGCTATAATGGCAACACCGAAACGTCTACAGGGACCGTGGACATTGTTACTACAAACAAGTATATACAAAATATATGCATACATTGATCAGCAGGTTGGTCAGTGTTAATTTATGTTGGTGGTTAAGTCACACACCTATAATGTTTGCATGACAATAAAGATATTATCTTAATAATTATTTGTCCAACTCGAAAATGAAACCTATACTAGTAATTGGTTTCTTAAACTACAAATCTAAATTGTCAATTAAGCCCTTACACTACATATCTTATTACAACACATATTACTTTTATAATGCTGTACTATCAGCGTACCTTCCTAGCATTTGGCAGGAACATAAATGATTTCTTCATTAGCGTTATTAACATTTAATTGACGCCTACTTGACTTTATTTCCGACCAATGACATAACAAAAATATGTTTCCCATCTTACCATCAAAGAGTTTGATACCACTTCATTAACACATAAATGTCCATAAGAAGACACATGCATTGTCATTAGAATTAATCCAAGTCAGTAAGACCGTTAATCATTTGATCTCAAGAGGCATCTTCGAATATGACAGGCGCCATATGAATGCACATTTCCCTAATTTCTCAATTATAATTGATTTACTTTTGCAGAAATGCATCATTAGTGAAGTAAAGATGAACAACTCGGAGACACATTTATTGTGTTTTTTTATATCCTAAATTCTGAAAAAAATTCGGAATAATCAGATTTTTTTTAAACGAAGAACAAGAAATAAAATACATTTTATTTTGGAAAAAGTGATTTGAATAAGCAAAAGGATAATGAAGATAAAAAAAAAACACAGTTCTAACAATCAACATATCAGAGCTACCAATATGATTTATTGTACAACAGACGTGCGCCTTTTCCACAACAGCCTCGTCAGAAACGCTCGAATAATAAATTAAAAAAGACCAAATAAAGTACGAAGTTTTTCGGACAAGCAATTCCAAAACAATTTACCAAATAAAGCTTGTAAAGTCTATATCTATTTCCGGGGTAGAAAATCATTAGTAAATGAAAATATTCAATATCTTATGAACAGTGAGTTCACAATCATGACCATATTAAAATGAACTGAGAGAATTACATGAGCTCCAAAAGTAGCGAGACCAAGTTCTTGACAATTGTTATTAACCGAACATAACAAAATGATATTATAAAACTAATTGACTAATAACGCTTTTTCACATTGCTTCTAGTACATGAACAATCAAATGGGTGCTACAATTGATGTAGGAAGTGCGTTCTCTTTAAACGCACTTGAGATGATCCAAGTTTGATGAATATTATTTCTTTGTACTATTTTATGGAGTATTATAGTCTTTTCGTTTTTATCACGTGACAATCGGGTTCTCTGATATTTTTCTGATAATTCTTAGTACACTCTTGAGGTCCAATTATCTTTCTTCTGTTATGTTTTAAGCATTGCCAATAAAATGTTACAGTGACCTTTAATATATTGCAAAATTCCTCTAGAATATAAAGCCTTAATTGTTGTCCTAAAAGGCGGTTTATATGTCAATAGTAAAAGGATGAACATAGCATGCATTAAAACGTATTGTCAGACTACTTATAACACCAGACGTTGCAAATACTGTTGTACGCTTCAAATAGAATAAAACTGGACTATACCAGAACTATCTGTTTTTGTTCATTTCAAGTTTATTTTTTGTTAATGATCAAACGGATATAATTATTTTGGAAGATTGTTTTAGATCAATTAGAACAACACCTTATACAAATAAACCTTCATCAGAAACTCTGAAATCCATATTTTTGAAAGCAAAGGACTAATAAGAATCGAAACAATTGTAAATTTGCCGTACATGGTTAAAGGTCATTCGTTTATTTACTAAAACACTTTTAAATGTACGGAAAACCAATTTGATCCGTGATTCTGGAACCGTTAAAAAAACAAATGTATGAAAACTTGGATAAACCGTCGTTAGACTATTACTGTTATTTTGTTTGTTATGATGATGATTGTAACTTCATTTGTAGGACAAAGATCTAATATAACAGGTAGAAAAATGAGGTCTATTTTATGAGTAGTGAAACAATAGATATCTTTCCGTACAAATAATGTTTTAATTGAAAATTAAGCAAAACAAAATCAAATTACGCAGGATAATTCATATTAGCTCCAATAACTATGTTGTATCAGTTGAAAACGAATGCTTCATTTCAATATAATAACATTTAATCACATTTTAGCAGTGGTGACTAGACAAGATAAACTAAATGAATCATTCGACAATCGGTGATAAATGTTCAATACTGTCTAATAAGATCTTAATAGACATTTATACGAATGAGACACCGTATGGCATAATCCATTCATTACAAACTAGGTCACCTTGGCCTTGAATTTCAGAAACATTGGCTGTACGGTATATATGACATATAGATGACCTACACAATTATCACAGTTCTAGATCAGTTTAATACTTCCAAATTATCATTTCAGTTTATAAATTGTAAAGCAGTCAGGAATAAAAGATGACATTGGAAAGCATCTAACAGAACATTTCAGTTGAAAGTAATATTTTATATATTTTTTGCGTCCATACAAGAAACAATGGATAGTGAAGGAGCATTTCAAATCTTTTGTCGTGGCTTTAAAAGAACGGAAAAAACATACAGTACACAAAACATTATAGAAAACTAAAGACAGAGCAACACGAACCACACCAAGAAAAACCCCAAGATATGTCATATGGTTTATAGAATTTAAAATAATAATCCCCCCCCCTTTAAAAAAAGTAAAAAAAAGAAAAAAATGTCTATCAAACAAAGAATAGAAAATAACGGATGCATCTGAAAAATGTATTTTAATTATTCAGCAATGATAACATTTTATACCACTGATAAAACAATTTATGTCAGAGGTCAGACCAATATAACTATTGACTTCAAAAAGCTATGTTACAATACTAGTGAGAACAAATTGATAAAAAGGCCAAGTGATAAATTTCATGCGTATGAAGCGCTAATATGGAATTATTTTCACTATTTACGTTCAGCGCAGAATATTTGTGTACTCACGAATACAACCTAATTCTAGTGATCGAATTTTTGTTCTATCAGATATCATATGTTTGTTATGTCATCTAACCAACAGCACCATCTCTGTTATAAAACTGAACGTTCAGCTTCTCGGTACTACTACCTCATATCACAAATCAAATATGATGAAATATACCTTATGCCATCTTAACTTCTGTTTATTATCCGAGATATTCAAATTAAAACGAAGAAAGTAAATAGTTTTCCCCGTTAATATTTTTCAGATGCTTTAAAAATTGACAAATAGTATCCTTAATTATGCAGTTCAAAAATTGTTACATGGTGTCTTCTTACGTCGCCTAAATTACAATTTATGTTTTTTTTTCTGTAATATATATATTTATATTTGCCGTTCGGCAGTCTTTACGATGAACTGATAAATCTACAGTCCCGGAGCCCATTTTTTTTAAAATATTTAGTTAGATTCACTTGGCCTGTATATATGATGTTTACAAGCCCGAGAGCAATTTTACAAGCCTTTGCTGCCTGGGCTGCCACTCAGTGTGAAGACTGCGTTCGTATCTATTAACTTATATATGTTTATTCGGCATGCCATACTCGATAAAATTGCGGACGTGATAGAAAGCACTCTTCACCAAAACGTCAACGGAGATTACATTCCACGGAGGTTACATTTTTTCATTTTTATCTAAGATATAACATAACTGATGATAAAAGTTGTACTAAAATTAACAGGTTAGATCTTTTGGCATGGGAATTTATTTCCAAAATGTGTGTTTGTTAATAGAATAGACCATTCAACGGAGATGTGACAATAGACTTCATCTTCAAAGTCCACTATAGGACTTGCATGAATATTATTATATAAATTTACTAAGATTAGAAACAATTTTAGTAAGTTTACCTATTTGGAGGAACAATAATTACTATGGTATTCTTGTATAAAGATTCTTACTCTCCGTCGTTTACAAGCATATTTTTCTCTAACGATATAGAGTGCGAAATCCTGGGATTTCCATTCTAAAAAAACTAGCGATTGTATAGCGATCGAAAAATCTAACGATTCGTCAATGTATGCTTTATGAAACGCACGTAAACGTAATCGTTATGTAGTGGTTAGTTACACGCTAAAATCTACGTTTCTCGTTATTAGCGATTGGTTTATGAAACGGCAGCTAGCATTTCTTAATTTGCGATCATCAAGAACGAATGAACCTCAAACTTTGAAAGCCAAATATGTATTACTACCAAACGGCGTAAATATCTGTATGATCAAATGAGGATTAAACAGAAAAACAAATCCATAGAATGCCAAAAAAAAAGCATGAGGGAATTTGAACCATAGAAATTTTGTTTTATAATTCCTAAATATATCAACCTAATTTGTTATTCAATTAACGATCAATGCAAATTTTAAATATATTTGCAACAGAAACATTATAAACTGCAAAACACTTTGTCACATGCAATGCTTTGGGTAATTTAAATACGTTAACTATTTACCTTTCATACACTCTACATAAGATAAGAACATGGTATATCAACATACATATAGCTTGCTTTTTTCATTATATAGTCATTACTGAACAATGTCTTAGTTTTTGGAATCCTTTTCTTTTTTAAATGTGTAGATGCTTCTAGGATTTGAGAAATGGTGTCAACTTAAGAATATTAATAATAATTTTAAATGTAAGCTGTGGAGAAAAAACATAGGTATGTTTTAAAGTAATATAGTAAAATCCTTAATTGACATTAAAGTTTAAGACCTAAATTTAAACAAACAAATGAAATTTTAACAAACTAAAAGGTAAAGAAAAACACCAGACGATCATGCTAATCCACAGAAATTAATACATCTTCTTCCAGGAACAGAACACAACGTAAGAAACTTTCAGTTCGAAAACAATGTGTGTTAGGAAATTAATATATTTACCGACTTTTGCTGGAAAAAGTGTTAGAGATTTCAAAATTGTATCTTATAAGCTATAAATAGTCTTAAACTCGTATTTCTTGAAGTTAATTAATTTTCAATAATGAGTTTTAATTTACAGTTTGATTACGGAATTTAATCAAAGTTATATTGATGGTGTTTTAATTCTTTTCAGTTACCATTATAAGTGTACCTAAATTGTTATTGATAACAATTTCAAATATAGAAAGATATATAGTTTATAAACGTCTTACCATTGATAAACACAATGAAATATTTACTTATACCATAAAAACCATAAAAAAGATACTATGTCATTCTAAAAAGAATTATATCAGACACCAGAACACAATTAGAAATAGTAATCATTATTATTTATTAAGATAATCTACAATAATCAGAAAAAAAAACAAGCTATTTTGTTTTAATATATATAAGTTCTATTGATTGAAATTTAAGGAAATAATTGAAAGCAATGCGTTAATACGGTACATTTAGAATGGATCACTTGATTTTTTTCTCAAATTCGCCATATAGGAAATCAAGAGAAACATAGTAGGCAAAACCAAAATCTCCAACCATACTCGACTGAAAACAGTAAAGCAGATGGTCCATAAAAAGAAGTAGTTATAGTCTTCAGCTCTACATTGTCCCGGCTTGCCCATGACAAGTTGGTGATAATTAGATTCAAGACAAAGAACGCTGATGATTCTTTTGAAAGGAATTTTATGTTACAATTGATAAGTCATGAGGAAAACAATAACAGTTTAGAAATGAAGTTATTATCCAATAAGAAAGTTAACTTATGTTTCAGCCGTATCGTTATCAGAACCTTCATATAACGTTAGGACTTCACATATTGTGTTCTCCTAGTCTCTTCACCTCATTCTATATATAGCAACTTGTCGACATCCATTTCTGTTTCATTAAAAATCAAAATGTTTTAGTCCTGCACTGGTTTTAACATAGTATTGCTTATTTAGTATTTGAATATCCAGCTATAACTTTTCTAACACCTTTACGTAATAAAGTTCACAATCAATTGCTTTGTTTTTTTTATTCTGCCTATGTTTTTTTTCTGATCTTTTATTATCCTGTTTTTGATTATAACCAAATTCAGACATATCATTATTTTTCAAATTCTTCTAACACACCTTCCTCGAAGACCATAAACATCACAATTGATGTTTCGTAAACACAAATATACATCATATTATGTTTTCTATAGTAAAAAAACCTTTTCCATATTTACTTGTCACAAAATATGTAATTTTGTAACATAAACATAGACACTTAAATTGGACGTTTCAGCTACAAAATAAAACATTCAACATTCAAAAGATGACGCAATGTTTAAATTGATTTGTTTGTATATTCATTCATTTTATTTATTCATTGAATATTTTTACATGTTGGTCTTCAAGACAAATGTCTTATCTTCAGTTAAATGTTTATATTTCAATTTCAATTTCACAAGAGATAACAACAGCATATCTTGTCCTTTTAATTCCTGACCAAAAAATACATTGACTTGACTGAAGTGTAATGTATGATATATATTTCTTCTTTCCAGAATAGAATGAATTTGCATACCAATAAATTGAAATCATGGCTATAAACTATGTTTTGTAAGCATTGATAACATATCACAGAGAAAATGTGATTTAATCAACGCAATGCATATGCATTCATATGACGGAATGAAATCAATTATGTATTCCTTATCTCAATTCAATCACAATCAATGGATTCGGCGTACGAAATACTAATAAGCTTATTTGCTCAAAAATGCTGAAGGGAATTAGACCTAGTGCAAAGCGGTCGTGCTGTTAATTCTTAACGTGTCTAGATGAGAGAACGATATTTATTTGTAAATGCAGTAGTATAAATTTAACATCATGGCCCCCAATTTAAAAAATAAAAGCTACGATATTTGACTTATTGTAATCTAAATGTCACGTACTTAGAAGAGGAGATTTCAACACTGTTCGAACGTTTGTAAACAACTCAAAATATGTAATATAATATGAAGCCATTGATAAACGGGATTGACACTAGTGTTCACACTACGTGTGCAAATAATCAAATAGAAATTCGTACCAATTAATAAAAACATTAGTCTTATCTGCAAAAAAAGACATAGACACATGTGCATAGCTATATTTTTGGTTCAGATAAGAAAAAACTTAATGATACATTTTTGAATCAATATATATTAGGTCTCATTTATTGAATATGTCACACATCTAATTGACCAATGGGTCGATGCCTCTGCTGGTGGACTGTTAGTCTCCGAGGGTATCACCAGCCCAGTAGACAGTACTTCGGTACTGGCATGAAAATACGATTTTTTTTTGTTATTTACTGTTTACTGTTACAAACTGTTAGAAATTATTATAAATTAAGGGATGTATCTTCCTCATGCAAAGCTCTGATTTCTTTAACGGATTTGGCTATACTTTTTATACCCTTCGGATTACAGCTCTACATCTTTTAAATAAACTTTGGATTTAAATATTTTGGCCACGAGCATCACTAAAGAGATATGTATTATCGAAATGCGCATCTGGTGCAAGAAAATTGGTACCATTAATGTTATTACTACCACTGGGTCGATGCCTCTGCTGGTGGACTCTTAGTCCCCGAGGGTATCACCAGCCTAGTAGCCAGTACTTCGATACTGGCATGAAAACACAGATTTGCTTGTGTTATTAACATTTGCTGTTACAAAATCTTTGAAATTATTATAAATTAGGGAATTTATCCTCATGCAAAGCTCTGATTTCCTTTTACGGGTTTGGGTATACGTTTTGGACCTTTTGGATTATAGCTCTTCATCTTTTATATAAGCTTTGGATTTCAAATATTTTGGCTACGAGCATCAATGAAGAGATTATGTATTATCGAAATGCGCATCTGGTGCAGGAAAATTAGTACCATAAATGTTATTGATGTCATTAATGTGTGAAACAAGTTGATAAATTGATATAGCATCCCAACCAAATTCGAATACAATCTTAAATATACAAATTAAATCAATAAAGGACTAAGAATTTGGAAGACCAGATGCGCCTTTTGTGTACATCAGACTCAACATTAGCGCACAAAGCGAACATCGATATAAGATAAGGATAGGTGGCACACCTGACAATTAAAACATTATCCACAAAGACAAAAGCACATGATAGGAACACATTTCATAATGCTACATAAGGCCTTTTACAGTTAACACATTATAAACTATCATAGCTTTTACCGTGTTATCTGTTTTGTTATCATTCTTCCAACGCTAAAAGGGTTATTCGAATAAAGAACATTGTAGAATTTCATTAGTTAAAGTAATCGTCATGGTACAGTATGCATGACAGTTTACAAATCTAACAGTTAAAATCCAGATAATGGTTTACAAAATATAATTTCGTCATTTCTCGGCGTTTGTTGTTTAATACAGTGTACAGTCTTCGACATTCTACATTAAAATCATTTTCAAAGGCATGTGTGTATAGGTTAAACATATAGAACGTAATTCAAAAACTCAATGATTTTGGAAACGTTTTTTATTCATGTTATTTAATGATTCGCTTTCAATGATATATACTCTCTTATTTATAATAGTTGCAGTATGCTGCTACAACTTTTCGTTATAAGCAATAACATTTAGCAAGAGAAATCATAAATTTCTGTCTTTTTAATGTTACGAAATAAAAAGACATAAAGTCAATTTTAAATTTGTAATGCAAAAGATTCGAAACAGTTTTTGAAATATAATCATCTTAAATAATCAACGTTACAAATTCAGTTTGAAATTCAATAAATAGAATAAAACTGCATGTGCAAATAATCAAAACAAATGCCTTGTAAATTTATCAAGAAAATACAAATACATAATTCAAACATGCCAACATGTCAATCCTGACGAGATAAATGCATTTGTTTAAATAGATATGCTTTTTCAGATTAAACAAATGTATTCTTTGAAAATAAAAATATTCTGAATGATGAGAAATTTCGCATCGTAGTGTGCTTTGAGAATTACTGTATCCCACGCGTTCAATACTAGTGTTAGGCGTTTACATCATTTTTGTTAGGTGCAATTGCATTTATTAGGAAAATATTTAATATTTGGTGGTTCATTTTTTTACGAGTGAACAGATTTTAATTTTTGACAAAACAGTGGGGGATAGTTAAGTAATAATAAAAAAACTACATCTGGATAATAAAGATATTTATGACAGAGTCAGAGGTACACGTAAAATGATATAACCGAACTATAATTAAAAAAGTTTAGAAATTTAGTTAAAAGTACAGGGCATACGTTCTTTAAGCCTCGGTCACACCTTACCGGATAGCTCGAACGGACGCCGAACGGATAACTTTTTTCCAATCCGTTCATGTCCGTTTGACGTCCGTTCTTATCCGTTGCATGTCCGTTAAGCGTACTTTTTATCCTTCGACGTCCGTTCTGTTCGGTGGAAAATTTTGAGCATGTTCAAATCTTTGAACGGACGTCCAACGCATAAAATGTCCGTTGAACGTTCGTCAGGGGTCCATTTTGTACGGTATTCGTCCGTTTCGTTTCTGTTTTGTACGGTACTAGTCCGTTTCGTTTCCGTTTTGTATCCGTTACGTGTCCGTTATACATCCGTTGGAGGTCTTGAAGATAAATTCTCCAACGGACTTCTACCGGACTTTTAATGGATAAAACGGATGTGGAACGGATGTTAAACGGACTTCTAACGGATAAATCCCAATTGAAAATTTCGCGTCAGAAATGCCAATTATTGATATGTCAGATTTCATAAGGTGCATGAATTCATATTATTTATAATCGATCTAAAAGTATAGGCATGTTTTCCCAACCAAGCAGTTCTTATCCAGGCCAGACACTGCCCTTAGGCGGAATTTTGAAGAACAAACCAAAACCAGTTACACAGAAACATTTTGAATATTTATGCGATGTACATGTATTATTATTGTCGCCTTCGATTTTTCTGTATATCTTATTCATCCGTTTTATCCCGTACGCTTCCGTGATGTGTTCGTTTTATGCGTTACTCGTCCGTTGGATGTACGTTCGACATCCTTTCTGTTCAGTATGTGTCCGTTTCTCGTACGTTGCATATCCAGTGTGTGTCCGTTGTGCATCCGTTACACGTCCGTTTTATTCGGTCAGTACATCAACGGACTCCCAACGGATAACAATTTTGTCAACGGACAAGTTTTTTTTTCATCCGTTAGGCGTCCGTTCGTGCTATCCGGTAAGGTGTGACTGAGGCTCAAAGATACCAGAAACGTTTCGTTTGATTCACAACAGTGTTTTTTTAAGAAATGATAATGAAAAATTCAACTCTTATAAACTACGATTTAAGCTGCAAGCCATTGCAATTAAATCTCAAGTGACATGATACTGTTTAAAAATATAGCAACTTTGATTTATGTACCTGATCAAAAATTATCTCTTTATTAAAACTTTATTAGATATCATTTATTAGATGAGCTACAAATGTAAACGCATAAAGGATATACAAATGAGAAAAAAAAATGTCGGGTATTGACATAAATAGAGTTTGGCTAAAGGTATAGGGGGAGGGTTGAGATCTCATTAACATGTTTAACCCCGTCGCATTTTTGCGCCGGTCCCAATTCAGGAGCCTCTAGCCTTTGTAAGTCTTGTATCATTTTCATTTTAGTTTCCTTGTGTACAATTTGGATATTAATATGGCGTTTATCATCACTGAACTAGTATATATATTTGTTTAGGGGCCAGTTAAAGGACGCCTCCGGATGAGGGAATTTCTCGCTGCATTGAAGACTTGTCGGTTACCTTCTGCCGTTGTCTGTTCTATGGTCGGGTTGTTGTCTCTTCGACACATTCCCCATTTCCATTATTAAGTTTATTTGTCAAATTGAGTTTTGACTTATTTTTTTGTTGTTGTATAAACTATAATTTAATCAAGTTAGGCATTTCTTTCGATGTATGTAATATGTTTTATAAACCCGTCAGCACTGGGAAAAATTTAAACCTTAAGATAAGAAGGTAAGAATTTTTTGATATCTGTATATTACCATATCCAGTCTCTGCCCCCAAAATTAGAATAAAATAAAATCCAGGAATGTAGAAAAAAATGACCAATTATATGATCAAACACACCCATACAGATCAAAGATCAATTTTGTGAGAGGGATTAAGGACGTTATTTTATCAAAAATTAGTTTCCTGTTTACTAATCGGAATGGTCTAAACATCAAAATTCTAATTATACATGTTATAATTATATTCTTAGAAAGTTGTGTATCACTGTCATGTGAGCAAAAAGGTTATTTTATGTGACAGATATGTACGAATGTTAAAAATCGTAAGAATTTGGCAACAACTTTTACACAGTGAGTCCTGTATCAACCAAGCCTGACGCATATCTTACATGAGCGTCTTTCTCTAGGAATTCTTCGAAAGCGTCAACGTTCGATTTTATGTGGAAACACTGCGCATCTTAGTCGTGTATTCCCCAATCTTTTTTGTCGAACATGTTCATTTATACATACGGTTGCACCGTGTAAGGGGACTTCAAGTGCTTATACACTCTGACTTTGGGCATTTCTCCTAGAATCGCTGACTATTTAGACTAGCGTTTCCACAAAAGTGTGTCCTTAACGATTCCGACAATAACTTTGTCAGGAAGTCCATCAATACTTTTAAAGCTAAATAAGTTTGAAAGTCCGCAATCGTTCATGAGCGATTTTGCTTTGTTACTCAACGAATAACGATGGTTGACAGAAAAGCGGCATTCCCATAAAAAAGGTTTGTACCGTTATTCTCTTCTTGTGTGTGCCTACATGTACTAAGCGACACCAAAATTTAACTATCTGATATTGACATCGACGAAATAACAACGAAATACATTCAATTGTTCAAAATGTATTATTTACTCCGACTGTACAAATGAATTTAAATGTTTGTGTCTTCTAAGAACTAATTTAACAGCTGGCCTATCTTTTAAAATCGTATTCTGAAAATAAAATATATCATCTAAAATAGGAATATGTTAATGGATATCTTACATCTAGAAATTTCAAAGTGCTTCGGACGCATCTTATTATAAAATGTTGTTTTCATTTTTAACATCACTGGTTCAATACTGCTTTCAACAAATATGTTCCTGACTAAACCCAACGTTTGGAATGCCAACAACATAAAACGTAAGAGAGCACATAAACCAAAAGGGCGTATAAAAGGAAATGGCACCGTAATCTTTGTTTGGCATTGCTCTGTTATGAAAATAAATGTTGAATCAAACGTTAAAGATAATTACGAATTTGAAAAAAATGAATATAAATTGTATATTACAAAAGTTGTCAGTGATGTGTTTTGAAACAAAGAAGCACTACCTGAAGTTGATAATTTATTTAATTAAAATGAGCAAAATGTACTAATTCTTCAGAACTTGGTATCTTTGAAAGTGCTTTTACCAAATGCACTTAAGAAGACTTCAAAAGGCGAGGATTCCTTCTGATTCTTCATCAATTTCCATGTTGCATGTGGCTGGTTTAACTCCATGAATGTTTGATTGTTAAATATACAAAAAGGTTAGTATAATATTAGATTGCAAAATATTATGCAAACAGTCACTGTATCCTTGAAAGTTTATGACAAAATATATATATAAAATGATTTTTATTTTTATCATATGCTTTTCCAATCATTTAAGGGAAACTTTTTGATTTTCATCGTTTCGCCTTCCCACTAAAATTTCAAATTTCTATATTGGTGTTGAAGCATATATGTTGATCTAGAGCCCTTCCGCTCCAGACTGTCATTTGACAATCTGCAGAGCCAAATGAATGATAAACTCGTAACAGGGAATTTGATACTAGACACCAACCCTTAAGTTCCAATATAACTGCACTAATGTTAAGCTTCCGATTTATATGTTAATACTATTTATCAAAAGAACATACATAAACACATATATTAATGATCAAAGAGATTGTAAGTTCGTTTTCTCATTACTGCGGAATTTTTTTTACAAATGAAAGAATTTTTTTATTTTTGAACTATGTCATGTATGTACAGTTTTAAAATTATTATTTATGATTTTTAAGTAAAATCCTTTAGGCATGTAGAAATGTTGAAACATAAAAGAAAGCAATTTGGTATTTTAAAAGTCTAAATTTGATACTTTTTATAGACAAATGTATAGCGTATTATTCGCACTGTTGAAGGTAGTACGGTTGTTTATAATTTTTTTTCATCCACTCCATTTTAATATTGGTGGGTAATTGTCTCATTGAAATAATACCAAATATCCTTATTTTTTTTTATATCAAGAAGGCTTTTCTTCGATGTTATGTACTTTGAATACACTATTAAATTAATCTTTGTTTTTTAAGTTCAATGTCAAGAATTATATTACCAATTTCGTATTGGAACAGGGATAAAATTATTATCAAGAATGTTAGGACACTACAGTCTTCTGTTTTTGAAATCTTTTAATTAATACATGGTTGTGTTTTGTTTAAAGGTTCATGTTACACATAATTTATATAAGATACACCAATTTTCAAATTATTTGCATGGAATAACTTTTTTGATAAATATTTGTTTCCAGATGATTTTTATTTTTATCACGTCGAATTAAAAACAAAGCTTACTAACGATCTGTGTTTACAAGGTTCTGCCAAATGTCCGTTTATCTTTCTTTTCTTATATTTATTAGATAAGTAAATAGTGTTCTACCTGCGATTTCAAAGGCTGTGACATATAATACAAAACCAAATGATCCAGAAATATCTTTAATCAGATAGTATAATAGGACGTTGTCTTATCCTTGTAACAAGCAAATCGGCACGTTAAAACAGTTTTAAATTTTGAATACATTAGGTTTCAGCAATCTACAACGAGTTCATAAACTTTACTAAAATTGTCTGTTTATAAATTTTGAAATTAATATGAAACTAAGGTTTCAACTCCATCAGGCAAAGTTGGCTTTAGACGAATTTGGCTATTTATTTTTGGTATTTTTGACAAATAGCTCTTCAACGATTTTCGGTACTTATTCGGATTTCAAATGTTTGGCTTTGAGCGTTCCTGATAAAGGTAAATTTAGAAAAGCGGTTTGGACGCAATCAATTATAAAACGTGTTGTTTTCCATTTTTTACATCACTGGGTCGATACCTCTGCTGGTGGACTATCAGTCCCCGAGGGTATCATCAGCTTAGTAGTCAGTGCTTCTGTACTGACATGATATAACAAACTTTACTAAAATTGTCTGTTTATAAATTTTGAAATTATTAACCTAAGGTTTCAACTTCCCCAGGCAAGGTTGGCTTTAGACGAATTAAAACGACAGGGAATGGCATTTAAACGGCATCACATTATTTTATTTTGCCGTTTGAAAGCGAAAACTTGAATGAAACAGCGTTTAAGAAATGAATGTAAAGTTTGGTATCTTGAATTTGGAATAAAACAAGAAAGCAAAAAAAAACATATGTTGCTTATCTTTCAAATCATGAACAATCTCGTTTCCAAAGACTGCTATCTTTGAAAAGAAGAAAAAATGACGCATTGATAGTGGTTATGAATGAAGTAATAAAAATTAAATAGCAATGATATATTTATTTCTTAAGATGTTTTGGCTAAAGATAAAATAGTGTTTCATTTTTTTATTCAAAATAAATGTTTTTTTTTAATTATGTTTGCTTGATTAATTGCTAGGAATTCTTTTGAGTGCATAACGTAAACTTGACTGCCATACGTAGCTGGATATCATCTGCAAAAATATTAACCAACATCTATAGAATGGAATATGTGTACATCAGATAAAAATTTGGGTACTTTGGGAATGTATTTCATATTTGAAAACTATGGCCATTTCCCTTTAATTTTTACCAATAGGTTACATGTAATATTTTATGGGCTAAATTGATTTACTGTGTTAAAATTCTTTAAAGAAGACAAATAAAATAACTAAGGGAATTGCATGAATTCTTAAAAACTGGAGATCGAGTGCATCAAACAGATAAGAGTCGACTGCTAAGCATACATTATCCACACACAGCCTTAACTGTCATTATTGAATGACACATATACAAGTATTATATTTAAAACGCTATTTCATATCAAAACATTTTAAAACACAAGGAAATTTTTTTCGCCCGTGCTGTAATGGGGTTAAGAGTTAAGGCTGTATTTTTGAAAATGATTTTCTATTATTTGGATAAATATTATCGAAGACGGCTTGAAATGTGATACGCCAGATGTGCGTTCCGTCTTTTAAAAAAATATCAGAGACGCTCAGATCAAGATAGTTAAAAAGCCAAACAAGTTTAAAGCTGGAAATTAATGAGGACCCAAAATTCCAAAAGGTGGTGCAAAATGCTGCTAAGTTGTCTATGCCTAGGATAAGAACATACTTATTATTTCGAAAAAATCATACTTTTGCAAAACAGTATTTGTGTAAAACCTTTAAATTTCATAATACCAATAACTCAAGTTATCTGAAATGTTGTTGTCAGAATAATATAACTTTCGTTAAAATTCTCTTTTCAATTTGTTTTTCTCAACATTATCAATGATATTAAAAGAGGAACTTGAAAGCTTTCAATGCTTTACGATCTGATCTTAACGTCGGAAAAAGAGTGTGTTCGTATAAATTTTGATAGGAATATGAATATTTTTGTCGTAAATATGACATTCATGACATTTCATAAGTGCTTTAATTTCAAAAATAATTACTTTTGAGAAATGAAATATCAAGATGAAAGATGGTTAAATTCACTAAATTAATGATTGCACAATATGCACGTAGAAAAACATTGTTTATTCCTATGAGTTGCACCCATACCTGATAAACGAGACATTCAGATTGAAAGTTACTGATACGAATACTTACAACTGGGTATAATAAATACTGTGTGCTAAGTGCTTGCTCACATACATTGATCAGTCCTAGTTTTATCAACTTATGATGGGTTATACGAAAAGCTTTAAAGGAAGTACACGTAGTACATTTTTTTACACTTGATATTAAACGTATAAACAAAGTTTCATTCATACTGACAAGTGCAAGTTCAGTATGTGCACTTGATAGAACTTACCGCAATCTCAATCGTAAATAAAAAAAAGTATCGTTGCTACAACAAGTGCAAATCATTACTCCACTATGATCATGATGATAAGTTGTTTAATGATCTTATATCTTAAATTGACAATAATATTCTATATCGTACAGTTCTTGAATTATTGTAACGTTTTAATAGTAAGTTAATTATGTATAAAGTTGTTGCCTTAATTATATATATATATATTCAGAATGAGAGTTCTGTTCTCAAGTAAAGAACTAATAAAAAAAGTGCAATTGAATGACTGTTTTTGAAAAAGTTAACTGTAATTATAATTTGACTGACTGTTATATGGCATTTGCGTCACAAAGGACCACTTAATTGTTCCACTTGTCATACATACAAAAACGTATTTCAAAAATACCGAATTGTAATGTTAATTAAAGAAAAGGTACTTCTTCTAATTAGGTACTATTCATTTGATGATGGAAAGTAAAAATTATATAAATCAACGATTTATATAATTTTTACTTTCCATCATCAAATGAATAGTAACTCGAGTAGAGCTGGAAATGCTTCACTTTCGGAGCATCCTAGGTCACTCATGTTTTTGTTTGTATACTTTGTTTGATAGTTTGTCTTTTGCTAGTTTTCGTGAGGTAATTAGATTGTACATTTTTTTTAACTTGTCACACTCTGTTCAATTTTTACCTTACTAATAAAAGCAATACATTTTTCCAAAAAGTCTACTTGTTTATTATAGTAAATAAAAACGTTATGCAACTAAATATAAATTTCGGCTAAAAACGAATAAAACCACTTCGAGATGAATTCCCCTAAGAAACATGGTACGTCACACTAAGTATAGGCGCTCGGTGACTCATAAGGAGATGTGATTTTAGGAAAGCTTAGCCTTTCAGCACTCAATCCCTAGAACGTGAATACCAACTACAAATGCATGTAAAAAACATACATTTTTTAGTCGTTTTGATATATCTAGGCAAATATTTATATATTCTTGAAAATAACGGTTGCATCAAAGGTATGGTTGTTTATGCAAAAGTACATTTCTTAAACTAATATGAAATTGAGATTAGATACACGACTGTGTGATTACTGATGTTGTCATCCGCCATTGCAGCTAATCAATTATGTTTACTGAAGAATCAAAGTCTTTCTAACGAACATCTTATTCACGGCGTCAAAACATTTTAAAAGAATATGTTGATTACGTTTATCATTGATTTCCTATCACGATTACGTAATTCATTCTCTGTTTTCTAATCTAAATTACGTAAATCTTCATGCATTCTCACATTCAATTTGTCAAATAGATACCAGACTGAATTACGGCAATTAACACTGCACTATTAAACAAATATACCTCTGTCGTACAATCACGTAAATGTAAGATTAAGACCAATTTTTAAGACAGTAATAATGACTTAGAAATCAATTCGATCTGAACTTGTATAAGCATTTTTATTTTTTTATTTAAAAAAAAAAGGAAATGCGTCTTAAATCCCTATCGCTCATATAGTCCCTTTAGTGCTAAAAAATAAAAGTTTATAGTTAAACTTGGCTTAATTAGATATAAGATGATGTGGTATGAGTGCCAATTAACCTTTTTACTGATGCATTGTAAATAATGACGTTATCTATTTATTTTTGAAAGACTCAGAAATGTACGTAATAAAATTAACGGTAACCATTTTCTTGCACTAGATGCGGATTTCGACAATACATGTCTCTTCAGTGATGCTCGTGGCTAAAATATTTGAAACCCAAAGCTTATATAAAAGATGAAGAGCTATAATCCAAAAGGTCTAAAAAGTATAGCCAAATCCGTGAAAGGAATCAGAGCTTTGCATGAGGGAGATACATTTCTTAATTTATAATAATTTATAGTATTTTGTAACAGCAAATTTTTATAACACAAAAAAATCCGTATTTTCATAACGAAGTACTGGCTACTAGGTTGGTGATACCCTCCGGGACTAAAAGTTTACCAACAGAGGCAACGACCCAGTGGTAGTAATAAAATTAACTGTACCAATTGCCTTGCACCAGAAAAGATGCTAAAATCTTACGAACTTGGTTGAAAATGCACTTTAACATTTGAGGATTTTTTCAACATTCCAATACAGACTTACACATCAAACACAAACATATCAGTTTATTTAATGAAGCAATATAATACGCTTGAATTGGAAGGTATTCGTCACACTAGATATAAAAGTATCAAATACAAAAATATATCTTTATCAGGAAAAGATAGCATTAGTTAGTCTTTTATGATACAAAACGCCACCACATGTGTCGATGACAGATTTCAGGAATTTGTATAATTGTAATATTGAATTAGATATGAAATCCGTTTACAAGAACAAAGGTTTATGCATTTTCACCAATTATTGCTCAAATACTGTGCTTTTCTTGGTATCGTTTTCTCATAAACATAAATATGTTAATAAGAATTATTATACAATATCACATATTTTACACGTTGTGAAATATCAACGAAACTATTAGATGCATAAATCCTGTTGTGTGAAAATTTTCCACTTTATAGAAATATCCATTTAAAGCTATTTTCCACGAGACTTTCTGACAAAGAAAGATAATCATGAGGAAACAAACCCATAAGAGATATATACAGCAGAACAATGGCACGATTTGTAAATCTCCTATATTGTTATTTTCAATAAATACAATTTCTATTTGTTTCAATCATCAACTGCATCAAATAGCATACTCACTGAAATATTTATGATCATATCACTTCATCGATATTTGTTCTACAAATACATGTCAGTTATATCTACTGACTATCTTCCTAATTAAGAAGAATTTAAAAAAGGTAAGAGCATGACCATAAAGAATAAAAATAAAATAGATGAATGTTCTGTTGTCAATTCAATCTATTTAGTATACGTTATTAATTTCACTCGAATAAGTTCTACACAGAATAAATTGAACCTTCTTCAAGCTAGTTTGGTCCCCGTCACATGTAAATGCGTTGTTCAAAATCGTGTATCTCGTTTGTGATTGTCATAAATAGACTCATCATAGATACTAGGATTAATTTTGTATTTACGCCAAACGCTCGTTTTGTCTACAAAAGACCTATCAGGGACGCTCGAATCTCAAAAAAAATTAAAGAGGCCAAATAAAACAACAATTGAGTATTGAGGACCAAAATTCCTTAAAGTTTATTCTATTCCTGAGGTAGAAAAGACTTAATATTTCAAAAATTCAAAAGTTCGAAAACAGTTAATTTATAAATATGATATATGACACCTAACATTTTTAATGGAAATAATATACTATATTGCGGGAATAAGAAAACCATGTTTTGGGAATGAGATACATGTACTCAACCTATTGGTTCACAATAATTGTATTATCTTGGTGGGACATTTTATGTTTTAAGAGTAAGATACACAACATGTTGATTTAAGATATTATCTCGGTGGAATAAAATGCTATGTTTTTGAAATAAGATACACAACATGGTGGTTTAAGATATTATGTCGGTGGAATAAAATGCTATGTTGAAGGCATAAGATACACAACATGTTGGTTTAAGATATTATCTCGTTGGAATAAAATGCTATGTTGAAGGCATAAGATACACAACATGTTGGTTTAAGATATTATCTTGGTGAAATAAAATGCTATGCTGAAGGCATAAGATACACAACATGTTGGTTCACGATATCATCTCGGTGGAACAAAATGCTATGTTGTAGGAATAAGATATTCAGCTTGTTGATTCATGGTTTTATCTTAGAGAAACAATATACTAATTTGGGGGAATACACTACTTAATATATTGATTCATGATAGTATTATGGTGGAACAAAATATGAATACTATGAATATATGTAATATGGGTCCAATCAGAGAAATATTACATGCATGGTCTCATTCTACCACCGTATTCGAAAATGCTTTTCTTAATACATCTCCCCCACATTATTAACGTTTTGAAAAACAAATTACGTAGATAATTAAAATTATAGTATCAAGGAAGCTACCAACTATTTAACGTTAATAATCCATGTTACATTTGCAATCTCATAATAATACTAATCATTTGGCAGGATTTGCTTACATGGGGAAAGGAAATTAAAAGTTATGTTATGTATGGTGATCCTCTATATCATAACAGTGTTATCACATGGACATTTACTCTGTGTCACGTTTTCGTTTCTATATTTGTATTATGACAACTGATTTTATATTGTTTTATCATTGAGGTACCACGTCAAATTTTCCTCCATTTACCAAATCAGTTAGGGAAATTCATTGCTAAAATTGACAAGTTAGAAGCAATTCTACATTGAACATTTAAGAACTTGTTGTAATTGTCTATCAGACTATATAATGATGCTTATCATTGCCAACATTTACTTTAATGACATGTATCAGTTTGATTATTGTCAATGTTATGTAATATGGATTGTGTTTAGTGATTGATGGTTTGCCAACTAACACATGGATGTCTATTACAATTTTATCCTAATGAACGGAAGAAGTATACTAGTTAAGTTTAGCACAAATAAGCGATTGCATTATATATCAAGTGTATATGTGATGTCCAAATGCAATCATGTTGCCTGTAAGTCTTTGGTATTTTATGATTAGTAAATGAATATAATTTTTATTCAATTCTTCGACAATAATGTTGTGTTTGCCATCGTCTGTTTAGTGCATATGGCGTTCTAAACAATTATCAATCTGATGATTTTTGTTTAATAGCAAGGGAGAAAATACGAAATGGTAAACTATAACCCCCAGGTCAATGAGTGCTTGAATCTCATATATCCCAGTGAACTCGAGATTATTCTTTAATATTGACAAAAAAAGAATGACAATTTGAATCTATGTAAAACATCATGATTCCAACATTCCAATGGTCAACTTCCTATTTTGCTGATGTTACATATCAACAGTCCAATCATATGGCGTATTACGAATATAAGTTAATACGTTATGCTTTTCTATATTAACACTTTGCGGACTTCATTGACAGGATTGTGCCCCGACCACAAACTCTCCTCCAACTACTTATACTTACATTAGTGCTACAAAGGATTTACCATCACGAATTGATTACATCAGTTAATACAGAAATCAAGCAGCGTTTTAACATATTTAAGCCATGGTCACTCTCTAGCACTATAGAGATATAATCATATGAATTGCCACGGTAAGATCTTTCAAGTGCAGCTAGAGGCTGTTTGTTCCTGAAGGTCAAACCTTGCTTTACTATGTCAAAGATTCTTAATTATATAAATACACTGGCTAGATGCACGTCAAAGTTTTCAACACATTACCTTCTAAATTCCAAGGATGAACTGGTAGTAGGAATAGTCAAAACATCGACATACTATACTTGAGATCATGCGCGACAGTGATGTTGTGTAAATACCGTATAGAGAGTTATTTTCGCGGGTGTAAAATTTCGCGCTTTTCATTGAATAAGGTATACGAAATATTTTGGCGGTTATTATTTTGACGAATTCGAAACTTTTATCAATACTTTTGCATGTACACTTTTAAATTGGCGGAATTTATTTTGGCGATTTTGTTCTATCCGCGAAAATAAGCGAAAATTTACACCCCGCGAAAATTACCCGCTATACGGTAACACATTATCCATCTTATTCACAACTACGGTGTGCCTAATTCTCAAAACATTATATGAATGTGTCTATAGAAAGAAAGTTATCCTTCGAGTTAACGCGATAAATGGAATTGCATGCAATATTTTCCATCCACAAATTATTTGAAATCAATTATTTATTTTTAAATTTATATTACAATTTGCATTACTAACAATTATCTCGTGTTTTTTGTCTCTCGAGAACTTGATAAATACACTTCTATATGTACATTTACTGTTCAAGCCTTTATTAGGATACAGGAAACCGAAAGTAACATCATTTGTGCAAAAACAGTTCTCGTTCATACCTTACGGGGGAAGTTCCTTAAACTCATATCGTGCTCCATGAATATGAAGATAGTATCTTTCTTACTTCTTATAACCAACCCTGGAATAAGGAAGAACACAATGAAATGAAATGAAGTCAGATTCAGTCATCAAAATGCTTCCAAAAGATTGCAGTTATACCGAGTAATATTTCCAAATCATTATTATCGCAACTTTTTTTGGCATGACCAGGTTCCGTGTGTCCCTTTACCATTGACTTGATAGTATGCATTAAAGCTTTAAGGAAGACAGTCAAGAATTACTTGATTTCGTCATAAGAATGAATGCAATACAACATGTACAACATGTTATTTGTGTTGGACAAAGCAAACAACTATAATATATTTCTTCATAGAATTACAAGTACCCCTTTTGAAAAGTTGATTACATAATGAAGGGGAGTTCAAATATCATTTCTATAAGAAGGGTTAATGTTCATCCATGTATTGAGAGAATTGACAATTAAACCATTTTAACTTAACTAGACTTTGCAGTTTATAACTCCCCATTAAGGGATCATTTAAAAGACATAATAAATGTAACGATAATGCGTAAACAACTTAAATCTCAAATTCATGATATAATGGCAATCAATGCTCATTTCGACTGGAAATGTCTCAGCTACATTTTAAAAGACAATTGCCTTTAGATTCTATTTAGTAAAATATGTTGTCAATTTTCTTGAAAATCAAGATGCATGATGACAATCTGTCATAATATAAGATTAATGATGTGCATTTGCGACGGTTTTGTATGCAATATCAATGCAATTCTGGAGCGGAACCATATAATAAAGTATTGCATTTTGCAAATATTAATGCCGTTTATTACTATGGTACTCTGAATCTGGAAACACTTTTATTAAGTATTTCCTCCTTTCTTTTGTTGAATTGAAGTCTGTGAAATATATAGATTGCATAACATCTTGAGTCAGGTTTTTTGTTTTAATTTAGTATGACTGTCTTTAATTTGGATCTGATTTGTTGAATTCATGTGTTGGCTTGAATTGTTTGCATCGATTGTACAAGTATCAGATAAGTCATTACAGTACCAACATTTTTTGTAATGCATTATAATTATAACATAAAGCATTTTTTTTTATTGAAATCGACAAACTCACTCACAAAGAAAATAGAGTTAAAATAATCCAATGTATTTTATATTGCGAGTGACTCGGTTGTGTCAACACATCAACGTGACCTGCAAAATCAAATGTTTACCTATAATTTCTGAAATATAAATGAAAAACGGTATCCAGATGAAAACTAAAAAAGTTCATGCTCATGACCCCCATAAATAGGCATAAAAAACATATGTATCATTTTGTGTTTGCTTGACAATGAAATGAATACACTCTTAACCTCCAAAATTGCAATTGCAGACAAATGAAAATATGTTAACTCCTTATTTCCATATGCAATTAAAAGGATTTAAAGTGATTTGTTAAAACTTATTTTAATGGTTTAGTGGAACTATCGGGTATAAATGAGTACACAGTTTAATTGAAAGTGTCAAGTTTTAGAATGTTAATGATATTTTGAAATAGCAAACGTATATTTTGAGACGACGTTTTATAGAATTTTACTTGCGATAAGCAACAAGACATTTGCCCTGCGATAAATAAACAATGACTGTTTACAAGGATGGAACACTTGCGTTAGGCGCTTGGCTCGTGTCTAATTATTTTGTTTTCGTTTGAAGCTGTGTATATTTTTACTTTTATTTTGTCTATCATTATTTGTTGATAATTTTTTGGATCCTTTCTGATATTTCATTTTTTATGGGAATAGAGTACACAAGTGCAAGTACCAACGAAAGTAACTAGATGCCCTACGAATTCATATTGCCAGAAAAATGATTGCTCACCGGAAATAGCGTTATGTCGAACCAAATATATTTTTTTTTTATGTCATTCATTATACGATGAAGTAAAACTGGATCAAAGTGAAAGTGAGTCTTTACGAAAAATTGTGAAGACGTATCACCGGAAATTATATCTATATAAAATTTAGTATATCTGGACAGTATATTGTTCGAGGTGCAAATATTGGTAATATGATTGTGTCTATTAATGACAGTAGTTTCCGTAACACATGATAAAAAGTCAAATACATTAGCAATACCGTATTTTATATAGGATTATTTGTTTTGATATCTTTAAACTGTGTATCAAGCAATACTAAACGACGTAATCTGTGTCATTAGGTGTTTCACATGTTCTTTAGAGTAATAAGGAACTAAAGACATTTCTTTGAAACACCGATTTTAGATTTCGTGAACAAATCTTATAATTTGTATCTTTGACAAACAATTGTGAAATAAATAGAAATAGAAGAGTTTTGTACAGTGCTTAGATCAAATTATAGATTCTTATCAACACAAAATTTTATTTTAGGAAAGCAACCTTGAAAAGTCTCGGCGTTATCTGTTTTTGAAAACTGGTCTAATGTTAAACGAAAAATAGTAATGATTGTTAGTTACCTAAGCGACGCCGTAGTATCAAGGCAATAAGCAATAAACGCAATGACTTAGGCTGCGAGGGTAAATTATCCAAAAAGTATTCAAATTTGTTGTGCTGTCTATCTCAGTTTCTTAAATAAATAAAACAATTGTTATTTTACTTAGTTTTCCTTTTTAAGAATAGTTTGAGGGAACTGTTGACAACTTAAAAAACAGAAATTTATTACATGAAAAAACTACATATAAAAAAAAGTAGTTTGTAGCGAATAAAGTTCCCAAGACGATACCATACGATAATAGTGAAGTTTGCAGAGAAGCATTTAATCATTATTATCGTACTTTTCTGCAGTTTACCAGAACGTGTTTTTTTTGTGTAGTCGGAGAAGTCAATAATTTCTAAACGCCAAATATAGCTACATATACAATTTGAAGTTTAACATTTTCCCTATCAAAGAAATGCTTAATTTAATCAATGATTTTGTTATTAAATATTCTTATACTTTGCTGCAAAAAAAAGTTGGTGGGCCCGATAAATTAGTGATTTAAGCTGAAACTCAAAAAGAGGTAGGTCAGTTTATTCCTTAATTATTACAAATTAAGTAGTGAATCTCCCTCATGGCTATACTTTTGGATTATAGCTCTTCACCTTTTATAAAAGCTTTGGATTTCAAATATTTTGGCCACGAGCATCACCAAAGAGACTTGTATTGTCGACATTTGCATTTGGTGCAGGAAAATTGGTACCGTTAATTTCATTACTACAACTGGGTCGATGCCTCTGCTGGTGGACTGTTAGTCCCCGGTAGTATCACCAGCCCAGTAGCCAGTTATTCGTTACTGGCATGAAAATACGGATGTTTTTGTGTTATAAATAATTATCAAATCTTTTGAAAGCCAAAATAGCATCACTGAAGAGACATGTATTGTCGAAATGCGCATCTGGTGCAGGAAATTTGTACCGTTAATGTTATTATTATCCAATTTATTAGTTACAAATTAAAGCCAAAGTCCATTGAAGGCATGAATATTACTATGAATAGTATCACTGTATCCCTTTAAATTTATTGATGTGGAATTGATAGTATGCATTATATCATTCTAGAAATTATTAAATTGATTTCGTCTTAAGAATATTTGTAATAATTAGTGTTGATCACAGCAAACAACTATAATATATTAATATAGTATATTTGTTTTACAAGAAACCATTTTAAATAGTTGATTATATTAGAAGGGAACGTTCAAGCATCAATTCGACAAGAAGGGCTAATGAACATCAGTGTATTGACAGTTTCGACAAATTTAAAATCGGCTGTCAATTTCTTGTAATGCACGATGCATGATAACAATTTACCATCATAAAAGATTTAATATTGTGCATTTAACAATTGTTTTGTTTACATTATAATTCAATTGTAGAGCTGAACCATTTAATAAGGTATTGCATTTTGCAAAAGGTAATTGCTTTGGTGCTCATGTATAGAAACGTTTTTATTAAGTATTTCTTTCCCTCTTTTGTTGATATTGAGTTTGAGAAATTCAAAGATAACATAATGTTTTAGTCAATCTTCGAGTTAAGTTATGACTGTCTCTAATTTGGATCTGATTTGTTGCTTTCAAGTGTGAAATCCAATTAATTGCAATATTTTAATCTTTAGAATTTCTATTGATTTCGAAATTATTTGATGAGTCATTCTAGCACCAAAGTTCTTAGTAAACTAAATAATGAGTAAAAAGCAAGTATGTTTTTTATTGTTCTCGATCTAACCACTCACAAATGATAAGATCCAATTAAGTTTTTTTTGTAAGGGAATCAATCGACTTAACACCTCAAAAGCAACCTATCAAATAATATGTCTTACCTATAATTCTAACATAATATACTTAATTAAGGATGTATTCTTCTGACTTTTCAGTCTCGTTTAGTCTCGTTGAAATCTCGTTCTTGAATTATTTTCAAAACATGTGATACAAGTGGAAAATATCAATGAATTTTGAAAATATTATAATCAAACATAACTCTGTGAAAAAATTGTGTATTTACAATGAATGGTTTTTGAGTAATCCAGTTTTTAAATTTTACGACCAACCAAGTCAGTATTTTTAGCCAAAATTTTGAGAAAATGGGTTAGGAATACAAAAAATGATTTTACGAGAATCATGTACATCCCATATCATTTTGGTCTTTTCAAATTTCTTAGATATGTATTTTTTCAATCATTTAAAACAAAAAAGTTGAAATAATATGCATTTTGTTCTAAAAACTGAAAAAATCACAAAAATACAAAATTGACAGCATGGTAAATTTTACACAAAAAAGCGTCAAAATATGATAAAACTTTCTTATATTAACACCTACCTATAGTTTTTTAAGTTAAATTTATTCAGATTGGTCCACTTCATCTTTTTAGAAAGTATGAAAAAAAGTTTAATTGTGGAAGTGTGATTTTTTTCACGATAATAGCCCAAAAATAGGTAAAAATCGATGAAAAATGGGAAAATCATCAAAATTGGGCATTTTCAAAGGGTCGTAGCAAAAAATGAAGTGCACCACCATATGATTTTTTCTTCCTCAATTATTTTGTTACAGTCTTATAAACCCAAAACTCAGGTAAAGAAAAAAGTTTAATTCTAGAAATTTTTTGCTCCTCAGACGTGTACATCCTTAAGTGGTATCTAGATAAAACACTATAGAAGTTCAATTTTTTGACCCCAATAAAATAAGTTTTTACATGTATCATCTTTCTTTTTTTTTGCTTCTATATGAAATAACTAAGAACGTTTTATACAGCATTGTGATTTAAGAATATTGAAACTATGATGCTTCTTATTTGCTTAGTAATATATTATATAAATAAAGACAACAGCAGTACACCGCTGTTCGCAATTCATAAATCGATTGAAAAAAAAAACAAAGCCGGGTTACAAACATAAACTGAGGAAAACGCATCAAATATTAGAGAAAAACCAAGACACAACAGAAACACAACTTTAAAATGTAACACACATAGAAAAGAACTATAATATAACAATGGCCATTTTCCGGACTTGATGCAGGACATTTAAAGAAAATAAATGGTGAGTTAAACCTGGTTTTGTGGCATGCCATACCTCCCGCTTTTATGGCGGTGTTTCTTCTGAATCAAACTTTTAGCCAAATATGTTGATCTAAACTAAAATCTAATAAATGAACTGTATGAATAATTATATTTACCATAACACACGAATACAACAGAAAAAAAGATTTACAACTACAAACGTTAAGACATTTAATAAAATCAAATCAGATCAGAATAACAAATATAACATCAGAACTAAATACTTGAACTTGGGATAGAAAAGTACCGTGACTCGTCTTATAGTAGTGCGGATTCACACTCAGCTAAACAGTCACAATTGGGAATGGAAAGATCACACGACATAATATACAAAATAGTTTGATTGATATTTTTAGATAACTGGCATAACAGGGTTTCACATAAAAACACTGATGAGCTGTATAGTGATTGATAGTGTTTAATTGTTGAATGTTAATGTTATGTTCGAAAATGGCAAACACATTTTGAAACAACGTTTTATAACAACAAAACATCTGCACTACTGTTTACAATGTCGGACCACGTGCGTAGAGCATCTTGTCTACTTGGCCCGTGTATAAATATTTTATTTTAATGTGGTGGCTGTTCTAATAAGTATCATGGTAATGTTTGTCATCGTTTGTTGATAATATTTGGTTTCCGTCGTATTTAATTATTATTTTACTGGAAGTACAGGAAAACTTATAATAGGTATACTATAAAAAAAAAAGTACCAATGATAGTAACTAGATGCCCTACAAATTATATTATCAAAAATATGATTACTCACGGGATATAGCATTAAATCGAACAAAATATATTCTTTTTTATGTCAATTTTGTAAGATGAAGTGAAACATCTTCCTAACTAGATCAAATGGAGTCACAAGGGAAAAAAGTGAAGACGTATCACCAAAAAATATCTATATCCAGTTGAGTATATCTGGACAGGATATCGTTTTAGGTTAATGGACTCATTGAGAATATTGGAAATACGATTGTGGCTAAAATTAGAATAACAGTCTGCTTCTGCCAATATAACACCGCGACACAAGATAAAAATTCAAGTACATTAGGGTAACCGTATTGTATATAGGATAACTTGTTATAAGTATATTTTTGCTGTCTAACAAGCAATATGAAAGACGATTACTATGTACTTTGACATTCGACACGTTCTAACGAGTCCTAATGATCTGTAGCATAGTTATGACTTTGAACTACAAATCTGATTTTTTTATTAGAAAGAACCTTATAATATTTTTCTCGGACAAATAGTAAAGAATCAATTTGAACTCTCACAGTTTTGGAGAGTGTTTATATTAAATTATAGTTCCTAATCATCACAAATTGTCTTTAATGAATGTAACCTTGAAAAGTCTCAGCGTTATCTGTTTTTTTTTAACTTGTCTAGCGTTATCAAGGATTATTAATTAACTTAGCGACGCTGTCTCTCAGTTATCTATTTGCAGTAAAACAACATAGAACTATGACTAAAGCTGCGATGGTAAATAATCCCAAAAGGATTTAAATTTGTGTTGTTGTCTATCGCAGTTCTGATAGAAAAAGAAGTCATGATTTTTTTACCTTTATTCATAGTAGTTTCAGGGTTCTAGTAACGACTTACAAAAACCAAAATAGTAACATGAAACTATATTTTATCAAATATATTCAGGATTTTTTTTTTTCTCAATTATTACTGTAGCATAGTTTTATGAACAGTACTTTGCCAATAGTTTTAAGCTTTGAGAAGATGATAATTGATAACTTGTAAAGTTTATAACGTATTTGACTATGGATAGTTTTGCACCGTTTTGCGATTGAACTAATATATTATTATCCTTATCAACGCAAAATTGTCTTTGACGAATTTAATCTGGAAAGGTCGAGACATATACATTTTTCACTTTTGTAATGTTAAAAGCAGATTTTTATTGATTATTAATTACATAAGCGACGTCTTCCTATCGTTCTCTATCTGCAAGAAAACAACAATTCATTAAGCCACAAACACTATGACTTTGTTACGTTTAAAGGAAAGTTTATTGATTATTAATTACTTTTGCCATTTTATTGTTATCTATTTGCAGTAAAAACAACGTAGAATGTAGCCACGAACGCTAGGACTTTGGCTGCAAGGGTACATAATTCCAAAAGGATATCGATTGGTTTTGTTGTTTATCGAGGTTTCTAAAATAATAAAAATCGTGTTTTTTCTTATCTATGTTAATCTTTCGAGTGATGGTGACAACTTAAAAAATACAAACAATCGTAATTTATAAAAAAGTACGTTTCTTATTGGTTGTCTTTCCTTTTTGAAAAATAGTTTTTATTGGGCTTATTATCAACCAGAAAATTGTAACAAACAAATTGACATATTATAAAAGTATAATCAGAACAAATTTTTGGTTTATGATATCACCAATTTTTTACTTTGTTTTACTTTCAGCTTTTTTCCCAGGATAAGCAGTCATTTATTGTATACGTATTTCAATACTGTTTCAGTAGAAAGTGATAAGAAACATATCTAAATTATTCAGTAGATGAAACCAACAAAGTGTAACTTTTTTTTTCTCTTATTTTTGAGAGTGAATTCACATCACTATATGACGTGTCAGGGTACTTATCTATCTGAAGTCATGTATTTGGTTTTGATGTTATATTTGTTATTCTCATAGGATTTTGTCTAATGCTTAGTCCGTTTCTGCGTGTGTTACATTTTAATGTTGTGTCGTTGTTCTTCTCTTATATTTAATGCGTTTTCTTCAGTTTTAGCTTGTCACCCCGATTTTGTTTTTTTGTCAATGGATTAATGAGTTTTGGACAGCGGTATACTACTGATGTCTTTATGTACAATCAAAATATAACAAAGAATACAGTATTAAAATAGAGGAAAATGCAGATTGTTCTTCTGTTTACATGGTTTCAAAATATGATGAAAGTTTGTTAAGTGGTGTAACTTTCAAAAGATTTCCCTTTGTTCTGTCCAGTCATATTTCACTGTTCTGATATCAATACACATAACAACATGTTAGAGTAGCTTAACGGTATGAATTACTTCCCCATGCCAGCAAATGAAATATTGTCTGAGGATGAAAGCAATTTATCTGATAATAGGTCATGAAATATATCTTATTTAATTTAATTATGATTAATAATATATAAGTAAACCAAATTAACAACCTAGCCAAGGACATATGTTATAAACAAATAACAGAAATCGGTCTTTATACGAAACAGGTTTATCTTTTTCTTTTTATGTGTTTTAGAATATTTGTATGTTATTTTACAAGCATAAATACTATTAAATCACAGAGATAAAACATATTCTTAATTAGCTCTAACTATTATGTTGAATTAATTCACGTTAAACAATATAAAAAAATTGTTAACATCATAATAATGTCTTATAATCTTTCATCAGACATTCTCATTTAAGTGGCTCATGACTTTATTATTATTTGTATTTACTTATCGATTTATAATTTCAGAAGTGAGGGATGAGTGAGTGCAAATGTGTTTACAATTTATATATTTTATAATATATTTACATTGTGAACATCATGCATTACAAATTTCAGGCATTTACGGTTGTAAGTTATAAACACTGAATTATGCGAGGCAAGTCAAGTAATTTAAAAATGAAGAAGAGTAAACGAAATAAACAGCAATTGATTAAAAAAGATAACAGGAATATCCACCTGTATTACGAAGTAGAACCATACATGTCTGACTTCATCTTTAATATAATAAAGATACATCAATCCGCAACTAACAACGGAGAAAAGAGTTATTAGTCGCCCAATACGTCGCTTAGATAGTATATTAGTTCAATTCTTTCAATATGCTCGTTAATTTCAATAATAAATGATCATAATGCGTCATGTATCAATATATATCTTAAAAAGAATTCGTCATACCCATGTCACCTTGTAGAACTTTATGTTTTAGCAATCTTGTTGGATCAAATTATGTATTAGCAACAACCTTGCTCAATGAAACATATTATTCACATACCTTTTGGATGAGGTTGTTGCTATTACGTAAATATTTATGACAATGTCTTTTGCAGTTGAAGGTCTAATGCAAATACAGGATTAACAACATTAAAAGACGAAGGCATTCACCTCAAATTAACTGATCATGTCATGTTAATTTCTAAAGGATATTATTTAATAAATTTGCGAGAATGTCAAATTCTTATTGAAGGGAAAAAACATAAGTTCAAACGTTGAACAAATTCGATAAGTTATCGGCAAACTGAAATTAAACGATACTTAGCGCATCAACATGATATTAAATATTTTTTTTGGTGTTTTTTACCTTCACATTCAATTATCAAGCAAAACAGAAACTTAAAACAGATGGACATTTTCGAGGTGGCAATAATTGTTTGACCAAATAGAATAAAAATGTTGAATCTCTTTAACATGTTTAAAGTTTTTTCATTATATTATCCACAAACTGAAACCAATTACCAGTATCTTATTTAATTAAAAAATCTCTTACAAAGGTATCCAGTATCCGCCATGAAAAAAACATGTATTATACCTTATAACAAAAAGAAAACAAGAAAAATGTATATGTATTTGTATAGGATTTATCCAGCAATATAACTATCAAACGATGATATGACTAATGATGTTGGTTTTTTTTTTACAAGACAAGCTTTAGATTTGACGTGGATATTGGCCATACATGTTTTTTATTTACCATTTTCTCACTGAACTATCTTTTATTTTTATTTAGAGAATACGAAAAGTATTCTGAACCATGGCAAATTTATTGCTTAGACACGAACTTTTTTAAACAAGTCATGATGCTGTCATTACTGTTTCGATATTTCATGACATAGGGGTAGACGAACTATGGATTATGTTTGGGAAGGCAAAAAACTTTGGATTAATATATATCAATGGCCTATCAAATGGACTAGGCAATGAGTGATCACACACACTTTTTCTGACCCAAATCTTTATCGGTTGTGATACTGTTCTCTTTTTGCTTGGAAAGGAAAACAAAAGACTGCGTGGGAAACATTGGTGACTCTAACATAAAGCATGATGATTGATTAGCCAAACTACCGGTGTTTTACTGTAAGAAGATATCAAAGGTACCAGGATTATAATTTAGTACGCCAGACGCACTTTTCGTCTACATAAGACTCATCAGTGATCAGTGACGCTCAAATTTAAATATTTATAAAACCAAACAAGTAAGAGCACACACATTTATCAGATGTACTTGACATGGTTAACGAAGCAAGAAAACAACTATTTTCACAAAAGGGAAGGCTAATTGAGACTATTCTCTCAACCTTACGATACCCAGTCAAGCGCTAATGACAGGCGATGGAACAAAGCAGATCCCTTTTAAAAAAAAATTGTTGAGGCCTCAACATTTTGTCAGACTCTTGTACATTGTAACACAGAATGTCGCGGTTGTTGTTCATGTTGAAAATAGGGCCTCCCATGCACTGATTTGTGTGCATGTGGTGGTGACTGAATAAATAATTTGCCAAATAGTAGTAATTTTAAAATGTTTTAGTACTATAGTGATTTTATTTTGTTTTAATCAATCTATTCAAAGCTTCAAAGAAATGGATTGAGGAGTCATCTTTGAAATTTAGGCCATATTTTTAACCGGAAGTGTCAATCTTGTATTTGAACATTTACAGCAGAATAGAATTAGTGGTTTTAAGAATAACTGACAGCCAAAAATTTAATGACCAGCACTAAAATACAACATTTTCCTTACATTTTGAAAAAAAATGAATATTTAAATAATAAATTGATATTTAATTGTCCGCCATTTTGGATATAATCGAAAGTAAGGGTTGCAAAAATATATGTCTTATACATTGTATCCATAAGAAACACCAAGAAAGGTTCCTGTACAATGTAATGATAGAAGCTATACGTTAAAACACATTTTAATTACCCTCCTTAAAATATAAGCATTATTTTAGTACATTTTACCAGAAATAGGGTTTTTAAGAAATCTAGGTTTTATAATAAATCCAAAAGTGGTACATAACTCAGGTTTGTACCAAATATTAAGATAGTAGCATGATAATAGCACATTTTCACATACTAGCCTTTGATATCGGACTGACTTAAGTACGATGTCCGCCATTTTGGATTCTACCGGGGGAAAAAAGTGAGACATTTTTTCTATTCCAAATGTCATGCTTGTAGCAGAAGGTGCACACTTCGTCTGATACTTACATGCAAAATGCAAATATCTTTAGTAAACATAAGAAATATGAACAGTGATCTAGACTGCTCTGTATTACTCAATAGAAATAATCAACTATACTGTAAGTGTTAAGTACAGTGCGGTAGACACAATTACCTAATATGGTATGTGTTCAAAAGTGAAGTCATGGGAATAGAAACACTTAATTAATTGCAATTTATTTCGTCATTAATGGTGAAAAGGCAATATAATTGGTAATAAAATAAAACAAATTAGGAGATAATAAAGTATCTAAACCCATCACGAACCTGAGAATAGAACGAATGTATTTCCGTCCATATTTTACTACATTTGCACATGAGTATAATAAATAATTTTGATAACAGTCAATTAGTTGTGGCATTACTCATTCGATTAATTCCTGCTTGCGAATGAGATAATTCGTTCGGCAACTTTAAATAAGGACTACACATATCACCAGTTGCGTAACATCTGCAAAAAGATTGGTCTTTAGAGTTTGTCAATGAACTATTTAGAACTTGCCGAACCAAAATGAGGAAATAAATTTGTATTTATGTACAATCTTTAAAACAAAATACTTAAAATAGCATTGTTTCTTTTTATCTAGTCGTTATGATCTTTTTATTAGTCAAATGCTTTTTACCGTTTAATCTATTGTTGCTCAAATGAACAGATTCTTTCTTTATTCTGTTAAGGCTCAAAAGAACTGAAGAGTATAATTTTCCAAAACACTATGAACTACTGTGAGCAGGCTATATATATCGTGCGTATATATATATAGTTATCAAAGGTACCAGGACTGTAATTTAGTATGCCAGTCGCGCATTCCGTCTTCATAAGACTCATCAGTGATGCTCAGATCAAAATAGTTATAAAGCAAAACAAGTTCAAAGTAGAACAGCATTGAGGACTCACAATTCCAAAAAGGTATGCCAATCACGGCTAAGTTTGCCCATTCCTGGTATAAGAAAATCCTTAGTTTTTCGAATAATTCAAAGTTGTATAACAGGAAATTCATAAAAATTACAATATACTAGTAAGTGATGTTCATGTTAACACTGAACTGGTGACTATTGGGCTGATGATACCCTCGTGGACGAAACGTCCACCAGCAGTGGCATCGACCCAGTAGTGTAAATAGTGATACAACGCGTATTTCAAAAGTATGACTGAGAATAGTTTGAAAAGACAAATATTTTGGAGAGCACACAAAACAGGCGAAAACCTATAAAATCATCAACATATCAACATAAACGGTATTTTCACATCATGGACACAGGACGCAGAAAATTGCAATTCGTTGTTTCTTTTAAAAGATTCAATATATATTTGAATCATTGAGTAGTATTGGTAAATTGTTATTCAGGAAAGATTATCATGGATGATTCTTATTAGATTTTTTGGACAAAGTTTCTCATCAGTTCCTAAACTATACGTTCAGTAAATTTAAGGAAGAACTGTTTATATGTAATCATTTATCATATGCTTCACATAATGGAATCAAGTCATTTTATTGTTTTCTGGTACATATATGAATCAAATTAATGATTATAAAAATTGTTATAAGTGTAACAAATGGCTTAACACATTATTCATCTGTTAAGACTTATAAGAATTCAATTAGGCTACAATGTTAAAATATGGTATTAATGATATAATAAATTTGCCTTTGATACAATAGACATGTAAAAAGTGCACAAAATATGCATACAGCACAACAAGCATCTCTATGGTACAATAAAGATGCCTATGATACAATAAATATGATTTAACTATAACTCGAACAGAAGGTGATCTACACATGAGGCGTCATTTACCTTCAACGCTCATGACTGTTTTTCAGGAATAACCTATTAAGGGAACGCTTAAGAGTAATATATGAGAAAGCCAAATGCATAATACATTGTGAACTTTTAAAACAGTGCCAAAATTTGCCAAAAGACATTGCAAAAGTACTTCATTAAGTTCTGTGCCGTTAGCATGGTTATGAATAGTTTTAATTAGTAGACAGTTACAGTCAGACTATATCATTTAAATTATTGCAATACGGTTATTCAAGATATTGTTCATAGACACGTTCGAGAATATCAGTAAACTGGCAGCTGCATCGAACAGAAAATCCATTCATTAACATAGGAAGTTGCAATCACATATTTAGAACTATGTTCAAATGCGAGGTTTGCCTTTTTATATTCAATACATAGTTAGATAAACAGGATTTAATATGCTGTCAATGTAAATTACGGATGCGATAGTTTAATGTTGAAAACTAAATAATTTTAATAAAGAAAGCAGTTGTCATTGTAATTAATGTCTGATACTAGAAGAAATTATTTAAATTCCTGCATTGATTGAATTCGTTCATCCTATTAACAACATAGTATGCTTGTCAGTAAACTTGTTCTTCAAGATTTAATTGATGTATGATAAATAAATGGTATTCACAAAACTAAACAAGATAATTGTGTTTGCTGTCAAGGGACAGCGGAAACATTTTTTTCTTTGGCATCTAATTGACAAGGTTGTTTGTCGACTAATTATGTGACAACAATTTCAGCCAGCCTAAAACTCTAAAAAAATGTTTTGTTATAACCACCAAGATATTTTTCTAAAGTAATAGTAACCGCCACGGTAGTCTTGTAGTAGTATTATCTTTGCCTAGAGCATGAAGGTCTTGAATATTCGATTTAATCAGAGCTAAGAGTTTACAAAGGGTTATTTGAGAGGAAATGCTGATCCCAGAGGAGTGAAATTAAAATTGACGATGATATTCTATTATCTAAATGTGTAATTGAGTGACCTGCCGCGTTTATATCTGTATAGTTTGATAGGTCAGTCTTGTATAATCACAATGTAGAACGCCACATGCTAAATGATGGCTATGTTTAAAACTTTTACACGGGGAAGCGTTTGTATAAGCATAGAAAAAGCGATCAAGGTAAGTAGAAGTATATAAATCTCTTTTCTTAAATTCTTGGCACCAAATAATAAATTGCACGTAGAGAAACGAATCCTAATCCATGTCTATCAAATGAAAACACGTTTTCAGTGCTCCGTTTTCTCAAACGCCTCTCCCTTTTTTTTGTGTTTCACTGACCAAGAAAAAGAAATATTACTAGTTCAAATATAATGGAAAAGCAGAAATAGAGGCAATCTTATCATGTAGTTTTCAGAAAAATATAATTGCCTTAATAAATCAGCTTTGTTGGAGTATTACAGTAGTGTTCAGAGTATAATACAAATATATTTTATGTTCTATTTCAGTTGCAAATTGTTAATAATGCCAGGATTTCCAATATACCTTTAGTAGCATAGTATGAAAAAATGACTTGAAATAACATATTTATAAATGTGAGAAGGCATATGTTGGTCTCATTACTTATCCTATCATTACAATACCAAACGAATAACCAAACTCATTAGTCGAAAACAACCTGACGATGACATGAAATAGCGAATAAGGGAAATGAAACGACAACATAACAAACAAAGAATACCAACCAAAAGAAAAAAATAGAAAACTTAAGACTGTGATTCAAGCACCTTTTAGAAAAAATCTGAGGGTGATTACAAGTGCTCACGGAAGGGTAACAAAATTATGCTACACATGTTACATTTGTCGTGTTTTCCTAATATAGAAGGTTGCAAGTCCAACGAACGATCTTATGAGTATGATCTTATACGCTGTCGAATAAAAATACTGATGAAATAAATATAAATACTTAATGTCTTTGGTTTAATTATCAATTGTCTAAGACAATCACAATATTTTGTTGTTTACACCTCTATAGATATATACATAAAAATGTATTACGTATTATTTAAAAGATTCAAATAAAGTTATACTTTCTTATAGAAAATTTGATGCTTCAGATCTGTTTTAATTTCATTAACAGTTTATATAATTACATTCTATATTTAACACATTTTAACAGATGAATCCCTGTGTGTTAATATGTATTGTATCATAGACTTATTTATTGTAGCTTACACATTACTATATTTGTCTGGCGGGTAATTCCTTCAGTATTGCTTCATTCTGATGATAAGTCCATTTTAAGACCAAGCGACATACTTATAGAGTCTATTAAACAAAAGATTGAACAATCAAAGTGAATTCCGAATATCTTACGAGAGTGCATGTATCAGTTTAGATGGTTATACAGCAGAACATAATCAGTTTGTAGAATTTAATTACACAATTCTCACAAACCTACTCAAAAACATACGAATGTCAATTGAATCTGTTAATTTCCATAAATATATTTCCATTTGATGAATTGCTTAGCTATAATACTAGATGAATCTTAATATAGCCAAGGTTATTATTTTCCAAAAAGGACAAAGTAAAAAATGTACTCTTAGGAAAACAACAACCTAACGAACATGAATGTAATCAAAATTTTATTTTAATATAGGTTTCGCTATATTTTTCTACAAATGAACTTTATCTTATACTTAAAAGAAAAATAAAATAAAAAGATGGGGTCACCGTTTATTTACGCTCATAATCTGCCTTCGAAAGAAACATATGCTTTGTAAAGTAACTTTTTTTCTGTTGAACTAATAGGAGAAAAATAGATAATATGAAAATACAGTTATCGCTCAAATTTTACAAAAGTTAAGTTTAAGATTATTTGAAAATGATAATAAAAAATATAGGTCACTGATGAGTTAAAAATAGATATTTTAATTTAAATGGCAAAACATATAATTTTTGCACCAAAGGGAGATAATTTGGAGCGTTTTTGATTATATCTACATTTTAAAAGTCACCAACACAAATTGATATGCTTGTACCATATGATAAAGTAACATCTTATAAAGGTAGTACATAAAATTTGAAATGAAAAATAACTTTATTTTTTTCCAAAATTTGTATACCCTCGAGCCTCCAGAAAATTAGAAACAACGTCATAAGTACATGCGACTAACTGTGTATGCCGAAAAAGACTTTTTATAGATAGTGTTTCGTAATATGCCTATGCCTGCCAATTTCTGATGCTCAGATTCAATAGTTACCATGTACGGAAATTGCAATGTGTAATTTTGATTTTTTTTTATACAAACTTCACAAGGAAAATAATTGTTCTGTGTTCTCTGTGATCCAATAAAGAGTTGAAATAAAACAGGTATTACGGTGTTAAATAAAACCAATGAAAAACTATTTTTCGACTTCGCGTACATTACCTTATAAAGAACGTCAACAAAGGCAACAGATACGAGTAACAGGGCCAACAAATCATATTGTAAAAGGTGGATTAGTGAAGCAGAACCGCTAAAAAAAGTATACAGAATCATAAATCAACGAACACAAGTAACAGTATGGTATATAAAAAATTGATTGATTGGTGTTTACTTAACGCAGCATTCTGCATTTTGCTAATCTAATTGGATGAGCTTTCGATTAAATGTAATTCCAATCCTGTATCATCCAATCAGAAGCCGTATATAATTTTATTCTGAGTACCATCTTTGGGTAACAAAACTTGCCGTAAAATGTAAATAAATAATTGCGCTCTTGTAACTTAAATGAACTCTTTTATCTGTGTAGAAATAATATTAAATCAAAATCGCTCTTGTAAGTTCAAAATATAAGGTAAAGTACAATAACAAAAAACGAAAATTAAAAAAAATCATATTGAAAAAGTTGATTATTGTCGTCAAAACGGTTAAATTGTTGTTTTTCGTATTATTTGCGATCCGATAAGATGATCACTGAATGATATTACTTGAAGAAACGCAAATTAACCGACTTGTTTGTTTGAATTCAGCATACAAATAAGTCATTTTTTCAGTTTGGAATGACAAATCAACCAATTGTTTCGAAGTTCAAATTTTCGGTAGATTGGTTTGAAGACCTGCAAGTAAATGGGAACATGCAATAGACTAATATCAAAACAGGAAACGAGTACAGCGTCATAAGGGTCAAGCAGTGTCATATATATATATATATGTATATATTTTGAAGAATAAAACAAATACGCACCATAAGCACACATAAGCATTTTGATACAAATGTTTAAACCGGAGAAAACGGCAATAGGAATTTACATTCTTTAAGAACGACTTACTCACAAAAACGTTTTATGTTTCGTCACTTCAAATATTAAACTTAAAATCAAATAAAAATACTTGTATAATACGTGCAATATTGTAGAATGAATCATGCACAACTGTTCATTCACTTCGTACAAAATTAAATGATTCTAGTCTAATCTAATTAAATTTTACATGTCTGCCAAACCACCCGCTGTAAACAAGCGTTTTAGCATTGAAAACGTTATAAGAAACTTCTCAAAATTTGGGACACATTACTTGACGACGATAACATCAACCTACAGTGCAAATACTCTCCTTTATAATTTAGTATCATTAACATGTTATTACTTATTTCGGAAATGGTTACTGAGTGCATTTTCAAAATGAAAACGCATGATATTATAATACATATCTTGAAAAAACATTCCTTATTGCATGACTAGATACATTTGTAAAATTATACAAGACCTCTACATAGCATTTGGACATTTGTTGTCGGTTTGCTGTTTCAATTACGCATGACACATTTGCCTACCTTGAATATCAAACAAAAACGGTGGTCAAAATTGAAAGTTAATATTTAATAATCACCAAATATATATTAGCATCCAATCCTAAACATAGTAACCATCCCCCTTTTTGGCAAACTATATGTTTGTCTTTGTTGAAAAGTCGATTTGTGCAGTAACATGTTTTAATACATATAAACTTAAAGTTGACTGTTAAGTGTTTCTCTGATTGAAAGCCTTGAGGGGGCACTGAACATTGGATGAATGGCACATTCGGGGATTGACAGTTGACCAACAGTTTTACTAACCTAGTGGGAAAATAAAATTATTTACACTGATTTTATTTAAAGATTTCTGTAATGTTTTGAAGTCTTTAATTATTTGTTGTTTCAACATTTTACTCTTTTAACAACGATGTTTTCTGTCTGTCTACCATATTGTCTGTCTACGAATTTGAATATACATGTAAGTGAATAATAATCATGTCCACGAAAGTGTATAATTTTCCAATACTCTATACATTTGTATGGGTCAAGGTGTGTTAAATAATAAATATTATAAGCAATTACATTTTCATTCCAGTCGTTTTTTTTTTTGTAATATCCATTTTAAATTTGATTTCTTATTTCTAAATCTGATATATCTTATTTTAATGTTCTTCTTAAATGACTAAATTGTGTCGTATGGAAGTCATGGTTAAATGTACTATTCACTGAGAGTAAAAGAGAGACGAAAGATACCAAAAAGGACAGTCAAATTCATAAATCTAAAATAAACTGAAAAATGAAAAATAAATCTCGCAAACTTAACCTTTAGAATATGCCTTGGTGGTTACCTAAGACTATTTATCAAAGTCTGGCTTTTCAAATACGTACATTGGAAGCCTTTTGCTGTTTTCTGAAGCCTCTTTAATAGTTCATCGTTGAAGACCTACAAGTGCCGCCAACATGAACATATAGTGCTTGTTGATTTGATATTCTACAGTACACTAATTAATAGTTTAGTTTTGTTTTTATGTGGTTTGTTCTCGCATAAAAACTTCACTTGCCATTTTCATATTAAAAGTCAAATTTAAAAAAAAAACAAAATACGCACAATCACAACATTCAAATATTGACGGTAAACGAAATACCATATTGTTTTTGCAAACAACTTTTTTAGTATCGTATAAAAATAACAATATATAGTATATTCTCCTGACTTGGTACATGTGTTACAGATCTGCATATTCAGATACATAAATGTCAATCTCTACAATAAGCTCAAATTTAACGGGAATAACTCTGTGCATATTGTACGCTGTACCTTATAAATGTACTGGATGCATAGTGTATGGTGTATAGTCAGAATATATTGCTAACAAAAAAAAAATTATGAACTATGTGTGCGTTGTTTTTCGTTCATTTTTTTTAAGGCCGTTAGTTTTCCTCGTTTGAATTGTTTTACATTGTGTTATCGAGGCTTTTTAAATCTGACTATATGCGGTATGGGCTTTGCTCATTGTTGAAGGCCGTACGGTGACATATAAAAAAAAGTAAAAACACAAAAATACCGAACTCCGAGGAAAATTCAAAAAGGAAAATCAAAAATCAAAAGGCAAAATCAAAAATCCAAACACATCAAACGAATGGATAACAACTGTCATATTCCTGACTTGGTACAGGCATTTTCTAATGTAGAAAATGGTGGATTGAACCTGGTTTTAAAGCTAGATAAACCTCTCACTTGTATGACAGTCGCATCAAATTCCATTACATTGTCAACGATGTATGAACAAAACAAACATACTCAAAGAGTAAAAATGTCAAAAATAGGGGTACAGCAGTCAATATTGTGTTATCATCTTAATATCACTATAAAAACAACAAATGTAACGAAGAATCATAAAAAGGCATACATCAAATTTAACATACTCATTTTGCTTTTCTTGTACCACTTAATTTATGTATATAAAGTCTACCCGTAAAGGAAAGAAGGTTATCATTGCTGGTGTAAAAATGCGCGTTTGAAATTCGTACAGGTAGACATAAGAATAATTTTGTCGTTAAAAGTATGAACAAAACGAACATACTTGCATCACTATAAAAACAACAAATGTAACGAAGAATTACAAAAAGGCATACATCAAATTTAACATACTCATTTTGCTTTTCTTGTACCACTTAATTTATGTATATAAAGTCTACCCGTAAAGGAAAGAAGGTTTTCATTGCTGGTATAAAAATGCGCGTTTGAAATTCGTACAGGTAGACATAAAAATAATTTTAGTCGTTAAAAGTATGAACAAAGCAAACATACTTGCAACACTATAAAAACAACAAATGTAAACGAAGAAGCACAAAAAGGCATACATCAAATTTAATATACTCATTTTGCTTTTCGTATACCACTTAATTTATCTATATAAAGTCTACCCGGAAAGAATAGAAGGTTTTCATTGCTGGTGTAAAATTGCGCGTTTGAAATTCGCACAGGTAGACATATAGATAATTTTGTCGTTCAAAGTATGAAGGTTTTCATACATGCATAGTCACGTAAAGTTGATATAACAAACAACAGACTGAACAGTAAATGGAAAAATATTAAATAAATAAGGTGTGGTTCAAAGTATGACGGGATACATACGTACAGTATCACGTCAAATGTATGAAATAAAAAACAGACTTAACAGAAATTTAAAGTATTTTATTGAATGAAATAATTTTATCATTCAAAGTATGTCAAAATCCATAAGTAAGAGTAATTTAAGTAAATGAAATAATTTTGTCGTTCAAAGCATGATGTTTTTATATAACCACAGAGTCAATTCAAAAGAATATCTCAAAAATTTAACAAGCAATATTAATAAAGACTAATAAAATAATACTATAACGCGTTATTAAGATGATAACCAACGTCAGTACGGAAAATCTATACTTCAAGACCATCTTGTATTATTTGTGAAGTTGATACGGAATATTTAATAACAAGTTCTGGGTATCTTCCGATGAACTTTTTTTAGAAAAAGGACGAGACGTTCTTTGACATAACCCTGGTTCATCAACTTTCTGCTCAGACACTGGTGACGTTGTACAAAGTCTAAATAGGAGCTGCAAGCTCTTGAATACCTAATAAGTTGGGAAATGTATATTCCATATGCAGGCGAAGTTGGTATATTACTACTAAGGTGGGGGAAATTGATAATTTCAAAATTGAAATCGTCTCGTTTATCATAGATTCTGGTACTGAGATGACTGTGTATGTCAAATTCGAGGTATAAGTCTAAAAATGAGGCGGAGGAAGCCGTGTCTGTGGTCTCTTTAATTTCTAGTTCTGGTGGGTATATTAATGGAACCCAGTCAGAACAGTTCGGATTGTTAATGGAAAGAACATCATCAATATATCTGAAAGTGAAATTAAATAACCTGGCTTCTTTGATCTTCTTGTTTTTAACAAATGTCTGAAGGATTGTTAATGTTTGTGTCATTTTGGTCTTTTGTGGATAGTTGTTTCATTGGCAATCATACCACATCTTCTTTTTTATATTATTTGTTTGTTTCATGTAAACAACCCTAATCGATGTGCTTAAGTCTTGGTGCAAGATCTATGCATTCTATATAAATGATGTAATAACTGCTAATAACATTGTTTAAAGTGATTATAATTCATCAAATTAAAATTGTTTCGCCAATTGTATAGAGTGTAAATAATACGTGCCTAGAATAAGGTTTCATATCTTATGGCAATTATTCTTTTATTACATGCATCATGCAAGTTATTCTATTCGTGGAAATAAGTGAACAAAACAAACTGATATCAGTCATCAAAAGAAATGTTTATACAAAGCAATGGTTATCCATAATAATAAAACTAGACATACATGTACGAAACCAAGCTTAAAAATTAAACAAACCAACCTTAAATGATCCGATTTCTTATTTATAAAAAACGACCTTTAATTTTAACAGTTTTATAAAAATTCGGAATCACTTCTCATTTTCATAATTTATATGCAAAATGCTATTAAAACAATTTTTTTAATTTTTTTTTTATTTTACAATTTTCTATTGATACACGAATGTTTCATTGTCATGACAAGCCAAATATTAGGAAATAACTCTGCACATTTTATGTTTTATTTTGTACAAGATTATACTACAGTTGTCTCTTAACTGACTTAAGGTGTGGTCTCAAATAATTTGTAAGGAATACTGAAAAGACTAAATATTGTCATTATTTTCCCTGTTATTGTTTTGCATCCATGTGCAAATATCCTGGTACAAGATTAACACGATATAATATTATAACATGGATCTTATCAAATTGTTATAATTGATTGTTTTATTTAATCAAAATTGTATTCGCCTTTTGTATACAGCTGGTGCAAATCATGCAGGGAATACAATTTAATGCCGTACAGACGTGTCAATTTAATTATCATTATTGAGCAAATCATGCAATTCGTTAACAAAACTAATTGTGAACAGGACGAACTATGTAAATAAGTCAAGTACAGAAACGATACAGGCAATGCATGTTCCATAAATATGTAATTGGGAACACAGTATCAAGTTTAAAGAAATGCCTATAAAGAGTGTAATATCGTAGATGTTTTTTTTTTTTACAGAAACATTGGTTAAAGTCCAATACCGATTTTGTTTTTAGTATTATTTCGAAAATCCCTTTATTCGCCAAAAACCGATATCAAAACTAAAAAAATCTAATATTTTAACATCTTATCTTCGAATTTCAGTTCCGGTTTAGCGTAAGGTTCAGGAAGAACTGTTTATTTGTAACCGTTTATCACATGGTTTATATACAGAAATAAATTCATTTTTGTATGGAACTTAAGATGCAAATGAATAATTCAAAACATTGTCAAAACAATCATTTGTAAAAATAATATCTGAATACATAAATCATCTGTTTCAAAATTCAGACTAAAATGTTAAAATATGATATTCATGATGCATTAAAAGTGCTTGTGATACCATATACATGTTTATAGTGTAATAAATCTATCTAACATACAATAAACATGTCTATAGGGCACAAAAGTGCCTGTCTACAGAATGAATATATCTTTGTTACAATAAATATGCCTATCATACAAGAAACGTGTACATAGTGCATAATTGATTATCAAAGGTACCAGGATTATAATTTAGTACGCCAGACGCGCGTTTCGTCTACATAAGACTTATCATTGACGCTCATATTAAAATATTTATAAAGCTGAACAAGTACAAAGTTGAAGATCATTGATGATCCAAAATTCAAAAAAAGTGGTGCATAACACATACCTTCAACACAAAAAGCGTTTCGAAGGTACAATAAATATGCTATACCTATAACCTGAACACCAGGTTATATAGACGAATGGCACCAATTTCTTTTAATGTGCGTGCAAAAGGAAATGAGCGATAATCTATTTCCGTTAAATAGAAGCAAGCTTTTCCAGTGCTCCGTTTTCGCAAATACGTCTCCCTCATTTTCGTTGTTGCAGATTTCGAGACTGCATGTGTAAGTTTCAGGATAGGTGTATTTAAATCATCATAAATGAATAAGTATGTTTGAATAACAAATAATAAGATGAACCCTTATCAAATCTTTCCGTCTTTTGATCAATGTCTCATCCGAGCAAAATCTTACACCCCGACCGACTTTTAAATTAAAAAAACACTTTTAAACGAATATATTTTAATTTAGAAGCCAGTGTTTGCTTATATTATATGATAGGAATTAATTTTGATATGAATCATACAGGACAAAATTGCCAAAAGTAGTTATTTATCCTGAAAGCTGATACATTTTACTAAAATAATCAAATGGTCGACAATTTTTTTTAACTTCAGTGAGGATTCAACCAGTAAAATTTGTCAGCCGAATCTCCAAGAATCCATAATATTTTTTAATATACCATTGACCACGAAAATGAAATATTATACAAATCAAAAATTAAAGTCGAGCAGAAATGGGAATAGAAATAAGACGATATAATGATGTAGTATTCAATATAATTAGTGTTGTCCTAATAAATCAGCGAAACTATGCAAGAGTATCAGAGAAGTATTCAGAGTTTCAGGTGTCAAATTTTGATGTCAATTGAACATGTTATTATGCCAGGAGTTCCAATATACCTTCAGTGAATTATTATGGTCAAATGTATATATCGTCTTGAAATAAAACATCAATAATTAATGTGATAAGCCATAATTTTTCTTATTAAATTAACCTACCAGAAATATACCAAAGTGATCCTCAAACTCATTTGTCTAAAACGAACTAACAATGACATAGCATGGCAAACTAGAGGCTCTAAAGAGCCTGCGTCGCTCATCTGTATTTACTGTTGCTTTGGAAATCACGTAAAATAAGGTTGAAATCATAATTTATAGTATAAGATATCATTAGAGACTATAATTATATCTAAGATAATAGCCAAAAAATGCAAAATTTCCATAACATCACTAACTCAGGGGTAGTAACCCAACAACTGGTTGTCGGATTTGTCTGAAAATTTCAGGGCAAATATATCTAAATCTGATAAACATTATTGCCATCAGTTAGATATGCTCTAAATGCTTCAATTTCGAAGAAATGAACCAAAAATTGCAGTTTCACGTATGTTATATATTAAGCAATGTCTGCCATCCTGGTTCGCGGGCAGGGTCATCGGACACATTTTTACAAATAGATACTCTCATGATGATTGTGGACAAATTTGGTTACATTTTGTATTAGTAGTTTCAGAGATGAAGATTTTTGTAAAAGACTATAAAAAACGACGGACGATGTCGGAAGACGGACGCAAAGTGATGAGAAAAGCTCACTTGGCCCTTCGGGCCAGGTGAGCTCTAAAGAAAACATCGACAAAATAACAAACAAAAAACAATAAATTAATGACAAACAACATAGAAAAATACAGACTGAGCAAAACGAAACTTAAAGAAAAATTTAGGGGTCATTACAGGTGTTTCAGAAGGGTTAGAAAATCATGCTACACGTGTCATATTCGTCATGCTGATCATTACAAAGAACGTTGAACCGTCTTTAGACTTTTTATGTTGAATACCACGCTGGTGCAATGCAAGTGTTGGGTTAAGTCTTAATAACGACCTTATAAATATGATTTTAAGCTGTCGAACAACACTAATGATAATATAAATATATCCTATATAATATATACTGCATGTACTGGGTTAATTTATCGTTATGTCCAAAGACAATTACAACATTTGTTTATGTACACTTCTGGAATTACCATTAACATGTGTTACAAACAATTAATGGTATTCAGTAATAGTTATTTTTTTTTATAGCAAATTTAATATTTCATATCGGTTTTAATTTCAATTATATTATTTACTTTTTCATATTTACGTATTTCATCAGATTTATCTGTGTGTGTTATTATTGTCATTGATAATGCTGTTATGAAAGTCCAAACACAGTTTTTTGAAACTTATCATTGAAAGTTGTTACACTCTTATCAAGTGCAGGGTAAGTGCAAAGAATATGTAATAACCTATTAAATGGATCAAAAACTTTTGATTTGACCTTGTTTCTTAGATTGGATATATGCTTTATATTTATGTTCGTTTTAGGTATATTTAAAGTATGGTAAATTTAGTAATACTAAGGTTTATTTTGGAATTTACAACACTGTATCAGATATGAATGTTATTTATGCTATTTATTTTTTAACATCCTTCATTTAAGGATATCAATTTATCTTGTCATATAATGTTTAATTGCTTAAACGACAATTATATAATAATTTGCTTAATACCTAAATCCTCAGTTAAAAATCAATTCGGCTACAATTTTAAAATACGATATTCATCATACAATAAATGATTATGATACAATAGGCATTTCTATCATGATATAATAGATATGTCTGTTACACTATAAACATGTCTATAGTGCACATAATATGCCTACAACACAAAAGGCATCTCTAGAGTGTAATACATATGCCTATGGTACAATAAATATGCTGTAACTATAACTCGAACTGTAGGTTATTTATACGAAACACACTAATTTTCTTCAATGCACATTTTCTGGAATACCCTATAAAGGGTACGCTAGAGACCACATACTTGAGAAAGCCAAATATTTAGTTCATGATATGTGTGTGACCTATTCAACAAATTCTTGAACTTGCCGAAAGAAAATGCAAAAGTACTTTACTATGTTATATAGTTAATGTATAGACAGTAACCGTCAGACTATTAGTATATCATTTACATGATTGCAATACGGTTGACCAAGATATTGTTCAGATGACACGTTCGGAAATATCAGTCAACTGGCAGCTGCATCGCAAAGACATTATACCATTCATTATAACAGGATAACTTGTCATATATCCGTCTTGTTTTTCTTCATAAAGAATGGCAAACTCTTAACTGGTTTTAGCCTTTTTGTGTAGAATATCGCTGGTGCAATGTTTTTTTTAAGTTAAGTGCAATGAGCGAGCGTATGAATAGCATTTAAGATGTGGAACAAAACTAATGATAATATAAATACCTTATGAACTTGGTTGAATTATCATTTTTCAAGAACCATAACGTACGTTATAAGACTAACACAACGTTTTTGTATATGCTTCCGGAAATACCAAAGAAATGCATGATAAAAAAAATCAGAGCTTTTAGTTATAACTACATGTTCTAAAAGAACATTAAATGCTTAAGATAAGTTTTAACATTATCAGCAATTACACTATTTACTTCTTCATATATATTGCAACAGATGTATCTCATTGTGCTTATCTTGACTGTAATACTATTATTGATAAAGTACAAACACAGTTATTTGAAACAGTTGCACTCATCTTAAAGACATTTGCCTCAATATTACGTCATTCTATTAATAAGTCTGTCATAAGATACATTGAAATACTTATCATGTCTACAAAACAGAAGATTCAACAATCAATGGGGATTCCGAAAATCTTACAAGAGTGCATGTATCTGTTTGGGTGGTTATACAACAGAAAATAATCAATTTATAGAATTTAAAACAACATTCTCACAAACCTACTCAAAAACATACGAATGACAATTAGATTTGTTCATTTCCTTAAATATATCTTTAAGTTGATGAATTGCTTAGCTATATTACTATATGATTCTTTATATAGCCAAGGTTATTATTTTCGAAAAAAGGATAAAGTACTCTGAAGAAAACAACAACCTAACGAACTTGATTTAACTTAATTATGAAACAGCTTCATCAGTATATACGAGTAGCTTTATATGGCAAAGGATTTTGATAATTCATACTGTTTATATACAATTAGTTGATTGATTGATGTTTTCATAACGCTGCATCAGTGCAAAATTATACAGCAAGAGCTATTTTAAAAATTTTACATAATGCAATACTGTTGAAGGTTGTCAAAAAATAACTGTTTCGATATTCGTTGTGATCCTCCAATAATTTTTGCTGTTATTTAACCAAATTCACCGCCTGCTTTCTTCGTAAAGTATGTACAAATGTAAATAAACCATTTTATCTTTTTGAAAAGATGATCAAATCAAAATCGTTCTCGTACGTCAAAATTGTTGTTTTCTTAATTTTGCGATCCATAAGATGATCACTGATTGCTGTCATTTGAAGAAATACAAATTAAACGACTTGTTTGTTCGAATTTAGCATACAAATAAGTCAGTTTATCTGTTCGGAATGACAAATCAACAAATTATTTCGAAGTTCGAAATTTCGGTACATTGGGTTAAAGAACTACCAGTAAACTGGTACAAGCAAATAAAGACTAGTAATTAAAACGTAATGCTTACAGAGCCAGCAGCGTCAAATATAAGTTATGAAGTCATCAGATCTTATGTTTTAAAAGGAAAACGCTTATCATACTCGGGGGTGGTGCAACGAATGAGTGAAAGCCTATTAAATGGATCAAAAACTGGAAATGATTGAACCTTGTGTTTTATATCGAATATGCACTATATTGGTATTAGAAATATCAAGGCTAGTTTTGGATATTCAACACTGTAAAAGTGTAAATATTTGTTTCCACCATTTGTTCCTTCTAAACTTCTGATGGTTTAATTAAACTATGTAATTCCTGTGTTGTATGTATAGATTGTTGCAAAATATATTCATTACACATTACTCCTTAATTTCCATGCATCTGATGAACCATTAACCAGTAAAAAATAAGTTTACGGACTGGATACGAATTTTAAAACTGGAGAAATGGGAAATATGAACTAACATACTTTAAGAATAAAACATTTATTTGGTTAAATACAATAACACCAAACCATAACAATTATTAGTTTGTTTCATCATTTCAAATATTAAATTCGAATAAAGACACGAGTACAAAAAATGCAATGCTGTGAATGAATTGTGCACAACTGATCATTCACTAGGTGTATAATCAAATGATTATAGTTTTATCTAATTCAATTTTTCATGTCGGCCCAACAAAACGCTGTAAAGAAGTGTTTGAGCATTGAAAACAGTAGAAAAGAATCATCTCAAAATTTGTGACAAATTAATTGACGACGATAACATCAACCTACAGTGCAAATACTCTCTCTTATAATTTAGTATCATTAAAATGATATTACTTACTGTGGAAAGGGTTACAAAGTGCATTTTCAAAATTAAAAAAGAAGAATGATATTATAATGAGTCTTCTGGGGATAATCTTCCTTGTTGCGTGACTAGTTACATTTTTAAAAGTATACAAGACCTGTGCATAGCATTTAGACATTTTGTTGTTCGGGTTTGCTGTTTCAACTACGCACAACACGTTTGCATACCTTAAATATCGTCAAAATTAAGTTCGTTAACTCAAAAGTTGAGCTTTGATAAGCATCAAATATTTATCAGCATCCAATCCTAAACAGAGCAACCATGCAACCTGTCTGGAACAATTATACATCTCTTGGTGGAAAAGTTATTTCATTTAATAGACTTAGCATTATCAAAACAATCTTCCTATATAATATATATCTATAAACTGAAAAAGTCAAAGTGTTTAACTAAAATGCTTGTACCGAAGTAACTGGTCTCTAGTTGGATGGCACTCTTGTGACTGAAAGTTGACAGACAGTGTAACTAATCTAGTGGAAATAATCGAACCTATGTTCATTATAAAGTAAGCATGACTTTTTCTGAAATGCGAACAAAGTCAATGTTTCATGATGAAGCTACTTCCTAGTTTTTTTTTTTTGAAGATTCTAATACAATTATCCATATCTTTTTCCTGATTATATTTGTTATGCTTTTTTTTTGTATTACATGCATGAATGTTAAATGTGTCTGCGTGGTCGAAGTCTTTTTACATTGATAACTTTTTAAGACTTGCTGACAATTGAGAACAACACTTTTTCTGTATTTACTGAAATTTAAGTCAGTTAATATATAGATTTCCGGAATGTTTTGAAGACGATGATTTAATTGTTGTTTAGATATTTTTCTTATGACAATGTTGGTGTTCTGCTTGCATTTCTGTCTACGAATTTGCCTATGAGAGAATAATTATCATGTCTACGAAAGTGTATACTTGAATAATTGATTTTATGATCATTTTCAGTCATGTCTTTTTTTATATCCATTTAAACTTTATAATTTTAAATGTTAAACCTTTTCTTATGAAATGAATATTATGTCGTAAGGAAATGATTTAGGTTACAATGTACCAAATAAAATTACATGGGCGCAGCCATTTTATGAAGGGAACATGACATAGAGATAAAAATAGATGGCTCTCTGTGATTGGTTGTTATATCTTTTATAAATTTTTCTTCTGGAAAGCATTATGAATGAAGTTTCATGCAAGCACAAATTTGTCCTAAAATGTATAGTATGAAATGCCGAAAATATTTTTTTTATGTTGCTCAAAATTAGGAAAAATTTTCTGCGAAATCGTCAGGTATCGTGAAAACCCCCAAAATTCACCAAGAAAAGCCATGGGACCATATATATTTGAGTGCGGTAAAATCACAAGTAGATATAGAGCTTCAATTAGACAACAACAGATTTTCCATAATTAGTTTAATGAAAACGCCTTATTAGGAGATAATTGCTAAAAATAGCATTGCCGGCAACGGGGCCACCATTTAGTTCTTTATATCCTATAATGGTCTCAAAATATGTCAAAAATTGTATTTACAGAAAGATTTAGACATCAAAAACGCTTTACTAGTGTTGTGATTTGTGTGAATAATTCCGTTTTCATGCTATAGTCTGTTTCTTATTTGCTTTCAAAATACGGGTAGGTACAGGATTTCATCGCCTTGGTGTGTCTTTTCTGTTTTTATCCAAAATTTGTCTTACAGGCTTGATAGCCATACATAGGCCTAACTTTTGGCGATACTTGTTTGATCTTGTCACATCACATGACACAGAAATCTTCGGATTTAACCCTCCCCCTTTTTTTGGTAAAAACGGCTCCAAGGATATTTGCATACGCTTAACGATTTCGCATCATTCAAAACATTTACCATACTACTTGTATAGCTAATACAGACCATCAGAAGATGTTTTTTACGAAAAGAAGCTAAAATGTGCACATGTATCCGATTTATAAAGCTATAGTCCGTTTCAAAATAGTGAATTTATTTCATATTGAACTGGTCCGAATTTTTTATTTGTTTTTCAGTACAGTGTCACTCAAATTAAATTTTCTGTTGATCAATATCAGAAGCACATGATTACTTCGAAAAGGCAATACTAACAAAGAGGCAAAATATTACACCTGCAACAAACAGTACCGTAATGTCTATAAAAATCAGTGTAATTTTTTACCAATTTTTAAACAGGGGTAGGCTCCAGAAATTAATTCCTGTGTATTATACAGTTAACAATGAAATATTTTGCATAGTATAATGAAGTCAAGCCATGTTCAAGTAACTAATGCGGCAAAAAAAATCAAATTTCAAAAATTGTTTATTACCGTATAGGTTACAATGTACCAAATAAAATTACATGGGCGCAGCCATTTTATGAAGGGAACATGACATAGAGATAAAAATAGATGGCTCTCTGTGATTGGTTGTTATATCTTTTATAAATTTTTCTTCTGGAAAGCATTATGAATGAAGTTTCATGCAAGCACAAATTTGTCCTAAAATGTATAGTATGAAATGCCGAAAATATTTTTTTTATGTTGCTCAAAATTAGGGAAAATTTTCTGCGAAATCGTCAGGTATCGTGAAAACCCCCAAAATTCACCAAGAAAAGCCATGGGACCATATATATTTGAGTGCGGTAAAATCACAAGTAGATATAGAGCTTCAATTAGACAACAACAGATTTTCCATAATTAGTTTAATGAAAACGCCTTATTAGGAGATAATTGCTAAAAATAGCATTGCCGGCAACGGGGCCACCATTTAGTTCTTTATATCCTATAATGTACTATTCACTGAGAGTAATACTTCCGCAAACTTGACCTTTAAACTATGCTTGTGGTGTTTACCGGTGAGTATCTTTTAAAGTCTTGAAAAGATTTGGAACATGCGTCCGACTTGTGTTACTGATCTGTTTATGCAGATACATGAATGTCAATCTCGATATTAAGTTAAAACAAATGTGGAATTATAACTCCGTAAATATGTTGGACGTACCTTACAAATGTACTGGATGTTTAGTGCATGATGTATACAGAGTCAGAATATATTGCTTAGAAAACTGCAAAAAATAAATTTATGAACTATTTTTTATTTGTTTTCCATGTTAACTATAATCCAAATGCTTGAGTCTTGGTGCAAGATCTTTGCGTTCTATCCAAATTATGTAATAACTGCTAATTAAATTGTTTAGATTGCTTATTCATTTAATTAAAATTGTTATCGTCGTTCTGATATAGCTGGTGCAATACGTGTATGGAATAAGGTTTTATACCTTATGCTTATGTCAATTCTTCTTTTATTACATGTATCAACCATGATCACATATTGCAATTCGTTTAACAACTTAAATTGATTGAAAAAAACTAAATATTCTGGGACTAGTCAATAAAGAATATGACAAAATGCAATGAATTTCTATATACACGATACCAAGCCTAAAAAACACACGTTACAAGTATATTTTTTTTTCTTGAAAAAGACTGATTTATTAATAAGGCAAAAAAAATAGTTGTTTCCCGTAAATCTTATAGATTTAAACAATCACATATGTATGGTCACAGCGTCATTTTTCAATTGAATATTGATATATGCAGATACATGGGCTCCAGTATAGCACAAGTCAAAATATAGTTGAAGCATAATTCTTTCCCTGGTATTTAAAATTCTTACGCTTTTTAGATTTTTTGTTATTTTGTATTCTATACTTGATCATGAACGTCAACCTGTACAATAAGTAAACAACTAGGTTATAACTCTGCATATTTTACTTTTAACATAATATTTTGAACAGTTGTCTCTTGGCTGGCTGGAGGTAAGTTGTATGGCCATAATAATATATTGCTTAGAAAATTTGAGAAACTAAATGTATTAACTATTTTTTATCTTTTTGTTGGTATGTTTATATTGTGTATCCATGTACAAGTGTCATTGTGCATGTATATAAACAAAAAAAGTAAAAACACAAAAATACTGAACTCCGAGGAAAATTCAAAAAGGAAAATCAAAAATCAAAAGGCAAAATCAAATGTCCAAACACATCAAACGAATGGATAACAACTGTCATATTCCTGACTTGGTACAGGCATTTTCTAATGTAGAAAATGGTGGATTGAACCTGGTTTTATAGCTAGCTAAACCTCTCACTTGTATGACAGTCGCATCAAATTCCATTACATTGACAACGATGTATGAACAAAACAAACATACTCAAGAGTAAAAATGTCAAAAATAGGGGTACAGCAGTTTGTATGTTTACTTTGACATATAATTTCATAACTTGTGGCTAATAAATTGTTAAAATTGATTATTTCAATAATTATGTCAACTTTTATTTTCATTGAATATTGCACATGTCACTACAGGGAGATAACTCTGTGAAAATCTTGTGAACGTTTTTTTTACAATCACATGCTATTGTGCAGGGCAAATTTTAAAACTTCTGAATAACCAAAGTTAGTGAATGTCAAACTGCTGTACATCTAATTATTGTTGTCCAATAAAGAGTGTGATGTTCAATGATATTTTATATTTTTTTGTCAAAGTTTTATGAAAATGAAAAAATCAAAATTAAATTGAGTGAAGGTGTATGGTATCAATGAGAAAACTATGCAATTCGTTAAAAAACTCATGGTGAATAGAATCACCTATTTCAGATCTTGTTTCAGGTACTGAAAGAACGTGCATGGATCTAAACTACTTTCAACGATTATGTTTTACATGTAGATCACAAGTCAAAATTAAGTCGCACTTCATTTCAGTATGACCATGCTTTGAATAAAATTGATTAAAATGCGACTCTGAAAGAAATTGTTTGAAGGAAGCAACCATTTGATTTTTGGGGAGAGGGAGGGGGTGGGGTACTATTGGTTTTTATCCAGAAAAACTTTTTTTTTGCCTTTGGCGAAAGACAATAAAAATTTGGGCGAAAAGTCGAAAATAATTTAATTTTTCTCTTTCAATTTTAGCATTTCATTTAATGGCAGCTGAGGGTAAAACAAATATTTTTTTGTTTCTCAGGGTCAAAAACAATTAATTTTTTTATTCAAAAATTGGAAACAATTCCAAAAAAATCATTCCCCCTCCCCCACCATCATCAGTAAACCAAATGGTTGTTGGCTGCCTAATTTTAAATTGAGGACAATACTTTTTCATTTACTTTTACAGGATTCCTTTTATATCACAAAAAAAAACATATGTTATAATTAACAACAAATGAGTTTTGTGTTAGTCATCTAAAGCAGTAACGGTTGTGCAAAGACAGTATACAATTTCATCACCTTGTTTTACTTAAGTCAAACATTTCACCGACTTAAAGAGAGTTAATCCAGTCAAATATTCACAGCTGTGAACTCGTCATTGTTTTTTTTTTCTCAAACAAACACACTAAATGTGTGTTCATTGTGTTCAGATACCAGTTGACATCGATGTGTAAGAAAAAAAACTACAATGTCACAAAATTTCTTTCGTTTGGAATTTAGGAGTTCCTAAGGGGTGATCGAACGTTAGACTTGTTTTTGTCAACTGATACGTATTAGTTATCTTTTATATAGTATAAAGTATTAAGTATTATTTCCTTAATAAGAAGAACAATGATCAGCCATGCTTGAAAAAATCAAAAGGAAATCTATTTTTGACCATAATGGAAATTTGAAAACAGACAAAAGAAAAAATTCCAAATTGGCGCCAAATTATTTTTTTCGCGAAATTAACGCAATTTCAGAATGGCGGGTTTTAATATCAGTCCCATTGTTGTCGTAAGAAAGTAGCAACAACGGTCGTTTCTATGGGCATGATTTCCGACTGCATGAGGGAAATTCCAAACACTTTTTTTACCTATATTTGTTACATATTTTTTAATCTTTTTTTTTTTATCGATTTCAGTATGAAAACAATATACGTTTAGTGTCTTGACATGCAATTATTTATATTCGGCACGAATTGGGAAAAGGCTCGGTACAACCTCGCATTTACCCGTTTCTAAGCCTCAAACAAATAAATTTCATATTTCAAGACACTATACGTATATTGTCTAAAAACTGCAGTGTAATAAACAGCTGTCATACAGCAGCGTAATAAATAGTTTGTACAGCCGCGTAAAAAACAGCTTTCATACATCAGCGTAATAAACAGCTTTCATACATCAGAGTGATAAACAGCTTTCATATATCAGCGTGATAAACAGCTTTCATACATCAGCGTGATAAACAGCTGTCATACAGCAGCGTAATAAACAGCTGTCGTACAGCAGCTTATTAAACCATTAATATAGCAGTGTGATAAACAGCTGTCATACATCAGCGTGATAAACAGCTTTCATACATCAGCGTGATAAACAGCTTTCCTACATCAGCGTGATGAACAGCTTTAATACAGCAGCGTTATAAACAGCTGTCATACATCAGCGTAATAAACAGCTTTCATACAGCAGCGTAATAAACATCTTTCATACAGCAGCGTTATAAACAGCTTTCATACAGCAGCGTAATAAACAGCTTTCATAATAAACTCATCATAGAAACCTGGACTTAATTTAGTAGATACGCCAGACGCGTGTTTCGTCTACAAAAGACTAATCAGTGACGCTCGAATCCAAAAAATTAAAAAGGCCAAATAAAGTACGAAGTAAAAAGGAATTGAGGACCAAAATTCCTAAAAGTTTTTCCAAATACAGCTAAGGTAAGCAGCTTATTAAACAGTTAATATAGCAGTGTGATAAACAGCTTTCATACAGCAGCGTTATAAACAGCTTTCATAAAACAGCGTGTACAACAGTTCATAAAGCAGTGTAATAAAAGCTTTCAAACAGCAGCCAAATAAACAGCTTTCATACAGCAGCGCTATAAACAGCTGTCATACAGCAACGTAATAAACCGTTTATATAGCAGTGTAATAAAAAGCTTTTATACAGCAGCGTAATAAACCGTTTATATAGCAGTGTAATAAAGAGCTTTCATACAGCAGCGTATTAAACCGTTTATATAACAGTGTAATAAAAAGCTTTCATAGAGCAACGTATTGAACCGTTTATATAACAGTGAACTAAAAAGCTTTCATTCAGAAGCGTAATAAACAGCTTTCGTACAGCAGCGTATTAAACCGTTAATATAACATGTACTAACAAGCTCACATACAGAAGCGTAATAAACAGCTTTCATACAGCAGCGTATTAAACCATTTATATAACAGTGAAATAAAAAGCTTTCATATAGAAGCGTAATAAACAGCTTTCAAACAGCAGCGTATTTAACCGTTTATATAACAGTGTAATGAAAAGCTTTCATACAACAACGTAATAAACCGTTAATATAGCAGTGTATTTTTAAAAAGCTTTAATACAGCAGTGTAATTAATAGTTTATACAGCAGCATAATAAACAGCTTTCATACAGCAGCGTATTAAACAGATTATATAATAATGTAATAAAAAGCCTTCAAACAGCAGCGTCCTAAACAGCTTTCATGCAGCAGTGTAATAAAAAGCTTTGAAATAGCAGCGTCCTAAACAGTTTATACAGCAGTGTAATAGAAAGCTTTTATGTAGAAGCGTAATAAACAGTTAATATAGCAGTGTAATAGAAAGCTTTTATGTAGAAGCGTAATAAACAGTTAATATAGCAATGTAATAAACAACTTTCACATTGAAGCGTAATAAACAGTTAATACAGCAGCGTAATGAATAGCTTTCACATAGCAGCGTTATAAATTGTATAAGACACGATGCCCATGGAGTGATTGACTGATAAATCAACTATTTATAAATGATGTGCATAGCAAATACAGTTGGGATTTTAATTAACGCGTTTTACTTTTTTGTTGGTTCATTCTGAAAACACAGCGTGCTTTATCTTATTATATCACACAAAACTGAATATGCACTGCTTTTCGAAAAAATAATATTAATGGAATGTTAGTTTCAAAATGCAAAAGTTGTAAATATCAAAAATCGTTAATGTGTTCCGTCTGTTTTCCCACGCACGCACCACAGATACAAAGTCTTAAAAATGAATGAATGGAAGTATTAGTTATACAACAAAAGAGTTCACCTAGAATATAGTTTGTGTTCTAGAAACATTATAAGCTCCTTATGATTAAACTTGTTACATTCAGATTCGGAATGACAGCTGTCAGAAATAGTTAGTATTGCTAGTTTTAGAGTTATTATTGGTATTTAACCTACTCTTAAACTACATAAAAGAACATTGTTTTAAACACAACCGAATGAACAAACGCTAGTTATCGGATTTTAAAAACACTAGATAACTACAAGTTATATCAAGGTAAATGATATACGGCAACGAATAAGAATGTCAGAAAACAAAAAAAGTAGCCTACAACCTTATTTATTATAATTTTATCACGTGATCACTAAATTATACTGACTTTGAAATTTCGATAAGCCATCCAGCATGAGATGTGTCTCTTTTTTCAATGAAATTTAGTCAGCACAAACCAAACAAACAACACAAATCAAAACGCATTCTTGTGTAAAGAATGAGTTTTGATTTGTGCTGTTTGAGTGCTGTTTGTAGATCCAAATGACTCCTACTGTTTGTCTTCTGATACTGTGTATCACGATTAGATGCATGCTTAGACAGTACATGCATTCGAACTTTGTCTTACAGTCATTTTAAATTTTCTAAAGCACTTCATTTCATTTGCTTTTAAACCCACTTTGCAACTTTTAATAAATATACACCTATAATACCGGTTTAAATGTAGTGCAAAGTATCAAATGACACAAAATCGTATGTTATATAATTTAAAAAATATGGAAACTCGTCTTCAGTCACCTGTAAAACAGATAAAACTATATTTGTGTACACAAGGAAGTATAAGGGTACGCCATTTGGAGAATAATAATGGCATTTTCCAAGTCATTACCAAAAGGACAGATTCCAGTTGGATGTCATTTGTGCGAGAGTATGATGAGATAGAATGGAAATGTACGGATTGTAACCTGTTGATGTGCAATCGGTGTAAAGAAAAGGTGCATCTAAGAATTGCAAACGACCATAACATTGTTAATATCAGAGAGATGAGAGAACATGAAGACTCCTGGGACAATTTCGTCTTCAGTGACATTAAATGCCAAGATCATCCTAACAAATCCTGCAGTCTTTATTGTAGAACCTGCAAAAAAGTTATCTGTCTGAAGTGTGTTGTCAAGGTTCATAATAGACATACTTTTGTAGATGAAGAGGAATTTGCTGATAAAAAAGAGAAGTTGAAAGATGTACAGAAGAAAATTCTGAGGGATTTAAGTAAATTCATTTCTGAAAAAGAGACGAGAAATTCGAATGAAGATAATGAAATTCATAAACAAAATTACATTAAGCAACACATTTTAGACCGGAAGAAAAAACTGCATGGGTCAGTTGATAAATACGGGAATAATCTTGTACAAGACTTTGAACGTCACTGCAGAATATTAAAACATGACAAAGATACAACAATTGATAGAAAGATTAAGAAAATACATGCGAAAAACGAGGTTTTGGAAAATATCCTCACAACCAGAGATGTTATGCAGTTCTTCGACGACTTTGATGAAGTAAGTCTTTCATTAAATGAAGATATGTCTCAAGAATCCATTTATTCTTTTCCAAATTTTGTTCCTGGGAAATTTACACTACTTAATTTTGGAACACTAGAAGACAGTAGAAGATTTAAAAAACGCCATTCCATAGCCGAATTAAAGGTTACAAATCAATGGACCACAGAGTTGAAGGATATTCATTTCATTGCTGATTGCAATGATGGCACTATATGGATAGCTGACTTTACAAATTACGTGTTGCAACATGTTAAACTTGAAAAAGACAAAGTAAAGATATTATCAGTTTTTGACAATCCAATTTTTGGCATAGTTGACATGTCTGATAATATTCTGGTGTCAACGGGACTTTTTTGATCAATGGAAAAACACATAAAGTGACTGACTCTGTTTATGATATTTCACCATTCATACCAGGTGATGTTTTTATCGCTACTGGTCAGAAAGTCATTACAACAGGCACATTTCCATGGTCAGCATCCCCACCAAAAGGAAGAGTATTGTCATGTATTGTCATTGTAATGGACTAAACAGGAAAACGTTTAATTGAATATGAGAAGGATATCAACAACAAACCGTTATTCACATTTCCTTTTAGGGTGGCTAGCACACGAAATGGAAATGTTTTTGTAGTTGATTCCTTGGATAAAGACTTTAGAGGGAGAGTAGTTGTGATGGATCTGGTCGGAGATATAAAAGGGATTTATACTGGTCATCCTGAAGTCAATACTGAACACAAGCCTTTTACACCAAATGATTTATTTGCAATGCCATCGGATTACATTTTGGTTGTAGATTGGAAAATTCATGTCGTCCATATTCTAAATAATGAGGGTGAATTCATTTCATACTACTGTATGGGTGACATAGGTATTCGATATCCAACGAATATTGCTATATCCACATCCGGAAGACTTTATTTCGGAGCTGGTTTGGGTGAGAAAAGTCATCAAAATTTCAGAGCCAAACTTTATGAGGTTGAATATTCAGGAATATAGTAGGTAGATATCAACATTATTGTGAACATTTAAAAGTAATATCTAACTAAGACTAAAAGATAAGGAAAATATTTTTTTAAGAAATGTTTAGTAAAGAAAGTGGATGTTAAAAAAAACGTGACAAATAATCAGCTATAAAAGACCCGCGTAAGGGACATCAAAATATAAAATTTAACAGCATTGACAGGTTGTAGGATTACTAAGTTATCATACCCGTACAACCGTCAAAGTCAATAATTGATAGAATATATTTAAAGTTATGGTTTTATTTTAATTTTTCTAAAAATGTTAATATCAACAAAACCATATTTAAAGATTTTACTACTTTGTTAAATTGAAACCTTAAATAAAGTTCATAAATTAAACACTCAAAGAGTTTACATGGATCGTATCTTGATTACTGGCTTTGTAACCATCACCGTAACATAAGGGTGTGATAATGAATTTTCGTATAATTACTCTACGGGTACAAGTACCTAACGAAATCTTTATTTTTGTATCTATAATAGAATTTGAATGAATTTTTTTGTTATTCTATGGTAACAAAATGGCTGACTGAATAATTTGTTAGTTATACATTAATATCGTTCTTTCAATTATTGGACGAGACGGACAACCATAACAATCAAGTTGTTAAAGGAGCACTATATTTCAAATTCATTTTTACCGATGTAAAACAAAATTTCATATTTTATTTATAACCATGTAAAACATGTATCCAAAGTATTAAAAGTCTAAAAAAAAAATAATAAACAAGGCACGAGCATGAGCATATAGCTTGTTTCGTGTGTATTTTAGTCCAGACGTCATCTAGGTAATTATCGAGTTGCCCATATACGCGTTGTAAAAAGGAATACAGATATAAATAGATTAAGCAAACTCGTACTTTTGAATATTCTAGGTCTATTCATCGTCTTTACCTGTATAGGAATGACATTTTGTGGATCAAAACAGTCAATAAATTAATGATTTATCTTTGTTTCACATTCAATGTTGACATACTTTTCCTTTAAATATGTTTACGCATACAATTCACGTGTTATCCATCTCGAGCTAAGGGGTTAAATTGAAGTTCACATGAATATGGATTCAATGAGGTCGAATTATTCACTTGCAAGTGTTTTGTTTTGCTTATTTTGACAAAATTGAACCATACTGGCTGCTAAAAGCTAATTATTATTTCACAATTTGCATATCATTATTGATTGAGCAAAATAAGCTAGCGCCCCTTTAAATAAACATACATCAAGGAGGTTCAAATGATCATCTCAGTCGAAAAGGGAAAATAAACAATCGGGAACGAAAAATCGTCACTTTTTGCCGGAGTAAAATAATTGATATTGAATATCAAAGGCAAAGATATCATCAAGGTAAAATTTATCAATTAAAAGTTTATTCAAATATGACGTTTTTCTTACGCTTTGTGGGCATAGCCCCATTCTAATTGGCACGAAATATGTATTACATTCACGTTATTTTCATATTCATCGACATACCATATATATAATATCTAATAGCTTACATAAAATGTTGTTATATATATATATTAATAGTAAAACATTACTAAGGTATTTTCGTATGCTTCGACCTATAAAATTTCAAAATATTAGTCCTATTAGAATCGAAATATTTCCTTCATATCATGCTAATTTAAACATGGATCGGCTTTATGTTTGGCCATATTTTGCTCCACGGTAACGCTCATTGTAAAATATCAACAAATATAATGCATATTCATGTTGAAATAAGCATAGAGTATGAAATGAAGGAATCACTTCTTAATATGATGGTTATTTACCACGTTTTGCCATCAACTTATACAGGAACTAGTCATTTATTGAAGGAGCACCATTGATGCATACAACCTGTAGATACATTTAATTGCAGAAACGTACATGTATATTGATTTTAAAGTGTACACATTTATGAATTAACAAAGACTAGCATCAGCATGATCAGTAAATGTTTACTATGTTTGTAAAAGAATGCAGGAAATCCAATTGTTTTTTTTTTAAATCGATTATAAATTTTACAAAGTTTAACTATATAATCAATTTGTATTCTATTAAATGAAAATAAAAGATAGGAAAAATAGAAACTGTGTTCGAAGTTTATTTATTGATACAAAACTTTTGCTGAAATACGACCTCAAAATGAAAACGGAAAACATAGGATCAAACCACATTATAAATACAATAACATTTAACAACAAATCACATAAACATATACGGGGGTATTGTAATGGTTTTCATCATTCCATTCATCAATACTTCATGACCGTTTGATATATAAAATTGAAAATTAAATTGGGAATGTGTCAAAGAGACAACAACCCGACCATAGAGCAGACAACAGCAGAAGGTTACCAACAGGTCTTCAATGCAGCGAGAAATTCCTGCACATGGAAGCGTCCTTCAGCTGGCCCCTAAACAAATATTTACTCTAGTTCAGTGATAATGAACGCCATACTTAACTCGAAATTGTACACAAGAAACTAAAATTAAAATTAATACAAAACTAACAATCCTCCCCCTATACATCTAACCAATGCAGAAAAGTAAATGTATAACAATACGCACATTAAAATTCAGTTCGAGAGAAGTCCGAGTCTGATGTTAAAAGATGTAACCAAAGAAAATACACAAAATGACATAAATACATAAATAACAACAGACTACTAGCAGTTAAAGGACATGCCAACTCCAGACTTCAATTAAACTGATTGACAGATTAATATATCTTCATCATACATGTATGAATATCAGGCACAATATTTTCATATACGTTGTATCACTTTAGTATTTGAAGTTATATTTTCTTTTCAACTTTGTTATAACGTCAGTTTAATTATATATTTCTTTTGGGAGTATTCAGAGACTATTATTTACCCCACTTTAGCTCTAAGGACTAAGTGAGTAATGTTCATTACTTGGCATCCGTTGTCGTCGTTGTCCGTTTGTTTACAATGAAATATTCTCTACTAACTACTAGACTGAGTATTTGGCCAAATTTAACTAAACTTGACAAAAATCATAATTGGTATGTCTAGTTTGAATGAATTTGTCCAACAACTCTGCCTGTCAACCAACATGGCCAGCATTGCTAATGATAGAACATAGTATTTGTTTGTTGTTTCGACATTTTATGCTTTTAATAACTATATGTCTGTCTATCTGTCTGTCTAAATACGAATTTGCCTTTAAAAGAATAGTTCACTAAACAATTCAAAATTTGGTGACTATGTGGAACGCATCTTTCCCATCGAACTAGAGATAAAGGATACTACAGATACAGTTAAGTCGGCTTCATATCTTGACTTACATCTAGAAATTGACAATGAGGGTCGGTTGAAAACAAAACTTTACGACAAAAGAGATGATTTCAGCTTTCCAATTGTGAACTTTCAATTTCTAAGTAGCAACATTGCAGTAACACCTTCAAACGGGGTATATATCTCCCAATTGATACGATATTCCCGTGCTTGTATTTCCTATCATGATTTTCTTGATAGAGGGTTGCTGCTAATAAGGAAGCTATTAAACCAAGAGTTCCAAATGGTGAAGTTGAAATCACCCCTTCGTAAATTTTACGGACGCAATCACGAGTTGGTTGACCGTTATGGAATAACCGTTTCACAAATGATATCGGATATGTTCCTTACGTCGTAACTACAATCCCCTTCCCTTTCATGAATGTGACCTACCGAATTAGACTATTTACCGGAATTGTAATCAAATAAGCAACACGACGGGTGCCACATGTGGAACAGGATCTGCTTACCCTTCCGAAGCACCTGAGATCACCCCTAGTTTTTGGTGGGGTTCGTGTTGTTTATTCTTTAGTTTTCTATGTTGAGTCATGTGTACTATTGTTTTTCTGTTTGTCTTTTTCATTTTTAGCCATGGCTTTGTCAGTTTGTTTTAGATTTATGAGTTTGACTGTCCCTTTGATATCTTTCGCCCCTCTTTTATCAGGTCCACGAAAGTGTATTAATTTGTAATACTTTATCTAAGGCAAGGTGTTAAATAAAAAATATTAAAATCAATGACATTTTCTTTCCAGTTGGTTTTAATTTAGATATCCATCTTAAATTTTTGAATCTGATTTTTCTTATGTTCAAATCTGATGTTTTCTTATTCTTAAATCTGATTTATCTTATTTTAATGTTTTTGTGAAATGACTACATTGTGTCGTAAGGAAATCATGACAAATTGTACTATTTACTGAGACTAATACTGACAAAATTAGAATATGCCCTGGTGGATGACGTTGAATATTTATCAAAGTCTGGCTTTTCAAGTCTATACGTAGGAAGACTTTTGAATTTCTCTGATAGTTCTTTAACAGCTCATCGTTGAAGACCTACCAATGCCGCCAACATGAACATATAGTGCTTGTCTTATTTGTAATTCTACAGTACATCATCTAATTGTTTTGTTTTTATTTTGTTTCTTCTCGCATACTAAAATCCACTTGACATTTTTTATATCTAAGGTAAAATCGTAATAAAAAAATATTACGCATAATCACACAATTCAAAACATTGACGATTAAAAGCATATAATGTTTTTTTTTTTTTTTTTTTTTTTATTTTCAACTTCAGATACTTTATTTTACTATAACAGTTGTAAACAAATCCCCTTTAATGTTACAACAATGGCACTAAGGTTCTGCCCTGTATGGATAATTACCAATTAAACCAGCATGGTGATTTCATTGGCAAACTTTTTTTAATGTTACATACATGTAGTATTGCGTGTAAGTTACAATTTATAGAGTAATAGCTGTCTACAACATGTACTTTACTTTACAATGAAAAAGAAGACGGACCTTTGACCGTCTTTTGTTTAGGTTTTATCTTTGGATTAATCGAAAGGGAAATAGCATGGTTTCTGATCGGATCACGAGGTTAGTATAATTGAATTCTGATAGTTTTTAGACAGTATCTTAGCATTCAAATACACTAAATATTGAATGATTTATTATATCTGATATTCAAACAAAAAATTAAAAAGCAATTTTGTTTAGAAATTTGTCTTCGTTTTATTTCGATGAAATTTTTGTGATTCTCAAAAATGTAGGTCAATCAAATAAAAACAAGACAGACAGAGAATCAAATTTCTAAAATTTTACTTTTAAATTTTCTCAAAAAGGAATTTTCCGGATGATATAAAATTTGTATATCAATTTCGTTTTTATGGGCTGACATCATATTCACATATTTGATTCTCTTTTCTGATAAATAAAAGCATTTATAAATCACAAAGCAAACAATTGTTATAATATGATTGAGTACATAATATTCCACATCTTTAAATTTGTACCCTATTACAAGATTTTTCAAACAAAAAACATGTTGACCAATATTAAGATAATTAAATATTTTGTGTAGTAATGTCCAATAATTTTATACCCATGTGCTTTCAAAGAAAAAATGATTATAGCTATCAGATTTGAAACATAGTTCACATTTTTCACTATAAACTACCTTCCAGCGATACAGATTATGGTTAATAGCTAAAATATTATGCAGTAGTTTCCATCTAAACATTTCCAATCTATTATCTTTTAAAAAAAGAAAGGTAAAAGATAAATTTTTCTTAATGAAATATATAACATTTTCACCTGATAGTTGGTTTTTCCATGAGCAAAAACCTACTGGAAGCTCTTTATCTGACCTGATTATAATATTATGAATTTCTTTAAACTTAATTTTGTCGAGATTGTAATACAATCCATTACAAAACTTTGTTTGTATGAAGCATATAATGCATCTTGTATAATGTTCTTTTGGCAAACAATGTTTTTAGTATAATACAAAACTTGAGAAGATGTTGATCATGCACCCGACTTGGTACATGTGCTACAAATCTTTAAATGCAGATACATGAATGTCAATCTCGATATTTAGTAACAAAAATGGGGACTTATAACTCCTTGCATATCCGATGTACCTTATAAATATACTGGATGTATAGTGCATGATGTATACATATAATATATTGCTTAAAAAACTGCAAAAACTAAATGTATGAACTATTTTTATTCGTTTTCCATGAAAACAACTATAATCGAAATGCTTGAGTATCGGTGCAAGATCTTTGCGTTCTATCCAAATGATGTAATAACTGCTAATTAAATTGTTTAGATTGCTTATTCATTTAATTAAAATTGTGTTCGTCTTTTGTATAGAGCTGGTGCTATACGTGTGTGGAATAAGGTTTTATACCTTATGCGTATGTCAATTCCTCTTTTATTACATGTATCAACCATGAGCAGACTTTGCAATTCGTTGAACAATATAAAGTGATTAAAACAAACTATATACTCTGGGACTAGTTAATAAAGAATACGATAAAATGCAATGAATTTCTATACACACGGTACCAAGCTTAAAAAACACACGTTATAAGTATAATTTTTTTCTTGAAATAGACTTTGATTTATTAATAAGGCAAAAACAGATTTTTTTCTCCGTAAATCTTATAGATTTATTAAATCACATATGTATGGTCACATCCATTATTTTTCAATTGAATCTTGGTATATGCAGATGCATGGGCTCCAGTATAGCATACGTCAAAATATAGTTAAAGCATAATTCTTTCGCTGGTATTTAATATTCATACGCTTTATAAGTTTTATGATTTTTTTATATTTTTTTTCATTTTGTATTCTATACTTGATCATGAACTTCACACTCTACAATAAGTAAACAACTAGGTAATAACTCTGCGTATTTTACTTTTTACTTAATACTTTAAACTAGAGTATAATACAGTTGTCTCTGGGCTGGCTGGAGGTAAGGTGTATGGCCATAATATATTGCTTAGAAAACTTGAGAAACTAAATGTTTTAACTAAATTTTTTTATCTTTTTGTTGGTATGTTTATATTGTGTATCCATGTACAAGTGTCCTTGTGCAGGAATGTTGACTTAAGATTGACATATAATTTCATAACAGGTGTTATAATTGATTATTTCTATAATTATGTCAATTTTTATTATCATTGAAAAATGCACATGTCACTACAGGAAGATAACTTTGTGAAAATTTTGTCAACGTTGTTTTACAATCACATGCTATTGTGAAGGAGAAATTTTAAAGCTTCGGAATGACCAAAGTTAGTGATTGTCAAACTGCTATACATCTTACAATTTTTGTTCAAGAAATAGTGTGATTGATGTTTTATAATTTTTGGCAAAGTTTTATTAAAATAAAAAGATCAAAATTAAATTGAGTGAAGGTGTATGGTATTAATGAGAAAACTATGCAATTCGTTGAAAAACTCATGGTGAACAGAACCACCTATTTCAGATCTTGTTCAGGTACTGAAAGAACTTGCATGGATGTAATCTACTTTCAACGATTATGTTTTACATGTAGATCACAAGTTAAAATTAAGTCACACTTCATGTCAACCTGAGTATGATCATGCTTTAAATAAGATTGATTAAAATGCTACTCTGAAAGAGATTGTTTTAAGGCAGCAACCATTTGATTTTCGGGGAGGGGAGGGGGTGGAGGGACTATGGATTTTTTACCAGACAAACTTTTTTTTCGCCTTTGGCGAAAACAATTTAATTCTTCTCTTTCAATTTTAACATTTCATTTAATGGCAGCTGAGGGTAAAATAGGGTTCAAAACAAATAATTTTTTATCCAAAATTTAGAAACAAACTTTTCTCAAAAAAATCAATAGCCTATTTCTGACCATAATGGCGATTTTAAAAAAGGAAAAGGAAAAAATTCCAAATTGTCGAAAATTATTCATTCCCGCGCGAAATTAACGCAATTTCAGAATAGCGGGTTTTAAGATCAGTCCCATTGTTGTCTTAAGAAAGTAGCAACAACGGTCGTTTCTAAGGGCTTGTTTTCCGACTGCATGAGGAAATTCTAAACACTTTTTTAACATTATTTGTTACATATTTTTTTTTTATCGATTTCAGTTTAAAGACAATAAGCGTACAGTTTATTTAATTATTTGTATTCGGCACGAATTGGGAAAAGGCTAGGTACAACCTCGCATACAGCAGCGTTAAAAACAGTTTATATAACAGTGTAATAAAAAGATTTCATACAGCAGCGTCATTAACAGTTTTTACAGCAGTGTAATAGAAAGCTTTTATGTAGAAGCGTAATAAACAGTTAATATAGCAATGTAATGAACAACTTTATAAACAGTTAATACAGCAGCGTTATAAATAGCCTTCACATAGCAGCGTTATAAATTGTACAAGACACGATGCCCATGGAGTGATTGACTAATAAATTAACTATTTATAAATGATGTGCATAGCAAATACAGTTGGGATTTTAATTAACGCGTTTTACTTTTTTGTTGGTTCATTCTGAAAACACAGCGTGCTTTCTCTTATTATATCACACAAAACTGAATATGCACTGCTTTCGAAAAAAATAATATAAATGGAATGTTAGTTTCAAAATGCAAAAGTTGTAAATATCAAAAATCGTTAATGTTTTCCCACGCACGCACCACAGATACAAAGTCTTAAAAATGAATGAATGGAAGTATTAGTTATACAACAAAAGAGTTCACCTAGAATATAGTTTGTGTTCTAGAAACATTATAAGCTCCTTATGATTAAACTTGTAACATTCAGATTCGGAATGACAGCTGTCACTTATGGTTAATATTGCTAGTTTTAGAGTTATTATTGGTGTTTTACCTAGTTTATTCTCAACTGCATAAAAGCACATTTTAACGAACACATTTTATAGAATCTAGTTATTGAATATTAAGAATGTAAACATCTATAAGCCCCAGAACAGTCCCGGACAATGATCAATAACCAAGGTAAAAAAATCAAGGGCATACGGAATAATCAGACAATTTAAAGAAATAACTCACGGCTGGATAAAAAGACTCTATGATACGATTTAGTGTCAAGTGATTGCTAAAATAGCCTTCCTTTTAAGAATTCAAGTACACATTTGATATTCCACATTGGCTATAGACGGAAAAGGAGATAGTTGATATCCCACGTGTTTATGTCTGCCCAAAGTCAGGAACCTCTGGCCTTTGTAACTATTGCTTTTTTTATGTGTTTCAAAATTTTGTGTGACGTCTATTTGTGCTGAACTTGTATACATTATTGTTAATCCAATAACTAGATTTCATAGTACAGTTTTGACTTTGCGTATGATGAAATTGCATTATTAACATATTCTTTACGAAGTGCCCCTTTGAAGGAGGGATTTCCTAATACAGAAACAGATACAGTGATGGCGTCCGTAAAATTTACGATGGGATGATTAGGCGAATAGCCCTCTCAATACCAATTATAACTCTTACACTTGGATATGTTTCTATTATGAAGAAAAGTTTTAGTAACAAAAATTATGCCATTAGGCAAAAATGTATCTATGGCGAGATTTTCATGTTTTTTTTATATTTTAATATCTGAACATCAAGAAAATGTTAAAATAAGACGATTTTTACAAAATTGGCCTTGGTAGGTTGAATTTTAAACATAGCACTCACAGTCATCGCGATGACAGTAAGCTAAACTGCCTGCTTTGCACCAGTCGATATAACGGAATTTGGATTTTGTTTACAAATATTTCAATGGCAATGTTTTTTTATTTTTATAAATATGTGCAATAAATTTCATACTTTCTTCATGATCAAAGAATTTATTTAGTTGAATAGAAGACATTTTCAGTATCTAATATTACCATTGGCGTGCAGGGTGGTGTCTGATTAATGCTTCGTCTAACATCAACAATTAGTGTCCATCTTCATTTGATATATTAACCCTGTTTGTGCATCAATATTTTTAGATGTACAGATTTGAGGTAAACAATCTATAATTCTTTATGCTTTTAAAATAATTCGTTATATATCACGTAATGCACTGTATAACTTCATTAAAATGCTAAGAAGAGATGTAACAAAATTTCAAAATGATTAAGAAAATCATATTTCAAATCTAATCGGGTAAAATGAACAATCTATCCTAAGCGTATGATTTATACAAAAGACATTCGCTGTGATAGAGGATTACAGTTCCAATTCATAAAAAATAATTTCAAACTTCAGGGGGATATTTATATCTTCTAGTAATCAGTCTTTTCAAAGGACATATTTAGAAACAGATTACAAGACGAATTGTTTATCTTAATTATAATTAAGTCGGACCCATCGTTTACGTTTCTATATTTAAGAATATATATTGAGAATTCGTTTCCCATGACAAAGGGATTTTTTTAATACAACATGTTGATTAAAATATTATTTTCATAAAGACTTCTGACGCAAAAAAGGAAACCAGTTGAAATATTTCATCAAATATAAAAAAGAAGATATGGTATGATTGACAATGAGACAACTCTCCAAAAGAGACCAAATGGCCCGGGAATTGACAACTATATAGGGTAACCGTACGGCATTCAACAATGAGCAAAGCCTATACCGGAGAGTCAGCTATAAAACACCCATAAATGACAAATGTAAAAGTTATGTTACCCTGAAGTCAAAACTTGTTTTTTCTACTTTCTGTTTGCCGAGTTTACTAAGCTGCACCACCTCCAGTAAACATGATATCTTTCCACCTTCCTAGATTGATATCCCCAAAAGAGGCAAGATTTTTTGTTAAATCTATATATATTTTTCAATTCAGTATTAACTTTTAATCAAATATAACAAATTTGAGTCCAAAAAAAAAAGATTCAGAAAAAACGGACTATTTAATTTCCCTCCTTGTTTTGACATGCACCGGAAACTGGAGATGTAATACACGAATGGTACCTAAAAGCGAGACTGGTGGGCTAAAGTATAGTATGCATCTTTTACTTTTAAGGATGAAACATATATAAAGCTGTTACAATTATTCACATATACGTTTGAGCTTAATTTGACTGTAATGACCTGTCAAATAAGGAAGGTGTTGTCGAAAGGATGATTCTTGTTATATTCTATTACTGCTTTATGGCAGCAATCAGCGGTTCTCATCAGGCAATTTCAGAACATTATTTAATCCTATTGCTAGTACAATAACGGCATAGATCAAGCAGGATATGTACTTTACCTATTCACACTTCTACATCAACAGCGTCAATACTAGACTTAATTTAAAAATAATAACATATGCGTTTGAATGTTCTTGTAAAGACTGAGATACAGATAAGATGATATAAAATATATTGTAATACATACAGTTTCATATGCATTAAGATGATTGGTTAATACAAAATTGCATCTGAGAGATTACTTCCTTCAAGACCACGAAACATTTGAATATCTCATTTCAAATGATTAAAACATCTCGCATTTGCAAAGATCGACAGTAGTTTAGATTCCGATTTATTCTTGTAATTATTTAAACATAATGGATTGTCATATATAAATCACTTTGCTTAAATTTCTCTCTTTGCACTTATTTTATCCATGACCAAAAGGTCAGATCAGTGTATTGCAATTTCTCTATTCCCACACTGTTTTGTGTCTGCTGTGAAAATCTCATCTTTTACGAGATAATACGTGATCAGCATTCATATTTATATGAGCGAATTGATGAAGTCTACGATCTGTACATGTAGTTATGGTAAGCATGGAAAAAAAGATGAGTTGATTAAACGTAATATGACATAAACATATGACAATGAAAGAGTAAAATAGAATATTTAAAGGAAAAGATGATTCATATCACTCTATATTTTTTAAAGAAATTTCTATAAATAAGCTGAAATTCAGAGATATAATAACAAAAACGTCACAAAACATGGGCGATGAATTCTGATGCTCCCGAATGACAAGCTGTCATAACTCCACATTGTTCATCCGCTTGTTAAATCTCAGAATTTAAATATTTAAAAGATGCATGATGTAATGTTTGCACTGTGTTATGATTAATAACTTCCAAACAATTTCAAATGATTATTAAAGCTTTTTAGAGAATGGCGTCCTTTCAAAACAGTTTGAATAATGCGTAAAAATTATTATAATAATATATATAGATATTTTTGATACATATAGAATATTAGAAAAGAATTGAGATTTTCTATTAAAAAAATACAAACAAACGAGAGGTTGTAGATTAGTCAGGATAAGTTAAAAATGTGGCAATAAACATCCTGAATTCCATGACTCTTGAGTAAGGTTGAAGGATCCTATGGCTCCTTGATTCCACTGTAGGAGAATGTGACTCCTGGATTTCATGGTACAAGCATGGGACTCCCAGATTGCTTTATAGGAGCATGTGACTCAGAAGAAGCATATAACTCTTATATTCATGGTAGAATGTAACTCATTAATTCCATGGTGAAAACATTTGACTCCTTGGTTTCACGATAGACGTGTGTGACTCTTGTAATCCATGGTGGAATGTGAGTCTTTTGGATTCCATGGAATAGATATGTACTCCTGAATTTCTGAATACGAGCCTATGAATCCTTGGTTCCATGATAGAAGCATGTTTAAAATAGGATCATGTAATTCATATTTGACATGGTAGAAGCATGTCCATTGTAATAGCATGTTGGATCATGCGACTCCTGCATACAGTTTACCATGATAGAATCATGTCCATGATAGGACTATGTCCATAATAGGATCATGTCCATAGTAGTATCATGTGACTCCTTCATACAATGTACTATGTAAAACGCATGCCTAGGGTATGTCTATGTCCATTGTCGAACCATTTAACTCCTGTGTACCATGGTACATGTAGAAGCATGTTAAATCAGTTTCAATGCTACCATATAAGCTGTTTTAAAAGATTTTTTTTCTTCTGCACTTACCATTTCCCTTCGTTTGCATTTTACAATCTCGTGTATTTGGTTTGCATAAATCACTCAATGAACCAGGAAGGTGCGGAGATAACTGCATCATGTTCAACTGATTTATAAACGAGAAATGATTAAAAACTATCTCATCTGAAATAAGATTGTGCTACCTGAAAAAAACTAATTATTTTTTGCTTTATGAGTCTTCCGGAAAACATTAATAATTCATTATGCAATACATGTCAAAAGACGACGATAAAATTGTAGCGGCTGAAGTAAGAACAGATATTTATGACTATCTTGTTATTTTAGCTAATTCAACACAAGAAAAAAAAACAATGATTCATCTATTCATATAAATGGTTTTAAACACAGTGTGTGATTAAAACAATATAAGAACGATTACAGTGGAAGGACTTCCAAGATAGTTTCAATTCTTCTGTCCAATAAAAGCTGTCTGATTGTTACTTCTTCGCTAAGCACGCAGCATTTAAAAGAACTAAGAGCAAAATCTGGTCTGCTCGAATTTTAGAATAAAATGTTCGAGTAGTGTGACATGTAATCTTGCGAACCGTTAACTTTTAAACAAATAAATTATAATTTAGCTCAGCTTGTTCTACTACAAATCAGAGTTAATATGCATTATACATAGACATGATCCTGTCCTAAATATGCATTTAATTTGCAGCTGAACGTTAAGCAGTCATGCATCCACCATCATCATCATCATTTTACATCTTCATCACAATCTTTTTTGCGTGTTAGTGAACTAGATTCCGTCCTTTTTACCTCGAATATGACCTACCGATTAGACTTATCACTTACATAAGCAATACGACGTGGAGGGAATTATGATTTCCCGCGCTTCTCCTTACAAGATTGTCAGGCGCTTGTTAACGAAGAAATTACTTTAATAAGATTGTCTTAACCTCTTAAATCAACTAGCGTTATGAGCAATAATATATATATAGTTCTTTTATTTCGTACGTCTTTAAAACGTCTACTAGTTAAATCAGTCAGACTTATAATAGTCTCCTAGGGAGGATCAAAATACGAACTATACAAACTGGAATTATTCTCTCATAGACAAAATTTTCAACAGACTAATTTCTTAAATTACCTTATACGATCTTATAATACATATAACAAACAAAACACATCTGATGACTCGGTCAGACAAATTATACTTGTAACACTAAATGACTAATATGAAGTTTAATTTATTTGACAAAAACGGATTGTTTCTTTCAGTTTATGTCTTTTGTGCCTTGCCTACACACTCACGTTCTTCGTTAATTCAATTTATACAATGCGGAAAAATTGTAAATGTCGAAATATAAATCAATTTATTGTATGCAGAGGTAGTCAATTAATTTTATATACCACTAACGTAAAGATATATTACACAATATCCACATTTTAAGAGTCATATAGTCATGTAAATAAAAAATCATTTGTTAGATGTGCGTATTTTAAATGTATACAAGACATGAGGCTAGTTTTGACCGTGAAAGGGGGGAAATAAGATATCTGTGAACGTCTTAAACGATGATCTGGAGACAATATAATAAAATTAATGCAGATTCAAATACATGTATCAATAAATCAGTTGTGTATTGATAAATTGAGAAAATATCTATATATTTTATGTTTGTATAATGCAAAGCAAGTTCGTATGTTACAGTTCCCTATGTTTCGATTTCTAGTTAGATGGAACGGAATGTTTTATTACCGGTATTTTTTTTTTCTTTCTGCAAACAATGACTGCTGTACCCATATTTTGAACTATTTTATTTACTATGTCCGTTTAGTTCACGTATCATTGTAAATATAACGGAATTTGATGAGACTGTCATCAAATTGAGAGGTTTAGCGCTATAAAACTAGGTTTAATCTACCATTTTCTACATTTGAAAATGCCTGTACCAAGTCAGGAATATGACATTTCTTGTCCATTCGTTTTTTACGTATTTTGTCAATTGATTTTGCCATGTGATTATGGACTTTCCGATTAGATTTTCCTCTGAGTTCAGTATTTTGTTGATTTTACTTTTTACACCTAACGAAGATATGAAATCACAGATTTATAGTTTCCTATTCTGTTGAATTTAGAAAAAAATAAAACATTACGTTATACGTGTTATGCATCCGCTTATCGGGGTCTACCTTCAGCAGGTCAAATATTTGAAAGTCAAGGTTGTAAATAATGGACTGAAAGAGCTATATAAATAAAAAGGATCATAAAATAGTCAAATCCATAAAAGCCAACTTTGCCTGCAGGAGTTACCATCGATACCAGAAATTGAGTTCTTCTCAAGTGTCACGTTAATGGTCGCCTGGTACCAATATATTGCGATATCACATGAATAACACATGGACAAAGGTCAATGACCTTCATGATGCACAAGTCCCGCAAAACATAAAATATCAAAGCTATATTTGTAGATAAAAAGTATTATAAAAAAAGGGAAAATACGTTAACGGTCATGTAAAGTATTGCCAATGACCGATAAACAAATAAATACAACAATACAAAATGTAATAAACAGAAACTATAATGACAAATCGATGACACTGCGAAAGTAAGCTTAGCCAATCTGGTACCCGTACGGAAATGAACATCATAAAACATACCCATTACACCGAACTCGGTTATTTTGGTTGTAAAAAGGATATAAAATAATTCGTTTTCCAAGTTCATTTATTATTTTACTACAGACATCAAGCATGAGATAAATAGCAAGATCAAGTTTGCTTCAGATCGAACACTTCTCCTTTATATCTATAATTACTGTTGTAATAAAGTTCATTCATAAAATGTACAGTGTAAATCTTCACAAGAAACCAATTTGGAAAACTCTGGTCAGAACACCCGCACCCATTAGCAAACCGATTATATCTTCATATCTATTTGCACGACTTGTACATCTACCGAATAGGCGTGTAGATGAAATAATTATAATAACACAAAACTATTTTTCAATTACTATTTCAGACGTGATTTCCCGGTTTATTTATACTGTTAGATTTTTTTATTAACTATTTTCAATAATCTAAAAAAAAATTCATTCAAATCCTCATTTTGAAAGCTTTCGTATATAATTTATGTTGATTAAGGTCGAGTTTCATTATAAGAGAACCAGATACGGTTTCATATTCCGGATTTTTAAAAACGTAACGCTAAAACTAATACAAGAATTGTTAAAGAAATCCGGTTTTAGATTCTGTGTTTGATTTCATTTGGAGACCAGAAAATATACTAACCTAAATCAAATTTATAAATACGGATATTACATTCAAGTTATCATGTGCTTTTTTCCGATGATGTAAATTTTATACCAACATTGAATTATAAGTAATGTTTTCTTGCTTCCGGAAAAAAAAATATCATGTGAAAACATCCACATATTGAAGGCTCTGTTAATAAAGATGCGTACTATAGGACAACACGGGATTGTATTAAATTTAAAGGATCACCGTTTCTTGAATTCGAGAACATCAAGTTTAGTTTCTTGTAAAATAACGGGTTGGTTTTCAAACCCGGTTCAAGATTTTGAAATCAAACACGGTCTTAATTCAAGTGTTCAAAATGCAATAACAATTTATCTTATATATTAATTAATATTAATACAATCTCCATTTTTTTAAACGCCTGATATATTATATACATGTATATTTCAAATTGAAAATAGAAATGGGAAATGTGTCAAAGAGACAACAACATGACTAAAGATCTATATATAGCTATTATAGGGAATATTTAATTGTCTAAAAACGAATAGAATCTTAAGGCATTATTCAATATTCCTGTTTGTAGGCGCATGTTTGTTTGTAATCACTCATAGGGCAATGGTGTACTGGAAATTAATAGTTTGAAGGATATGTCTGTCTTCCTGTCTTTCCGTTCCTTTTAGCTGAAAAATAACAATTTTCTGCGGAATAGGAAGTTATTCCCGCTTCTTGAGTAAACTGTTTCTAAGAATAGCATACAATTAAATATTAAAAAGGTTTTGTTTATATTACATATATGTGTGATAAGGTCACATTAACCTACTTGTTCAAATGTCAGCGTTTAGTATCATACGAATAGTGCCTTCCCATAAAATAGATATTCTGAGGAAAAGGAACGAATTAATCTAATTAGATTGAATAAAGAGCGTTTTGCTATACTAAAGATTTGTTTTATGAGCATTGCTGTAACTGTAGAACGATTCCATATGGAGACATTTAAAATGCGAGCTTAAATGAGAAAAAAAAATCATTCCAGTAAAACAGGTAAACACATTGAATAAGGATTCTAAACGGCAGATAATGGTACAAAAAATCCAACACAAGAAGCTATTTATTATGATAAAAGAAAGCTATGACCAAAATAGTAAAAGGGGTTTATTGAATTAAACTGATCGAGATTAAAACAAAAATATTGATTGCTTAGTTTAAACATAATGTTGTTTGCTAAATCTAAGCAAAAGGGATAAGATACAAGTAAATCGTACTTATTTTATATTGCAATATGAGTATATATACAACTAATGTTATGATAATGCATTATTTAAATATATTAAACGGAAGTGATTAAAAAAAGAAGAGAAAATGAAGACGCAAAGATTATAAAATCATCTCTATCTTTGTGATGATTACTTGGATTTTGATGATGTACAACCATGCCAGTATCAATAAAACCTTAATAAGCTACTGTAATTTTATTTTTAATCTTTTCATAATATTTTAATACAGTGATTTTAAGAATTCGAAAAATGAAAGTCTTCGCCATCGAACAGCGAAGTACAAAGAACACACTGTCAGTTATCTATAATAAGCCAAATTAATTAGGACCGTCGAGTAAAGTTTCTCTACATGCCGTGTATTTTAGCTAAACAAAACAAAATGATGAAAAAATCCCCTTATGAGACCCAAACTAACAGAAAGGATCCATCGACACGCTAGTTTTCAAAACTTCATTGTTTAAAAATGAAGTGGATCATCGCCCCATTCAGTTAAAATGATATTCAGTTTCCTCGGACTGTACACATAATACTTTTGATGCATCTTCATCAAAATATGTTTAATGCTTTATGTGGTAAGTATTATTACAGTCAAACGCATTCTTAAAGTCGATTAAAAGCTACATATATATTGACAATATACCGTTTTCCTGGCTTTTATAATTGATGTTTGATCATTTGTTATCTCCCTTTCAACTAAATCTGTACTTTCATTCAAAATTCAACAAATACATGTCATCTTGTATGGAAGTGGAATCATAGTTATACGTAAACCTAATAAGATTAGTAAAAAAACTGCACTTTTACATTTCTTTTCATTCATTGCAACATTATAAACCTCATTAATTGTAATATTTCGTTCTAAATCAAACAAATAATGTTTCCCTAATATCACAATTATCAACCGAATTTACATACGGGTTTAATAAACTGTGAATATTGTTTTTCTATGTTCTTAAAATAGATTCTCAATTGTTAGTTATAGTTCTATCATCTAGAGTACTAGCCTCATTCGGAATAATTACCAGTCTCTCGTTACCAATACCAATTTTAACTTTTTGCCGCCCAAACTGTGTTGTATCCTTGTCATTAATGTAACTATCTCTTCCCAGCAGCGCTACCAGTATCGTCTTAGAATTTGTACAAGCCTGTCAAAGTGCTTTTCAGCAAAAATTTTACGTAAGTGTTGTTTTAAGGAACTCTGTTTTTAATTGACATATTTGTTTTCTGTCGCGTTGTTTCAAGCCGAGTCATTAAACTTTAAATATTGGCACATCTTATGACATGCACATTACATTTGTCTGATTTAATTATTTTGAGACGATCTATTGGCTACGTTTTTTAATTTGAAAAGACATAAAAATAAAAAGATAATGGTACAATGTATGATTGTTATTATGTGACAAAATAACCAGGATGTTGTTTTTACAAAATATCTGAACGGAATACTGAAACTTTTGATAAAAGGGTAGACTCAGGAAATGGAATAATAATACAAAATTAACAATCTGTGAAATATGTTTTACTATGATGAATTTATTGTATAACTTCCATGATCCAGTTTATATAATTTTTTCCTGCTCTCTACTAGTTTCTATTTTTTTTGGTACTTTCCATTTTATTCTGCTTAGCGCCTCAATCGCAAAAAAATGTAAAATATCTGTTATATCTATAATTCTGTCAGCTGCAAAATGAATCCTCTTTTCTGCTGTATCATTATTTCGTAGCTTCTCAGTCTATAAGACTATTATCTTGAATAACGTCATTTTAGAAATCATAATACATTTTGCTTAATGTTATCACCAATTGCTTTTTTACAACAATGATCCTTAAAGTAAGAATAACTACAATCGACACATTGTTGAGATTATTTATTAAGAAGACTGTCAAAATGTAATTACGTACGAGATCTAAAAGTACATCTGATATAACATAACCCTGTTTCTAAACTAGACTGCATGGAATTAATTAAACACGATCACAATTGCAATAAAACACTACTAATTTCGATCGCTATTATCTTGATATAAAAATAGAAGTCTAATTTAAACCTACATGTACTCTTATAAACAATGTGTAGCAATTAAAATGTTTCAGCATTGTTACAAATACTTCTTGGATCAACGAATCGACATCTGAAAATTTCATGAGCATTAAAGTGAAAAATCAATTGTAAGCACATTTCCTCTGCATATTCTTTGTAGTCAGGGGAAAAGATAATTGAAGAAAAAGTAATCTTTGATTGTGTCAGCTTTTGCCAATTTAAGATCAACGCCATTTACCTGACTTGATGCCTTACATTTTAATGTGTCCACGCATGCAGCATGTACCCATGGCTTGTGATCGGATTTTTTTCTGAAAAGTTCAATACAGTACTGTCGAGGCCTAAGGCCTTTTTATAGGTTTCGTGTTTTCTAAATCCCTTATGTTTTTTTTAGCTAAGACTTTTCCATCGATAAGCATACTGTATACAGCACTGTGTTAGTAAATTTTACATTTCAATAAAGAATAATGGTAAAATTGATATGCTTTTAGAGACTGAACAAGAAGTTTTAGGAAATATGCATTGTATAGTATATAAAATATTGCAACATATTGCACCACCGATATATAAGTATGGGATAGTCCCGGATAACCCGTTCACACGTAAGCAGTCTAGAGGTTCTTTTTATTTATCAAAGTAATCTATAAAGAATGTTCAGCCTGTTGTAGAATTTGCCATAACTTATTATATTTAATAAACTCTTAGACTATATTGGGTTATATATCAAATTTACTTTCGTTTTTTTCTGCAATTTTGTAACCGAGATAAATTTGTTCCAGGAGATGCCGTGTCTCCTATGTAAATCTACTAGACTGAAGCTATTACTTCATATTTGCATTGAGCTCATTTGAAATGAACATTATCAATTTAGAAAATATCAATTTGAGCGAATTACATGAATTGTATCATTTCTTAAATGTTAATGTTCGTTTTTTCATGACATATTATGTAATAAAACAATTTTCTGTTACGTGACTTCATAACCCAGCCAAGGATTACTTAATAAAACAGTTAAAAAAAGAATTCTTAATATTATAAGCCTCCTTGATTTACACATTAGGTTATGTAATTCCAATAATTTTCTTCTAAAGGAAAGGTTAAACTATTTGTTTGTACGTAAATCAGGTCGTTAGTTTTTTCGTTGCATACGTAAATCAGGTCGTTAGTTTTTTTCGTTGCATACGTAAATCAGGTCGTTAGTTTTTTCGTTGAATTGTTTTTCATTGGAATTTCGGGCCATTTTATTTCTTACTATGCATCGTGGGTTTTGCTCACTGTTGAAGGTTCTACGGTGAAATTTAGTTGTTCATGTCTACGTTATTTGGTCTCTAGGTGATAGTTGTTTCATTTGCAATCACACCATATTTTATTTTTATATTACATGCAAAATACATCGCGCATATAACAATTCTTAGGACATAAAAACCCTTTCTATTTTATTTAAAGTACGTCTGTTTTCATCTGGTTCCCCCCAAAAATATGGTTTTAAGACACCAAAAACAAAGGAGTGTTAACAGCTAAATGTCATCGTATGACCGTCAACAACAAGCAAAACCCATAAATGTAGTAAGCATTAATCATAAAGCTATACAATTATTTTGGAGTATAAATCTTTTAAAAAAAATCAGAAGTCCTTGTCGTTACACGTGCATTGGATATGCATTAGAAATTGCATCACTAATAGGCTATTATTACCTGATGTCGGCCTGTATGCTAGACTCACATTGAATTCAATCTTATATTTCTGTACGTCTTCAATTTTGTTTTTCGTGACAACATTAGATTGACATGTATCAAAATAATTATAGTTATTATGTTCACATCCTTTTCTTGTAGTCCCAATTAGATAGGTTTCTTACTAGCAACCATACCCCGTCTCATTAGTTAGATATGTTATGTAAATGGAAATATTGCAACAACACAACATCTTTCATTTTAAAGGGTACGCTTCAAGACAAAACTTTTAGGAATATCAACATCATGCAATGTAATAATATGTTATAAGTTTTTGTCGAGGGTCATATCAGTATAAAAGTTTGTGCATGTATAAGACCTACTTAATCACATGCCGAATACAAATTCCTTCAAATGGTGTAAAAAATTATCAAAGGTACCAGGATTATAATTCAGTACAAAAGACGCGCGTTTCGTCTACATAAGACTCATCATTGACACTCATATCAAAATAGTTATGAAGCCAATTAAATGCAAAGTTGAAGAGCATTGAGGATTCAAAATTCCAAAAATTTGTGCCAAATACGGCTAAAGTTGTCTATTCCTGGGATAAGAAAATCCTTAGGTTTTCGAAAAATGTAAAGTTTTGTAAACAGATCTTTTTTTTAAATGACCGCATAATTGATATTCATGTCAACACCAAAGTGCTGACTACGGGGCTGGTGATACCCTCGTGTATGAAGCGTCCAGCAGCAGTGGAATCGACCCAGTCGTAAAAAATTATCAAAGGTACCAGGATTATAATTTAGTACGCTAGACGCGCGTTTCGTCTACATAAGACTCATCAGTGACGCTCATATCAAATTAGTTATAAGGCAAACAAATACAAAGTTGAAGAGCATTGAGGATTCAAAATTCCAAAAAGTTGTGCCAACTACGGCTAAGATTGTCTTTTCGTTGGATAAGAAAATCCTAAGGTTTTCGAAAATTTCAAAGTTTTATAAACAGAAAAATGACCACATAATTGATATTCATGTCAACACCAAAGTGCTGACTACGGGGCTGGTGATACCCTCGGGGACGAAACGTCCACCAGCAGTGGCATCGAGACAGTGATGTTAAAAAATTATCAAAGGTACCAGGATTATAATTTAGTACGCCAGACGCGCGTTTTGTCTACATAAGACTCATCAGTGACACTCATATCAAAATAGTTATAAAGCCAAACAAATAAAAAGTTGAAGAGAATTGAGGATTCAAAATTCCCCAAAAGTAGTGACAAATACGGCTAAGGTTGTCTATTAGGTGGATAAGAAAATCCTAAGGTTTTCGAAAAATTCAAAGTTTTGTATATAGAACATTTATGAGAATGACCACAAAAGTCATAATTGATATACATGTCAACACCGAAGTGCTGACTTGTGGGCTTGTGATACCCTCGGGTACGAAACGTCCACCAGCAGTGGCATCGACCCAGTAGTGTAAAAAAATCAAAGTTACCAGGAATTTAATTTAGTACGGCAGACGCATCAGTGACGCTCATATCAAAATAAACAAATAAAAAGTCGAAGAGCATGGAGGATCCAAAATTTAAATTTAAAGTGCATTTGATTTACAATGTAAGACAATTTCTATACAGAAGTGTTTTGGCAAAGTGAATTGGTGATCATGTGCAAACTCGTTTTTTTGCATGGGAAGTATACACATAAACCACTATGTTTATTTCGTGAACCAACTTTTAACATCAATACAATCCTTCAAATTAGCGTGGGCTAATATGAATTGATCTACTTTTGATGAATCAAAATTTGTTCCGAAAGGACGATTTTTCTACCTGTATTATTACTATAAATTATTAAAATTTAGTGCAAGCTCATTCTCTCTGACAGTAAAACTATGCAATTATTTGAATGCAGCTTGGAAAAGTAGATCACATATATATATTGTCATACTATTATTGTATCTTCTGTATAACTATTGTTCTCTGCTGTTATATTTTTCATATATTGTATATATATTTTGGTTTGCCATAGCATGTATGTGCTTCTTGCAAATAAAGTATTCATTCAATCATTCATACTACGATTTGATATATTGAATTATATTTTTTTATACATAGCAGCTCTAAACTACTATGTCAATATATCATCAGGGTTTGAATTTAATACGGAAAACATATATCTAACACCAACACCATCTTCAAACTAGACAATCAAAACAAGGGTTAATTTAAGCGTCAGTTATAAAATATTTGTGATTTAAGTCGTCATGTTATTGGGAGGGAGAGATATATACCACGATAATGTTATTTTTCAAAGTGTTGTGTAATTGTACTATTCCATGCCAGAGACACCACCTGTCTCTTGCCTTTGGGTATATTATTATATACTGTATCGTAATTTGGAGAGTTTAGAATTATCGGCGAAATTGAGGTTGTCTTTGTTAGTTTTAGTTACGAACTCGTTTTGAAATCGCTGCGATTTGAAGCTTGAAACCTCATTTTCCTTGAAACCGCAGGTCTATTCATAAGTGAATTTTCTGAGTTTACTGGTTTATCAAATTATCATTGTCGCTGTATGCCATGGTATTGCCTGGTTTTTGTACTAATAAGTTTTATTTCATATGGATTTTTTTTCTCTTTTTATCTGCCCAGAGGAAGAAGCTAACATTAGAAATGACATAACTAAAACAGAAATTCACCTAAATCATTTATATTCCAGTTTATCGAATGCAACATACTCACGGGTAGTCAGGTCGTCATATCGAGGGGCGTTTAATACAGTGAGTATGTCATAGTTTGGTTACACATGGTTGTGTTATGATTTTTTTTATTGACGATCAATGACACAATATAAGCATTGGGATTTTTCGCTAAAAGAACCTATGGATATAATTAAAGCGGGCAAGTATCTTTATTTATTGCGAAAATGTTAGTTCATTAAAGTTTTTATCATATAGTTATAATTTGACACAGGATAGGGCTTGCGTATGTAAAAAAAAAAAGATGTTGTTCGTTTCTATTGCATAAAATACGTTTACTTCTTAACTAACTGTCTGTTACATCCCATATTTCATTATGATATAACTCTGCCGTTCATCATTCCGATAAAAAAAGATACATTTGCACACAATTCAAAATAACAAATAATTCGGTGTCATGGTTTGGTTCACTAGTGTCATGGTTAAGTTCATGTTCGATTAGATTCAGTTATGTGATTCCTTTCGTAAATGATAGAAGTGTTACGATCAAAATCAACAGACATAATGTACCACTATTGAAATACTGTAAAACAACATTTTCGCTGATACGTTTTTCGTGTTAAACCCATTCTTTTTTATTTTGAGTCAATATAATGTCGCTATTTTCTTAACTTGTTGTTTTGTTCTCAGACGAGTAGATCTGAGTTTTACATAGTAAAAATGATAGTTACTCTCAAAAATACACCGCTCGAGAAAATAAGTCGTCTATAGATAAACTAATATATTATCATTATAATTACCATAACTATAGAACAAGCACGTATAAGGAGATCAGTAAATAAATTAATGAATTTCGTTTATAACAAATTTCTTTAAAAGTTGGTGTATTCGGAATACACTATGACCTAAGAAAGCACACAGTAATGTAACACTTCGTAAATACAGTATGATTTTCAGTGCGATAACTTATCAACCCAAGACCAAATGACGTAAATGTTAGGTCACCGTACGGCCTTCAACAATTATTAAAACTCATACCGCTTAGCAAATAATTAAAGGCTTCGACAAAATTAATTTAGTTAATATGTTTTCGATCACATTTGATAATGTACATTTATTCATACAAAATACTAAACCGACAGAGTTTTTTTCTGAAATCATCGGAACTTAAATATCTTACCAGAAAAAAATGATTTAACGAGTTAAGTGGTCCTGCATAATTCACTAAAACAATATGAAAAAACTAGATGTGTCGAAACGATTCGAATGGCCCCGTCTCAAAAACATTAAAACAAATCTTAAATTCTAACAACACATGTGGACACAAACATGTAGATAGTCGCACAAATCAAAATTCAGCCCAAAATCTGAAGATGTATAGAAAAAAAAGCATTTTTACTTTGATGTCAATAATTTTCAAAGACGTAAACTCTTAATTTCCGGGAAAATCAGCGGAGCGGAACAAAACTTAAATTTAATCTGTAACTCATCATGGTTAACTCGCATACAAAAATATCAGTCCAATATCTCAACGCGTTAAGAAAAAACTCCGTATAAATAGTACTGTTCTCAATAATTTATCAAAGTCCAAAGCTGTAATTTCGGCAAAAACTATCGGAACAGAACGAGGCTTGAACAAGGCGTTTAGAAAAAAAATCCTGTGTATAATGGTTTGTTGTGGAATAATGGAATGACAGAATGTCGAAATGACGGGATTGTCGAAGTGTTCCGTGAATGTCTAAAGACAGTATGGTAGTTTGTTTAATCTTATAGTTGAGTTGTTGTATCATGAACGGTATAATTTCTTAGAAGGTGGGCTCTTCCGGGAATAATTATCGTGAGAAATGATGATTGACGTCTACTAAGAGTTGCAAAATGTAACAATAACTGTAAGATAGTAAAAACATAATCAGTCGGTACTTAGTTTCAAATCAGTTCAAAACATTGCTGATATCAACCTATGATAAGCTTTCATAAAATTCGGGTATGAGTTGTACATATTAGAGCGCTTAAAATGTAGTTCTCCATATACATTTATTTCTAATGGACACAACTCTTTTTAAGTTAATTGATCGGCACTATTTTGTGAACTCGTCCTAGACAGTGCTGATATAAACGTGATATGATGCAAGTTTCATAAAATTCTGACAAAAAATGTACCAGTTCTAACAATGCAACTCTTAATGCAACTAATGTTTCCAAGAGGAACAAGTCTTTTAAAAATAAATGATCAAAATTGATTTTTGAACTCGCCCAAAAATGTAGACGTGAGACAGGACGGATGAACTGAAGGACGGACGCCCGATATTTCCATTGACCCTGCTCGCTATAAGCGGGGTACAAAAATACATAAATGCACGATTAGCCGTTTACGCCCACCAAATTTGGTAAAAAGGTTTGATTCTATCTTTAGTCAATTAGTTATTTGTGTAACTATAATTCTTCACAATCGCTTTAAAACAAACTATCAATATTAAGGTGTTACAAATATGTATTAATTTGGATCTAAACCATGACAATTGTAACCAAAACCATGACGAATTTCTGGGATCTTTACGGAACCATGTTTACCGCTTAACTAAGCCATAACATATCTTGGTTACCCTGCGTTAATTTCTTAAAAAACAACAATTTCAATTTAGATAGTTTGACTTACAATATAGATTCAAACATTTAATTTTCTTTTTATATGCTCATTTGAAAAGAACTGAGGCAAATGTTTTGGGAAGTAATATAAATTATCCATGACCAAATTATGACAAAATCACTGTAAAAACGCTCCTCGATATGACGACCTTACTACTCATGATACCACCATCTTAAAAAAAAGAAGTAAAAATAATATTTAAATCCCGTATCATATATAAACTTGTCTGGTTTTGACTGTTAACGTTGACATATTAGTTTTTTTTATGTCTTCGGCTTATTGTCTTATTGACTCTTTAGAACACATCATGTCGACTTTAGAATAATACATAGCATACGTATAGATATCGTTCGTGCACATTAATTTTGGATGCCAACATGCTATTAGAAAAATAAGTATATTTCATGAGAATACATGTAAAACTTTCGCGAATTTATATATTCTTACGTATGCGTTAAGTATAATTATCTTATTTTATATAGTGTTATTTCGTCTGTGTGTGTGTGAGGTTTTTTTGGTGTTACTTTTATTTTGTTTATGGCAGCGAATGGCGGCATGTTTTAAAAGCAACTAGTTTAGTTTTGAAAGTCCTATTACTTGTCTAGTAAGTTTTAAATAATCAATAATGAAATAGTGTGATCAATTAGAGTAAAATGTGGCTAATTGAAGAATAATTTCCGGAAATTACCAACTTGTTGTATGGTGAATCGTCAATATTCTAAATCCTTTTTATTTAACCACTCTGATTATCTCTAAAATGTTTTAATTGACTAGTTATAAATCTTCAAGGACCTTTATACAAATCCTTGTTATCTTCCATTGAGATAATTTATCATCTTAAGAAATCATAAGAAATCTCTTCCATATTTATTATAGTCAAGGTGTAATTATGTACTTGTTATATTAAAGATCAATTCCCAATGAGTTTCGTCGACTAATTCTAAAAGATTCAATTTGAAAAGATAACAAAATAACAATATAGTTCTAGTTAACAAAATTCAGATTTATACACATATTTTTAATATCTTGAAAACTTATTTATTATATTTGAATGAATTAACAATTGCAAAAAAGTCAAAAATGTTAATGCATTTTTTTTTTAATTGCTTTAATCACAATTTTGTTACCATAGTTACTGTAATGAACTCTAGAAATTTTTAATATGAAATAGTTAGCGTTTACATTTTGCTCATTGGTGAAGGTCGTCACAGTGACCGAAAGTTGATTACATATGCGTCATCTGTCAGTGGTGGATATTTCAAAATGGTTTCATTCGCAATCTTACCTTATCTTAATTTATTTACCACATGTTAATGTAAAAATCACACATTAAGTATGTTATGGAGAGAAATTTGATGCAGTTATTGTTTTTCTAATTGTTGAAGGACGTACGGTGATCCATAGTTACTGCGATGGATACTTGTCTCATTGGCAATCATTTCACATCTCCTCTTTTATATATTAATCACATTTCGAAATGTCAATTGAAAGCTATAGCACAAGTAGGTTAAATTGATTTAAGCATTTGCATTATGAAAATTGAGCCTTTTGATGATATAAATTTCTCTCACCGCAATTTTTATTAACTATAGATTGTGGCAATAGAATTTCTAATTCTGATGGATTTTTCTGTTATTTGGGACAATAATTAAACGGAACATTTATCTATTTAACCTAGAGATATAATAGGAACAGTACAAATGGAAAACTGATAGAATTATACGAGATGTCTATCTGGGCTCTGACTTCGAAAACTGCTTTAAAGAACATAACATTGTTACGAGTACCATTAATGTAGAACACATCGTTATTGTAGCAATATTTGCAAAGAATCTAAGGCATTGATGCTCTTGAGAATTGGTCTGTTTTCCATTTTGTTTACTCAGAAACAAAAAAATATAAATGTTAAATACCATAAAGTGAGTATATTACATACTGACAATAGCATAGCCAAAAAAAAAAAGAAACACAAACAAATGAAAATACTAAATACCACCCAAAAACTGAAGACTGAGAACACGAACTCTTACAACAAAAAAAAAACAGAGGTGATCTCAGACACTGCTGTGGAAAAGTAAGAAGATCCGGCTCCACTAATGACACTCGTCGTTTTGCTCATGTAAGTAAAAATCGGTGGTAAGCACGAGGAGTACTTTCATTTACTACATGTATGCTAACTCACCAAGTCTTAGCTCACAGGATGAGATTATTAAAAGATGTTGCAACATACATGTACCAGAATACATTGATTCAACTCACAGCTAAACATGACCATACAGTGTTTAAACTAGCTCTTTTAATACTGCATGATTGACGAAGCAGCAGAAACTCTAATTTGCAAAATCAACTGATGTACCCGATCTGAATCAAAGCTACGTGTTATTCATGATCAAAGCATGATTTGTTTGATTCAACTTTTTAGGTGCATGCCAAGTTAAATCCCAAGGCGCCGAAAACAATTAAATCACGAAGAACAAACACGTTTACTGCGACAAACACCAAGGTCTATGACGTATTGACCATAGAGGAAGAGAACAAAGGATTTGTTGCATTTTCCCAAGTTAGAAATAAAAGAAGACCCAACCTTTCATTTGCGCAATAAGGGCGAAATGTGCAAATGCAACTCCCACCCCCTCTCCCAAAAAAAAATATCGTTATAGTCAAGAAAGTTTGAAGAGAGGGTAAACAAAAATGTATGACATCCAGAAATTATAATCTGATCTGTTGTACAATCTTTTGACGAAATCTGTTGCTCTATGACGTACTACTGGTATATTGTGTGTGAAATTTCATTAACTTTGGGTTTGAAATATTAGTTTAAACAGTTTGTATTTATGAACAATCAAATATTTCAATGTTACATAAATTCAAATATATGATTCGGAAACAAGTTTGGAAATATTCATAACAACATTAGAGTGCATTGTGTTATCGTTATCATTAAATTTACATTAATGATATATTTCATCGGAATAAAACTGAAATACAAAGCATTACACTATACACATGGATGCAGTCCATCTATTTAAAACACAGAAATGGTGTGATTGATAATATGAAAACCTGTACAGATGATATAGACCGAAAACGAAGTCCAAGTGTCAATATAGTAATCTATCTTGTACATATATAACGTTTTGAATAAGTCCTCAATGTATATTTAACATATGCAATAAGGTATAAGGCAAAGGGATTCCGATGTTCTTTTTGTGAATCTTTAAATTATATTTTGCAAGATTTAATTTGAACATGTCTCTCCAAATATAGATAATATTTGAATTTTGGTAGACTAAGAATCAAGGAAATATTATACATCATGGGAGCATTCTTTCATTTTACTTCCTTGGAAGAATATACCCCATTCTATCATAAACTCATTTCGCATGCAGGAATTATAAACCAAACACATATTGGGGCATTATCATACAGAAGTTATATAGTTTATATTGAGTTTATATTTTGTTCAAGCATCTTAATATTTAAAGTAATCAGGCATACATTTGCACTTTGGTTGATTTAGAGATAACATTATTTAAATTTTTACATTATACTTATACATTAAAAAGAACAGAACATAATGCGCGATGTAACATATATAAATTGTAACCCATTATATCAGCGAAATAAAACTTTACTATCCTGGAAATGTTTTTACGAAATTAATTTGCAAATTGAATACTCGTTAAATTAAAATATATCATAACTCCTCTGGAAAAATGATACACTGTAAAGATGATAACATTTCAAAAATTTGCGTTTAAATTATTTTTTCTTATTATAAATAGTGGGGGTTGCTTTAAATGATGTTAGAAGACAAGGTAGCCTATTCATTATTCAATATAAATAACGTTACATAGATATTTCAAAACCTGTATTTATCTATTTTCAATCAAAATTAAAATCAACACGTGTGAACCTTCTTTAGGGATATGTCAGGGAGTTGTTAAGAAAAATCAGTTATCGTATCTACAATGTTAATATGACGTATCATACATAGAGAAATCAAAGTACTATGCCAGGTAAATATTTATTCATTTCAAACGTTTTTGAATCTTTCCATTTAAAAAAAACCCCATATCTTTAGGAAATATAATAAAGTGAAAAAGTTTAGACGATGTTTTTTCATACATAGACATTAACCGTGTCTTTCAATATTTACACGATTCTAAGTCACTGGTGAAATGCGAGCTTCAGAGAGAAAGAGACGATACCGAAGACGCAAGTCGAATATATTTCACTGGCAACACCATCACAATAAAAAATAAAAGAAACGCAGCCATATACAGTATTCTAACTAGTAATGAATGTTGCATGATTGCCGATGCAGTAGAAACTCTTATTTGTAAGTGTGGTAAACATCGACGGTTGTTCATTATCTGAACCAAAACTACGTACTAATCATAATCAAAGCATGTTGAAGGCCGTACTTTAACCTATAATAGTTTACTTTTTAAATTGTTATTTGGATGGAGAGTTGTCTCATTGGCACTCACACCACATCTCCTTATATCTATTTGCTTAATTTCACTGTTCAGGTGCGTGTAAAGTTAAATGCTAAAGTGCCGGAAAAAAATTAAACCACGAAGAACAAACACGTTAACCGCGGCAAACACCAAGGCCTATAACGTATTAGTCTGTTTCCCGGCCGTTATTAAAATTCTTCACATTCTTGAATATTTGTATATTCCGAAGGCACACTGAATGTTTTACGGAGGGGACCAAACTAACAACGTATTGACCGTAGAGGAAGAGATCAAAGGATTTGTTGCATTTTCCCCAGTTAGAAAAAAAGGAAGATCAAACATTTCATATGCGCCATTTCTGAGAAATGTGTAAATGCAATACGGCAATAAAGAATGTTTAAAGAGACGGATAACAAACAAGTATGACATCCAGAAATTATAACCTCATCACTAAATTTGGGTTTTAATTATTTTAAATAAGAACATAATCGTGCATTGTGTTGTCGTCATCAGTACATTCACATCAATGATACATTTTATCGGAATAAAACTGAAATACAAAGAATAATAGTATAAACACAGATGCAGTCCATCTATTTAAATTGATTGATTGATTGTTGGTTGCTTTACGCCGCATTAGCACAAAAAGGCTATATCGCGGCGACCATCTATTTAAAACACACGGATATGGTGTGATTGATAATATGAAAACCTGTTCAGATAATATAGACCGATAATGAAGTCAGAGTGTTAATATAGTCTAACTGATTTATATAACGTATACGTATTGACTGAGTAAAAATATGCAAATAATGTATAAATAAGGAAAAGCGACTCCAATGTTCTTTTTGTGTATTTTAAAGTTGTAATTTGCCAGATTTAATTTTTTCATTCAATTCTTAATTTGAATATTCTTTGAATCGACGTTAAACCAAGGAAATACTATATATCATGGAAGCATTCTTTCATTTTACATCCGTGGAAAAATTGAGCCCATTTTATCATATACTCTTTTGCATGCATGCAAGAATTATACACATAATGGGTCATTAACACACATGGGATACATAAGTTATTGAGTGTTTTTTTTTTATTTTGTTCAAGCATCTTATTCAAAGTAATCAGGCATGCATTTGTACTTTCATTGGTTTAGTGATAACCTTATTTCAATTATCATATTATACATTGAAAAAAAAACAGAACGTAATGCACGATAAAACATAAATGAATTAAGAACCACTATCTCAGCGAAATAAAACTTTGCTATCCAGGAAGTATTTTACCAAATTAATTTTCAAATTGAATACTCCTTAAATTAAAATATATCATAACTCCGGAAACAAACGATACAATGTAAAGATGATAACATTTCAAAAATTTGCATTTAAATCAATTTTACTAAATATAATCAGTGAGGTTTGCTTAAAATGATATCGGAAGACATGGTAGCTTATTTATTAATCAATTTAAACATAATATAGATATACTAGTCATCAAATGAAACGATACAAGACTTTTTTTTCAAATTAAAGATACAGTTTTCCGTTCATTGGACCGATATTGAAGGAAGAAATACTTAATCATTATGGAAATATAAATCCGTTTAAAAAAAAATATTTTTTTTTGCTTTCGTGACGTTTTTTTACGATTTTTTTTTTTTTACAAAATTTACATAAAACGACAATTTTAAAAACAGAAGTTCCAATTAATGATGCCAGCCTCTTATTTGAAGGTAAAGACAGTGTTCGCCATCAATTTGTTTTTTAAAAATCATACAGTTTCTTCGTTTATTTTTTAAGCAAAGTTCGGACCCACGAGAAATCGTTAAAATGTAAACATTATTAACTGCTTTACCATAGATAGTATGTGTAAAGGGATATTCAAAAAAGCGGTAACAATCTTAAAACTACTCCGAAAGGTTCCAAATTTACTGTGTGTTGTTTTCACATCTATGTGGATGTGTGCGTCCGTCTATCCAGCTACAGATTAAAGTTTTGGTCTAGATAATTTTCGATGAAGTTGAAGTCCAATCAGCTTGAAAATTAACACCATGTTCCCTATAATAGAATCTTTCTAATTTTGTTGCCAAATTAGAGTATTGACTACAATTGAATGGTCCAGTGAATATAGAAAATTAAAGTGCAATTGGGGTATTCATGTACTATAGACACATTCTTGTTTGAATTTATGTTTTGAATATCCTTCTTTGTATCTTGTCTCTTCTTCTAACGTTTCTCCCTTTGAGATGTCTACTCTGTTGATTTACTTCAAAGTATATGGTTTATTTACTTAGAAGTGTCATCAGTTATCAACAACAGATACAGGTTTCGGTAAATAAACAATAAAACATACATGATAGAATATAAAAATCGTATTATTACACATTAAGCAGGGCTTATGTTACAACAAGGTGACAGATAAAATGCAAGAAATTGAGTTCTCTACCATAAAAATTCTCTACAAAGTGTAACTGCAGCTATTAATATTCACATAGCATACATTATATTTCTTTACAAGCTAAATCTATTATAAAAAAAACTATAAAAAAAATGTAGTGCGATAATTTCTTTGCAAACAAAAAAGCACTAAAGCACCATAAAAACAACCACAAGCATTGGATACACCCATTGTGTTTAATGCAATCAAGGTGAATATAATACTTACATAGAAGTGTTATCAATTTGCACCAAGAAGATGTTGGCATTTAAACTAGAAAAAGAGAGTCAAGATAGATCAGCGATTTATATCGCCTTACAACAACTGTGATGATGTATCAATTCATTGACAGAAATATAGACACAATTTAGATATCATTCCAAATTCTTAACTTCGCTTAAAGCCCTACTGCATGTGGAAAAATTGAGATGATATTAAATTTATTCCAGTTTTATCATCAACAAGATTTTTAGTGCAGGAAAAAGATGCAATGATTATTTATTACTTCTATGTAAAGCTCATATCTTAAGACATATAATACATGTATTTAAAACAAATGCGTATGACAAGAGTGCACAATGGAAAAATTGATCAGATCACAATATCAATACAATGTCTAAAGGATAAGACTTAATGAAAAAAATTGGGGAACCAATGCAATGACGTACTAATTATTTTTACCTTTCAATTAAAGAGAGACGAAAGATATAATATATACTCACACTCACAAATGGAAACGAAACTGTCATTATTTTGAAAACACATCAAAGACAAAAATGATCCTCCTCCAAATATTTTTAATAACAGTAATTTATATGTTTATTTCAGTGGAACAATTATCTCGGGTGTCATTTCACAGAGGTTCAATATCTTATCTTTGTATTGCTTTTGACAATAAACAGCGAGTTCTATTCAAAACAAATCTGTTATGCAAGAAGTATAGTACTTTTAATAAACAATGGTCATGCTCAATTCAGGAAAAATATATAATTCTAGAATGTTAAGTTTATCATACATTTATGTAACAGCAATTATATTAAAAAAGAGAATTCATAACTTTTATGATTATTAAAACAGGTGACGTAAAAGTGACTGGTTTTTTTCGAGCAAATTTGGTCAAGTACAATTTCTACAATAACGTCATACTATTCGTGTTCAATATGAAACAGATTGCTTTTCAGACAATTATATTAAAGTACCACTGAAAGCTGAAATTATTATGCGGATAGTTCTACATATATATTGCATTGCATCATTGTTGTATAAACGGCCACTAACGTGACGTAATGTAAACAAAAGCGCAACGTTTTTTTATTATACATGATACAGCAGGGCGTACGGTTATTTATATGAAGAGTACGACTTTTGTACTCCGACCCAAGTATCATCCAATTAAAATACTGAATTAGGTGTGTGGAGCACAGGTACTTGTCTTTATTTCTTTTATCTACATATATAATATACCTTAATGGGTATGTTAGGAGAGGGGGAATTCAGAGACATCGGGATTACCGAGTACTGAGTTAAGTTTGATAACCACAATAATAGGGCTATATATCTCTGTTATCAAAACCGTAGGCGATTCAATATATCGCGTGCACAGAAAGATAAAGTACATCTTTTATCTCGATTTGCGTGATTATAAAATAAAATACTCCTTTATCAAATAATGTAAAATAAATTAATTATTGTTAGCAGATTTCCTGATTTGAAGATAACATTATTTGTTCAAAGATTAGGTAATTGAAATAATGCATTTAATCATAATTTTCTTTTTTTTCCCTCTCACTAGTGGGATCAGGCTTAAATGACTTAGAACCAATACATATATAGTAGTAAAGAGGGGGCCGTGAACTATGCTGAATTGAATATTTAAAAACATCGTTAATTTGAATAAAGTTTAACTATCATGTAGTAAGCATGATAGAATGTTAAAACAATATTGTGTCGCATTTTACTAATTGCAAATTGCGCAAACTGTTTCAACAGAAATTATATGTGCCAAATATAATTTTAAGTGCCAAATATAATTTCAAATTTGATTGAAATTGCAATTATCATTTTGAGATTTTAATCATTCATATAGCTTTGATTTTTTTTTAACTTTCTGATATTACCGTCTAAACGAAAGACATAAGATACATTGGTCATATTCCTTTCTTGTCGTGAAACTGAAAAATAAAATTGACCGAATAAATAATAGAGATCATATGATTCCTCGCCTTATCGCACAACAAACCGTCATTGGTTATGTTTTTCAAACGTCATACATGAGGGTCGGGATGGGAGATCCTTCATGTCCTTATGCTTTATTTGTAAGGCTAAGTTCTCTCTCGATCTGTTAAGTCCATTATATTGTATTTCTATGATTTAACATCCCATTATTCTCTATTATTTATTCTTTGTTTACCATTTTACTCTTTTCTTTATTTATGTTCATATTTTTCTACATTTCTGTCAAGTGCGCATCATGACTCTTTCATTAATTTGTATACTTCTTCTATACCATCATCGATGACCTTACATATTAATTATAAAGTAAACCTCGTAGTGAATGAATGACTAACTTAATGATAAAACTGCTGAGTTTTCTTTCATTTCCTGTCTTATTCCTAGAGGTCTTTAAAGAATTTAAGCAAGCACTTCAACTATCCTTTAACAGTATGAAAGATTTCAATAATTTATACAAAATTTCTAGTACGAATTATATATTAGTTCCTGCCATACACGGACGTGTAATGTTGCAGAAAGGAGCTTTTTTGTGTTTCGTTGGTTTACAAAATTTAATGAAATATTCAAAAATGTTTATATATAATATATGAAATTTGATAAATCAATTTGATAATGAATAATGTTTGTTTTTCGTAGGCGTCTTTAAAAACAAAAATTATTATGCAAATAGCGTCAATGCTTGAAGCTCCGGTTGACGGCGACCAAAAAGGTAAAAATGGGCAAAAGGAAGATACCAAAAATACAGATACCTTTTATCAACGTTGGAGGGACATCTCATGACTTGAAGAACAAGACAGAAAGACACATACTGTTCCAGAACCAGTGAATAAAACACGTTAAAGTCAAATCTAGCGACTATGTTAACCGTCAATAGCCATAGGTTGCTCATGGGGATAAGCAGCCTTGTGCTGTTATAAAGTTGCTGATGATAAAAAAAGTAAATATATATATATATATATAAAAAAAAGTTGGGATAAGTCAATGAACGAAAAATAATTCAGATGTTATATTTCGCTGCTCTAAGATTGCAACAGTTTGAGAGTCAATAGCAGGGAGGGACTATATTGTATGAGTAACAACGATCTTTAAACGAAATAAAAATCACTCAAATTATGATTGCATACGTATGCCCGCCTCATATGGCAAACGTAACATTTTTTTTAATTTTTTTTACAATCCTGTAAATTACTAATTGTAGTCTATTTTCTCGTAGTTTGAATTATTTTTAGCATGCATACGTTAATAAAAAAAACCAATATCCTAAATATCATGTTTCAATAACAAAATATAAAAAATCTGTTAACACGTAGTCAATCAACCATTATTTCATTGATGATGTCATTGATACCAAATTTTTTATAGCACGTGCATCTGTACCATTTATTTGCCGACTTCATGTTCTCTATCGGAGATATTTGAAAACTCCCAAAGCGTATAATCACTACATGTACATGTAGTAGTTGGAATCCACATGACGAGGTTGTCAGATAATTTGGAGATTTGGCGCGTTGTTAACCTAGTTTAACCAAAATGCAATCACTTGCAGTCTGTCAGGACCATGTCAATCAATCGCCACATAGCTTAACACACATGAGAATTGTTAAGACATTTCCCAACACTATCCATAATATAAACTAGAACAGCGACTACTACATTGATCATTACATTTTATTAATTTACAAGGACATGAAAGTACATTTGTTATCTTCGGTAATCGTCAATCATATAAATTATATAAAAAGACTGATCTAAATTATTGATAGTATTAGCAAAATTCTACCTGAAATTTCATGCCCGATTACATTGAAATATAATAAAATATAAGGAGCCTTTTTAGAAAGTAATAGTTTATTATGTTCAAATACTCTCATGGGAACGTAGCTAATGCAAAATGTAGGTTATATATTTTAGAATACATTGTATACTCTGATATGATAGACCGGTATATTTGTTTTGTACTTGTGTCCATTCGTTTTTCGAGAATGTAATACGAAAAATTATTTCGTTAGTTTTTTGTATTGGAAATCTTAAAACAAAAGATATTTTTCGTGATACTGAGTGGCTGTTGCCATTAGATAAGTAGATAATGCATGATATGCGCCAATTCGTTTTATAAATTTCAAAAGGTGAAAAAAGACTATAGAAAGAAACAACCGTTGATGGATTCCAAACCGAAAACGAACTAATTTTCCGTTTGGAATCCACAATACGGAAACTGAATTGACGTCAATATAAACGGATTGATGGGTTAACTGTTAACAAGGTTAACTAATCTATTCTCATTATCACAAACATGTTGCAGCGCTACCAAAACAAATGCGGATACACCCATCAGAGGCATAAACATAACTTTATCCATGTAATTTAGATAACGTTTGACTAATTTATCATGTTATTACTTAACCCTGATTTAGCAATATCTAAATTGTAACATAATCTCTTATACTAATATATTCAAGGTTGTATTTATCAACAGGTTGTTCAGATTATATACACACTATATAGTATTTTGGTGTGTATTGATAAAAAATTCTCAATTAAGACAAATAACTCTTATGGCGGAAAAAATGTATATGCTCTGTCCGTTGTTGTTTAGAATTCCGTTAATGGGATATTTCTTTTCATCATCAGATTGGTCACTTCATCTTTTGACCTATACCAATCACAACAATATGATTTATCGCCGTTTTATATGTAAAGCTTTACGTGCGATAACTTGACAATAAGCCTTTGAATAAAGAACTACTCCTGAAATATTCTCTTATCATTATTGAGGGTGTGGATTTGGGTTCGCAGGATAGAGCAATGGACACAAAATTAAGAATCTAAAAAAAATCCAATCAGGATCTTAGAAGAGAAGTAACTAATACATGGTATTATAATATATACACTCATGTATATAGACGTACCTGTCGTTTCTTCATACTATTTCCATTCAAAACATGGCCATTGGATACTGCTCTTAATATCAGAAAGAAGTCGAGTATAATTAAAATTAAACAGTAAAAAATTAATAACCATTAAACCTGAGTGTACTTGCGAGTCTAAAATCTTGAATCCTATTTTTAACAGATGCACTTCCGCACTCATGTTGTTGACGGAACCTGTCATGCCGCAGAGCATAGCAATTTCTACAAATTGGTTTGTTTAGATATCTTATTACCAAAGAGCAATACGAAATTAAATAATAGTACTTCGTCCTCTGTCATAGTTAGGGAACAACAATTTAACTTCAAAAAGGGGAGAGAGGTATGTTTTTTTTCTTCCAAAAATAGATTCTGATCTCAAATATGATTTAAAAACGATCTGGCCAAGCAAATGACGAACACATTATTCTGAATCTAGAATTCTCCCATATCCGATAGTATCAAATATTGAAGAACATAATTTGGAAGATAGCGCTGACAAACTAAATGTTCTGACTCAGGTAAAACACCGTAACCCCAGCCTCTGAAGTTAAATGGGTACTCCCTTATTGGTTGCATTGAAATTGAATGATATTAATAATACCCCAAAAAAACTTACCTGTGGTATACTGGCTACAAAACTGAATATCCATGAAAGTAGTAGCATAATCTTGCCTCTTTTGTTGGCATCATTTAAACTTAATGGATGAAGTATGGCAAAGTACCTATCTAAACTTATGGTTACTAATATAAACGATGAAAGGTAGAGCCCAAACGTTCGGAAAAACATTAAAATCCTACAGGCAAGATCACCACCCTTCCAGGCAACTGTTGCATGCCATATAATTTCCATTGGAACCATAATAAAAGCAACAATTAAATCTGCTAGAGATAAATGTAAAATGAACAGATTTACACGTGATTTTAAATGTCGGTTTCGGAATAGAGTTATGAACACAGTTAGGTTGCCACTTGCTGCTATTACAAACAATACTGAGTATGCCACTACTGCCATTAAATTTTCATCATTGAATGTTAAATCGGTTGGTAAATCTCCAGATTCTAACTTCGAAGCATTGCCGAAAGAAGTCGAAGTCGAATTCGAAGAGTTTAGTAGTATTTCATAAAATGTCACTTTCTCCGTTGGTTTGTCTGGCATATTTTCTATAATACATAAAACTTGTCTAAACTTAAAATGTTTATAGCATGCATGGTGGAACTTCAAACATTCGAAAAGTTGATAAAACACCACTGCTTTTAATTAGCCAATTTACATAAAACAGATCAATTAGCTTAATCGTAAGTATAACTGCCAAAAATTGAATTAAACAACTAAATGCTGATAATGATAAAGATAAACTGTTATTCAGTCTTTCCAATAGTTGCTTTAAACCACGCTTTCCAACAATCCTTCAAACGTAACAGTAATTGTGTAACGATCGATAAAAGAACTTCTACTTTTCTGAGGAAATTAATTTGCAAGATGTTACACGAAGATATTTAAGCTTACCATTATTATATATATGTCGACTTCAAACAATATCAACTAGTATTATTAAGAAAGCGATAAATTGAATATAATAATACTTAAAAGTTTGTGAATGATTTTTTGTCGATTCTAATTATTCCGGTGAATGTTATCTCGACACATTAGGACTACGTTGATCACCCTGAAATTGTAAAAATATGCAACACAATGTTAAGCTCCAAAAGAATAATTAAATTTGTAAATGATATATTCTTATTGATAAACTACTAAAAATCAGAAGTGTAAAATTGTTATTAGAATAATATACAATCAATCAGTTAAATGATTATTTCGCTTAACTGCTGCAAATTGATAATGATGACGATACAGGTTTAATGTTTGCATTTATGGGAGTAGTTTAGAAAAAAATATATCATTCAGGTACTACATGTACATGTACAAGCCTTCAAACGTTATTTTGCATCATTTACCGATTAAAATATATGCTACAAATAGATGATGATGATGATGATGATGATACCTGTGTATGTCTAACGTCCAGCGGAAAATTAAATGCAAATTCAGGACGAAAAATAGGTTAATACAATATGAAGATTATGGTGATTACCTCTGTAAAATATTCAGTTTACATTCGGAATATACAAATATTGTTAACACACGACGGGTGCCGCATGTGTAGCAGGATCTGCTTACCCTTCCGGAGCACCTGAGATCACCCCTAGTTTTTGGTGGGGTTCGTGTTGTTTATTCTTTAGTTTTCTATGTTGTGTCATGTGTACTATTGTTTTTCTGTTTGTCTTTTTCAGTTTTAGCCATGGCGTTGTCAGTTTGTTTTAGATTTACGAGTTTGACTGTCCCTTTGGTATCTTTCGTCCTTCTTTTGTTAAGCTTGTTAAAAAAGGTGAGGTACTGTCTAAATGAGTATTATCCTTACTTTGTATTAGACCGAAACGCAATGCCTGGTTTATAACTTGATTGTTCACAAGGTGACAGTCGGCAAGAACATGCCATCGTACCCAAAAAATTGTTCCGACTCTGAGCAGACTCGTCTTTGCTCCAACTCCTAAAGTAGTGCTTCGTGTTTATCGGAAAACTAGTAACTACCAATTTTAAGTATTCTGTGACTAGACCAGGCTACAATATCACAACCCCTAACATAGAGGCAAGTATTCTACACAGAAATCACAAATATCGGAGGTGTTTAAAAAAATTGTAAATATAATATTAAGTTCCTAGTTACTTAATATTTGATTTTCCTTAGCATAACATTATACCAAAAAGTTATAAATGAAAAATTCAGAGTGTTATTAGATCTATTGATTTATTGGATTGTGTTAAATCCTACTTTCTTTGCTATTGTGCTGCTTCGTGACATTTAGTGTATTGTTAAAGGAAGCGGGAGTGCCCGGAAAAAACCCACAGACCTTTGGCAGAAAAACTGGCATTCCTATTGTCAATTTAGGTTAGAGTCGAGTGCACCTGCTCCATGCGGGAACTCACAAGATCAGTGTTAACTGGCTACTGATACAGTAGTTGGACATGTTAGACCACTCGCCAACCAAGGCTCCTGGGTAAATTGTAGGGGTCAACAACTTAATGGCATATAGTGGTACCGATGTCCGTCCTTATGGTCATCCGAATTATTTTCTTTTGCCTACAGCTATTGGTCTTATTACAACGCTTTTGTGTATTATAATGATTAACAGATCGAGTTTGTGTTTCGGACCAAAATTGACAGTCTCTGTCGGACCAAAACATACGGACATATAAAGTAAAATGAAAATATTTACTCTGAGTAGGTGGTTCCATTCAAGTCTCTATCCAATTAACCTAGTTTTCTTGTGGCAGTCAAAACGTTCCACACTTTAATTCAGTCGACCCAATTTACAAGACTATAATTCTATGTATTGTTTTTTTTTCTCATCGAAAGCATGCAGGAAATATTTAATTTAAACTTTAATTAACATTTCAATTTTTGAAAAGCTGAGATGTAATTGTCAATATCTTATTGAAAGTGCTTGATAGATTAAAAGATTTTTTATTTTACTTTTTCTTAGATACATGTATAGGAATAATTAAAGTTTAAAACTTTCATATTTAGATAACGGACTCACTATATTGGACTAGAAAATGTCCTCATTGCTTCTACTCCTTTCCATAAAAATAAGACAACATTTGAACATGATGAAGGCGTTTGTTTGTACCTATTTATACCTCTATTTTCTCATATAAATTGAAAATATCACGTAGTACGTAGTACTACATAGCATTGCTTCACTTAACGACCTTTATCACAGGCTATCTATAAAACACTAATAAACAAAATAGAAAAATCTTTAAATATAAGCGTATGTGCAGATATAATATCCTTTTTTAACATTTGTTTTCTTCGGAAATATAGTTTTACTGATTCATTACTTACTAGATGACGTTTGTATCTTTCTAAGACATTTGAAGAATACAAGGAACTAATAAAAATACAAAATGAACAGTCGACACTGTGATTGGTAGGACAAAACGAAATATAATAACGTTAAAAACCGTCTATAAGACAAAATACATGACATTTAAATTGAACATCACGAACCTTACAAAAAAAACAGGTATGTAACCAGATGCTTCGGAAGGGTAAGTAGTTCCTGATTTACTAGTCGAATGTGTGCAAAGTACATACAGACCTAGTCAGACCACACAATTACAGAAACTAATCGATTGTGAAGAATTACAAATTGTTTAACGTTTGTCATGAGGTTATGAAAAGAATATTTGTTGAGTATAGTTCACAAAAAAAAAAACAAGTTAACATTCTGTTCCGATATCCTGCTGGTGCGCAAATATAATTTGTTTATTACAAAAACCAAGGTAAAATGGTGTTCTAAATAGCATTTCTACCCTGAATATCGAAGGAAGTACATACATCTGGTCTTCAACATTTTTATACGACACTTTGTAAAGAAATCAAAAAAAACTCTAATGGCATATAATTATCGAAAAAAAACCTTTGTTCCCTGAAAAGAAAGGTTAAAGGTTTAATTGCAATTTTACGCGTTTAATTCAAAATATAACCAGATCTATACAGAATTATTTGAACAATATAACATATTTTGTAAAATCCTTAACAAATGTAAATTGGTTTGTATCAGGGACACAAACCATGTCTAAATGTTTTGATAGAATTCATATTTTGGGGTTTTCCATGATATTCCCAAATGTTCTTCCTATTGAGTGCTTGTTAGAGTTTCGGTTTTGTCAGATAACATCCTTTTTGTGTTATCAATACGTTTTTGGTTTTAGCCATTAATTGTTGAAATGCGCATTTGGTGTTTTAAAATGGGTATCGTTATTGTTATTATAACTATAATTTGTTAAGTCTCTGGTAGTATCAATAGCCCAGTAGCTCAGTACATTTTGTATTTAAGTATTCGCATGAACATACGAATATCGTTTTATTGAAATTTGCTGTTATCAAATGAAGTCATAGGTAAGATACAACAACATTGCGAATTAAATGGATATCGCATGTTTATTTTATTTTACGTATTCATCCTTCACTTTAAATCAAACTGCTTGATACATTTTCTGAATCGAATATGCCGGACGACCTGTATATAACCTAATAGGAAGGAAATAAGCAATGAAAAGCTGTTATCATCTTCATGGAAATTAATGGTAAAACAAAATAATGCATTATATAGTTAGAAGTAAGCACTCATTATTACATCTACGAATGCGATGTCACTTAATTAGTAAATGTAGAAGTTAAAAGCACCGTTTTCCATTACCCGCTATAGGTTTATTTTGGTATCGTTTTGTTTTAAACACGACCATGTAAGATACAAAAACTACAATAAACCAGTTCACATGTGCATCTCTCTATCAATACGTTAGATTTTAAAATGGGGGAAATATAAATAAGTAAAATGTAAAATCACAAAAATACTGAACTTAGAGGAAAATCAATTCGGAAAGTCCATAATCACATGGCAAAATCAAATAAAAAAAAGCATCAAAAACGAAAAGACAAGAACTGTCATATAACTGACTTGGTACAGGCATTTTCAAATGTAGTTTCAAATGTAGAAAATGGTGGATTAAACCTGGTTCTATAGCGCTAACCCTCTCTATCAAAAGCTTTAAATGAAAAGTCAGAAATGGACTGAAACTGAACATTACAAAATTTACAAGTCCGGAGAGCATTGATAATTTGTTTCTGAAGTTTTTATCGTCTAAATTGCATTTTATAAGTATTCTATACAATCAAGTTTTCAAAAAGCAACCTTTTCCATTATTTGTTTATTTTCTCCTATTTTGAGTATGCATGAACTAATTTCCACTTTACACTAAACAAAAAACAATTACTGATCAATCATTTCAATTTACCTTTGCAAATGACAAGATCGAAAAACATAAAATGTAAAATATTTTCATTTTGTAGTCATGGTTCAATAACTTGGCTGTTGTTTAGTTACTGTTCAATATTGCTGGTAGATTCTGTCAAGCTCATGCAGAGATGTTCTGATTCAAGATGTCCATGTGTTATTAGAGTAAAAAAGAGGGATAAATATCGATAATCACATGCACCAGCATATTATTTTTATTTATGTGCCGATAAATAGTCTGCAATAATTACATTTTCTACTTCATTATTTTCAGGTTATTTAACTACGTCATACTGTGAAAATAACGATAAATTCACATGCAAATATCTTACATATAAGTTTTTGAATACATTGCATTTGAGATACAAATCATTCAAATATAAAACGCATTGTCTCATTTTGTATAGACTAGCAATATGATAGCAGATTGAAGTTTATTATGAATGAGAACATTTGAATTTACTCTTTAATTGGCTTTATAGTACAAACAATGTATTTATGTATATATGAATCTGCGATGATAATCAATGCCAGTGAAGATATGTGATCTATATTTCGAGGTGAGACAAAATAAGCCATCGAACATATAGGCGTAACGTTGTTAATCTGCATACAAGGTATTCAGTAAGTTCATTAGCGCGAAATATTTTATGAACCTTAAGTACAACAAGTGTATATTTTAAAAGTACATGGAACTGAGAAATGTTAACATTTATATGAGAAAAAACAGTGTAGCGTTCTCTCTCTTTGGTCTCTGTTCCGTTACAAAACTTTAATTTTTTTCGAAAAATTAAGGATTTTTTTATCCCAGGAATAGACAGAGACTTTCTATACGAACGTTAGTATAAAAGGATCCTTGAATAGATTACCTCAGCCGTATTTGGCACAACGTTTTAGATGTTAGGCCCTCAATGCTCTTCAAATTTGTACTTGTTTGGCTTTATAACTATTTTGCGCCTGGCGTATCAAAATATAATCCTGGTACTGATTCGACTTTCCTGTTCGTAATTATTTATAACAAACTTTATTTCACTCTATGTTACTGTGTAAACTGTAAAGGTCTAAGTCCATATTCAATATCTTCTCATGTCTGAGCTATGTTCCCAATTCTATATGTCAGTCTACCCAAGAGAATCTTTCCGTCATCAAGCTGCTAGGTTAAACAAAAAATTTAGATTTGCCATCGAATATGAAGGTTATATGAAATATTGTACACTGCCTTCTACCGTGATCATCCAAATTAGTATCCTTAATCAAGTTTAAGTCGGTGATGGTCAACAATGTGTTTAGTAAATGAGAAAGAACATAACACATTATGCATTGCATGCATTCAAAGCACTGTCAAAATTACTATCTCCAAATTTAAAAGGAACGCTCGGAGCCACAGGTTTAGACACCAAGGATGATTGTACAAGAAGAGAATCATGTGAAAACTTTTAGACCAAGGAGACATTGAATAAAGCAAAATCTTTCTGAATGAACTTGATGGAACCTTGTTTTCTCAATAATTTCTAAATTTATAAGCGTACAAATAAGAAGGGTTGATTTTAAATCTTGACATTGCCGTAGCACTGACATGTTTGCTGATTATCGGAGTGATTTACAACATTAAATCACAGCGGACATTCCAAGAAAAGCGGATTAACAAAGTTATTATTACATGCTGGTAAACTACGATAAACACAATATCCCGTTGATGTCTCAATATCGAAAATCATTGTTAAGTTTAAGTAAGACAATATATACGATTCGGTAAATCTCTTTTCCTTCATTACGATAAGAACTCTGAAAATGCTGAAAAAAATATTATTTACGAGAAAATTAACACTTATTAACTGGCAACAATTATAGTTTACTGCTATTAAAATCTTATGAATCGATCAAGAAATTAATATAAATCAGGTAAAAAAAACTAAAACTGAAGGAATCACTACGAAATGACAGAAAGCGTGTGTCAAAATAAAACATCTTGACCAAATGGTAACAGATGATTTTACAGGATGTAGACATGAAGCCAGAAACCTAACAAGACTATCAATGATAAAGTGACATGTCAAACTGATCGAATTTGTTTTAGAAGAAATGTCATTATCAATTACAATAAAAGTAGCTGCATATTATGTAGATAATTTAACACGTCTTTATTGGAAGCGTCTGAAACTTTTTTTATGGCTTTACCATCATTATATAAAGCTTAAGTACTCATTTAATTGTTTTCTGTGTTGTACGGCATTTTACTCATTGCTGAATGCTGATCTTTTACCTTAAGTTTCAATTTTTTACGTCATTTAATTTTGAAAGTTGGCTCGTTGGCAATCATAGCATAATCTCCTTATTTTCATACCGTTTTAAACAAGTACTAGAAGACCTTTTGCAGATGGAATCTCTTTATGATTTAATGATGTATTGCTACTATGTGCTACAATGTGTTACAATGTCTGAATGAACCTATACTACTGTTCCAGGTTCGGGGAGGGTTGGGATCCCGCTAACATGTTTAACCCCGCCACATTGTTTATGTGTGTGCCTGTCCCAAGTCAGGAGCCTGTAATTCAGTGGTTTTCGTTTTTTTATGTGTTACATATTTGTTTTTTGTTCATTTGTTTTACATAAGTAAGGCCGTTAGTTTTCTCGTTTGAATTGTTTTACATTGTCTTATCGGGGCCTTTTATAGCTGACTATATGCGGTATGGGCTATGCTCATTGTTGAAGGCCGTACAGTGACCTATAATTGTTAATGTTTGTGTCATTTTGGTCTTTTGTGGATAGTTGTCTCATTGGCAATCATACCACATCTTCTTTTTTTTATATATACTACCATGTACAAAAATACAAATCACCGGTCTGCAAAAAATAGAATACCAAAGCTGTTGTATGGCACTTTGACGCAAATATTTTTTTCTAGATTTGAAACTTTTTAATTCAGATAAGTCATATATATCATGATCATGTTCATAACAGTATCTAGCTATGTCAATAGGTTGAGTATTTTACTTGTACGCTAAAGTAGGAATCATTTCATGACAGGCACAACAAGTGTTTGACTAATGGTTAAATAGACAAGCTGAAATATTTCTAGACGCAGCTCTAATCGCGTAAATTAATATAAGAACTATTTAAGTCCAAATACTCTGTTATACCTCCCTATTTATATATATTTATAACAACTCTTAATCGATCTCCTGACTGAAACTAGATTTAACTCTATACTACTGTGTACACTGTTTAGGTTTATGTGTTTGTATTTAATATCTCCTTATGTCCGGGCCATGTTTCCAATTCTATATCTCAGTATATCCAATAAAATCTTTCCGTCATCAAGCTGATAGGTAAAATAAAGACATTCTCGGCTGCTACCTTTTACATTTGCCATCCCATATGAAGGTCGTATGAAGAAATGTACAGTGTCTTCTATCGTGTTAAAGAAAACGAGAGTGAAAATAACACATTATGATTTTATGTATTCGAAGCTCTGTTCAGATCTACCGAAACAGTAACACTCAACGCCTAGTTGCTTAAAACAAAGGATCATTGTATAAGAATATGATAACTGATAAGAACAGGATGTTTGTATAAGAGCAGAATCATACGAAAAATGTCTGACAAAAGAGAAACGAAATTGAAGCAAAATCTATCTAAGTAAACTATGGAAGATGGAACCTTGATTCCTCAATAACTTCTAAATTTATAAGCGGACAATGAAGTAATGTTTATTATAAATCTTGACAGTACCGCTGATTATCAAAGTAATTTGAAACATCAAATCGCATCAGACATTTCAAGAAAAGCCGATTAACTAAGTTATTGTTGTATGCTGGTAAAATACGATAAACAGACAATCCCGCTGATGTCTAAATATCGACACTCATTGTTAAGTTTAAGTAAGACATTATATACGATTCGGCAATTTTTCTTCTACATTTCGATCAAGTGAAGAACTCTGAAAACGCAAAAAAGATATTGTTATTGGGTAAACCAGCACTTATTACTGGCAACAATAGTTTACTGATGTTTAATTCACATAAATCTTTCAAGACCCTTATATAAATCAGGTAAAAAAAAACTAATACCGAAGGAATCACATTCACTTCGAAATGACAGAGAGCGTGTGTCAAAAACAGAGAAATCAATTGGAATCGCAAAACATGAAAATATCATGACGAAGTGGTAACAGATGATATGACAGGCTATATGATTAAAGCCAGAAACCTGACAAAACTGTTAATGATAAAGTGAGATGTCAAATAGATCGTTTATACAATTTATGTAATGTCATTAACTATTATACTTATCGTAAATGCATACTAGTAATATGTAATATTAACACTTTTTCAATTGGGAGCGTTTGATGTTATTTTCTGGCTTTAACATCGTAAAAAACGCTCACGTCTGCCTTTAATACCTAGCTTTGTTGTATAGCTTTTCGTTCATTGGCGAAGGTTTTATTTTGACCTTTAGTTGCTATCTTCAACTTGATTTGATTTTGGTCTGCCATTATCTCATTGGCAAACCTACCTCTTTTTTTTATTTTCATATTTTTTAAACATAACCAAGAACTCTATTTGCAGATGATATCTCTTTATGATATATTGCTCCATTCTGCTACAATGTGTAACACTATCTCATAGATACCTGCCATTTACAAAACAAAATTCACCGGTCTTTAAAACAGAGCCTGCCATAGCTGTTATTTGACACTTTGACACAAATTTGTCTCTCGACTTGACAGCTTTTAATTAGATATTGCGATTATTTTCGAAATTCAGATAAGTCATATATATTATACTCGTGTTTGCTATAATATCTAGCTTTGTCAATAGGTTGTTTAATTTACATGTACACTAAAGTATGAATTAATTCATGACAGAAACAACAGTTGTTTGAATAATAATTACAAAGACATACTCAATGGTGTAACAAATAATTAACAATTGGAAGGTCTAACAGAGTATTTGGACTAAAATAATTTTTAAACTTATGTAAGCAAGAAGACCTGCTTCTATAAATTATAATCCAATTATGTGTAACAACTTTTAATCGACGGACAACGATCACCTCAAACTTGATTTTACTCTATGCTACGGTGTAAACTGTTATGGTACAGTATATATGTTCGTATTTGATATCTCCTCATGTCCGGGCCATGTTCCAATTTCTATGTCGCAGTATATCAAATAGTATCTTTCCGTCAATAAGCTGCTAGGTAAAACAAAGAAATTCGCATGTACCCTTTACATTTGACATCCTATATGAAGGTCATTTGAAGAATTGATCACTGTCTTATACCGTTCTCATTCAATTAGTATCCTAAATATAAGTCTGTGATGGTCAACAATTCATTTAGTAAATGAGAGTGAAAATAATATATACCAGGCATTGCATGTATTCGAAAACGTTGTTTGGATTAACCTACACCAGGAACGTATAAAGACTTAATTGTTGAAAACCAAGGATGATTGTAGACATGTTATAATTAGGTGTAAAAGATGGCATAAGTGCCAATGAAACATGTCTCCATCCAAGTCACAATATGTAAAATTAAACTATAAAAGTTCAAAGTACAGTTTTCAACACTGCCTTAATAAGAACAGAATCATTCATTCTGACCAAAGGGACATAAAATAAAAGTATAAAAAGTAAAAACAGCCAACTTTGCCTGCAGGAGATGTTTCCTCAATAATTTTCTAAATCTATAAGTGGAGAATTAAGAAGTTTTAGCTGATTATCAAAGTAATTTACAACATTAAATCGCATCAGACATTCCAAGAAAAGCGGATTAATAGAGTTTTTTGTTATATGCTTATAAAATACGACAAACAGACAATCCCACGGATGTCTCAATATCTACAATCATTGTTAAGTTTTATTAAGACATTATATACGATTCTGCAATTCTTTTCTTCTACATTTCGATCAAGCGAAGAACTCTAAAAAGCAGAAAAAAATATTGTTTATGAGGAAACTATCATCAATTACTGGCAACAATAGTTTACTGATGTTAAAATCTCATAAATCGATCAAGAAATTAATATAAATTAGGTAAAACAAACTAACACTGAAGGAATTACATACACTACGAAATGACAGAGAGTGTGAGTCAAAAACAGAGAAATCAATTGGAATTGCAAAAACCAAACATCTTTACGAAATGGTAACAGTTGAGTCAACAGGCTAATTAAGTAAAGCCGGCAACCTAACAAAACTGTCAATGATAAAGTGAGATTTCAAATTGATCAACTTAGTTTAAGATGAAATGTCATTAACTATTACAATTAGAGTATCTGCATAAAGTACGCATTTCATTGCTGGCTGTGTTGAATTGCTTTTTACTCATAGATAAGGGCTGATCTTTGACCTTTATTTTGATCTTTTACGTCATATGATTTTGAAAGTTGGCTCTTTTGCAATCGTAGCATATTCTTTTTTATTTTCATACCGTTTAAAACATGACCAAGAACACTTTCAGCAGATTGAATCTCTGTTTATGATTTATTTTCCCAGTCTGCCACATTATGTACAATATCTAAATGAACCAACCATCTACAAAAAACAAATCACCGGTCTGTACAAAAGAGAATACGAAAGCTGTTATGTGGCACTTTGACATAATCTTTGTCTCGACTTGACAGCTTTTAATTAGATATTGGAATTATTTTGAGAAATCAGATAAGTCATATGTATTATATTCATGTTCGCTATAATATCTAACTATGTCAATAGGTTGATTAATTAACTTGTACGCTAACGTTGGAATCATTTCATGACACATTTCGAAACAATAGAGTGTTTGCCTGTTAATTACATAAACACACTGTGATATTTCAAGTTGTAACTCCTATTGCGTAAATTTGTTTAAGAATTATCCTAGTTTTTATTCTAATAGTTGATGTGCTTTTCTCAGTTTTGGTTTGTGACCAGGATTTGTTTCATACATCTATCTATGACTATTGAACAGCGGTATACTACTTTTTGCATTTTAGTCCACATATATGTTTGTTAATATACCTCAGTTATCATTTTATATATAAAATGAGTACACAATATTTGCACTATTTTGCAAATTACAAGCTTTGAACTATTAGACCGGTCAAAGATATCCAACTATTAGACCTGGGTGAAACTATTTGACCGCAAGCGTAATTATATTTCGCGGAATTCTAAATGCTGCTATGCGATTGTAGGATTTTGAAAGTAACACGGGAGTAACGATGTCGTGTTTTACCGATTTTATCAAGAAAAGGGTTGACGTCAGTGTAAGACGTAGCCTTATAATTTGATCATATCTATGAAGTACATGTTATGGTTTGATTTCTTCTTTTTAATATTAGGATAGTTGATTTACCACCACCATTGTATTGTCTGTTGTCCTTTTTATATCATGAAACACTTGCTGACTGAATATTCGTTGAAAAGTAAGTTTCTTGTCCCTCATATATACTATTGCCCTCGGCTACGGCTCCGAAACAATTGTTGCTCCTCGGGACAATAAACTTACTATTCCACTCCTACCAAGTCCATAAGTATACATTGTGTGATGGTAATCATGTCAATTTGATATAGTTCTATTTCGTTTAAAGATTTAGAATAGGTTATTACATATCGCATCATCATCATCATCTATTATTTTATAGGAACATATTTTTTTATAATTCACGTTATTTAAATACAATTTATATATTAATGGTCTTTAAAAATCCTTTTCATAAAGTGCTCTTCGGTGTGAGCTAATGCTGCGTGTTGAAGACCGTACCTTGAACTGTAATGGTTTACTTTTATAAATTGTGACTTGAATAGACAGTTGTCTCATTAGCACTCGTACCACACCTTCCTATATATATTATCTGAAAGACTATACAATTAACCATGCAACAACGTCGTTGAATATTGTCTTTATTGGTAGTAAAATTGATTGGGCTTTACTTAAACTAATTATTATAGCCTAACATTAATATCATTTGATAAGTATTCATTGATAACTATTACGAGAAAACATATAAGTATGGTGTATACCTAAAACATTATTTTGAGGATTTGCATAAAAGAGGGACGAAAGATACCAAAGGGACAGCCAAACCCACAAATCCAAAACAAACTGTAAGATAGACGGATGTAGACATATGTAAATATGACACGGTAAATGCCACTAGCCATCATTTTGGTTATATTTGTTTTTGTGTTTGGTATGAAATATCCTGTATCTAGATCAAATGTTACTAGTAACTGACATACTGAGTCACCGTGACGAACACTAATTATTTGGGTTTTTTTAAGCTATTTCTTAATTTTTGCACACATTTCTGCTAAATATTTTTGTTTCCATGTCAGAAAAACAGGTTCAACCCATGTTTTTTGCTTAGAATGTACTGTAGCAAGTTAGTAAAATGGCATAGTTGTTATCTTATAGGTCTTTTCTGTGTGTGTAAGTACTTTCATGGGTGTTTTATTTAAATTTTATTTTGTTGCACTTTAGCATGTTAAGTGTTTCTGTTGTATCGTTGTTTTTTTCTTGTAGTTGGTGTGTTTCCCTCGGTTTTAATTTACAACCTGGATTTGTTTTCTCTCAATCTGTTCATGAATTTTGAACAGCGATATAATACTGTTGCCTTTATTTGGCCACTAGCATACACGACAAATAAAACGTGTATTTGTGATCTTTGTGATTTTCCTAATCACAAATATATGCACAGGGAATTCAGTATCATACGTCTTACATGATCTGTGAATAATGCAACTCTAGTGGTAAAAGAAGTGCACACAACCTATTGCAGAGCCAATATCAATGAACTTACCTTTATTTAACCAAGACTCATTATGTGCAAAAGTCAATATTTACTACATATGAACTGATAAAATACAAGACAATTGAGTGAATCTTTTTGTTGCTATATTTGAAAAAGAAAATTATGTCAGAATTTTCCTACTTCCTTAATCATGTTAATAAACCCGATATCTTCCTGGTTCACATCTGTTTAATATTATAAATAGTAAGTGAATTTAATCTGCTTGATTTGTTTAATCTGCAGGATATCATAGACCGTTTAGCTAACATTAAAAAACAATATTTATTGTTCTCTGATTTTCCTTAGTGACGTAATTTATTTTTAAAATATTTTCTATCCCCTTATCTATACTAAAGTCACCACAAACTTTATCGTGAATCACTGATCATATTGAGATTATCAATGTTTGTTACGTATGTCCTTCATTTTTAGGACCGCATTTAGTTAATTTTTAGTAATACTACTGCATGTGCATATGCTACACACGTAGTTTGTTTCAATTGTTACAGACTGGGATAGCTTTCACAAAACACCACGCATACACTGTACTGTATAGTTAAGTTTAAACATAGAAATACACTAAAATATATCAATTGACGTGGCTGGTTACAATTCAAAAGACATATCAACAACAAAACATTTAAACATACACCGAACCAGTACATTTGATCTATGACACGATCTTAGAAAAACGGAAATAGACGTAATAAAATGTAAAATGATGTATAATCTTGGACAAATCGGCGTTAAAAATAATAAAAACAAAAAATTGTTGTAGGTACTACGAATTTTTTTTCAAAATAAATTAATTTGTTGTAAATAGTGCGAGAGCAGAAGTGAAATACTAAATAGTTATTAGAGTTTGTAAATGATATTCGGCTACCGAATAACAAAATACTGTAATTGATAAATTTTGTAGAACAGATGATGAAAGTCTTTAAGGATTCAAGCACTTTTTCAATATCAATATTAGTCATGACATCTGCTTTCATGGGAGTAGTTAAGAAAAATTATGCTTTAGGATGCAATCATTCAGGTACTGCAAGCCGTCTAACGATATTTTGTATCATCATACGATTTCAATATATGCGTTGACAATGTAATGTGATATGCTAATAGATCAACGAACTGTTTATGTAACACTGCATGCTTTAAAGTTTTTTCATTGTTACTTTTCGCTCTGAATATGCATTTAATATCGGCTGCTGGAGTTTTAGCAACCAAGGACCAATCAACAGACTTAGCAGTAATTATTGTTCACTATTTATATTCAATGTATATCTACCGGCGGTAATTATATGACATGCTTATGAAACTAATGCTCTAATCTGTTATTCGACAACCAGCACTTCTGTTTGAACTAATAAAACTACAAATATCAAAAGGGTGTTCTTATGTACCACATCTTCACAATTCAATTGAAGCGTCGTGTGTCCTTTATACTGTATCTTGCAAAACATAAAAAAAATATGGTTAAAAGCTAGTTCAAAATTTTGATAAAGTCTCAACTCATGCAATAACCCATTTACATTATAATTGAAAATTAAAAGCACGTCTGGTGTTTATTATTATAAGCCTGATATAAATAAACTCATCATAGATACCAGAAACGGATCAGTCATGAGTGTTTTTTTTTTCATTAGTAGGTAATAGTCGACATTAAGAATTCAGGATGTTCAACAATATCTTGGAATGTCGAATGTTTTTTTTCTTAGAAATCCTTACATTTGTAATAACTCGCACATATACATCGTAGTATATTTGTGGAAACGTCGTTACATACCAATATACATGTAGCTAACCTATTTCTTTTTCTTTTACGTTTTCAAATATAATCATGATTTTCTTTCATATTTAACTGCCAAAAGCATAATTGATATTGTTTACACTACAAAAGTGCATCGTAGGCGATACGTATGTTGATATGTCTTAATGTTTTTAATTCCAATGGCAAAAAATGATAATTTGAACATTAATTTGTATTATTTGTTCAAATTGATCTCAGTTTTAAAGAAATTATACCGATTAGTATCCTACCTAGACAGATATCATTAAACTTTTTCCTTTTTGATGTAGTGTCATATTTTACGCAGCAGCTTTTTCCTTGAATCAGTGACATTTATTTCTTCAACAAATCATGTAATAACAGTACTAATTGTTTTGCACCAGATTCGCATGTCCACAATTAATGTCACTATAGCAATGCTAGGTTTCACATTAACCAAACGACGCAGAAATGGTAAAATCATAAAGAAACTCAGTTATTGTAAAGTAACCTGAGTAAAGTAAAGTCAAAAGTTACTGATAACATTTTATGCCATATATATAATATCTGCATCAATTTTAACTTTTAACTTTTAAGTTTGTTAACTTTCAAATATTTGAATATAAATTCTGCTGAATCGTCTTTATACACAAATTATATATGGACACACCACTTATTTTGAACCTAAACTTATACATAGTTTAAAAGTTTATGATTCCAGTCATAATAAATTAATATTCCCATGGAAATTTTAAAGCTTTACATAAAATTTTAATATCAACAACATATATGTCATTATCTTTATGATCAGTTTTCATTTTTTACTCCGGTTGACTTGCAGACTTTATTCAACACAGCTGTTTTCGTTTCGTTCAAATATTCTTATACAAATAAGCAAGAAAGCACAAGAAAAGGCAAAAAAGTACAATCTATGTTAAATGCTATTTATTTCCAAAAATGGTAATTCCTTTCAGTTTATTTTACCCCCTCCCTACCGTAAATTCAGTTTTAAACAGGTGACTTAAACATCAACTGCCTCAAGAAGTAACTCGCTCTAAATTATTACCTCAATTATGTCCATACTAGGTTTTAAACTTTATTATACTTCTAAGTTTTTCTCAATACAGAAAATCAACGCAAGATAACACATTTCTAACTGGAAGTCGTTTTTCACATTAGAAAATGAAGTTATATCTTCTATCACTGCCAGTTTTGACATTTCGTACTGATTTTTTGTCCTTCAGATTGGTCCATTGAATCTTAAATAAAGGCAACAGTAGCTATACCGCTGTTCAAAACTCGTAAATCTATGGACAAAAAACAAATTGAGGTAACAAACTAAAACTGAGGGAAACGCATTAAATATAAGAGGAGAACAACGACACAACATTAAAATGTAACACACACTGAAACGGACTAAGCATAGGACACAATTCAATGAGAATAACAAATATAACATCAAAGCCAAATACATAAATTTGGGAAACAAAAGTACCGTGACACGTCTTATAGTGATGTGAATTCACACTCAAATATAAGAGAAAACAAACGACATAACAGAAACACAACGTTAAAATGTTACACACACAGAAACGAACTATGATATAACAATGGTCATTATCCTGACTTTGTACAGGACATTTTTAAACCGCGTTTATACAAATGGAACATTCATAAAACGACATAAGAAATATTTCTGCTGTTGTACCCTAGTATGTGCAAAGATATCAATACCTATAACCATTGTTTGCAACACATTTTTGACAATGCTTTCCAGTGTTTCTACCGGTTTCGGTAGTATTATTAATTTTCTCTACGTCAAGTGAATAATTAAATTTCATTTGTCACTGCATATATGGTAATTATGTACAGAATTAAAATTTAAATTCAATATTTGTTTTTACTTTTTTGTGTTGTTTAAGAATAGAGTTGATGTGTTAAAGTATTGAGCGTAAACATAACAACAAAACATTATTTAGTAAAGATAATTTGGTGTAATGTGTAAATGTCAAGTAAAATTGCTACGGTAATTACTTAACCAATTCGAAAAGTCACAAAAACAATATTTCGTCACAACATACGTTTGGTCTTCCGAATTTGGTTGACCGTTACGATGTGTGAGTGTTTCAACTCTGTAGAGAGAAAATTCGTGGTTATGAACTATAGGTACCAGTGATATCTTATTAATATTTATAATTAATAATTCAATCAATTGTGTTCTCTACCGATTATGACCTTTTGAGTGAGTGTGAATCAACACGTTTTTGGTTCATGCTTAGTAGGTGACATTAATCTGATCTGCCTCACTTTGACGTTGTCGAACCTCTCTTTTTTTAATTCGTTTACTTTGATTTGTATCTTCTATTTTCGATAGTCTTGGGCACGATCCAGTCTCATCTACGTTACCCTGATGCGACACGAGGTATTTACAGATATATTGGTCGAAGTTGTAAATTGTTGCATCAAATCAAAATCAACTTTAAGATGATCACGTGTAAATGAAGAAAAACGTAAATGCTGATTGTGCAGCAATTCTTTACCCCAAAAACAGGAAAGTTATTTTGGTGCCAATTTTAAATTTCTTAATTAACACTGAAGTCTAAGCGCTGCCGTTGTTTAAGAATGATGATGTCAGAATTGGCGTGAATTTTATCTTCCGCTTAATAGCACAATATTGTAATCATTAGTGTTGGTCTACCCTAAGTACTGATCGTTACCATCGACTAGCGACGATGCTTCTAAACAAATAGATGAAATTTGATACTAGTAATCAGTATTACCGCGTGTAGTTAAACAAGTGCTTAGGTATCCACCTGAGTTTTATAATACTTTTTTGTCTGTTAATAACCAGCCAATAAGTTGTATCGCTATAAAGCAAACAAGGAAAAGTTAGTAGCATTACGAGTTATCTTCTTTCAGTAGTTTATATTTCTGCCTTTATATTTGCGGTATTTAGCTACTCTGATTGAAATAAAATATTCGTTGACCAAAATTATGCTATAACTACACTTTTTTTTTAATAATGCAGAAGGACGTCCTTGGTGTTCTATTAATTCTACAAATTAATCTCCAAAATTTTTCTAATACTCTTTATCGCATTATTATTTAAGCTTAGATGAAGTGACTGCATATTTTCTCTTGATCTCTCAGTGGGCATGTTCAATAAATAATAATTTTGTTCAATTATTCCATCTGGAGTTACGAAAAACAAGTACCATCTGTTAAAGTTTGATGTACTTTTCAAGGTTCAGTGGCGTTTCTTAATATTTAGTTAAAAAGAATTACCGTATAGCGGGTTATTTTCGCGGGGTGTAAATTTTCGCTTATTTTTCGCGGATAGAACAAAATCGCCAAAATAAATTCCGCCAATTGAAAAATGTACATGCAAAGGTAATGTTAAAAATGTTGAAATCCGATAAAATAATAACCGCCAAAATTTTTCGTATACCTTATTCAATGAAAACCGCGAAATGTTACATCCGCGAAAATAACCCGCTATACGGTATTAAAAGAACAGCAACTCATGGAATAATTCATCGGTGATTTCATTGTCATTGATGAGTGCATATGATTAATGCCAAGGACATAATGGTTATCGTTAGATATGCATTGTGTTGCAACAACAAAGCTTCTGGCATTTATCTGTGGTGAGCAAAACCTTATTATCAATCCATGTACTGTGAATCATTTCGAGATATCACATTTTGGAAGTTAAATGTCTTCTTCTTCTGAATTTGCTGACTAAGTGTTTGGTAGAGGATTGTTCATGGAATTCTGGGACACGGAATATTCTCTCAGTTAGCTGTTTAATACGGCTTGTAAAGATATAAAACAAAAATTATATTAAATTATTTTGCTCGTCTGAAGAGCATGTCTGAATTAGCATGAATAATTCGTGACCGTACGGAACGTAAAATCCAAAACACTTTATAGCGAAAGTTGTAAACAGTCCTTGTGTGGTTTCATCTTCCCACTAACACCATACACTATTCCACCATTCACCGTACACCATTAACTATACATCCTGTGTCATTGAACCATACACGTTACACCTTTGCACCATACATCTTACACATTATATCTAAATCATCCGAAATTACCCATGATGCAATTTCAAAGAAAGTGAGCGACTACTCTCAACTATTCATGAATTAAAAATAATGAATTTTGATCACAATTTTGGAAATTAATGTATAAAATAACAAATCAGTTCTTATCAATATATGCATAGTTTTAAACATTCCCAAAACAATATTACACCATTCTTACTACATCATACAACATAGCACCATAGACCTTCTACCTTTGCACCATATGCCATACACCATTAAACAATACAAAATGTTTTGGGGACGTTTTCACTATCCAAGGCTGTAAATACTTTTAAAATATCTCTGGTGAGTTTATTTGCAACCACTGTGTCGATGCCACTGCTGGTGGAGATTTATTTCCTCGAGGGTATCACAAGCCCAGAAGTCAGCACTTTTTGTGCTGACATGAATTGTCATCGATATGGTTAAACTTATAAATTTACTTTTTACAATTTTTTTGAATTTTTGAAATATTAAGGCTTTTCTACTTCAGACATATATTACCTTAGCTGTATTTGGTAAAACTTTTATGAATTTTGGTCCTCAATGGTCTTCAACTTCGTACTTTATTTGGCCTTTTTAACTTTTTGCTTATTCGAGCGTCACTGGTGAGTCTTTTGTAGACGAAACGCGCGTCTGGCGTATATTCTAAATGTAGTCCTGGTATCTATGATGAGTTTATTTCCAAACACTGGGTCGATGCCACTGCTGAAAGAGATTTATTTCCCTGAGGGTATCACAAGCCCAGTATTCAACACTTTTTTTGCTGACATGAATTGTCATTGAAATGGTTATATTTATAAATTTACTGTTTACAAATTTGTGAAATTTTTGAAAAAACTAAGGCTATTCTACCTCAGGCCTCAATTTAGTCCTGGAGTTTATTTAAAAGCTTTGTGACTGAAATTTACATGACTGATGACGTTTTAACATAGTCATCAATGTTAACTACCTACGAAGGATGTACAAGGTACGGTGAGGTTATATCATCAATTTATTGAATTCTTTAGCGGAATATGCCATACAATTGCGAGACCTTAGAATACTTTTCCCACTTCAGACATGATTGTGAGGTTCTTTATCATGTTTATACAAATCAAATTTAGAAGCCTTAATGTGTCTACATCCATTCATGGTAGATCTATCTTCAAAGACTCAAATAGTACCGAAGATAAAGCTCAAAACATTTTTTTCTGCGTTAAATATATTAAATGGACCGCTTTATTAAGGAATTATGTAATGAATTTAATGATCGCATATATATACATGTACTTAAGTGTCAAAAACATTCACTATAGAGGAAGTCATGAACAGTCATTGGAATAAATGTTTAGTAAATGTAGTTTCAAAAACACATCCTAAATATTGTCTTTTAAATTTATTTCAATACTTTCCTAGATTATATACAATTTAAAGCTTAATATATTGAATAGAAATCTGTCTGTTCTAATTAACGTTGAAAATGAACAACATGAACATTAAAATGTATTATATGTGTTATTTTTTTCATTTTTAAAGAGAATATACCGAGTATTGTCTTACTTTGACATATATATATATATAGCATTAAGCATATTTCTCTTTGACAGAGTTTTCATATTTCACGCAGCAGCTGCAGATAAACTAATGACACTTATTTGTAGATTATTTCTTCAACATATCATGTCATTTCAGGACTCATGGGGTTATAATAAAAGCGATCCTTATTGTTTTGCACCAAATATGCATTTCCACAATTAATGTCTCTTCCGCAATGATGAAGGGCATATTGTACAAGCGATAAAAACATTGTAAAACAAAACAAAGTAAATGTCAAGGTAATTTAAAGTTAAAAGAATAATAGTTATTGATATCATTTTAGGCCACATATAAAATATGTGCATCAACTTATACCTTAACATTTTAAGTGAATTCACTTACACATATTTGAATATAAATTATGCTTAATCGTCTATATATATACATATTGTATTAGGAGAATAAGAAGCCAATATTCCCGATTTGATTGCTGTTTCGATGTTTGCACCTACAAGATAATTATATATATTTTGGTTTAATAATGCTTTTTAATTCTACGGTTTTTTTTTGCCATAAAATTTGATTTTACTCTTGAGGATTGTGATCTTATCGTTAAGTTTTGATTTCTTAACTATATGTATTTCAGCTTTCACTTTGATTTATCGAAAATATCAACCTCATTAAACACAGATAACACCACATATTAGATTATTATTTACATTGTTGAACTATAACTTTATTTTCGGATGTTATCATCAAATCCATGATGTGCGTTTTTATATCTTTGTAAAAGAGAGACGAAAGATACAAGAAAGACATTCAAAATCGAAGATCAAAAACAAACTAACAACGCCATGGTAAAAAAGAACAGGCAAGCAGACAATTGATAGTACAAAGAAACAACATAGAAAAATAAAGACACGAACCCCACAAAACACTGTGTTTATATCTGTGCTCAGAAAGTGTGAGCAGATCCTGTTCCTGTTGCTGTAAATGTTTCAAAATGATTTATAAGATTGCATCAAATCTAATTCGCAACATTTTATACTATCTTTATAAAAATATTGTATATTTCAAGACATTCTTAGCCAAGGTTGCTATCAGTATTGTTTGTCTGTCAAGTCACCTATTTTGAACCTAAACTCAATAATGAGTTCAGAGGTAAACGTTTGTGATTCCAATCATAATACGTTATTATATTTTTATTCCCATGGAGCTTTTAAAGCTTTACATAAACATTTCATATCAATAAAATATTTATTTTTATTTGTATAATCAATCTTATTTTTTTAATCCGAGTGACTTGCAGATTATATATAAAAGAAAAAAAGATGTGGTATGATTGCCAATGAGACAACTATCCACAAAAGACCAAAAGTGACATATAGTTGTTAATTTATGTGTAATTTGGTCTCTTGTGGGGAATTGTCTCTTTAGCAGTCATACCACATCTTTTCTTTTATATATGTGTTCACTACTGATGTTCCCTATGTACACATGTAAGTACCGGCGGTAAATTCTATGACATTCTAATGAAACTATTCCAGTTCCCTCTTATTCGACAACCATCAGTTCTCTTTATACGAATCATCGCACAATGCCAGGGTATTAACAAGTACCACATTCTCGCATTGTTCATTGAAGCGTCGCGTGTCCTTTCTAATATTTCTTTCAAACCAAAAATTAAAGGCAATTTGGTCGACATTTTGACAATGTCTCTATTCATACATTTACCCAGTTTCTTCTTTTTAAACTTCACAATTCAAAGCAGGTCTGTTGTACAAAACTACAAGTCCAGTATCTTTGATGATTTATTTTATATTATAGTTTAATTCAGCCATGCAGGATGTTCTGCAATATCTGTGATTATCGAATATATATTTTAACTATAAAATCCTTGCATTTAAATAACGGATCTTCAGATAAGCTGTGTAAATATTCAAACAGAATTGAAACTCACACATGTGCATCGACGTATACTTAGGATAACGCTGTTACTGTTCAATAACCAGGATATAATTTTCCTCTATCTTCAAAATTTTACGTCCATTACCATAATTGATGTTGGTAACACTACAGAAGTACATCGTAAGCGATAGATAATACGTTGATCTGTGTTTATGTTTTTTTTTTATTCCAATGGCTCAATAGACATTTGCTGAATTTATCGGTTAACAAAAACAAGGGGTCATCTCAAAAGACAAAAAAAACAACAACAATAGAGACACAAAATAGCAAATGATATCTTCTATATAAAAAAAGATGTACGCTACACGTTAAAATTTCACGTGTTCGGTGCTTTTCTGGATTTACCATAAGGATTAAACAAAGCCGAAAATTTGTAGACAAGTATTTATAAGGACCGAAGGTGTAGATAGATGTATGATTTATATATTATCAGCAGGAGCAATAGACAGTCCCCGCGAAACAGGGTACTTTTATTGCAATGGTTAGTATACGAAAACCAGCAAAAATATTATTCAGGATATACTCTACAAACTTTTTCATTTGAAATAGTAATATTGGTGTCGTTTCTGTTATGCACAAGAACAACTTTGTATCCGCAAAGTTGCTTTGTTGACTTACTAGTAAATATATTGTTATTGTTGTTAACAATTTCATCTCAACTGCTACACTTTCCATTTTTTGTTATCCCTAACAATCAATTGAATGGTTTGTGTATAAACTTTGAAATGAACAACTACTACTGTCGGACCCCCCCTTTTATCTTGGGTTGGAATCCCCTTTGATCGAGCCCTACGTCGTCAGTGCATTCTATATATTTCAATTTCATGAAAATAGTACCAGTCTGGAAGCAGAGGTTAAAGTTCATGTTTCAATTATACCAGTCCAATCCATGTTTATGGGGGATAAATATCAACACCGCGAAAGAAAATCCATACCTAATGATTCCAAAGATCTCGATTATAATAACTGCATAACACAAAAACAACTTGAAACTCGTTTGTCATATTTTGTCTGTTGCTGTTGAAAACATAGATAGCACAGTTTTAACTATTTGAGAACACCTATTCATACATTTAAACTGAGCCTGGCGAACAGTCTCAAATATATTTCTAACATGGAGATGTTCTTTGATAACTGTTTTAGGGTTTTTTTTCTCGAATAGTTGAGATTTTTTTTCTGTTGAAACTAAAAACGTAGACAAAAGTGTTAGCCCTATTCTGGAAAAATCTGAGATTTCAAATTATACCGAACGGCAATTGAATTAATAAATAGCTAAAAAAAAAACGTCCGCTGTACTTCCTCATTTTCTATAAACAAAGTAAAATAGAGAAAGTATGTTTTAGCATAAACAAGCTAACATGACACAGGGTTGATTGCATCTTTCTTAACACAAATTTAAAGTATTGCTGACTTTTTTTCAGCAAATGTCCCAATCTTGCCACTGCAACGACAATTGCGATATTTTGTGTGTCTCATGTTAAATTTATTTTTCAAATAATGTTAGTTCATTCCATCATTTTCAACCTTGATTACTAGGTATACAATATTTAATGTTAACACCTTGTTGCCAATATATTAAAGAATAAAATCTCAAATTTGGCATTGAAATTAGAAAAATTTGGCATTGAAATTAGAAATATCATATCATAGGGAACATGTTTACTAAGTTTCAAGCTGATTGTACTTCAGCTTCATTAAAACTACCTAGACGACAAACTTTAACTTGAAGCGGGACGAACGGACGGACGGACGAACGGACGAACGGACGAACGGACGAACGGACGAACGGACGAACGGACGAACGGACGAACGAACTAACGAACAGACGGAGGAACGAACGCACAGACCAGAAAACATAATGCCCATAAATGGGGCATAAAAAATCGTTGTTCAACTACTGAAAAACATCACTATCGTAACATTGTTTGGGATCGACGGTTTATTTTTAAACTTTGAGAAAGCCCACTATTTTTTAAATGCTACCTGTTAGTGTAATTGTAAGCCTAATCGTAGGTGTATAACAGTTTCCGCAAATGTATAATAAGGACAATATGAACATTTCTTTGTATTATCGGTAATGTTCTCAGTTTTAACGAGAATGTACCGAGTTTTGCCTCACCTAGAAATATAACACTAAACATATTTCTCTTTGACGGAGTTTTAATATTTAATATTGTACGCTGCAGCATTTCCCATTCAATCAATGACATATAATGTTATGTCATGACTCAGGGGGTTATTATGTTAACACTACAAGGTTTTTGCACCAAATACACATTTCTACCAGTGATGTCTCATAAGTAATGATGGATGGCACATTAAACAAACGATGAAGACATGGTAAAACCATAAAATTAATGTTTTAAAGAAATTTGTAAATAAGTACGGTAAAGCCAAAAGGGTAAGTTAATGATATTATTGTATGACGTACATAGAATATTAGCATCAACCTTTACCTTAAATTTTAAAGATATAAGAAGATAAGGTATGAGTGCCAACGAGACAACTAGCCAAGTTCATCTACTAACAAAAGTTTGAAAATAAATGTTGTTGATCGTCTTTACATATTTTTTATACATGGCGAATAAGCAGCCTATTAAACAGATTCAAATGCTGTTTCACTGTTTGAACCGACAGTAAAGTAATACAAATTGTGGGTTAATAACGCTTTTAATTCGACATTTAGATTTTCCTTAAAATTGGATTTGCATCTTTCAAATAGTAATATACTTGTTTGGTATTGTTTTCTGAACTATACATACATTTTGTTTTATCTATGATAACATTACCCAAACACAGATGTAACCACAAAGATAATCATTTACAATATCGAATTACCACTTTATGTTCAAATGTATTCAAAAATTCAATAATTTTTTTTTTTGATATCTCATATATTATTTGACAATGCTTTTCAATATCTTCACCAATCTTATTAAAAAATAATAAAATTCATGATCCAGATAAATGTATGAAGCTGATCTGTTAGTTTATTGTGTATCCTTGGTTTTTTTTGTTACGCCAAGCTAGTAAGTAATAGTACCTTTGTCACTGCAAGAATAATAATACATGGTAATTATACGAAGAATTTAAAATCAAATGTTGTTGGTTTTCATTTGGTGTTGTTTGAAAATAGAATTAATGTGTTTAAGTATCTAGCGAAAACAAATCAACAAAACAATAATTTAGTAAAGTTAATTTAGTGTAAAATGTATAAATGTCAAGCATAATTGCTACTGTAGTTACCTAATCAATTAGAAAAGTCAACGTGACGGAAGTTAAATGCTTTGTACTACTGCAATTGTTGACCTTTTGCTGGTAAGAACTTTGCTTGCCAAATTAGAACATCTAATATTTATGAATATTTTATCAGCAATCAAAACCACGTCTGGTTTTATTTCGCTTTGTGGATACCTATATTTCATCATTTTATATGTTAAACAATCACTTACTGGATGAAATGACGAAAACAATGTGTTGGTTTTTCAACTCTCTAGCAAAATGATTCCAAATAGCTGCATGAACTACCCAACTAAAACAACACGATTAACAGGCTAGGACTTGTCAGCAAACCAACAACTTAACTATTGCTTAACCTTCTGGATAACCTTCAATACTGGATGTCACATTAAACAAACGGTGAAGACATGGTAAAACCATAAAATTAATGTAAAAGAAACTTGTAAATAAGTACGATAAAGCCAAAATAGTTAGTTAATAATACCATTTTATGACGTATATAGAATATGTGCCTCAGCCTTTCCCCTGAACTTTTATAGATAGAAGAAGATAAGGTATGAGTGCCAATGAGACAACTATCTAATTTCATATTTACAAATATTTGAACATAAATTTTGTTGAATAGTCTTTCCATATATTTTTATATATGGTGAATGTGCAGTCCATTTTCTAGGTTCAATTGCTGTTTCAACGTTTAAACCTACAGTAAAGTAATACACATTTTGGTTTAATAATGCTTTTAATTTTATATAAATCTTTTCCTGAAAATAGTGATCTAGTTGTTTGGTATTGTTTTCTGAACTATAGACATATATATTTCAGTTTTCCATGTTGATTTATCTACAAGCATACCCAGAACAACATAGATGCAACCTCATAGATTATCATTTCCATTGTTGAAATATCACGTTATTTTCTAATATAATCAAAATTTCCATAATATTTGCTTTTATCTTATATATCGTTTAGCAATGCTTCCCAATGTTTTCACCATCTTATTAAAGAACAAATCAAATCATGATCCAGTTAAATGTATGAGGCAAATCTGTTGGTTTATGGCGTATCGTTGATTTGATTTTGTACGCCATGCTATTGAGAAATAGTACCTTTGTCACTGCAAGAATAACCATACATGGTAATTATACGACAAATTTCAAATTAAATATTTTTTTTTTATTATTTGGTGTTGTTTGAAAATAGACTTGATATGTTTAAATTTCTAGCGTAAACATATCAACAAAGCAACAATTTAGTAAAGTTAATCTAGTGTAAAATGTATAAATGTCAAGAATAATTGCTACGGTAGTTACCTAATCAATTAGAAAAATCAACATTACGGAAGTTAAATGTTTTGTACTACTGCAATTGTTTACTTTTTGTTAGTAAAAACTTTGTTCGGCGACTTTTGGAACATCAAATATTTATGATTATTCTAAACACCAATCTAAACCACATGCGGAGGTTTCTATTAAAAACAATTTCCATATTACTACAATGTATGTGAATACCCATATTGTATCATAACAAACGTTCAATAGTCATCTTCAGAATTAACTGGCGGATAAGATGTATGGGGTTTCAACTTTCTAGCAAAATGTTTTCGTGGTCTGAGATCTTCAGATGCAACAATAATCCTCTAATCGGTCATTTAAACGATTGTGTTCCCTACCAATTGTGACATTTTGAAACAGCCTGAATAAGCATGGTGTTGAATAATGCATATAAGGTGACGCTTATCCGACCTGGCTCCCTTTGAAGTTGATTAGCTTCCCCTAGTTTTGATGTTAAACCTTGATTTGTATCTTATTAACAAATAGATGAGATATGCTATTCAGTAAAGTATTCCGAGTGTAGTTTAACAAGTGCCTTGGTATTGTCACCGGTTTATTCAGACTAATAAACTGTTAATTATCAGACAAAAGCGTGGTATACTAGTACCTACTGGCACTAGAGTAACAAGAAAAATTGGGCAGGTAACATGGTTGGCTGTTGATTTTTGTCATTCTTAGTTGTGTTATCTCAGTCGTTTATATTTCTGTCTAGAAAACTTGTGGTCTTGTGTGACGATAATTGAAATGAAATATGCATTGTTTGCAAGGAAATAGACATCCTTACATGATCCATGAAAAATTTCGTAGAAAGTAAAATCACAAAAATAACGAACTTCGAGTAAAATTCATATTGTAGAGTCCCTATTTAAAATGACCAATTCAAAAGCTCAAACATGTCAAACAAATAGATAAAAGCTGTCATATTCCTGGCTCGGCACTGGTATTTTCGTATGTAGAAAATGGTGAATTACATCTGGTTTGAAGCTAGTTGAACACATCGTTTGTATGAATGTCGCATGAGACTAAAAGGACATAAAGAATGTCAAAATGGGGGTACAACATTTAAAATTGTGTTTTAATCTCAATCATTATAAAATCAAACAAAGATGTCACAAAGAAACACAAAGAAACAATAAAAAGCATATGGACAAAACACGTTAGCCAAATTAAAAGACAAGAACTCAAAAACTTTAACGCAACACAATAACATGGGTTGTGTATAAGGGTATAACGTAGATCAATTTACGTATTTATGGAATTAATTCCATCCAGTCGACTTTAATTTTAATTTTATATTTGAATTATTTGAATACAGTAAGGGCTATAGGTTGCACTTTGTAATTACAGCTGTTTAAAAAACAACGCCTTATTTGCAGTGAAAATATTTATAATATTTAAAAATATTTTGTTTTGTTAACGTACTGGTTTCCAGAGATGACCTCTATGTTTCATCTCGTAGAGACATAACCTGGAAATGTTACCAACATGGATATAGTAGCCGATATAAATGATGAAAATATGCCTTTAGGTTTGACATTAGTGCATATTGACTTTCCATTCGAGAATATGATTTGTTATGAAACATAGTAAAAATGGCACAGTTTAAACGGTTAAAAGGTTGTATTGTCTATATTTACAGAAAAGCAACTATTTGATTTTGTGATTGTCTTATATTGGTAAATAAACTTGGGTCAAGTACTTGTTTCATTAGGCAGACATACTTCTTTGATGTACGTTTAATCCTACTAGTTAATCTTCCTATTTTCTCTGATTCTATTTATTATATTATCATATTGGCTTGAATGAGTAATGACTGCACATTATTTTTAATCTCTCAGGGAGCATAATCAGTTAGTTATAATTTTATTTAACTATCCAGCAAAGTCAAGCAAAACTAGTATCATCGTTGAATGTTTAATATAAGTTTGAAAGTTAAGTGGCCTTTCTTTATGTTTGAATGATTAAAAATCTACGGATTATATAATGAAAAGCAAAAGATGGGAAAATAGTTGTTTCATTGATGAGTGAATATGATTAACGCCAAGGTCTGAGAGTCTAACGAGAAAGACAATAATGAAAGATTTAGATAATAGAAATATATAATTACGATTGTATTGAGGAACCCTATTGCGAATTATTTTGGAGCACATGAGATAACCATATAGTTATGCCGCGAAAAAAATCCCGCACCCGGGGGCGCCCTTCAGCGGGCCCTTAAACAATTATATATACCAGGTTAGTGTTAATAAACAAAATACTAATCTCCTAATTATACACAAACAAACGAAAATCAAAAATCATACAACAGTAAAAAAAGGCTACATGCTTCTGACTTGGGACAAGAGAAAAATTGCGGCGGGGTTATACATGTTTTTTGAGATCCCTCCCCTATACATCAAACCAACGAAAAAAAACCAACGCACAACAATACGCACAGTAAAACTCAGTTTATAAGAAAAGTCCGAATGTCAGAATATGAAACAAAAGAAAATAAACGAAATGACAATAATACATAAATAACAACAGACTACTAGCAGTTACTGACATGTCAGCTCCAGACCTCAATCAAACTGATTGAAAGATTATATCTTCATCATATAAATATCAGGCCCAATCTATCCTGTAAGGGATTTAGTATTGTATCATCAATAAACTAATGCGAAGAGCATGACCAGTGTCATACCAACAACTGGTTTTCGAATAAATGTGTTAATTCCGATGCCAAAACCCTATATGTGAATCAATATTTAAGCAAAAATATGCAATCTTTAATGATGAAAAAATTATCGTTAATATATCTCTTCTTAATAAGTCTGTTAAAAGGTTTTGTTAGCTTTTGATGTGAATACTGACATTTTTGTGCTTGTACAGAATATTGCCATTAAAGATTTGATGTGAAATATCTCAAAGTATAAGATTTCTGCATGTTGAGTTATATTAACACCTACTTTAAATTTTAACATAGATGTATTGATGCGATGAATGCTGTAATCGTTAACGTATTAACCGTGATATGTGACACTATACGACAATGGCATTACTAGGTAACTTTTTAGAAATGGAAATTTGACGCTGAAGTGCAAATATTGTAACTTTTTAATTTGAGATAGATTATGATATGAGTTCCGCTATATGTACAAATCCAAAAAAAAAAGATTCAGATATGAAGCAGATGTACCTATTTCTGTAGAATCCTTGATTGGGTGTTTTAGATTTCATGCCAGTGTAAAATGACGTATTGATCATGGCATGAAAACCCATGTTAAGTAATTCATTAAATATTATAAATGAAAATAAAAATAAAATAAAGGTTTAAAATATCTATGATAAGCATTTCAATTATCAAATTGATCAAGTACTGTATGTAAAGTTATCTTGACTTACACGTAACCTGTTTAACTGTATTACAGTTATATATGCTAATTTTATTAATAAATCATTTCGAGATACAACAATTTGGTGTTAAATGTCATACTTCTCTGCTGAGCTTTTGAAGTATAAATGCTTGGTAGAACATTATTAATGGAAATCTGGAACACGGAATTCTCTCTCATTTACCTGTTTAATATAGCTTGTCAAGCTTTAACATGAAAGTTCCATGAACATTTTGTTGCTGGTCCGAAAGAGATTGTCTGAAATAACATGATTAATCTATGGCCGTAAAGAATGTAAATCCGAACCAGTTTACAGCCTAAGTTGTATTACTTCTTAAAAAGTGACTAAACTGATGACTTTTTAACATTGTCATGAATATTTTACTACAAAGGACAAGGTACAGTGAGGTTAAACCATTAAACCTGACAAGGCCATAAATATATATTGAATTCTTGAGCGGATTATGCAATACAATCGCCTGGCCTTAGAGTACTGTTTTCAATCGAGACATGATTTTGCGGTCTTTTATACAAATCAAATTTAGAAGCCATAATGTGTCTACAATCATTCATGGTAGATTAATCTTCAAAGACACAAATGGTACCAACGATAATGCTCAAAACATTTTTGTGTGCGTCAATTACATTATATGAACCGCTTAAAAAGGAATTATGTATTTACAATTGACTTGATTATCACATTTATACTTAAGCAAATAGGGGAAGTCATAGACAGTCATAGATTTATCAATTTTTTTATTAGAAGTAATGTCTGGTGCATGTAGTTTTGAAGACAGATTTTTAGATATTCTATTTTTAATTCATTTTACCACTTTCCTACATTGGGGGAAATTGTATTGCTTGCTATATTCCATAGAAATCTGTCTGTACATAACGTTAATAATGGTTATGTGGTTTTTACAATTGTAAAATAATCATATATGTGTGTATAGATATATAAAAGAAGAGGATGCATGATTGAAATGAACCATCTCTTCACAAAAGAAAATAGAACAAAGACATACAGTTAAAGTAGTCATATAAATGAATCCTAATTTATACCATATCACACATCTAACAAGGTGGCTAATGATAAGTATCTCTATGTACTCCTAATAATCTTGTAGATTCCAGTCTACATAATGTCATTATTTGCTTCGGACGCAATAAATTTTTAAACGAGTTGTTTTAATGTTTTTACATCACTGGGTCGATACCTCTGCTTCTTGACTATCAGTTCCCTAGGGTATCATCACCTCATTAGTCAGTGCTTCGGTACTGACATGATTTAACACACTTTACTAACATTGTCCGTTTATAAATTTTGAAATTATTATGAAACTAAGATTTTAACTCCCTCAGGCAAAGTTGGATTTAGATGGATTTGGCTATTTCTTTTAGGTATTCTTGACACAAAGCTCTTCAACAATTTTTGGTACTTATACATCTTCGGATTTCAAATGTATGGCTTTGAGCGTTCCCGATTAAGGTAAATCCAGAAAAGCGCGTCGGACGCCATAAATTATTAAATGTGTTGTTTTCAATTTTTTAACAATTCAGTTTTTGTTATTGGTGTAACAAAAACATTGATGTACGAATATAATTTCATTAATTTGAAACGTTTAAATTGATTACTTGCCAATATAAGGAACCTTTCAACATTTTTGAAAAAGATTATAAATGAAAGACGAATTATTTAACTCCCCTTCATGATAAATATATTGGGAAAATAACCAGAGTTATCTAATATTAATCACAGAGAGAGACTAGCACGCACATTTTAATTGTAGCTTATTTAACGTTAAAGCAATTTTCCACTGCAAAAGAATGTTACTTTATACAAATATAAGGACTTTGTTAGCGATGAATTTTTATTACTGTACAATAGATTAGTATGCTATCCAAAGCATTTAAAGTACGACCTAGGTAAATAGGTCTTAAAAGCAAAACATGGTAACTGTTGAAAATTTAAAAACATGTATTCAATGTCAATTTTGATTGAGGAATTTAAAATCCTATGTAAACTATATTGCAAGTGATACTCATAACTTATCTATGAGTTTATCTAAGGAATGTATTTCCCTCATGCAAAGCTCTGATTCCTTTCACAGATTTGGCTATACTTTTCAATGACCTTTTGGATTATAGCTCTTCATCTTTTATATAAGCTTTGGATTTCAAATATTTTGGCCTGGAGCATCACTGAAGAGACATGTATTGTCGAAATGCGCATCTGGTGCAAGAAAATTGATAATTAATTTTATTATCTAGTGATTTAGTATACTGGCTTTTTCATAAACGTTTGATCTCGAGTGAACATGATAAAAATTCCACGGGTTGTGCAAATTAAAATAAGTATAAGTACGATCAAATGATTTAAGAATAGTCAATCTGTGGTAACAATGTAAGCAGATACTATTTTTCTTTTATTAAACAATAGTTTTATATGGACTAAACCGTTTGTTTTCCTGTTTGAATAGTTTTAAAACTAGTCGTTTTGGGGGACCTTTATAGCTTGCTGTTCGATGTCAGCCAAGTCTTTGTGTGTTGAAAGCCGTCATTTGACATATTATGTTTTACTTTTACAAGTTGTGACTTGAACGGAGAGTTGTCTCATTAGCACACATACATACCACGTCTTCGCATATATATGAACCGCTATCAAATATTTGTTGTCAAATTATCGATGTTAATGACACGCATAACTAGTACAACTCTTTTGTAAATCTTAATTTAAAAAGATCAAATCTTTTATATTCCAGTTTAGTGTCATCAGACATATAATTCTTTTTGAGTGACTTACTTGAAATCGCCTACATCATACGTTTGTGTATTACCCCCTGGTTTTTTTCGTGGCTCATCTTGAGGACTGTTAAGTTTTTTTTTTTTTAATTCTAATCTGTCTTTATGTTGCTACCTTCTCCAATTGATAATGCAAATTGAGTTACAATGTAAGCTACCAGCCGGTCATCTCTCATTGATATAAGATTACAGAACCATAAATTGTAAGCAAAAGCATGGATAAAATCCAATGTAAATTAAGAAAATTTAAACAGTGGGATGGCCATAAAAATGTCACAAACAACAGATGTAATTATTAGCTTATTTATCTCGTAATTATGATTTAATTGAGAAAATAATCAAGTCAGACTCAATTGGTTTACGGGATGTTTATGGGATTCAGCAGCCAAACTATATAAACATACACCACAGAAATGCAAATAAAAATGACTTACAAATACAAACAAAAATACAATGATTTGACAAAGACGCCAAAACAAGAACAGTCCGAACATATCTGGACAAAAGTTTATTGTTTTAGTTAATTCAGGTATTCCTGCAGACGATTGTTGCGTCAAATCTATCAAGTTAAAAAATTGAACGAACCATTCCTTTATACATTTCAGGTATCAAAGATTAGATACATCTTCATAACATCTGTTTTGAAGGGGGATTAGAATGAATGGTAAAATTTACACCTATAATAACTCATTCTCCTACAAGCACTCACTTGCAATTATGGATCATTAGACGATTTAAAAACTATGTGTACAGACTTATTTAAGTATTACGTTCAATAAATATTTCTGCTACAGTAATAGCAATTTCTTTTTCAATACTTTTCATGTTGTTACGCGCACAATTTGAATGGAAAATTTGCTGTCGGACGTTCACCTTCTAATAATGAGTCGAACATTTAAGCAATAATCGTTGTTTACCCATTTTCTTCTATCATGTAATATTAAATACGAATTATACATTCCATGCGTTATGAAATTTTTGTTAATTTTGATTCAGCAATTTTTCTTCAACATTAACAACAATTCATATATGAAAAGAGTCTAATTGTATATTATATCATTCTGCTTTGGTCATAACAGACTCTCGATCCCTTTACTTTTATATTATACATGGATAAAAAAAAAATCTTTTTGTTATGCTTTGGCAAACTATCTATCGATCTTCAGAAAAATAACACACATGTTTCAATGCAATCGCAACTCACAGCTATTTTTTTTTCAAATGCTTTGCTACGAATTCCTTATAGAAAACAAATTGTCTAATAGTTTTTTTTCAGATTTGCTCCAATTATATCATTCTATCCCTCGCCGCGATATAGCCTTTTTGTGCTAATGCGGCGTAAAGCAACCAACAATCAATCCTTATTCATACATATGTGTCTTTCGGAAGCTTCCCACTAGGCATTCCTAGTAAATGAAGATATACAATTGTACGTCAGACGTGATGTGCTAATGCGGCGTAAAGCAACCAACAATCAATCCTTATTCATACATATGTGTCTTTCGGAAGCTTCCCACTAGGCATTCCTAGTAAATGAAGATATACAATTGTACGTCAGACGTGATCAGGTTAATGGTTATTTGAAGGCCGTGCAATATGAATCACTTTAATAGTCAATGTGGCGCTTTGAGCGGCATCAGCTGTTCTTTATTTACTTAATGAGTTAGTTCCGGGAAATGCAGTGTCTTTAGATGGGTATATTTGCATACACTGGTGAAATGTTGCCCCGAAAATTTGGCAATTGTTTTATCAAACGGTCGTCTTTATATATACTCATCATTGATATCAATCTTAAAGTTTTGTAAATCATATCCTCGTTTTGTCTACAAACGATTAATCGGACACGCTCAAATACAAAAGAATCAAAGAGCCCAATTACAATGCAAAGTTGAATAGCGTTACGGACTAAACTTCCCATAATCATTTGCTAAAAAAACTAAGGTAATCTTATCAAAAAATGAAGTCTGACTACCAGCTTGGTACTTAATTTAAATTGATGCGAAGACCGAAGACGAAAAATTATATCATTTGAATGTACAGTACGTAATACAACAGTGATTAAAAGCCCATACCACTTAGGTGGCAGAAACCAGTTAATTTACAATAAATCTATAGAATTTCATGGATTTATGATTTTATTTTCTTGAAAATTCATTCAAGCTAATATACAAATAAAATGTATGGTTTCAAGGAACTAAGATGTGTGCGTGCTTATGTAAATATATAGAAAACCTTTAAATGTGGGTGTCTGTCCAGCATGGAGATTTAAAAATTTATAAATGCATTGCAAATAAGGCAAAAAATGTGATGCTCTGATACCAATCTAATGCTCACCTGCATAATCCTGCTAAAAGCCGACAAGAATTTTAGGCAAAATTCGAGAGATGAAGGATATTTGGTGAATTAGAGCCTTGTTCGAACCTATCCTTACCATCAAAATCTCGAGATATTTTTGTTTACAAAAAAAATAATATTTTCCCCACTTTGATTGGATGCGGTCAAGTGAGGAGACCACAATTTTGACATCTGATTGCAACTACCTACTTGTGTAGTACACTAGCCTAGAATTTACATTCATTTATTTTTTTAGTCCACATGATGCAATTATATACCTCAATGCTTTACTATAACAAAATTCCTCCGTGAGACACATGTTCTGATACACCAAAACTGGTACCGGCTACCTTAGCAAGCAATACAATTCGAAAATGACAAATTTAAATTTTATCAATCGAGAAAGTCTTATGATAAACAAAATTACAACAACAAAAACATATGATATGAAGCAAGAAACGACAAACACCGATTGATCATCTTTTTTATATATTATATATTATGTAGTACGAAACTAACACTTAAAGCCGACATATAGTACTGTACTGTAATACACATTGATTATGCAATATTTAGAATGTCAATATTGTTTTACTGAATTAAGAAGCTAAAATTCTTTATTTTTTAGTTCAACTGCTTTCAGATGGGACTTGGATATTACTCACGACAATTATCAATAATGGTTCAACCAGCATAAACACCCACGCCTTCACAGTAATTTACTTGACATTCAAACGTGCATCATCATTAAAAAAACATACTATTAGTAATTAAATGTAATGATCCATTAAATTTGATAAATATTTGTTTAATCAAGTCAATGATACCAAACAAGTGCACAACTATTTAGTAGTGAAAACAAAAGAAAAAAAGAAGATACGAAAGTCGGAATAAATCTGACACGGATTGATAAAAAACTAATAATGACGAAACGACAAACAACAGTCATAACATCACAATTTTAAACATTTTAAAAAAGGCTAAGAAACACGAACATCACCAACAAACCAGTGGGAATAACAGATGCTCCGGAACGTTAAGCTGATCATGTATTATATATACGTGTATATTTATATTTGATACCTTCTATTGTACAACGTGTTATTATTCGCTAGCTGAATAACACTGATAATAAAATAGAAACTTGTGCCGAATAGGTAATGTTGTCATTTTAATGTTATATTTAACATTTCCATAAAAGCGGGAGATATGGCCTGCAACAAAGCCAGGTTCAACCAATCATTTTTTCTTAAAATGTCCTGTTCCAAATCAGGACCATGGTCATTGTTATATTATAGTTCGGTTCTCTGTGTATGCTGCATTTCAATGTTGTGTTTCTGTTGTGTCGTAGTTCTCCTCTTCTATTTGTTTTGTTTCCCTCAGTTTTAGTATGTAAGACGGATTTCTCAATCGATTGACGAATTTCGAATAGCGGTAATATAATGTTACCTGTATTTAGCTTAGGTGTGCCTAATATCTTTTTTTCAAATTTCTTTGAACAGTTGATATAATTTCATAACTAAATACACGTATACTACTCGTTGATATACTGCAAGTCATTAATACTGGGAAAAATAATTTTCTACATGTTGAATAATATTTGAAGCGATACATATAAAAATATAGATTTGACATGTGTACACAAATTACAAGATGTGGTATGATTGCATTGTGACAATTTTTAACCAGACACCATATGAAGAAAAGGTTAGCACATATAGGTATCCATAAGATCTCCAATCATCAGTAAAACCCACACCAAGCTATACAAGGTCCCAAAATGACAAATTTTAAACAAATGAAACTAGAAACGGACAACCTGTACAAAACAATACTCATATAATATACTACAGCAAACAACAACCACATCCTGTGTTTATCAATTAAGCTTCACGAAACTGGCAGTCAAGGCGATTTATTGATATTTTGGACAACACAATGATTATTTGTCCGGCGGCTACAAGCATATTTCAGACTAATTGTGCACATCCTGCTACAAGCATGAAATTTTGCATAGACCTTCCCCAACTATTACTCTTTTATTTCAGATAGTAAGGGATTTGAAAAAAGTGTCTCACTTCCGGTAAAATCCAAAATGGCGGACTTCATACTTAAATCAGCCCAAAAACGAAGGCCAGTATTTGAAAAGGTATTACTATCATTGTACTATCATAATATTTGGTACAACTCTTGGTTTTGTACTACTTTTGGATACATTATATGTCTTCCAACACACTACTTGCGGTAAAATCGAACATGGCGGACATTGTACTAAAATAAGCTTTTTTTTTTAGGGAGGGTAAGTGAAATGTGTTTTAAAGTATTGCTACTATAAATACATTGTGCAGGAACCTTTGTTTGGTGCTTCTCATGGATACAATGTATAAGATATCTGTCTTTAAAACCCCTTCTTCCGGTAATATCCAAAATGGCGGACATAGAAATATCAATTCATTATTTAATATTCAATTGTTTTTCAAAATGTAATAAAAAAATATTATGTGCTGGTCATTGAACTTTTGGTTTTACGTTATCTTTAACCGCTAATTACATTCTGTTGTAAATGTTTAAATACAAAGTTGACACTTCCGGTAAAAAACGGGGCGTAAAATTCAAAGATGTGTCCTCAATCCATTTCTTTGATGTAGAGTTTTGGATAGATTGATTAAAACAAAATAAAATCACTATAATACTAAAACATTTTTAAAATTACCTGTACTACTATTTGGCAAAAAATACATGTTTATGCACAGTCACTCCCACCTGCACAAAAGGAAGTGCACATATACCCGATTTTTCCACATTAACAACGAACGCGACATTCTTCCTTACACCCACAATGTACAAGCTTCTGACAAAATGAATAGGCCTCAACAAGAGTTTTTTAAAAAGGATCTTCTTTGTCCCTTTAACATCCATTAGCGCCTGGACTTGATAGCATTAGAGCCAACCCAACGCTCGTCCCTCTAAACACCTGTCCTAGTATATTGCACGTTTTACATGCTGGAAAAGGCTAGATCAAGTTGAGGAAATTAGCCTTCTCTTTTGTGCAAATAGTTATTTCCTTGAATCGTTAACCCTGTTAGCACAATCTGATAAGTTTGTGCGATCTTACAATAAAACCCCGGAGATTTAGGTTGATCAAACATAATTATTTATGTTAAGGTCACATCTTCAAATACAATTAATGTTTCCCACTCATTCTTTTTTCCGTTCAAGCTAAGAAAGAACCGTATCACAACCGGTAAAGGCATTGAATACAATACGTGTGTGTGATCGCTCATTACCTAGTACATTTGATAGCTCATCGATAGATATTAATTCAAAGTTTATTACCTTCCCAAACACAATCCATAGTTCGTCTACCCCTATGTCACGGAAAAGCAAAACAGTACTGACAGCATCATCAGTTACGACTGTTCGAATCATGACTCGTTTAAGTTCGTGTGTCACTGCATCAGACACATGCCCCATGATTCTAGTGTCAGCCTCTTAGTGTGAACATGGTGCTGAACTTGAAATACAACACGTGGTGGATAACACTGAACATTCTGAGCATTTGTTGCTACAACTACCATACTCATAAAAAAATTCATCCACTCTTGGTATTTTTTACAGTTTCAAGGTATTTTATTACGGTCAGGACATAAAACCCAATCAGCATACTTGTTAGGAAACACCATGAAACTTTAACAATAGTAGATGTAGTCTCGGATGCGTACATAGACAATACCGGTAGTTTGAAGGCTGCTACAAGGAGCAAGAGCTACATTTTGGGGAAAGGGAATACACAGACGAATACAGGGTCAAAACAAATTCCTCAAAATTAGCAAAGTTTTTGGAGAGATGACGACAATAAGAAAGAATATTTTAGTTTTCATTCACAGGAACTTGCGCAATACAATTTTGAGAAAAAGGTAGTTGTAGCAACAAATGCTCAGGATGTTTAGTGTTATTCACCACTTAATGATTTTTCAAGTTTAGCACCATGTTTACATGAAGAGACTTACACTAGAATCAAGATTAATGTATCTGATGCAGTAAAACACAGACCTAACTGAGTCATGACTTGAACACTCGATACTGATGTCATTGCTGTTACGCTATTCCGTGACATAGGGGCAGACAAACTTTGGTTTGCTTTTGGAAGATGGAAAAACTTTAGATATATATCTATTCATGACCTTTCAAATGCACTAGGCATAGAGATTACAAGTTTGCTGGAAAAATAAACTGCCTTGGTGACATGGATGGCGTTTGAAGATGTGACTTTAGCATTTAGAATGAGTTCAGAGCAAGAAACATGCATTTTTGGAAGAGGAGAGACTTATTGGGGCTATTCCCACGAATCGGTCTAGTCTTTTTCAGCATATAAAATATGCAATATACCATGGTGGGTATGAATGAGTAAAAAGCTTGGAATTGGTTCCTATGCTAACTAGTCCAGACGCTTATGAATGGCGAGGGAACACATATGATCCATGGGAACCATTTTGGACCACTCTAAGTGAGATCCCTTCATCATATCAGGAGCTTGTATAATATGGACGTAAGAAACAATATCAGTCTTTGTAAATGTGGAAAATCAGCTCTCCAATTGTGAATAAACATGTATTTGCGGCCTAACGAGTTTGCTGATTGCGTATCGTGTCCTTACCTCGATACAATACATTGAAACTGTAATACTTGGATACGCATTGTAGTTGTAGCAACAAATTTTCAGGAAATTCTCTTTTATCCAAATTGGGTGTGTTTTATTTTGTCATGTTTTCACCACTGCCTGATTCTTAGGCAGACTGGCACTTAACACCAAGTTCACATTAAGAGGCAGACACTAGAATCATGGTGCATGTATCTAATGCAGTGAAACACGAACTTACACGAGTCATGATTCGAACAGTCGTTACTGATGATGTTGTCATTTCTGTTTCGCTTTTCCGTGACATAGTGGTAGAGGAACTATTGATTTTGTTTGGGAAGGTAAAACATTAATTTAATATATATCAATGACCTTTCAAATGCAATAGGCAATGAGTGATCACTCACACTTAGTGTGATCCATGCCTTTACTGGTTGTGATACAGACGAGCTGGGAATTGGACCTTATGCTACCCAGTCTAGGCGCTTATAGATGGCGAAGGGACAAAGAGGATCACTTTTAAAAAAAACTCTTTCTGAAGCCTGATCATTTTGTCAGAAGCTTGTACATGTGGATGTAAGAACGGGTGATGCGGTCGTTGTTAATGTAGAAAATCGGGTCTCCCGTGCACTGATTTGTGTTCATGTGGTGGTGATCGTGAATAAACATGTAGTTTTGGCCAAATAGTAGTTGAAGTTTTTAAAATGTTTTAGTACTTTAGTGATTTTATTTTGTTTTAATCAATCTATGAAAAACTCTACATCGACGATATGGATTGAGGACTGATCTTTGAAATTTTCCGACAGATTGTTTTTTTACCAGAAGTGTTAACTTTGTATTTAAACATTTACAACATAATAGAATAAGTGGTTTTGAGGAAAACTTAAAGCCAAGCATTTCATGACCAGCACAAAAAAACAACATGTTCTTTACATTTTGAAAAAGTTGAATATATACATAAGAAATTGATATTTCTATGTCCGCCATTTTTGGATATTACAGGAAGTAAGAGTTTTAAAGAAATATGTCTTATATTTTGTATCCATGAAAAGCACAAAAAAAAGGTTCCTGCACACACTGTAATTATAGTAATAATACATTTAGACATATTTCAGTTACCCTCCCTAAAAAATAAGCAGTTTTGTACAATGTCCGCCATATCAGTTTTTACCGGAAGTAGGGTTTTTGAAGACATTTTATCTATATTATATATTCAATAGTAGTATAAAAAAGTTTGTACAAAATGTTATGATAGTAGCATGATTATAACACCTTTACACATACTAGCCTTCGATATTAGGCTGATTAAAGTATGCAATCCGCCATTTTGGATTTTAACAGAAGTGCGACATTGTTTTTCAAATGCCTTATCTGAAATTTAAGAGTAATAATTGAGGAAGATCTATGCCAAATTGCATGCTTGTATCAGGATGTGCACAATTTTTCACAAAGCCGCCGTACTATATGTATTATGCACAATGACAATATTGTTCATGTTGTTTATGCTAAAATATTAACGGTTAACTAAATATTTCTTGATTAATTAGCTTATTCCTTTTTATTCAAAGAATTACAATTTGGACTATCAATCATTATCAAACATGTAAGATAAAACAACGGGAATTAAATGTAATGACCCAATAAATAAAGCTAAATACGTATGTCATCAGTACAGGGATACATATGCAAATGTAAAACTATTTTTTTTATTGGTGACAGTAGGCGGAAATACTGTATTAGAATGAACAACTTTATATGGGTTTTTTTAAAACGAAAAGTCAAACATCAGTCTACAAATCACAGTATTGAAAATTAAATATATAATACTACTTTGGTCAAGATATTTTGTAAAAAAAATTACTTGATCCGTGCTACTTTTATTCATTCTTTGATATGCCTTAGCGTGAAACATTTTCGTTTTCATTTGAATTTGTGATAATCGGTTCCCAATTAACACCAAGACACTTGAAGGTATTGAAGGCTTGTTCGAACCAAATAATAACCAAGATAAAATCCATGTATCCAAGACGTAATATTAATCTGTAGATATCTAGCTTCCAATGGATTTAGTAGGAGGATGTCAATGTGTGTTAAATATATTTAATGAAAATCTGTTAAATTAGTCGCGCTCTACACAAATGCTAAGCCAACACAAACGTTGAAAAGACAACCATATCGGAATATATTTTCTAAAAATATTTTATTAAAATAGCAAAAAGTCAATGGATTGTTCGAACAATGAAAACTTGAGGTTGTTAGAAAGGAATCGCGATACCTTTGCTGTTTAACATAAATAGATGAAATATGACAGCAAGTCTTTACTATAATGCGTTACTGATGAAATTTAATATCAATACAAGATAAAATTGAGAATGGAAATGGGGAATGTGCTATACTAGTTCAATGATAATGAACGCCATTCTAATTTCCAAATTGTACACAAGAAACTAAAATTAAAATAAAACAAGACTAACAAAGGCCAGATGCTCCTGACTTGGGACAGGCGCAAAAATGCGGCGGGGTTAAACATGTTTGTGAGATCTCAACCCTCCCCCAATACCTCTAACCAATGTAGAAAAGTAAACGCATAACAATACGTACATTAAAATTCAGTTCAAGAGAAGTCCGAGTCTGATGTCAGAAGATGTAACCAAAGAAAATAAACAAAATGACAATAATACATAAATAACAACAGACTACTAGCAGTTAACTGACATGTCAGCTCCAGACTTCAATTAAACTGACTGAAAGATTATGATTTCATCATATGAACATCAGGCACAATCCTTCCCGTTAGGGGTTTAGTATCATACCATCATAACATATATTAATGTTTGTTTATCCTTTGTATATTTCGGAACTATAACAAATGTCACACAAGTGAGAAGTTTACCTAGCTGTTCACAAGGTTTAAACCGGTATTTTTTTCTGGAAAATGACTGTATTTAGTATGTATATGGCAGTTGTTATTACTGGTCCTCTTTAGAAACTGCATTGAATACTAGTATGTGTGTTGTACCTATGATCGTTGATAAGTTCTTCGTTTCCTCTCGTCTAATGCAACCATGAATACATTAAAGACATACAAGACATTACATTACTTCTACAAATCTTTTAATTGTTATAATGAGGGAGTACGATGCTGTTTCTTCCATATCTTTTAATATAATATCAACCTCTTTTATAGCACATAAATGAATTACGAAACAATTGAATTGCTATTTGAAATTTAGAAGGCTTAAGTATATTGTGTTGTGAATTCATCAAAAATATATTTTCATTTGTGATCTTAAAATCGTCGGGTTATATAAAAATTATAATCAGTTTGCAACAATTTTTTTTAAAATGGTTCAAGCATGTCCACATAAAAATTCATACATCTTGATAGTATTTTCAAAAAAGGCGTTAAGGGAATGTTCTTATATATCAAAACGACTTTTAACATTTTCTTAAGTGCCCAATTAGTTGATATTCATATGTATATTCAACACTGGAAAATTATAATCCTTAAAACAAATATTTAAGGTAGATTGATGGTAACCCGCCGTCTTGGATTGTACAATCACAGTACAAAATCGGTCTAGTTAAATGCCTAAATCTGCAAATTTGGAGACAGATATGCAATTCAATGGTTAAAATGTTATTTCATTTAAAGAAAACTTGTTAATTAATTGAATAATCCAAAAATTTTAACAAATATCAAGTTGTTTGCTTTTAGATCATTTTTGTTTCCAAATGAGCCATTTCAGGGGAGATAACTCTTTAAGTACAAAATTTATACTTATCTTATAGGGAATTTGTCTATTTTTACCTGTATCAAGAAAACAAGTTCGGTGACACCATGTTTTTTTTTTTATTTTCTTAAAACATATTATGAAACCTTTCTTCTCACAATTTATTTCAAAATTCTATCTCATAGAATTTTTTTTATGCACACTAATGTGTATTTTCATGAACAAAATAACCAAATTTTTGCAATTTTCAACGACTCATAGCTTGAAAAAAAGCATGGTGACCCATACTTTTTATTAAATTTTTGAAAAGAGCATAGTAAAATCTTCATTTTGGCAAATTATAAAAAAAATTCTGTCTCCAAAAATATATACTTATTTTATATGATCTAGCTTAAACAACATTACTTACACACGATTATTCATATTAATGATTTCCGTCATTTCATAGCTTTTTCATTTTATTTTATTACAGAGATAATACTGGGGAAAAATGATACGAATCAAAAACAATGAATTCCAAGTATTTTACTAGCAGACACATCATTTGTGGTCGAGATTTATTGAGCTTGACTTGTATTAGTCTGGCGTATATTAAAATCAAACTAATAAATATGGTTATGAAATAGTTGAAAGCAGAGTAGTGTGACCTGCTACAAAAGTATTTGTTCGCAGAGCTTTACAGGAGGACAGTGTGACCGAGTTGCAATTGTCTCTATAAAGACGGACATTAAATCACCTTTCAGTTGTAGGATATAATAAAATTGAGAATGGAAATGGGGAATGTGTCAAAGAGACAACAACCCGACGAAATAAAAAAAACAACAGCAGAAGGTCACCAACAGGTCTTCAATGTAGCGAGAAATTCCCGCACCCGGAGGCGTCAGTAACTTGACCAGAACGGGTGCCATATTTGCAACATGGTCTAATTATCATCTCGGAGCATCTAAGAGTTTTTTGCGACTGTCGTATTGCAACGTCTTTAGTTTTCAAGTTTCTGATATTGTTAAATGTTTTCATTTCTCTCATGTGAGAAGTTAGATAGTTCATCTTATGACGTATAAACCTAATACAAACCATCAGATATGAACTTTGATGAGTTTCTGCTTACATTTCCTATCATGATTTTCTTAATAGAGGGTAACTGCTCACAAGGAAGCTATTAAACCAAGAGTTCCAAATGGTGAAGTTGAAATCATCCCTTCGTAAATTTTACGGACGCCATCACGACTTGGTTGACAGTTATGGAATAACCGTTTCACAAATGATATCGGATATGTTCCTTACGTCCCCTTCCCTTTCATGAATTTGACCTACCGAATTAGACTATTTACCGGATTTGTAATCACATAAGCAACACGACGGGTGCCGCATGTGGAGCAGGATCTGCTTACCCTTCCGGAGCACCTGATATCACCCCTTGTTTTTGGTGGGGTTCGTGTTGTTTATTCTTTAGTTTTCTATGTTGTGTCATGTGTACTATTGTTTTCTGTTTGTCTTTTTCATTTTTAGCCATGGCGTTGTCAGTTTGTTTAAGATTTACGAGTTTGACTGTCCCTTTGGTATCTTTTGTCCCTCTTTTAAAGCGAAAGGATGAAACTTTTAAAGATATTCTTTTCAATAACTGCGGATAAATTAAACACAGACAAGACTTTATATTGACCTCTATTGAAGAATTATGATGCTGTCACTTCAAGCTTTTTCTGAGTTTGTTTTTCATTAATCCTTTTAAGTTTACCAATAGATTCTTGTTTGCCAATTGATATTTTTTACTGAAAATATTTTATTTCTGAGGTTGTCAAAGTAGTTTCAATTTCTAATATATACATCTAGATAGCATTTCTAGAAACGGCATTACCTGATGATAAATTGTTCAAATAAAGGCGTTTTGAAATAGTAAAACTTATTACTTTTGGAGTGTCAAAAACTCATTGGAAGTACTTGATAAACTGCATGCATATATTAGTGATTTTGAATCTGTTCAAAGTTTTCATTTTTCCACCCTATATACCACTTTGCCTTATATTCGTAATAAGACAAAATTCACACACCAAATAAAATGGGAAAAGTCAGAATGCGAATACATATGTTTAAACTTTATAAGGTCATTTTTGCGCAGCAACAAACAAAAGAATTATATATGTCAATTTTACAAGCTTTGATCATGTTGATACTATATATAATTTTGCATAGATAACATTTATGTTCGCTTTGGAGATTCCGTTTATCGTCAAGTTATCGGAATTCCATTGGAGACTTACTGTGCACCACGTATTGCGGACATGCTTTTGTATTGTTATGAGTAACAATTTATGTTTCCAATCAGCAAAGACCCATCGAAACAACATCTCATATAAAAAATTTAACAATGCTTTTAGATATTTGGATGATATATTGGCTCTCAATAATGACGACTTCAGTGTTTATACTACAGGGATACATTTTGAACTTATTTTAAATGAAGCTAATACTAACAATGACCACTGGCATTTCAACGATCTTGATACCTATATCATTAATGGGAAGCTTAATACAAAAATGTATGATAAAAGAGATGATTTTTTCTTTCCTATCATTAATTATCAATGTGTAGATGGTTATGTACCTTGGAACCATCTTATAGTGTTTCAACTTGTACGAATTGCTCTTGTATGTAACAAGATATTCGATTTTGGTGAGAGACATTTATGTATCACTGAAAAATTATTACAACAGGCTTTATAATATCACAAGTTAGTCAAAACATTTTCGAAGATTTTTCATCAGTACTAGGACATCCTTCGTAAATATAACTCAACATGCAGACATCTTATTCGTTCATGTATTTTTCATCCAATCTTTTATGGTAATAATCTTTACCTAGCACAAAGTAGTGATATAGTTACGATACTGTCAGGTCAATAAAGATTGCACATTTTGGCTTTGATATTGATTAACTTATGGGGTCCTTGCAACGGAATTAAACACATTTATTCTAAAAACAGTTGTTGGCATGACACGATTTATGTTCTTCTAATATAGTTTCTGATGGTATAATACTAAACCCGTAACGGGAGGGATTGTGCTTCATATTAGAATGACGAAGACATAATCTTTCAATCAGTTAAATTAAGGTCTGGAGATGACATGGAAGGAACAGGAACTGCAAGTAGTCATTTGTAAATTTATGTAAAATTGTCATTGTGATTACCTTAGCTGAATTTGGCAAAACTTTTAGGAATTTTGGTACTCAATGCTCGTCAACTTCGCACTTTATTTAGTCTTTTTTTTTTGGATTCGAGCAACATTGATGAGTCTTTTGTAGACGAAACGCGAGCCAGATGTATATACAAAGTTTAGTCCTGTTATCTATGATATGTTAACTATGATGAGTTTATTTGTTTAGTGTTTTGTTAACTATTATGAAATCGGACTAGGATTTCTTTTAAACTGATTTTTACTGTGCGTATTGGTGTGGTTTTTTTTTACATTGGTTAGAGGTATATGGGGAGAGTTGAGATATAAAAAAAAATGTTTAACCCCGCTGCATTGTTTGTGTCTTTCCCATGTTAGGAGCTTCTGGCTTTTGTTAGTTTTGTAAGATTTTTTATTTTAGTTTCTTGTGTATAATTCGGAGTTGACGTTCATTATCACTTAACTAGTATACATATTTTTTTATTGTCTAGCTGGCGGAATCCTCCGGGTGCGGGACTTTCCCTCTGCATTTAAGACCCATTGGTGGCCTTCAGTTGTTGTCTGCTCTATGGTCGGGTTGTTGTCTCTTTGAAACATTCGCTATTTCCATTTTCAATTTTATTGATAATATTTCTTTATATATCACATTTGCTTTATTGTTTTTTTTCATGTCAAATAAAAATATTTGTAAATTAAGCTCTGAACAAAAACTATTTGGTTATAAACACGTATGTTTACATCGTTTAATTGCATACGATATTTTAGGATTATTATGATTGTCCGTATTTCATAGCTTATTTTATTTTCTTCTCATTTTTCAGACAGCAGCGAAATAAACCCGAATACAATTTTAAACAAATAATGTCTGAGATTATCATTATCAGACAAATCCTACGGTAATAATATTTAGTAAGTATTACTAATAATTGCCCATGAACATGTTTTATTATTGTGTAAATCAAAATCAAACTGAGAAAATGTCCTGATAATAATATTTAAAGCAATGTCACGTGACCAGATACATGGATATTTTTCTGATGAGCTATATAAACCTGGTTGGCCCTGAACTACTCGGGAGCTATACTAGTTGTAACATATAATCAAAATTGTTGTATGATTTCCCTACATTTTTTTACTCTTCTACCCTGTGGGTGAGTTTTCGTACTGAAAATGTCCAGTTCTTACTCTATGTAAAACATTTGTTTTTGTTATATTCAATACTTAAAAACAAAATCCGCGTTAAGTCCCATATGTTTATTGATTTTTATCAAAATTACAAGGCTTATAATTGAATACGCGCGTTTTGTTGACCATTCTCATCTACTGTTCCAGAATAAATGGGCATTGTGCTTGAAAGTAAACTGCAACAGTTCATTAATTTAAGGGGCTGATTTTTTTTTTATTTCAAGGGTGTAATCCTGGCTTTGAATTTCTATGACAGTGTATAATTTATTGAATACTCGTCATCTATAGTAGACTTGGTGTGTGCTGTTGTTATTATGCATAACTGACGTTGAATGTCCCTCTCGTATTTTTCGCCCCTCTTCTATATCTTTACGTTACGTTTCTTTATATATCACATTTGCTTTATTGGGTGTTTTTTTTCATGTCAAATAAAAATATTTGTAAATTAAGCTCTGAACAAAAACTATTTAGTTTTAAACACGTATGTTTACATCGTTTAATTGCATACGATAATTTAGGATTATTATGATTGTCCGTATTTCATAGCTTATTTTATTTTCTTCTAATTTTTCAGACAGCAGTGAAATAAACCCGAATACAATTTTAAACAAATAATGTCTGAGATTATCATTATCAGACAAATCCTACGGTAATAATATTTAGTAAGTATACTAATAATTGCCCATGAACATGTTTTATTATTGTGTAAATCAAAATCAAACTGAGAAAATGTCCTTATAATAATATTTAAAGCAATGTCACGTGACCAGATACATGGATATTTTTCTGATGAGCTATATAAACCTGGTTGGCCCTGAACTACTCGGGAGCTATACTAGTTGTAACATATAAACAAAATTGTTGTATGGTTTCCCTACATTTCTTTACTCTTCTACCCTGTGGGTGAGTTTTCGTACTGAAAATGTCCAGTTCTTACTCTATGTAAAACATTTGTTTTTGTTATATTCAATACTTAAAAACAAAATCCGCGTTAAGTCCCATGTGTTTATTGATTTTTATCAAAATTACAAGGCTTATAATTTATTACGCGCGTTTTGTTGTCCATTCTCATCTACTGTTCCAGAATAAATGGGCATTGTGCTTGAAAGTAAACTGCAACAGTTCATTAATTTAAGGGGCTGATTTTTTTTTTATTTCAAGGGTGTAATCCTGGCTTTGAATTTCTATGACAGTGTATAATTAATTGAATACTCGTCATCTATAGTAGACTTGGTGTGTGCTGTTGTTATTATGCATAACTGACGTTGAATGTCCCTCTCGTATTTTTCGCCCCTCTTCTATATCTTTACGTTACGTTACTTTACATATACATCAATATAATGTCACGTAAGTCTACCTTTACGTGGCTATATATTTTCCTCTGCATATAAAAAATAGGTGTGGTAGGATTGCGAATGCCAAATGTCAAAATCAGCTCAAAATGAAACGATTCTTAGTAGTCATATGTCGCTGAAAGACCTCAATAATGGGAAGAATGTACACTTTATAGTTAGCTATAATTGCCCCGACATGACAAGTGTTCAATATTTCAAACGCGAAAAAATATATCAAAAACCTTCAACACCAAAATCGCACATCAATCAAATATTATTACCATCAATCAATAACAACCACCAACTCCGAGTGCTTACTTAGGGACAGACACATAAAGAATGTAGCGAGGTTAATAACTGTTTTCGAGCGCTCTCCATTCTATAGATAAATGTCTGTAACGTTACGGTCCGTTACGTTCTTCAACGGATATGTTAATGTGTGAAATCGTCCTTTTTGACGCTAGGGGTGACTGGTCAGCTTTTTTTTTACATATACAATAAATAAGCGTACTAAATGTCAGTTTAGCTATGTTGCGTATTTCATTTCTGGTCTTTAAATAAAATAACATATATATAACTTGTATTGATAAGTCGTGGACGCTCTCTTTAACGCTTTGAAACAGAATTTGGGGGATGTCAAATTATAAGTTAATGGATTCCGACAAACTAACTATACTTTGTTAATCAAGTTATTTGGTAGTAACATGACATTTAACGGCAACATATTATATACCGGAATACACAATGATTAACAATGTCTATATTTTTACGCACGACTTTTTCGTTAATTATTTCCTGTATTTACTATTTTACATATTCAAACTTGCACAAAAGCCCACGCATTCGAAATAATTGGTGTTGTCTTTCTAACATGCACCAAAATTATTGATACAAGACAGATATCGATAGCCAAATGTAATGAGCCATTGTATACATTTTACACGATTACAGATGTAATTGTTATGATGATTCCGAGATAAATGAAAGTATGACTCGCTAATTGGAACATCGCTTTGTTAATATGTAAATCTGTGAATCCATTTTCCAAAACGACTTTTCATTTCTAGTCATAATCAATAGCGTTTGATGCATAAATATCATAGGGCCTCATTAAACGCATGTATGTCGAGGTAAATATGTCTTGCTCTACTCGATGAGAAGATTGTTTTACCCTCAATTTTAAGTACATGTTGTAAAAAAGACAATTATTAAACTAAAGATGCCAGCATATAGTTTGAAATATGTTGTAATGTCACTATATATTATATCTTCCTGTAGTTACTATCAATAATTAATCACAGCCCTCGTGTAAATTATTTTACTATCTTGAGGGAAATATATACACTAAATATATATCATAGTCTTATGAAAATAAATATTCTGCGCAGTAACGAAATAGAATTGAATGGACTCAGTCATGGCTTCTAATATTCTTTGGCAAAAGAAGTGACACCATCTACATCGATAGCAGAAACATGTTCGGTTGTAAGCTAGTAAAAAGGTCATATGTTTAGCAAAACTCCGAAACAGTGATGACGTTGCTCCGCAAAGTTAAAAGGTTACGTTACCGATTTTTCTGAATTCGACATTAAGTACCTTTTGCATTGTTGTTATTTTAGCGAAACTCTTTTTATTTGTACTTATATTATTTGTGATTAGTAATTCCCAAAATGTGACAATAAACAGAATTTTGTATCCCTCCATTGTGCATTTAATGCAATAATACAAGTGAGAAATGTTCCTCCAAAATTTACAGAAGTTAGAGTCAGGATTGATTGATTTTGCGTTTCCTTAATTTATCTTTAAGTCATATTAGTTTAAAAAAGTTTTAGTTATGAAAAAAGGAGAATTTCAAAACACATTCGTCCACTAGAAATATGTAAGGAGGAACTTCATTCCTCTGAAATATTATATTGTTTTGCGAGAACCTTGAAGCAATATAAATCACTCATTGGGCGTGCGGAATATATCTTATCTGGTGCAAGGTCCGAATTTTTAAATTTATAAGTATTTAATTTTCATATAACTAGATATATACGTCATGTTTGTTCATACACGCAAAACTGTTGATTTTATTCATTGGATTATTATGATTGCTTATACATTTCATTACAAGCTTTGGTAATGTTCAACTTATGATGTATTTTAAGCTTAACAACATTAAATGTACAAACAAATGTCAAATTTGTGCCTGAGAGCAAAAGTAGTCCTGAACAAGGCAGGCCTATAATATGTTTTAACGTTATGAAAGACAGTAACTTCAGGGGTCATTTTGGTATAGAATGTGTCGTGTAAGAAACGATTGATTCATATGTGTAAAGATTAAGCGAATATGTATTTAGAAAAGCTGCGCATTTAGAAACTGACTAATTAAACAATACAACATTATAAGCTGACTGCATAAAGATTTTCTAGGTTAAACAAGCACCAGAAACTAAAATCCATATACGTTTTCCCCAAAAAAAAACTTGAGGCTGAATCTACCTCATATTACCTTTTCCTTTAAAAATTCTTCCGAGTGCGAAACTTTCTGACTGTATTGAAGACTCTTTGGTAGCCTTCGACTGTTTTGTGCTCTGTGGTCGGGTTATTGTCTCTTTGATACATTCCCTATTTCTAATCTCAATTTTATTCTGTTGACCAGTTAACACACTGATAACAATGCAATAAAAAAGAAAAGTTTTGATCTCGTTTTGAAATAATAAAGTATGTTTAAATCCTGAAAAAATGTGTGTGTGTGTGTGTGTGTGTGTGTGTGTGTGTGTGTGTATTATAACATTATTTCCTGTCAAGGTAATTACATGCAGATAGGTGCACCTTACATCACTAACTGTGACAGACATTATTTGTTTATCTTTGATGAACACAAATAGTAATGCATTTGAATCAATACTCCTTTATTAATCACTGAATAAGGCATATTGAATATTCTCAGCTAACTTAAAACTATTTTCGGCAGTAGTTAATGAACAAAAAACGTAAACAGCAACCATGAAAGTGGTACACCCCAGACTTTACATTCCAGTGTCGATTCAACTTTTAATGGAATTTTCGTCCTAGGGAGTATGACCAGCCTATTAGCCAGCACTTCGGTGTTGACCTGAATCTCAATTAGATTGTGTTTTTTTTTATTAATTTACGAGGAGATCATAAAACCATAAAAAGGATAAAGATGCAAGTGAACTAGACAAGAAATTCGAGATATGCACGAGGAAGATGCATTCCTTCATTGTAAAATAATTAGAATTTTTTATAAAAAAACAGTATTCGTACTGTCATAGTTCTAGCGACTGGTATAATAATATTCCCGGGGACTAAGTATCCAGCAACAGAGGCATTGACCCAATAATAGTAAATAATATTAATTTTTATATATAGATTGGTAACAATTTTACTTCAACGGATGCGCATTCAAAATCAGCAGTATAGTTGTTTATTAACTAAAGGAGTATCTTTATCTTTACTTGTATGGGGTGAGCTGCTCCGGTATGAACATATTTAAAGCATATTTTATAATTTCAAATAGCATGTATAAGAATCTCTTTACGGTAATTTATTAATTTTTCGTTTTCGTGTTTTTTTATCTTCATATTCATGATGAATATAATTAACCTCAAAATGTATAAAATCATTTGTAGAATTAATTGAGACTAGCAGTCGAATAATGTATTCCCATATCACCGTTTCGGATTTGTTTCCTCATCGCTTGGTAGCATTAACAGGATAGAAATAATATGTTAATATTGGTGCTTTAGCTTTATAATAACTTGCATTAATTGTTACTTGTTATTATGTTGTTAACCTACAACCAGTATTTTCCTGATTGTGCAAGATTACAGCATAATATCATATAATCGGTTGTTTTGATGAAAGAAGGATTCTAATAATATCTTTTATGTTAGGACAAAGGACAATGACCTGGAAATGAATGATTAAGAACATGATGATAGATGACGACGATATCAAACCCGAGTGCTTAGTCTTATCTCAAAGTTATTTTCTTTAACTATGTTAAGACAGTACATATATATCTGTGTCTATAATCTTGTGATGTAGCACACATTTGAACAATATTTTTCTGCCAAAGTCTGTATGGGGAGTTGTCTCATTGGAACTCTTACTACATATTTCCTATATATATTTTGATGGTTAATGCATATTGTAGCATTTGTCTTAAACAAGCACTACTTGTTTATTTTTGTTGAGCAATGAAACAGTTTCACTCTAAAATTGTATTGAATCAACGTCCTTTTTATCAATCACAATATCATTCATAATAGTTATTCCCTGTTACGTACATAACATTTTAATGATAGAATGATATAAACTACATGTAAGCATTATGATTGGGAGCGTTATTTAAAAATAAACACATTTAGGATCGCAGAAATCGCTCGGTATCAATGTTTGACAGTAAACTTATGAAAATAAAGAATAGTTTAACGGGTCGTATTTAGTATTTTGGTTTATAAGAGATATTTTACATTTGGACGCCTTGTTACAATGTCGAAGCCACTGCTGGTGGACGTGTTGTCTCTGATGGTTTTATCAGCATACTAGTCAGCACTTTAGCAGGTTGGGGACAACCCACCAAATGGGGTACTGTTCCCCAAACGAGTAACAATCCCTCATTTGAGTAATCACTTTGTAGTGTTAAAAAATCAAATATTCTTAACCGAGTGTTTTTTCTTAAAATGGCACATATTCATGAAAAATGCAGCAACTTTTCCAAAAGATGATTATCCTTATCTTGATTTACTGAGAAGATACAAGCCTATGAAAAATCAGAAAATTTGACTATTTTCTAGGTTTCTTATATTTTTAAAACCCATAATAAAAATATAGTTCTTTGGGAGAAGTTGTTCCATTTGCTATGAATTTGTGCCATTTTACCTTAAAAGACCCATTTTTAGAAAATTTAGTTTTTAGCATTAAAAAATGATTACTCAAATGAGGGATTGTTACTCATTTGGGGAACAGTACCCCATTTGGTGGGTTGTCCCCAACCTGTTTAGTGTTGAAATGAATATCAATAATATTATCATCTTTATAAATTTTTGTTCACAAAAGTATGAGTTATTCTAAGAAATTTCTTATCCCATGCACGGATTTCGTTAGCCGTATTTAGCACAACTTTTGGGAAACGTGGGTCCTCATTGACCTTAAATTTATACCTATCCATGAATTAGATATTCTACATGAAGTAACATCATTGTATATTGTATTTCAAATGTTTAAACACAATTTTAATTGTAAATACCTATTACATAATTAAATAAATTTTGATTGCCATTGTTATTGTCAATTATTATATAAGTATATATTCTCATTATCAATTTGAGAATCTACATATTTGACTGATAATTTTGTTTGTTTAATATTAAACACTGTTCAAATTTCAGCTTTTTTACCTATAGAGGAACATACTGCATTAGAGTAGCATGAACTAATGATGGTCAAGTGTGCATGTATATGTACATATGTTTATATTTCACTTGTTTGAATAGTAATTATGAGAAATGGTGCTAAATTTTGTTAGACATTTGTGTACATTTGGTTCAAAAAATTGTTGTGTAAAATGGTGTTCAACTACTAACAGGTAAATACAAAAAAGGACAATGATAACTATAGAACACATTCGCGATTTGTAAAATATAAGCGGTTTGTAAAAGATAAGTGTACATACAAACAAGAAAAGAATCAGACAATTGCCTAACACTATAAAATAAAGCCTTCGGAAGTACAAGTTTTCTTCTTCCTTCTGTATAATGGTTGTTAGGTGTGGTGCTTGTACACGTGTAATATGGCTTGGTATTCAATTCTTGAACCTCTTTCTTTGATTTGAACAGAAGAATATCGAATTTGTACAATATCGTAAAATTTGAATTTGCAATATTGAATGTAGATAATTTGAAATAACTGTCGCTTTTCAATTTATTTGAAGCTTTTGTAGGTTCGTCAACCCTGTTTTTTGCTTTAGCTGGGACCACACATTCACGATTCTAAGCGCCGTCCTTGATAAGAATATTCCCGATTAAAATTTGTCAAACATCTGATAAAGATCCGGCGGAAGGTAATTCAGTCTTTAACACAAATTTGAAAAATAAATTAACTTATGACGAAAAAAATGAAATATTCAAATATAGCCTTGTCCAGCCGAATGTGCTCCGATTATCCCGTTCTCAATTCGATTCAAATTCGATGATGTTCCTTATTGCAAACAGCTTCGTCGGAACTCTGCCGTATTTTTGTTCTGTAATCCGACATTGGTTTTGATTCCGTTTTTCATATAAAGATCGAGACTCTTTCGGAACAATGTTGTTTTGCATTCGGAAGATCTGGCAGCAATCTTGACACAGTCGGCACAAAAGCAGCAATGAAAAATTTCACCACATCATGCCTGTTCAAAAGTACACCGCCTTAGAACACACAGCATTGTTACGATTTCGATCCGATTAAACATAATTTGTCACGATATACTGTAGATTGATTAATATTTGTTGGATACTAATTTTCATGGGATTCTGGGGAACAGATGAACCACGAATTCAAATGGTCAGCGAAATACATATTTTCAATAGGCTTTGTATACAGAATTTGGCAAAACCACAAATATGCAGGTTTTCAGTAGTCCACGAAAATTGATACCCCAGAAGATAAATGAATCCACAGTTGTCACGATTGTTATCCGACTAGAAAACTTAGCTCAGTTTTCCCGAATGTTATTGGACGGAGTTAACTATCAGGAGTGGTGTTTCGACAGCTTTGGATCATTTCCTATCCGAAGGATTATATAACAAACGTATACAACTACGTTCAGACAATGATAGGACATTCCATATCATTGATGATAATAATGAGGCTTTCACACTGTTTTATCGATGTCTGATCTCAAACGGAAGCCAAAGTCGGCACTGTGTGAAAGCCGCATTATTCAGATCATTTATAAAAAAAATTGTATGATGTAACTCAAATGCAATTTTGAATTCTCTATAGAGTCGTAAAACGAATTATAAAAGTAATTACTTGACTTTGCACCGCTTGGATGATATTGTAATTGGTAGTATTAATGTTATAACAACATATCGGAGAAGACTATACTTGGTAGTAAAATGTCTGTCTGATCAATGTACTATTTTGAACATTAAAATATAGTTTAACTATGAGTCATCACTTTGAAATAGGTTGACTATGGAAACTGAAATATGTATTCTACTTATAAGAAGCTGCCAGATTCCATGCACAGTATCTTAGACAAATAGCCATTCAATTAATGTCAATTGTTCTCATAATGAAATATAAACTGCAATTTCATTCCGGAAACTTTAGATGTTTTTGAATTTTATAATTTGGTTTTATCAATTGTAGTTTGAATTGTTTTACAGTATCGTTTTTTTTTGTGATTTCGATGCTTTATTTAGCTGACTTGTGGTATGTGCTTTGACCATTATCAAAACCGTACGGTGACCTTTAGCTGGTAATTTTCTGTGTCATGTCTTGTGGAGAGTGGATTCATAAAGTTGTATTTATTCAGTTAAATGATATATAACTATACAGAACATTACTAAATAATAGTAATTAGGCGATTTAGTTGTGTGGTATCGTATTATGCATACAGTTTACAATATCTTTGACCTCTTACCTATTCTAAAATATACTGTAAACATTGTTCCATTTTCAAAAGAATTGTTTGAGAAAACAACTAACGTTTGAAAAACATTAAGGCTGAAACATTCCTTAAGGTTCTATCACTTTTGGGTCAAACGTATGTTCTTGAGAAACCTTTGAATTATCGGTATTTTTTAAGCAAAAAATAGAGTAAAACTGTTTTATGTGTTAACATTTTATGACAATGAGCAAACTTAAATTGACAAAGGTTTTGTATCAGGTCGGAAACTTTCTGACGCGATTCAAATGTTCGCATTTAGACTCTCGGTGGAACATGCTCCCACGGATCGAGCAGCATTAACTAGGTCATAACGTGGACGAACTTTTTTCAGGCTCAATTAAATAACAACTAAATATTTACACATTATTTATAAAGTCAAGACATATTTCAAACACAAAAAAATCAATTATTTCAATTTATTGTTTTATTCAGACGTAGATGTCTGTGCATTCTTTACAAGAAGTGCACAAGGTTTTAGTTCATAGCAATTCAAGTTGGTATCCATTGTGTAAGATAATTATGGACATAATGTGTCTTTTGTTAGGTCAGCACGGAATTTTGTGGCTATCTTTTTCACTAAAGAGAATGCCCTTTCACTGTCTGCATTACTGTTAGGTAAAAAAAAGCATATTTTTTACACGTTTTGATAGAACAATAAACCTAGTTTTATTTGAAGAACAGTTATGTAACTTTGACATTTCACCCCGAAAATTGGCAATGTCAGTTTCAGGAGAAAGATATTTTGGCAACTCATCCAATGGTGTTAACTTGTAATCAGTAAACTCCTCTTGTAGTTGTGATTTCTCCCCATTCTCCAGAAGGTTTGGAAATGTATCCACAGTGTCATCACTGAAAAAAACAATAAACTTATATTGTCTAGGAATATAAATATATGAGATGTTTTTGTTCTGTTGTTGCCTACAGTATCAACAATCTAAGATACTAAATCTCTGATATTTATTGTAAATGAAGACGTACCACAATCACGTAAAACTTTGTCTTTCAATATAGGGTTAAGGAATCCAACATGTACAAGTGTCTCGTCTTAAAATGGAAACTTTTTATCATCTTTGCAACCACACTACAGTAGAACTGTCTTACATGCCTAGAAAAATAAACTTAATTTTAAAAATATTGTTGTTGAAGTAATCTTGCTTGAAATAATAAGTTCAACACCAGTTTAAACCATGTTGACTTAAATGTAGGACTATTCACAAGTAATAGTACCTTGAATGTATTGAATAACTGTTTTTCTTTTATTGTTTTGTTGCTGTCACCTTAATATACACTTTCTTAATTCTTATCTATAGATGTTTGATTTATTTTACAATCAATCATTTAGCATAATAAAGTAAAAAAAATCCAGATTTTATGTACCTGAAAAATTTGGTCTCAGTTTCTTTGGTTAAATCGTCAGAGAAGTCCACAATTTAGCTTCTGTTTTTGTGCCGGCAGAAAGAGATCACTGGACAGGTGATTATCACGATCATGGTATTTGACATCACAAATGTCCTTGCAAGATGGAATGCATTTTACTTGGAAAAACGTTTTAAGAAATTTCCTCAGCAGTCTGGTAATTTATTCATGAGGAACCCCTATCTTCGCAGCAGTGGCCTATAAAAAGATACCAAAAAAATAAATATAAATGGATCTACAATGTATATGTTTCGGACCATATGAGTATTTGGACCATACGCGTATGGTCATGACCATATGCGTATACTCATATGGTCCGACTATACGCGTATGGTCCGACCGTACGCGTATGGTCGGACCATATGAGTATAATACTCGTTTGGTTATTAACGGGCCGGACCATATGAGTATTTGGACCATATAGGTATATATTTTTTTTTTCAAATTACATTATAAACGTTTCAATAATACAAAAACTTTATCTTAAAAGCAGTGATGGTTTAAAACATGACATTTTTTTAAGTTTATAATCCAAAAAACTACGTAAAAATTTGATATTGATGCCATAGTTAAATTTCATCGCTCGCTACATTCGTGCATGTAGGCTTGAATGACATTCACTTCCACACGGTATCATAGCTTTTTTGCATGTTTGTGTACACGATCTTTTTCATTTACACATTTTGTTTGCGAGTGAAAACAAGCCTTTTTGCAGCTGCGTACAGTGATACCGAGGTCTTTGGCAATTCTGATGTCTGCGGTGTTTTTAAGATGCTCTATAATTCAAATATCGTAAAATGGCTGCAATACACCATCTTCTCAACACAACTTAAATAAACTAGTAGTATGCTACTTTCCAGTGACTTTTTTTGTAACAGTTCATTAATAAATTTTTGGAATTTAATTTTTCAGTCGACATATTGACATTTATTCGTAATAACAAATCGGTAATGACCATCGGTAAGGACCATCGGTATAAAATGTGTTTACTTTAAATTTGACAATTAAGTAAAATTAACTATGAGAAACTTCTTATTTTTATTTAGCTTAACCTTTTTTTTTATAATATAATGATAAAACTACCTATATGATAGCGTCTTTTGAATGAACGGTCATACCATATGAAGAGTTTAGAAGTATTAAAAGTAAACTGTAACAGAGTGTTAATTACCCCGACCATACGCGTATGGTCGGACCATATGAGTATATACCCATATGGTCATGACCATACGCGTATGGTCCAAATACTCATATGGTCCGGAACATATACATACATACATTTAAAGTGATTAATACTTATATGAACAAGTAAATAATGACAATTGAACATACATGCATATTGAGAGTCGGGGTTGATCAATTACACCTGTTGTGAGTTTTATTGTTACCAGTTTAAGTTTGGTTAAATAGGGGTTGTGTCCGTTTTTTACACACAAGTCTGAAACATGAAGGCCGTACTTTAACCTATAATGGTTTAATTTTTAAATTGTTATTTGGATGGAGAGTTGTCTCATTGGCACTCACACCACATCTTCCTATATCTATGGTTTCAATCAATTCATTAAGGAAGTTAATTTATACATGTACCTGAAAAGCAGTGTTAAATTCATTTAAAGGTGCCAAAAGGAATTCCAGGAATTGGAAATAAAGTATCAGTTCTGGATTCATTAGATGTTTTGCAACACGTTTAACCCTGCCTTCCTGTTCCACATCTTGGTGACTGTTAACTGAAGTACTTTCATTATACTCATTAGAATTCTTATATGACTTCCTTATTACGCTTTTTAAACAAAGCCGTGTTCTAATTAGCACCAAATATGTTTGACACATGCGCACAAACTTACTGTTTGTATTTACTTTATTTCCATCGTTATCCTTAAAAATATATACATTTAAGCTGCTAACATAAACTCTCATTATATATTATTATGAAACAACATATATTTACCCTGCTCGTAGTTTTTAAACTTATCAAATATGAATTGCAATGCACGGACTCCTTGGGGAGGAAACGGGACCAGCCAAACATTTTTACGGTATTTTCGCACGTTTTGACTTATACGAATACTGTATTTTTCCTATTAGAATCGAAACAAGTTCTTAAAGTCATGCTCTATGCTCATTTTAACATGGGGCATTATTTTTGTCGATATTTTACCCTGAGCGTTAAATAAATTTGAACATTCATATTGTCCTTTACTTTTTAGCTATTCTTACGAAAAATAAGGCCACTAGTGAATCTCAATTTTTTTCTCTCCTGCATGTAAAATTATTTCACACTGTTCTACACCTGATTCATCCCCTTATATGGGACAGCTTGTTCAGTTGATACTGTTTTTGTCCAATCACACTGTTCAGAAAAATCGACTCTAGTAGGGTACCCAGCAGAGCAACCTCAATTTCCGAATGCAAATACTACCGTGCTACCTATAATAGCAAGCATACAGTATACTATATCAGTATATTCTTACTTAATCGAGAACTGCATTACATTGATATTTTTATTTATACTATAATTCACGACAGACAGTAACTAACCAGTAATAAAGCATTGTGGACCAAAAGGTATGTAAGGATTTTGTCAAATGCAGCTATGGCAATCAATTCCTGTCAAAGAAATTCCTTAATTTTTATTTTTGTTAAGAATAATCAAACGTTTGGAAAACAGTTGATTTATAATTTTGCCCAATCCAATGACAGAAAATGTCAACACAGGGGTACTAACTTCTATTACTAGCCATGCTGTTGAAACACAACCGACAATAACGAAGAAGATTATATAAAATCATATAACATGTGTTAAATTAATATTTCATCTATTACAGACATTTCGACCAACAGAAACTACTAGTAACCAGTTGAAGTGCACCGAAGACCAACAATCGCGAAAGGTTTGTTCAAATGCAGCTACGACCATTTAGTTCTATGGTTTTTATGGTATTTCCACAATTTAAAAATTCTGTAACCACTTCATTCATAACTATGACCATTTAAATTATATTTCATCTCAACACAGATGTTATGATACTTGTATAGCGTATCTTATCTTTGTAGTTATTTCTGCAACACCCGACATCAAAGGTTTGTACAATATAGGACTATACAACAGAACATTTCATCAATGATAAAAGTTGAACAAAACGACTAAGAAAGTGTATGTACACACAAGAAAAGAACCATAAAACAGGAAAACATATTGTTAATTTAGTGTAGCCATACCAGTTGCTGTCTTCGCAAGGTTCTACTATTCTAATGTTAACTTGTGTGATAAAATTGGCTAGTTCCTGCTATCCCTTCTATGTCTTTTAAATGAATCATAAGTTACATTATCACCCTAACAATGTCTCTGTAAACTGTTAAATAGTATTCCACAGAGCTGTAAACGATAAAATAGCATTTTAGAACGGTAAAACTAACACACATGGCCAATGCGTTTATCAAAAGAAATACAAAAACATTTGTTGGAGACAAAAGAAACTTCATTTAAAGGAATTTCTGTGCAGCAACATCCCATGCGAGCGACACCAGCATATGGAGTATACGTGTCTAAATTGATACGTTACTCTAGAGCAAGCTCGAAGTACATTGATTTTGTTGAACGAGGAATACTGCGTTCTCAAAAGTTGCTACGACAGGGCTATGAACCAAACAAATTAAACCATTTTACGGTCGCCATCCTGAGCTGATTGGCCATTATGACAATAGTCATCAAAAGTACCAGGATTATAATTTTATACGCCAGACGCGCGTTTCGTCTACCTAAGACTCATCAGTGACGCTCAGATCAAAATAGTTAAAAAGCCAAACAAATACAAAGTTGAAGAGCATTGAGGACCCAAAATTCCAAAAAGTTGTGCCAAATACGGCTAAGGTAATCTATTCCTGGGGTAAGAAAATCCTTAGTTTTTCGAATAATTCAAAGTTTTGTAAACAGAAAATTTATAAAAATGACCATATAATTGATATTCATGTCAACACCGAAGTGCTGACTACTGGGCTGGTGATACCCTCGGGGACGAAACGTCCACCAGCAGTGGCATCGACCCAGTGGTGTAAATAGTTATCAAAAGTACCAGGATTATAATTTTATACGCCAGACGCGCGTTTCGTCTACATAAGACTCATCAGTGACGCTCAGATCAAAATAGTTAAAAAGCCAAACAAATACAAAGTTGAAGAGCATTGAGGACCCAAAATTCCAAAAAGTTGTGCCAAATACGGCTAAGGTAATCTACTCCTGGGGTAAGAAAATCCTTAGTTTTTCGAATAATTCAAAGTTTTGTAAACAGAAAATTTGTAAAAATGACAAACGTGTGTCAGAAATCATATCTGATATTCTTCCTCAGTCATAAGAACCTTCCATCATTACCGAACTGAACAAATAAATAACACGACGGGTGACGTATACAGTGCCGGAAATGCTTACCGTTCCGGAGAACCTGATTTCATTCCCGTTTTTTAGTGGAGTTCGTGTTGATTTTTAATTATTATTTATAACTGTAAATGGAAATGTCCTTTGTTTTGTGAGTCTTTGTTTACTCCTTGGTTTTGATTGTTATTATCTAAAGCATGTTGAAAAAGTTTTGTAACAAACAGTCGTCTTTTTATAATGCATGCCGTTTTTATTGAAGATATATTCCTTATCTTTCATAAAATATCTCCAAAACAATAACAAGACATGCTTTTCTTGATGAATGCAAATGTAAAAATGAAGTAAAATATGTATCTTGGAATTGTATTCAATACATTTGCATAAAAAAGAAGTAGTTGTATTAAAGACACACTTTTAGGTTCGACTTAAAATGACAGACAAGAGTTTCCTATTTCAGTATCACACCATGATTTTCGTACCTAATGAAACAATATATTAGAAAGTATTATAACATTTATTGTCACAGATTTCAATTAGCAATGAACTGAATGAAATTTGTTAAAACCTAATATAATCTAGTGAAGTTTTTGTACCAAATAGACCCAACATTAGAATAAAAACAAGACAATGATGAATTGTTTGTGTTCATACGAAAGCCTTGCTAAATTTTCTTCTAAATTGCTCGTTTTATAGTATGCAATCTACTAGTGCTTTCAAGTCAAGAGCATTTCAGTGCTGCAAATGAAAATAAATACAATAGTTAGCTAAATTGTTTCAAAAACAATTTGTCTTCTCACTAAGTACTTGTACACAAGCCATAAACGCACGGTGGTATGAAAACGACCGAATATGTCACGCAGCGTCCCGTATCTTTCAGACACTGGCGGAAACTAGCCGTTTGAAAACCGTTTCATGTGATAGTCGTCCAGTAAAAAAATGTGCTACTCGGGATAATCAGGTACTAACGGGACGCAATTCCTAGAACAGTCTGCTGCACCTCATTTCGAACGGCATCGTATCATGTTCTGAAATCCGACGTGGGTATTTCATATTAAGATCGGGACTGTTCCGGTACAATGTCGTTTTGCATTCGGAAAATCTGGTAGCAATCAATCCTGATAAAGTTGGCACTAAAACAGCATTGCGAAATGTCACCATATCATGCCCGTTCTACAGTACACCGCCCCAGAACACAAAGCATTATTACGTTTTTGGTACGATAAAGCAAAATCTGTCACGACATAATAAAGTTATCACGATTGTAGTCCGACAAGAAACTTTTTGCTGAGTGTCCCCAAATGTTGTTGGACGGACTTAAGACAGGAGTGGTTTGCCGACATATTCAGATCATTTCCTATCCAAAAGATTATATAACGAACGTAGTCGATTTCGTGTAGACAATGATAAGACATTTCAGATTATTGAGGACAGTAATCCAGCTTTAACCTATAATGGTTTACTTTTTAAATTGTTATTTGAATGGAGAGTTGTCTCATTGGCACTCACACCACATCTTCCTATATCTATTTACATTGTTTCAGCGATGTCTGATCTCAAACAGGAGCCAAAATTGGCACTTTGTGAAAGCCGCATTATTCAGATCATTTATAAAAACTATTATGTTACTCAAATGCTGTTTTGAATACTCAAAAGAGTCGTAAATCGAATTAAGTAATTACTTGACTTTGAACCGCTTGGATGATATAATAATATAGTATTAATGTATGGACTTTTTCATATTGGCCCTGTAACATGCCCGAGGTGTTAATAATGGCAAAGGATGGTTGTAATGGCCCTGAGGCAACGCCGAGGGCCATAACAACTGTCCGAGGCCATTATTAATATCAAGGGCATGTTACAGGGCCAATATGAAAAAGTCCATATATTGATACTTTTATTAACCAACTATAAAGGCAACTTCATTCAAGAACAGTCTTCGAGTCTCAGATCCAAAATTATACAGCTATCCACAAACTACAACAGGACCAATACAGGAAAGCCCGTTTCATAACATTTCTATTTTAAAAATGATTTTAATTCTTCGATTAAACAAAGAGTAAGAAACTTACCGTGAAGAAGATACAGGAATTTCATAGCTGAACTTGTCTTTTCGCATTCAATTTCGCATGGAATTTTAGTCAACATTGTGACTGTCAGATGTAATTTCTGATTTCTCATCCCAGTACTTAATTTTAGGCTATTAAAATTCATTTCATCTAGCAAATAAAAAGTAGCTGGGAAGAATAAATCAGACAGTTTAACTATTCTAAAGTCTGCATTCAGAGGATTGAACAACGGAAATGAAACAGTGATAATAATCGAAAGTCGTACTCGAAAAAGGCTGTGAAATATTTCCGTTTCAAGTCGTTACAAAACAATGTCAATGAACATCATTTAAACTTGTTTTTATGATATTAAGTTTAAAAAAGAATTAAAAAAATGTCACACTTATTTAAAGAAATAAACGACATTTTGATTTAATCGATGTCCTGTTTCATCTGTTCATAATGCATGACTGTGATTTCGTAATGCACGGGTGTGATTTCGTAATGCATGCCTGAGATTTCTTAATGCATGACTGAGATCTCGAAATGACTGGCTGTAGCAATTTCTCTGTTCATAATGACCAGATATCGACATTTTCCTTTTATGAAGCATGGGCATTTCTATACATATTGTAGTAAGTTGGTTAATAATTGGTTATTACGACTTATTTGAGAGGACGTTACTGGGTAGGAAAATGTTATTATTTTGAACATGGAAATTTATTTTTACTATAACTTATACAGTCATCACTTTTAAAAAGGTTAACTATGGAAACTGATATATGTAATCTACTTTTGAGAAGCCGATAGATTCTCTGCCCGGTATTATAGACAAGTAGCATTTCAATTAATGTCAAATGTTCTCTTAGTAAAATGTGAACTGTATTTTCATTATGAAACTTAAGATCTTATTGAATTTTGTAATTTGGTTTAACATTTAAAATCAAATGTAATTTCTAATTTGAATTGTTTCTCTGTATATGCTATTTTGTTATTTCGATGCTTTTTATAGCTTTTTATAGCTGACCTGCGGTATGTGCTCTTTTGATTGTCAAAGGCCGTACGGGGACCTTTATCTGTAAGTTTCTGTGTCATTTTTGCCCGTATCTTGTGGAGAGTTGTTTAATGTAATAGTATTTATTCATTTACATTGCACATACCTATACAAAACATTTCTAAATGATAGTCCTGAGACGATTTAGTTGTGTGGTTTGTAAAGTAGCATGCATACAGTATTCAACATCTTAGACCTCTTAGCTATTCTAAATTACATTGTAAACGTTGTTCCATTAACAGCATTATTTGACACAACAACTGACCAATTAAAAAGCATTGAGGCCAAAACATCCGTAAAGTTTTTGTCAATTTTGGATCAATTGTATTTACTCGAGAAACGTCGTTTTAGAAAAAATGAAAATTGAAGTTAAACTGTTTTTTGTGTTTACATTTTCTGACAATAAGCAAAACTAATAAAAAAAAAATCAAATTGATTAAGGTTTAGCTTAGATCGGTAACTACTTGACACGGTTCAAATATTGGCTTTTAGGGCTTTTGTAGGAACATGTCCGAACGGAGCAGCCAGCACTAATATTGGTTAAGTGTGCATATACATACGTTCATTTACTTTGACTGGATATTAATTATTAGGAATGGTGCTTAATTATGTAAGACTTGTACGCATTGGATTCTTATACTGTTTCGTAAGATGGTAAAACACTACAGACCTGCTGACAGGTTAATACAACAAAGGACAATAATAACTATAGGACAATACATTAACGACATATCAAATTTCAGACAAGATAAGAATCATACAATTGAAGAACATTGTGAATTAAAGCCTTCTGAAATACAAGTGTTCTATGTCATGGCAATCTGATGTTGTAACTTTTCAACTAAACTTAACAAATGACCAATTAAAAAGCATTGAGGCCAAAACATCCGTAAAGTTTTTGTCAATTTTGGATCAATTGTATTTACTCGAGAAACGTCGTTTTAGAAAAAATGAAAATTGAAGTTAAACTGTTTTTTGTGTTTACATTTTCTGACAATAAGCAAAACTAATAAAAAAAAAATCAAATTGATTAAGGTTTAGCTTAGATCGGTAACTACTTGACACGGTTCAAATATTGGCTTTTAGGGCTTTTGTAGGAACATGTCCGAACGGAGCAGCCAGCACTAATATTGGTTAAGTGTGCATATACATACGTTCATTTACTTTGACTGGATATTAATTATTAGGAATGGTGCTTAATTATGTAAGACTTGTACGCATTGGATTCTTATACTGTTTCGTAAGATGGTAAAACACTACAGACCTGCTGACAGGTTAATACAACAAAGGACAATAATAACTATAGGACAATACATTAACGACATATCAAATTTCAGACAAGATAAGAATCATACAATTGAAGAACATTGTGAATTAAAGCCTTCTGAAATACAAGTGTTCTATGTCATGGCAATCTGATGTTGTAACTTTTCAACTAAACTTAACAAATATGCAATAAGATTATATATTTGTATGTTTTTCATATGACGACGTTTAACATACTGTATAATAGGGATTTTTTAAATAAAAATAATTATAAACAGTTGATTTAATTTAATCTACCTCGGAGGTCACATTCATAAAAGATTGTAGTTACGACGTAAGAAACATATCCGATATCATTTCTCAAACGGTAATTCCATTACGTTCAACCAACTCGTGATGGCGTCCAAACAATTTACAAAGGGGTGATTTCAACTTCACCATTTGGAACTCTTGGTTTAATAGCTTCCTGGTGAGCAGCAACCATCTATCAAGATAATCATTATAGGAAATGCAAACACGGGAATATCGTATCAATTGGAAGATATATACCCGTATGCAGATGCTGCTGGAATGTTGCTACTTAGAAACGGAAAGTTCACAATTGGAAAGCTGAAATCATCTCTTTTTGTTTTCAACCCACCCTCATTGTCATTTCTGGATGATGTAAGTCCAGATATGAGGCTGACTTAACTGTATCTGTAGTATCCTTTATCTCTAGTTCGATGTGATAGATGCGTTCCACATAGTCACCAAATAATGAATTGGTGAACTAATATACCGGAAAGTAAAGTTAAAGGATATCATACCAAATTGTAGTACTACTTAATTTACAATGATGTCCATATTAATGATAAGTGATGGCAACATAGAAGTAATGCCTATGGACTGTAGGATACATCAGTGACAATACAACATATGAAAATAAAACCAATAAAAAAGTTGAGCGATTGAAAAGATTAAATAAAACGAACAAAATCAAGTGCATGCGCACTAATAAGAAACACCATACCTTATGGGAAACATTGTAAATTGCGTTTAATCCAAAAGGTTCTATTAATGGGATGCATATTGTATTAATTCAAGTTAACGTTGGTCAGCAAAAATGATTATAGACATAAAATAGGTAGCAAAATATCACAAAATTTTGAGATCGGTCATCACTTGTATTTAATGCTGACTCGTGTGATGAAATTAACTTTAGCTTGTTATATCCTTAATTGTTTTTAAAGTAAATCATGAGTTACAAAATCACCTTAACAATATTTTGATTCTCTGTAAACTGTTGAATATTATTCCATAGAGCTGTCACAACGAATTTACATGTTTTAAGAAGAGTGAAAATGACTCTCCTGGGTAATGTGTTTATCAAAAGGAAAAAAAAAACTTGTGGGAGACCAAAGAAAACGTTATTTAAAGGAAATTTAAATCATTTTAGGAAAGGCATGTATCAAACATGTGTGTAATCAATAATTCACGTGGTTTTTATAAAAGATCTCCTCCCGATCTTTTGTAAAATATCTTAAAATCAACAACTAGGCATGCTTTTTCTTTATATATGTTTTTTAAGGCAAATGTTAAAATAAAGTAAAATATGTATATTAGGACATTTTTGAATACACTCGCATTAACATACATAAATTGTATTATGATAATAAAGACCAGCTTTAAGGATCAGCTTAGAATTAAAGATAAGATTTTTCCTATTTCAGTATCAAACAATGATTTTTTGACCTAATAGAAAATAAAATGACAAGTACCATTGCGCTTATTGTCGCGAATTTCAATCAGCAATGAACTGAATGAAATTTGTGAAACCCTAATATAATCTAATGACAATTTTGTACCATATAGTCCCGAAATTAGAATAGTAACATATACAATAATGAATTGTTTGTGTTCATACGAAAGCCTTGCTTCATTTTCGTCTCAATTGCTCGTTTTAGATTATGCAATCTACTGGTGCATACAAGTCAAGAGCTATTCAGTGCAGATGAAAACAAATATAATAATTTGATAGATTTTTTTCTAAAAGCACCTTGTCTTCTCACTAACTTAATATGCACTAGTTGCACCTCAAATAGTATGACAGACTAAAGAGATGTTTAATATGTAATGTTGGTTGGTAAGAGATATTCATCTTAAAAATAGATACATAATTTGTCATTATATTGCATGGGATCTTTTTTTTTTGTGTCTATTAATTGTATTTACTGTGTGCTCTTTAAAACCAAAAGAATGATTTACATAAGCCAAGATATTGTTAGTAATAATGTTATATATGCATGCATATTTGAATCACTATAAACTAAAAACTGTATCACAGTTCTTTCGACTTTTATAAATGAAAAAAGAGTATAATCAGATATCGTATATAAAGAAAAATATTAAAAAAAACAATACCAAACTACAAGAAAAATTCAAATCTGAAAGTCAATAATCAAATGGCAAAGTCAAATACCCAAACGTACAAGAAAAGATAACAAATGTCATATTCCTGCCTAGGTACATGCATTGTCTTACGAAAATAATATGGATTTAAACTGGTTTTATTGTAACCTAAACCTTTAAATTGTATGACAGTCTCATACAATTCCGTTATATTCACTACAAAAGTCAAAAAGTCTGAAAAGACCAGTTTTTGTCTGAATTTGCATGAATTTTTACTCAACATTCTTAATTTGACTGAATATTTTCTATTTCTTTTTACTTAGTATGAATTTGTCTAATAAGGTTTTTGATTTTTCTTGACATGTGTCTTGACAGTCTGAACATTGTCTTAAAATTTCTCCACACTTCCTGTATCATTTGATTAGAATCTGGATTAGTCTCGACCAATTCTTGACTGTCTTAAATTTGTCTCGATCTATCTTGACATATTTTTGACATTCTTAGTCGTGTCTGAATATGTCTTGACACATTCTTGACATTCTAAATGATGTCTGAATATGTCTCGACACATTCTTGACAATCTTAAATATGTCTTGACACTATCTCAACAGCATAAATTTCGCCTGAAATGTGTACAGACTTATTCTGCACTGTTTATGACATTTTATTGCCGTTAGTGTTATATACTCCTTTTTATTATGGCTAAACTAAACTTTGAAGAATCAAGAATACATATATGGTATAGTTAAATACCCTTTTGGTGCAACTAAGGTGGAATATTTGAATAATTGCCCATGTAGTTTAATTTTGATTTATTTTTATTAAACGTTAATGAATTGTTTTCACTTAGAATATAAGTCGAAGTAACTGACAAACAGCATTTAGATTTTTACCATTCGCAAAACTGCCAGTCAAATTTTCTTTACTTAAATAGGTGTGTTGCAGGCAGTTTTAAAATGTGACCATGTGTCTATTTTGGAACTCACAATTCATCTTTTAGGTTTGTGTGGCCAAAAAAAGAGGGGAAGGGGGCTTTCGTGCAGGTCAAATAATTTGTTCTCGTCTTGATTAAAAAACCTTATTTAATTTTTAGAACAACCCAAACAAATTTTTTATACAAATTTGAGTGTTGAATTTTAATAAAAAAAATATCAAAAATAAATATTTGTGATAACTCCTTCTTGAAAAGAAAACAAATGTTTAGATCTATATTATGCATGTCTGTTTGAAATCCATTTCATTAAACTAATGATTTCTATAAAAATCATTGATGGGACCCATTATAAATACACTTTATTTATTATTCCTGGAGAAGTTAATAATATTAAATTAATCTTTGGGAAATTTCAATTTGTTTTTATGTTTTTTTAATTAACATCATAATTTTAATGAAGAAAATCCATTTTAATTCATTTTTTTTCATTAAAATGATGATTTTCTTAATTTTCATATATCAACAAACTTTTTAGATTGTAGTGGTTGTTTAACTGATAAGTTTTATGGCTGATTACAGGTAAATCAATATTTTCAATTTGACATTTGCGTGTACTCTGGGGTGTGGAATACCTTAATTTTATGGGGAACATCCTGTCAAGGTGAATTACTTAATATATATTTCAACAGATGACATTACACAAATTTTCTTGTTTAATGAATGATTTATCATCAAAATTTGCTATTTAAATATACCACTTTTTTGTACAATAATTATTTACCATATTAATTGTTTACTTTTTTAAATTGTTATTTGGATGGAGAGTTGTCTTATTTGCACTCATGCCACATCTTCCTATATCTATTGAATATTATGAATGTAGAATGAAATAGGTCTACAGTATGATTGGTTTTAATATTTAATTTATAAGGTTTAGGGATCAAAATTTGTAATTTTTTGAAAACCCACATTTGAATTATTTCATATATTAGATTTCATAGCCACATTTGCATAATTTGTAAAAATATTTAGATACCCAAATTTTCAATAATTTTACATGCCCACTTTTCATTTTTGTTGTTAGAAGTGTAACTTGAAACAACAGTTTATTACATAATGATGAAATACAGATTAAAGTAATATCATGAATATTGGTCATGATTTGTAAAACTCAAAACGGTCAAGTAAATTTAAGACACAATTCAAAATGTTCAGAATATGTCAAGCCATACTGCGAAAAAATAAGAATGTCGAGAATATGTCAAGAAATTTCAAGACAGTATTAGAATGTCAAGAATTTGTCAAGAAATTTAAGACCATATTCAGAATGTCAAGAATATGTCAAGTAAATTCTATACAAATTTAATACAAATGAGATTTTGTCAAGAAATATTAAGACACAAGTCATACTTTTGGAGAATGTCGAGTAAAAGTTCATGCAAATCAAGACAAAAACTGGTCTTTTCAGACTTTTAGACTTTTGTAGTGATTGTCAAAATTGTGTTATACATTATCGGTTTATTTTTAGATAGTGTGGTTATTGGTCATATTCCATCTGTGTACAATATCACACTGGCTATATGTTTTACAATTACCCGTTTCATAATATTTATTTTTTTAGTAATGACAAAATGACAAAAACGTTACGAAAAAGACAGTAGAGGTGTTAATGTGAAAAAATAAATAATCATAATCAGATAAAGAAGATGTTTGCATTGTTTTATTGACGTAGTATAAATAAATATAGGCAACAGTATGTATACCGCTGTTCGGTACTCATAAATCGATAGAGAAAAAAAACAAATCCGGACCACAATCCAAAACTGAGAGAAACGCATCAAATAAAACAGGAGGACAACGACAGAAAAGAAACACAACACCAAAACGCAACCCACACAGAAACGACCTGTAATTTAACAATGGCCATTTTCCTGACTAGGTAGAGGACATTTCACAAAAAAATGTTGGGTTGAACTTGGTTTTGGGACATGCCAAACCCCCCGCTTTTATGGCAATGTTGAAAATAACATTAAAATGACAACAGTACATGACAAGACTACAATACTAATAAATGGGAGAACATATAGAACAGAGAAACATACGAATAATAGCTAACAAAAGGTACCAATTTTAGAATTTAATACGCCAGTTCACAACAGACTAACTAGTTACGCTCGGACGAAAAAAGTTCGAAAGCCAAAACAAGTATAAAGTTAAAATGCGTCTGTTAGTTTGGTGCATTCCCGTATAGAAATAACCAGCTTGGTTTTCGTTTTTTCTGTCAATATATCAGTTATATTTTTCGTTGGCCGAAAGAAAACATTTAGTATTATAAATTTACAGGTTTTCAAATCGAGAAAAACGAATACTAAACAATACTATTTCATTAACCTTAGGACAGACACATGTTTCATCATTACACTGTATGGGTTTGTGCTACTGACGTGACATTATATCCGTCAATAATGTGTCTGCTGGTTGGTTGCATGCTCAGAAGAAATAGCAAGCTTATTTTTTTCCCTTATGTTACTAATAATGATATTAAGTAAAAATCATTATTTGTTGTTAAGTGCTGTTTTGTTCTTTAGGGTGTTTTGGGTTCTCATGGACGAAACATGTGTCTGTTCTAAGGTAAATCAAATAGTAATGTTCTGGTAAAGAGATTTCTAACAAAATAACACATATAAATCTGTATAGTATGTCATTATATTGAAGTTACACATTGTTCATTCATGTCGTGTGTACAATTACTTATTGAGAAAACAATGTGTTTGTGGAAATAATATATCAACTCATTCTAGTTATTTTCATCTCTTTTGAAAATATCCTGACATTTATGCACCGGTAGATTGTATTTTCTCTCAGTAATTGAAAAGACAATTTGGTCAGATTTTTTTAATTAAAAATCATTGTTTGTTATTATGTGCTGTTTTGTTCTTTAGAGGGGTTTCATGTGCTCATTCTTTATTCAAATATTATGTCTGATGGGTTTCGATTCTCTCACTATAATATGCTATGCGAAATCGTTTTACAATAATTGAACTATATGCTTGATATCTCCGATAAAATTTAAATTCTGGTATTCACTATTTTTTCATATTTTGGAAAAAACAATCGGTTTGTTGATTTAAGCAGGAAGGCCAAATTTCACATAAAATCAAGATTTAGTTATTGCTCTTATACAATTTTCGACATTCTCAGCTTTTTACTCTGCATATTTTGGTAAACACATTTGATATTTCTAAATGTTCATATAAAGGAGGTATAATACGGAGAAAAGTGCCAAAACGATTATATAAATTTGAATGGTATACAGTTTTATGTTGATGTGTTTAGGCAGGAAATGCAATAAAATTTTCTGTGCGTTTGCTTTACAACTTTTTCTTAAAAAAATATTATTGCTTTTTTGAAACTTTGCTTCAAAACATTCCTCTATGAATGTAGATACATATGTGCTGTTTTTATTTACTATAAGTATAACAACCGATCTGCAGAAAACGACTACTAAAACCTAATGCAGGGCATTTTGATATATGTTATTTGACTCATAACACATTTTTGAGACACATCGAAAATGATTCAGCGCTTACAAATAACGCAAATATCATGATTACATAACCTTTTTCTAAAGTATAATTGAACTAGAGTTGTTGTTTCAATAGATATAGGAAGATGTGGTGTGAGTGCCAATGAGACATCTCTCCATTCAAATTGAATACACTTGAAAATATTAAAGGCCAACTTATTTTGTAAATATTGCTAAAACAATATATTGTCATTGGATTAAAGAAAGCATGCTGAAATATTCGTATTTATTTAAGGCACATTAAACGGAGGTGCCAAGAAGTGTTAATTTTCATTAAGTGTCTGAAAATGGAATTTCAGGTTTTGGTAAAAATATATGTGAAAATTTCAAATTAAGTATTTCTAGTTATATTATTTTGAAGAATTAATTGTAATAATACAAAGTAGCTTATGTCAGTGGGTCAATCAATTTGATGGATATATATTAACCTTTATCTCAAATGTAAAACATTTAGTATTGCATTCTTTTCTGATCTGCGTCAAATGCATCAAGACAATATACAATGATTGAATTCCTGTTTTCAACTTTTTAACTCTTCTTATGCTATAAACTAACAAAAACAGGAATGTTAATACATGTAGTCATTTTGTGTCATCTGTTATGACAGGTCTAAGACATATTTAATACAAACGTAATATAAAAAAAAAGATGTGGTATGATTGCCAATGAGACAACTATCCACAAAAGACCAAAATGACACAAACATTAACAATTATAGGTCACCGTACGGCCTTCAACAATGAGCAAAGCCCATACCGCATATAGTCAGCTATAAAAGGCCCCGTAAGTATGTATTACTCCTGAAATATGTGCGTGTTTTATAATTTCTGTATTTTACCTTAACGTACTGAGTGGAACTACATCAATCACAGATTTTAATTTATGTTCTCTTTGGACAATAAATCGAGATCTGTCTATAATCTTATAATGTAGTTTCCTGTTAAAGTTATTATATGCAGATAAATGCACATTTCAGTGACAAGCATTTCAGGTTTATCTTCGCACAAATAGTAACGCGTGTGCACCAATGGCCCGTTATTGATCTCAGAATCAGACATATTGAATATTCTCAGCTATCGGGAAAATATTTTTAGCAATAGTATATAATAAAATCATTAATTACTGCACGATATGTGCATTTAAATAGAAAATATATATCCTGTGATGATTGCGGTCAACTTATTTAAAAACTTTTACTAAGGTCACGGAGCCGATAAATTCATTAAAAGGTTAAACGTTCAGCCGAACCGGCAAGACATTCTAGATATGCACGACAGGGATGCATTTCTGAATTAAAAAAAAAAAATTCATATAAAAACAGTTTTCGTACTGTCATAGTACTAGCCACTGGAGTATTGTAAATTCCGGGGTTAAATTATCCAACAGCAGAAGCATTAAGCCAAAAATTGTAAATAATATTAATTTTGTTATCGATATAAATTTTACAGCATCGGATGCGCATTCATTACATTGTAACTGCGTGTAAGCTATTAAAATTGAATCAGCATATATATAGTAGTGTTTGATTTTAAAAACATCTTAATCTTTACCTGAATACGGTTAAGATCTTATTAGATTTCTTTTGGTATGATTATACAAACATCTCATTATATAAATTTAAATGTCAAGTATTAGCATCTGTACAATTCATTCATTGTTCTTTTTTCTTATAGGTATTTATCTGCATATTTAGGATAAAGGACCTCTATAAGTAGGCAATCAGTAGTATGATGAATTAATTTGAGCAGGCGGGGAATGTATTTTATATCACCATTCCCGATATTTGTTCTCATCACTTGGTATTATTAGTAGGATGGAAATATTATTATTTATTTACATTCTTCTTTCAATCGTTTTAATTTCATAGAACTAGATACCAAAGGTCAAGTTGTTAACTTGCAACACGAAGTGTCCCGTGGGTGTCAGATTATGACAAAAGATCATAGAATATGTTGTTTTGATGACGGAAGGATTATGATATCTGGTATATGGAAGACTGTAGTATAAGGGCAAATGCCAATGACCTGGGAATAAATAAATGAAAAACATGATGAGAGATGAAGATAATATCAAACCCGAGTGTTTAGTCAAAGTTCAAGGATATGTCGTTTCGTTATGCTCTGTCATTACAGAACTTTGATATTTGTGTCTTATAATGTAATACAGATTTTAACTTTTTTGTTCTGTCTACGTCAATATCCGATACTGAATGCCCCTTGTTGGTTGCATTTTATACAAAATATATTTATACCAATAAAAACAAAATATAATGATCTTATTACAGTGTTGAATAGGTATCCTTTTAGAATAAGTTTATTTAAAGGAGTGACAAAATACATGGATCATTTATAAATGTCCGGGCACGGTTAACAACATTTCCGTAAAAATGAGGATGTGCTATCACGATTAAAATAAGTTTTCTACAGGAACACCCAAACTTCATATATGTTATGATGGTATGATATTAAACCCCTAACGGGAAGGATTGTGCCTCATGTTCATATGATGAAATCATAATCTTTCAGTCAGTTTAATTGAAGTCTGGAGTTGGCATGTCAGTTAACTGCTAGTAGTCTGTTGTTATTTATGTATTATTGTCATTTTGTTTATTTTCTTTGGTTACATCTTCTGACATCAGACTCGGACTTCTCTTGAACTGAATTTTAATGTGCGTATTGTTATCCGTTTACTTTTCTACATTGCTAAGAGGTATAGGGGGAGGTTTGAGATCTCACAAACATGTTTAACCCCGCCGCATTGTTGCGCATGTCCCAAGTCAGGAGCCTCTGGCCTTTGTTAGTCTTGTATTATTTTAATTTTAGTTTCCTGTGTACAATTTGGAAATTAGAATGGCGTTCATTATCACTAAACTAGTAAATATTTGTTTAGGGGCCAGCTGACGCCTCCGGGTGCGGGAAGTTCTCGCTACATTGAAGACCTGTTGGTGACCTTGTGCTGTTGTGGTTTTTTTTTATTTGGTCGGGTTGTTGTCTCTTTGACACATTCCCCATTTCTATTCTCAATTTTATTCAAAACCAAATCTCTATATCGATTGAAAAATTTAGTAAAGGTTTTGAGTAATTTATGGTAACGATATTCCTGGTTTAATAATTTACCAGTAATACATAGATTGCGTTCTTTAAAATCAAAAACGTCACAACAGACACGGGCATAGCGAACGAGTTTTGAAATATAAACACAGTAAGACGGTGCCAAAGGAACATCAGCATCTAAAAATGGAAAATTTATAAATTCATTTCAAGTACAATATGCAATGATGTTACTATTTCTACAAAATTAAGCCCATAACACATTAATTTCCATTGATCATATTCTAAATATCTGTATTATTCATTTAAAACATCACCAGAAACATAAGGATATATATGAAGTTCGTAGCTAGACGTCCGTGGGAAAAGTCACTCTTTGAAACCCAAACTTTAATATGACCCGTAAAAAACATTTTATAATTTTGAAAGTCTACCGCCAAACATTATTCATTCATAACAAACGATTTCTGCGATCTATTGATTTAGCTTACACTACCCTGTATGATTAATTCACTGAAAATGCTTTCATGCAATACATATAATTGTATAACTAAAATGTTATGAACGTAACAGGGAACAGCTAACATGGATGTAAACACAATTTTAGAGTTTAGAATTGTTTCAGTGCTCAACAAAAATAAACAAGGAATATTTGTTAAAGCAAATGCTGTAAGGCATTTCTGTAAATATCTAGAAAGCAATATCCCATAGGAACTTCTTTTACGGCGAAAACTGTACCACTTTTACTAAGAAGTTTGCAAAAAATATTAATCCTATAATGGAAAGTTTATGTGCACTGCTACTTTTTTTCAAAGGTCAAAATATAGGCTTTGAGGCATATTTTTAACATTCAAATGTCCCCCACTTCTAAGAGTTTAAACCTACACTTAGATTATATACTACCAAACCCTGACCTCAGGGTTCAAATAGATTTCATTTAGACCAAAATGCATATGCTAATTTACTGATACATTCCGAAGTTATGTCTCTACGATAGCAAACATTATTTATGTATGTGCCTGTCCCAAGTCAGGAGCCTGTAATTCAGTGGTTGTCGTTTGTTTATGTGTTACATATTTGTTTTTCGTTCATTTTTTCAAATAAATAAGGTCGTTAGTTTTCTCGTTTGAATTGTTTACATTGTTGTATCGGGGACTTTTATAGCTTACTATATGCGGTATGGGCTTTGCTCATTGTTGAAGGCCGTACGGTGACCTATAAATGTTAATGTTTGTGTCATTTTGGTCTTTTGTGGATAGTTGTCTCATTGGCAATCATACCACATCTTCTTTTTTATATAAATATTATATCTGTACGTTAACAGAATTAATTATCTATTAATATTATATATCTCCCAAAAAAGAGACGTGGTTTGAGAAACCGCTGTATTTTGTTATCAGTAAATTAAAAGATAACTAAATATTACTATATTTTATATACATATACATATTCATGGATCTACAATCTGTCGATACCTGAAACTTGGCGTTGCACAAGGTCTTGTTTTTCTCTGGCTGTTCATGACGTCTTTTACTAAATCCATTGGATGGTGGATGTGTACGGATTGATAGTTTAGTCTTAGATGCATGATTGTTTGTATTAGTTGTTAGTGGCTTTGAACTAGCTGTCAGATAACTGCGATTACTCTCAGATCTGTTCATTGTGTCTTTTTGTGTCGGAATGTATAAGTACCCGGTCACGTCCACTTGTATTTTTGTCCATCTGATTAGTTAAGCCTTTTTCAACTGATTTGTTCTTATATTGTACTGTTAGACCACTGTCCCAGGTTAAAGGGGGGTTGGGATCCCGCCACATTATTCATGTATGTGCCTTTCCTAAGTCAGGAGCCTGTTATTCAGTGGTTGTCGTTTGTTTATGTGTTACATATTTGTTTTTCGTTCATTTTTTTATATATAAATAAGGTCGTTAGTATTCTCGTTTGAATTGTTTTACATTGTCTTATCGGGACGATTTATAGCTGACTACGCGGTATTGGCTTTGCTGACTGTTGAAGGCTGTACGGTGACCTATAGTTGTTAATGTCTGTGTTATTTTGGTCTTTTGTGGATACTTGTCTCATTGGCAATCATATCACATCTTCTTTTTTTTTTATATTACTATCATTTAATTTTAAATACCTTTTACAGGACTTAACAAATTTAAATTGCTATCCAGCCATTGTCAAATACCATAAACAGATATATTCTTATTCTAAATTAAAAAAACTTTCATATTGAACTAACTTTTCTTTTCATTATAAAATTTAATTCTTTCTCCATAAAATTGATTACAATTCGCTGCGCTCATATGTATACTGTGTGGCTATTCAAAGGAACATGCTGACTTAGAGAAGCATGGTTCAAGTGTGCATGTTTATTTTCTTATGCTTATTTTTTTTTTTACTTTGTTTAAATAGTAACTATAAGGAATGGTGATGAATTATGCAAGACTTGTCGCATTTGATTTTACAGTAGTTTACCAGTGTTCAAAAGTCAGAAATCGATTGAGATAAAACAAATCCGGTCTACAAACCAAAACCAAAGGAAACACACCAAAAAGAGTGAAAAACACAGGAAAACAGGATCATTGAAGTGCAACAAAAACAAACGTCAACATTCATTGACACAAACTATTTGATAACAACTGCAATGATTTTTAAGGTTTTTGGGGGAAATGGAGGAACAACGATAAATAACAACAGGTTGATACAAAGTAAGAAAATAATAAAAATAGAACAATCTAAGACTATCTATTCATGGGTACTTAGTATTTCGACAATTTAAAACTTACTTACCACTTATTTTATTATTAGGACAATATTATTTATAACTCATGTCATGACAGAAGTACTAACTATGGACTAGTGACACATTGATAACGAATGCAAAAAGGATATTATTGAATACAACATATCCACCGTGTAGAACGCCACATGCGGGGTGTCGGCTATGTTTGGCACGGGGTGGCAATTTTGAAGCGACAAAAAAGTAACAAGGTAAGTTCAAGTATCAAAATTTCTTATTTTAAGAACTCTCAGAAACATAAAATATATTGCACGGAAGGAACCGCAACGTAATCTATTTCCTGAAAGCAGAAGCAGTCGTTTTCAGTGCTCAGTTTTCTCAAACATCTCGCCCTAGTTTTCTGTGTTGCAGATTTTGAGGCTTTATATGCAAATTTCAGTATAAAAAACTACTTTACACAACTACCTCCGTATTATTTATATACAATTGTATTCCCCTCATGGACTTCTACCAAATACCAGTTTCTTAGTTAAAATTAATTGGTTTTAAAACTATTATTCATCAAAATATAAATTATGCAATCTACTGGTACATACAAGTCAGTATCTTTTCAGTGCAGATGAAAACAAATATAATATTTTGATGGATTTTTTTTCTAATAGCACCCTGTCTTCTCACTAACATAATATGCACTATTTGCACCGCAAATATTATGACAAACTAAAGAGATTTTTGACATTTAAAGTTGGTTGATAGAGATATTCATTTTAAATACAGATACATGATTTGTTATTGCATTGCATGTGATCGTTTTATTTTCAATCAATTGTGATTTCTCTTTGTTCTTTTTAAACCAAAAGAATGATTTACATTAACCATATATTTTAATCACTATAACCTAAAAAATGAAAGAAGAGTTTTTTCCAGAAATTATATATAATGAAAGAAGTAAAACTAAACAATACCAAACTACAAGACAAATTCAAATCAGAAAGTCAATAATCAAATGCTAAAATCAAATACTCAAACATACAAAAATAAATAACAACTATCATATTCTTGACTTGGCACAGGCATGAAGGCCATACGGTGACTTATAGTTGTTAATGTCTGTGTCATTTTGGTCTCTTGTGGACAGTTGTCTTATTGGCATTAAAACCACATCTTCTTTTTCATATTTTCTTATGAAAAAGGATGGACTTCACCTGATTGTATTGTAACCTTAACATCTCACTTGAAAAACAGCCGCGTACAAATCCGGTATATTGACAATTGTGGAATACATTATCGGCTTGTTTTTAAATAGTGTGCTTATGATCATATTCCATCTTTGTACATTACCACACTGGCTATCTGTTTCACAATCACCCTTTTAATAACATTGTTCTTGGATAAATACCGTTGTTTGATTATATGGTCATATTGAACGACAAAATGTCCAAAACTTAACGAAAAAGACAGTTAAGGTGTTAAAGTGAGAAATTAAATAATTATATTAAGATCTACAACATATTTGCATCTTAGGATAAATACGTGTTTGTTATTAAATTGCACAGAATTGTTTCACTGACGTAGTATGCATAAGTAAGGTAATGTGTCTGGTAGTTGAGTGCTTTTCCGTACAGAAATTACCAACTTAGTTTCGTCTTGTTCTGTCAATATATCTGTCATATTTTTGTTGGCCAAAAAAAAAAACATTTAGTATTTTAAATATACAGGTTTTCAAATCGAGAAAAGCGATTTGCCCAAGCTCCCTTATTATACATATCAGTTAAGTCTGTAATATAACCGTGTGGCAAGCAAGTACCAAAAAAGAAATAATGGGAAAAAATCACTGAAAGTCATGTTTAAATGATTTAAGACTTTCCAACCAATTCAGCTGTCATTAGTTGAATAAGCTTATTATGTTTGTGAATGCAGGTATGTACCAACAACAAACCTTATTAGACAAGTGTACTCTTAGAATAGGAAAGTCGGTTAAAAATCATATTATGCAAAGTTTTCTTTTCCAGATAGTCATGAAATTCAAACCACAACATACATCATAATGGGAAGTATTTGTTTGTATGAAATCTGACCGAATTGTCTTTTCAAATACCTGTTTTAGAATAAATAATCTACTGGTGCATAAAATCAGGACATTTTCAGAACAAATGAAAATAAAAAGGATGATTTGATAGATTATTCCTGCAAACACATTTTTTTCTCCCTTTTATCCACACGACATGAATGAACAATGTGCATCTTCAATATTATGACATACTTAAGAGATTTATTTTTTTTATTTTGTAAGAAATCTTTTTTCCAGAACAGTACTATTTGATTTATCTTGGGACAGCAAGTCTTTATGTTGCAAGGGTTTTTGTTACTGGCGTGGTAAGAAATACTCCTATAATGTGTCTGCTGGATGGTTGCATACTCAGAATGAATAGCATGCTTAGTTTTCGTTTTGTTATTAATATTGATATTACATAAAAATCATTGTTTGTTGTTTTGTGCTGTTTTGTTTTTTAGGGGGTTTGTGTTGTTCATTTTTTATTTCAAATATTATATCTTAGGGATTTTGATTCTCTCTTTATAATATGCTATGCGAATTCATTTGACAATAAGTGAACTATAAGCTTGATATCTCGGATAAAATTTGTTTTCTGGTATTTACTGTGGGTTTTTTCATATTTTGGACACAAAATCGGTTGTTGATATTAGCAGGACGGTCATATTTCACATAAAATCAAGATTTGATTATTGCTCTTATACAATTTTTACCATACTCTTCATATGTTAGTAGATACATTTGATATTTCTAAATGTTAATATGTAGGAGGTGTAATATGGAGAAAAGTGCCAAAACTATTATATAAATTGCAATGATATACAGTTTTATGTTGATGTGTTTAGACAGGAAAGGCAATTAAATTATGTGTTTGCTTAACAACTTTTTCTGAAAATCGTTAAAAACAAATAAAATACGTTTTTGAAACTTTGCCTCGAATTATAACAACCGATTTGCAGAAAACGACTACTAAATCATATTGCAGGTCATTTTGATATGTTATTTGACACATTACAAATTTTTAAGACAAATCGAAAATGACGCAAATATATGATTACTTAACATTTTCTAAAGTATAATTGAACTAAAGTTACTGTTTTAAGTATACTTGAAAATATTTAAGGCCAACTCGTTTTGTAAATATTGCTAAAACAAGATATTGCCATCTGATTATTTATAAAAGGCGCATTAAACGGAGGTGCCAAGAAGAGTTAATTTTCATTAAGTATCTGAAAATCTAATTTCAGGTTTTGGTTAAGTTTATATGTGGAAGTTTCAATTAAATAATTCTAGTTATATTATTTTAAAGAAATAATTGTAGTAATACAAAGTAGCTTATGTCAGTGGGTCAATCAATTTGATGGATATATATTAACTTTTATCTCAAATGTAAAACATTTGTTATTGCATTCTTTTCTGGTCTGCGTCAAATGCATCAAGACAATATACAAAGATTGTATTCCTGTTTTCAACTTTTTAGCTCTTCTTTACTATAAACTAACAAAAACAGAAAATGGTATAAGCCATTTTGTGTCATCTGTTATGACAGGTCTAAGACATATTAAAATACAAACGTTATTATGTATCACCCCTGAAATCTGTGCATGTTCATTAATTTGTGTGTTTTTCCTTAACGTACTGAGTAGAACTACAATTGTCAATCAATCAAAGATTTTAATTTATTTTCTCTTTGAACAATAAATCGAGATCTGTCTATAACTTTTTAATGTAGTTTTCTGTCAAAGTTATTATTGGCAGATACATGCACCTATCCGTGACAAGCATTTCATGTTTATCTTTGCCGAACACAAATAGTAACGCGTGTGCACCAATGGCCCTTTGTTGATCTCAGAATCAGTCATATTGAATATTCTCAGCTATCGGGAAAATATGTTTAGCAATAGTATATCATAAAATCATTAATTACTGCACGATATGGGCATTTAAAAATAAATATGTTCTATATCCGGTTATGCTTGCGGTCAACTTATTTAAAAACTTTTACTAAGGTCACGGAGATGATTAAATCATTAAAGAGATAAACGTTCAGTCGAACCGACAAGACATTCTAGATATGCACGAGAGGGACGCATTTCTTAATTTCAAAACAAAAAAAATCATATACTAAACAGTTTTCGTACTGTCAAAGTACTAACCACTTGGATAATGTAAATTCCGGGGTTAAACTATCCACCAGCAGAAGCATTAACCCATTAATTGTAAATAATAATAAATTTGTTATCGGTATCAATTTTACAGCATTGGATGCGCATTCTTTACGCTATAACTGCGTGTAAGCTATAATTATTGAATCAACATAGATAGTAGTGTTTAATTATAATAACATCTTAATCGTCACTTGAATACGGTGAAGATCTTATTAGATCTCTTTCGGTATGATCATACAAAAAAAGCTCATTATGTAAATTTAAATGTCAAGTATTAGCAGCTCTACAATTCATTCATTGTTCTTTTTGTTTTTATAGATATTTATCTGCGCATGCACATTTAAGATAAAGGACCTCTACACGTATGCTATCAGTAGTAGGATAAATTGATTTGAGCCGGCGAGGAAAGTATTCTTATATCACTATTCCCGATATTTGTTCTCATCACTTGGTATTATAAGTAGGAAGGAAATATTATTTATCTACATTCATCTTTTAATCGTTTTTAATTTAATAGAACTTTTTACCAAATGTCAAGTTGTTAACTTGCAACACGAAGTGTCCCGTGGGTGTCCGATTAAGGCAAACGATCATAGAATAAGTTTTTGATGAAGGAAGGATTATGATATCTGGTTTATGACGGACTGTGATATCAGGGCAAATGCCTATGACCTGGGAATAGATAAATAAAAAAAACTTGATGAGAGATGAAGGTGATATCAAACCCGTGTGATTAGTCAAAGCTCAAGGATATGTCGTTTCGTTATGCTCTGCCAATGCAGAACTTTGATATTTGTGTCTTATAATGTAATACAGATTTTAACTTTTTTGTTCTGTCTACGTCAATATACGATACTAAATGCCCCTTGTAGGTTGCATTTTATAAATACAGTGGTTTCTCAAACGACGCCTCATTTTGGGAGATATGTAATATTAACAATTAAGAAACTAAATGGGTCTATCAATGCCCATGATACGTCAATCTATATAGACCCAAATGTTGCAAAAGACCTATCCGACCTCCATGACAAATATGTTGTTGTCCCCGAAGATAAAGCCCAAAATAACATCGTTTTTGAGTGTAAAAGTCATTACATTAATTGCTTGATAAACGAATTAGGTATTGACAATTCACTTGGAAACTCAACATATACCCTCACGACACTTACCAAAGAGGAAATCCTGGATAATCATAGGTCTGTTCTATGTTCCTTTGGAATTTCAACCAAAGATGAAGAACTGGATCTTCCATCACTGTATTGGATACCTAAACTACATCAGTGTCCTTACAAACAACGGTATATTGCTGGGTCTTCCAAGTGCTCTACAAAACCTTTTTCTAAATTATTAACATCTATTTTATTAGCAAACTAAAGACGGGCTTCAAAGTTATTGTACTTACAATCTAACTCTCTTTTATCTTGTAACAGTATGCAAACATTTGACTTTTCTACTCTTTACACAAGTATTCAACATTCCAAACTAAAAGACAAGTTGAAAGAGTTGATATCATAAAAAAGGATGGCCAACGTAGATACAAGTATCTTGTCTTAGGGAGGGATAAATCCTACTTTGTAAAGAATCACTCTGATTCAAACAAAAAATTCTCTGAAACTGATATTATCAAGATGCTTGATTTCTTGATTGACAACCTATTTATTACGTTCGGAGGACGTGTCTTTCAACAGACTGTCGGCATTCCAATGGGAAATAACTGTGCCCCTCTACTTGTCGACTTGTTTCTTTACTATTATGAGGCTGACTTCATGCAGGAATGTTTTAGGAAGAAAGAAAAGAAGTTAGCACTATCCGTTAACTCTGCTTTCCGCTATTACCGCTATATATATGATGTTCTTTCACTAAACAATTCAAAATTTGGTGACTATGTGGAACGCATCTATCCCATCGAATTAGAGATAAAGGATACTACAGATACAGTTAAGTCGGCTTCATATCTTGACTTACATCTCGAAATTGACAATGAGGGTCGGTTGAAAACAAAACTTTACGACAAAAGAGATGATTTCAACTTTCCAATTGTGAATTTTCAATTTCTAAGTAGCAACATTCCAGCAGCGCCTGAATATGGGGTATATATCTCCCAATTGATACGATATTCCCGTGCCTGCATTTCCTATCATGATTTTCTTGATAGAGGGTTGCTGCTCACAAGAAGGCTATTAAACCAAGAGTTCCAAATGGTGAAGTTGAAATCATCCCTTCGTAAATTTTATGGACGCCATCACGAGTTGGTTGACCGTTATGGAATAACCGTTTCACAAATGATATCAGATATGTGTCTTACGTCGTAACTACAATCCCCTTCCCTTTTACGAATGTGACTTACCGAATTAAGACTTGTTTCCGGATTTGTAATCACATAGGCAACACCACGGGTGCCACATGTGGAGCAAAATCTGCTTATCCTTCCAGGGCACCTGAGATCACCCCTAGTTTTTGGTGGGGTTCGTGTTGTTTATTCTTTAGTTGTGTACTCTTGTTTTTCTGTTTGTCTTTTTCATTTTTAGCCATGGCGTTGTCAGTTTGTTTTAGATGTATGAGTTTGACTGTCCCTTTGGTATCTTTCGTCCCTCTTTTAAGAGATAATAAATTCTATTAACGCACAGATATAATCTTTATGTTTTCTATCGTAGATACATAACTTAGAAATGTTACCAGTAAATTAGCATATGCATTTTGATCTAAATAAAATCTATGGGAACCTTGAAGTCAAGGTTTGGTAGTTAAGATACTCAATCTAGGTTTAAACTCTTAGTAGTGGGGCAGGGCATTTAAATTTTGAAAATATGTCTCAACCTATATTTTGATCTTTGAAAAAAAATAGAAGTTCATGTAAACTTTCCATTCTAGGATTATTTTGTTTTCCAAACTTCATAGAAAAAGTAGTACATTTTTCGCCGTAAAAGGAGTTCCTATGGGATATTGCTTTGTAAATATTTACAGAAATGCCTAATAGCATTTGCTTTGACAAATATACCTTGTTTATTTTTGTTGAGCACTGAAACAATTCTAAACTCTAAAATTATGTTTGTATCCATATTAGATGTTTTCTGTTACGTTCATAACATTTTAGTGATATAATCATATGTATTGCATGAACGCATTTTCATTGGATTCATCATACAGTGTAGTTAAAGCTAAATCAATAGATTGCAGAAATAATGTTTGGCAGTACACTTTCAAAATTATAAAAATGTTTTACAAGGGTCATATTAAAATTTGGGTTTCAATAAGTGACATTTCCCACACAGTCTAACTACAAACTTAATATATATCCTTATGTTTCTGGTGATGTTTTAAATGAATAAAAAAGATATTTAAAATATAATCAATGAGAAGTAATGTGTTATGGTTTTTAATCTGTACAAATAGTTACATCATTGCATATTGTACTTGAAATGAATTTACCATGATTTAATTTTAAATACCTATTACAGGACAAATGTAAATTGCTATCCAGCTATTGTCAATATCAAAAATAGATATATCCTTATTCTAAATTGTATTATATCTACAATTTGTATATATAATGGTAGTACAAGTTATTACTATTTTTCGAACTTATTGAACATACTTTGTTAATAAACAAACACAGACTGTGCATGTTTTGACTTATCAATGTCATATTTACACGACTTCATGCTTAAGTTTAATACATAGCACATTTCAAGTTTATACATAAAGAAATGAATCATAATCTGAAGCGAAAGATACAAATATTATCTCATTTCCAATTTGATCTGAGCGTCACTTATGAGTCTTATGTAGACGAAACGCGTGTATGTCGTATCAATTTATAAATCTGGTACCTTTGATTACTTTTTCCTCAATTGCATCTTTATGCAAAATTGGACAGCGCTTAAAGTTAAGCTTAATGTTTGGATAATCAAATTATTGCATGTACGTGTATTGCCGTCGATGCCTTCTTGATATTTACACAATGTCCTTGCATTTATCATGTTTCTGCATGTATAATGGTGTTCCTTTATTATTTTTCTTTTTTTTTTCATTAAGACATGGATACTGAATCTCTTTTACTAAGTATTTGTGTATTATTCATGTTTGGATAAAAACACAAGGAATAAAGGTGAATGTCAATGATGATCATATTCTGTTTAGTTTAGCACCAAATGTCTAACCATTCATTACTATTGACCTAGAACGACTTTGGAAACATTGTCCTGAACATGCGAAAAGTATTTGTCACATGACATTAAGCAATCAATGCCTGTAATGCAATAAAACAATTATAGTTATATATAAAGAATGAACAGTTGAAACGTAGTGACACCAGGTGCTCTTCCAGTTCTCAGACTGTAATTAACGTGGGAATCTAGTTATCATATTTAGCTCCATTCAGATTGCTATTGATTTCAAAAATATTCTTACAAAATACCGTTCGTAAAAATAATAGTTCGAATTAAATAGATCAGTTAAAATGTGTCCTTTGGAACGGTGGTGTAGGCGCGTGGGTATTACTTTTTCAACAAAATAAAGAAACATATGGTTTTTGGAAACACAAATTAGTTTCATGTCATTTGTATATCAAGTTAAACTATCTTTTTATCATTTGTTAAAGAATTTGCGTTTTGAATTTTCCTTCGAGTTTGTGTTTGGGTTTACTTTTTGTTTTGCTCATGTATTTTACTCCTTGGTCAGTAGGTTTGGGCATTATTAATTAAATTGAGACTGTAAATAGGGAATATGTCAAAGAGACAATAACCCGACCAAAGAGTCGTATACAGCCGATCTTTTACCTACGTAGTTTATCCGTAACGCCCAAACGTGTCTAATTATTTGAGTTATTTGGTATTGCACTTCCCTTTGTTTGGATAGTTAGTATGAGGAATTATTATAGATTTGTTAAAACTTGTACATATTTAATTGCAAAGCTGTTGAAAAATTAAAAACCCCGAAAACTTACATAAAAGTTTTATACAAAAAAGGTAAAAAGAACAATAAAAAAATAAATCGACGAAAAAGGTTGTGAACAAAACAAACTATAAAGTTCATGCGCACACAAGAAAAAAACATACTATAGGAAAACATTGTAGATTGAGTTTAAGGCAAAAGGTGTCTTTCTTAGCAAGGTTCTGTTATTGGGATACCTATTGTATTTAATCGAGTGAACGTTAGTCACCAAATATAGATATGGGCATTAAAATAGGTAACAGAACTTCGCGATATTTTCAGATCTGTCATCACTTGTATCTGATGCTGACTCGTGTGATTGAATGGACTTGTTCCTGATATCTCTAGTATTGCCTTAAAATAAATCATGAGTTATAATCACCCTAACAATGTTTATATTCTCTATATACTGCTGAGTATTATTCCACAAAGCTGTCAACACGATATAATTTTATTTCAGAAAATGTCAATTCAATAATGCATGTGGATTTTTTGAAGGATCTCTTTTCGATCTTTTTTAAAATATCTTAAAATCCACAACAAGGCATGCTTTTCTATTTAAATGTTTTAAAGGCATGAATGAAATTTGTTAAAACCTAATATAATCTAGTAACGTTTGTGTACCAGATAGACCGAAATTAAAATAGCAACATAGACAATGATGAATTGTTTGTGTTCATACGAAAACCTTGCTACATTTTCTTCTCAATTGCTCGTTTCAGATTATGCAATATACTGGTGCACACAAGTCATGAGCTTTTAAGTGCAGATGAAAACAAATATAATATTTGATAAAATATTTCTAAAAAAAAACATTGTCTTCCCAATCAGTAGTTGTTTAGACGACATAAACGAACGATTTGCAACTCAAATATTATGACATAAATAGATTTTCAAAATTTACTGATGGTTGGTAAAGACCTCTTAACCAGAACAATACTATTCGATTCATCTTATAACAGATACATATTTTGTCATTACGATACATTTGAATGTTCTCATTTTCGCAGCCATAATATTTTTACAATTGTTATTTATGTTTGTTCTTTAAAACCAAAAAGGTTGATTTGCATTAACTAATTTATTAGTAATACTTTTATACATATTTGATAATGACGTGTACCTATACAACATTTTTTTCGAGTTGTAATAATTTAACCAGAAGATACACCCCGTATAACCCCGATACAAATGAATCCGGACGTTGACGCGTTCGAAGCGATAATCAGGACAACATTTGGGATGACAATAATTTTGAATGCCTCTCTAGAACTTTTTTGAGTATATATAAATATTCAATCAGCATGTTAGTTTATTTATTCAATTATACAGTTGTTGTAAGTTTTAGATATTGTATAAAACGTCTGATAACACTGCTAGATGCAAAACGCACAGACATGGTACAATTTCATACGGTTTATGATATAAACAATGCTGAATATCTTTTCGTGCATACACCTTTGCGTATTAATACCTGAAGCAATACTAAATAACTATACATTGAATTACTACATGCCTTCAAATGTGCCCTAGAACTAAAACTAAACGCAATATCATACAAAATAAATTTTCTCTTACTGTATTGTTCGTTCCAACAAATGTGTCGCGTTCGTTGTGCGTTTTTGAAATAATCACTGTACAGTTCGTTGACAAAACCGTGAAAAATCACTTTCTTGTCAAGGTTTTCGAGATGGTGTCGATGACCCTTTTTCTGTATTTTATTGTAAATGTTTATCTGTTAACTTAGTCAAAGTAGTTGAACTTAAAATATCTGTCATACAAAGTCAAAATTGAAATATTTAACTAGCGTACATCTGCTTGGAAAATGTTTTTTCCAGATCAAATGAACAGTTTATAAATATATTCCAGAGAAATAAAGTTTCAAAAAGTATAGTGCAGTCATTAAAACTTTAATGATTTCCTTTTTACAATTTGAGGCTCTTCCAAATTCCGATGTTGGTCCAAATTCGCCTAGACGAAAGCAGACATACATGTCGGAGCTCGTTGAACTTAATTTGCCGAATGTTATCGATGGCATTCCAACTGCTTTATTTTTTTTTAATATGAAGCTTTGTAGATTTGGTGTGATGCCCAGTGAGACAACTTTCCACCAAAGTTTAAATGAAGTGAGTGTATAAACTGTTATAGTCCAATGTACAACATTTAACAATGAGGAAAACCTATACCATAAAGTCGCCTAAAAAAGGCCCCGATATGAAAATAAATATATGAAAAAACGATAAAACTAACGGTTATTAATTTATAACTTATGCATTATGTAAAGAAGAAAAAAATGATAGATCTATATAACCAATGAACTAAAGGATCCTGACGTTGGACTGACAAAACAAAGTTCGGCAGGATTAAACATCAATGTGAGCCCCCAACCCTCTCCTTAACCTAGAACACTGGTGTAACAGCACAACATGATAAAACAGTTCAGTTGCAATTAGCTAAACTCAAAATGTCGGCAAGGCACAAAAACCATATATATAAAATATCGACAAAGGAGTAACTGATAGTTATTTCAAAGCGAATTATAACTAAGAAGTAAATCATGTATCTAAAGTGTTTTAATCAGTATATCCTACGCTTTGAGGTAAAGACGTAATAAAACGTACGAACTTGTACAATCCCAAATATGAACAGTATCGAGAGGATGTACGGCATTATGAGTTCTCATAAGTGTGCATAAATTGTAATAATGTTAAGTGATGTTTTGATTAAACAGGTACAGCAAAACTTTCAATATTGTGGCCATTTTTGTTTTATTTATGAAAGAATTTGGTGAAGGGTGACTGGGAAATATACTATTAGATATGATCACTTTGGTCTTTTATCGATCGGCAGTAAACACTGACTAAAGTTGGCCACTCGTTTAGTTGTGTGGGATGTAAAAGTATACAGTCACGTCCAGTCCGAATGAGAATATAAAATCCAATGTCTCGTGTAAAGAGAGTACCACGCTAACTACACTGTACGAACCCCTACAAAAACTTCAAGAGAGGTCCATAAATAGCCTGTTGAAAGGCAACATTTGTGTCCTTATAAAATATACATCATTGTATCCAGTGGCAATCCAAACGTCCCTGACGTAATTCCGGAGGGTCTCCTCACAGGACTTACATATAGTATGTGTTGCTACTTTGTGCTTATCCTGAAAATGCATATGGGTGTGTATAGACTTTAAAGTGCTTATAATAACCAGAATGACCTGACCAATCATTTAGATTTTTGCACTGCAGTAGAAAGACTGTAATACTCGAGGAAATTAAGCATAATCTATTTGCCTTGAAAATTAAACAAACACAAAAACATAATTGAAGAAAGCAAACCAGTTAATATTGAGAATTGACTCTTCATCTTTATATCTTCACATTAAAGTATAACTTTATTACTACTGAGTTACATGTTCCTTGCATACACCTATTCTTGAGCCGTAATGTAACTCTATGGTAATCTACGACCCCCTTGGACCCGCCTCTGAAATTCAGGCCAAAAGGCTTAACCTATAAAAAAAAAAGAGTAAGATCACAAAAATACTGAACTCAGAGATAAAAATCAATTTGGAAAGTCCATTATCACATGGCAAAATCAAATAACAAAACGCATCAAAAACGAATGGACAAGAACTGTCATATTCCTGACTTGGTACCGGCATTTTCAAATGCAGAAAATGGTGGATTAAACCTGGTTCTATAACGCTAACCCTCTCACTAACAGTCTCATTAAATTCCGTTATATTTACATAATGCGTTAAATAAAAAGTTACAATTAATAATATAGTCAAAATATGGGTACATCAGTCATCATCGTATAACAATTTTAAAAGGAACAATTTAACAGAACACAAAAACATCTACTATCTATAATCCATTGATTGTTTTTGATTGCTTTCTATATCAAATAGAAGATGTGGTATTGAAACAGCTCTTCGCAAGAGACCAAACGAAACAAAAATGAAGAACTATAGGTCACCGTACGGCCTTTAACAATGAACAAAGCCCACACCGCTATAAAACACACCGAAATAACAAATGTAGTCAGTTCATACGAGTAAACTAACGGCCCAATTTATGCACAAAATAGTGAACAAAAAAATATATATAACTACTGAATTACACGCGCTCCTGGCTTTGGACAGAATATGGCGGGATTAAACATGTTAGCGGGCACCCAACCAACCACCTAACCGTACATTGACTGTTGTATGGTAAACACTTTCAAATATGCTATGAAATTAGAAATCGGACGTCTGTATCTGTGTGCTTAGTCATAGTTGCATCTGTCGAGTTATTTATTTTCCTACCAATTCACACTGTCGTATACATCAGGATTGTTTTTCAATGTTCAAATTTCTTCCAAGAGTTTTTCGATAATACAACTGACATTATGGGTTGCTGTCTGCATATTATGGTGGTAAATTATTATTTTCAAACATGCATATTGGTTATAATCATATCAAAGCACAATTTAATACATGCAAAATTCATTGCCAAACGCAATATTTTGTCAACGAAGAGTACAGTATAAAAAAGTGTAATGACAACGAAGCGTACACAGCATGAAAATAAAGACATTTTAAAACGTGTATTTTTTTGTTTCTAGATACAACATAAACAAACGATCTTTATAAGTTTGTTATTTAATACTATGAAGTTTTCAAAAATGTATGTTTTAAAAACTATGAGTTTACGAGAAACATTAAGTTTTGAATGTTTAAAAATACCAAGCACGTTTTATCGTTGATACCGTCGTGCGATTTTTTATGTTTGTATATAAAAATGTTACATTTTTGAAAAACCTTTTAGTAACTAATGAGTATGATGGCAAAGAATATATTGGAGCAAAATATCCGAAGAATAGATATTGGATTGTCTTTAAAAGTATGAATTCCTTACTGTCTGCACTCAGTGTTACACGGTGTTAGACTCGAACGCGTCAACGTCCGGTTTTATCTGTATCGGGGTTATACGGGGTGAGATATATACATTGTATATAGAAAAAAGTGAAATAACTAACATACCAAAATTTCAAATTAGAAAGTTAATAATCAAAAATTCAAATGTATCCGAATGAATAACAACTGTCATATTCATTACTTGACATTATCTTTTGAAAACAATGGTAGATTTAACCTGATTTTATTGTTATCTTAATCTCTCACTAACATTTTCTATTTTAAATATTAAGGTTTTCAAAACGAAATAGATGATTTCCTAGAGCTCTCTAATTATACATATAAAAATGTTGATGCCAAGTAAACAAACGAAATCATTATGATCATAGAAAAAAATAACAAAAAAAAGAGAAAAAAAGTAAGTGAACAACGTTTTACAACCAATAAAGCTGCTATCATTTATATAAACTTTTTTAAGTATTTGAAAGCATAACACAAACATATCTGGACAATTGTTCTCAGTAAATAGTAAATTTAAAAAGAAGATGTGGTATAATTGCCAATGACACAACTCTCCACAAGAGACCAAATGACTATTACTATAATGGAAGATGAAGACAGATCTCTCACAAGCAAATAATCATAACTATAAAAAAAAAACATACACTACAGGCCCCGGGGAATCATTATACTGCACCCACACAGCAAGAGTAACAAACCCTGCAGCAAATATTCAATGAAGATGTGATATAATTGCCGATAAGACAACTCCCCACAAGAGCACACATGACCATTAATATAATGGAAAAGGTAAACAGCTCTTTCACATGCCAAAAAAAACACCCTAATCTATATGTGTCGTTTAAACTCATGATATATTATGCACAGATCTCTTCATAAAACAGTGCTGAAATTCAGCGAAATAAACCATGATGATTTGTTTCGTTTATATGAAACTAACTAACAAAATTGTCCTTTGAATTACTCGTTGCAGAACTTACAATATACTGGTGCAAAAACAGTCAGGATATATTCAGAGCATATGGAAATAAATAAGATAACTTGATAGATAATTTCTACACAAACATTGAATTCGTAAAAGTAATTATGCACACGACATGAGTGAACAATGTGCAACTTCAATATTATGACAAACATAACAGATGTAAATGTTTTATTTATTTGTTTTACTTTACCAGAACAATACTATTTGATTTACCTTAGGACAGACACATGTTGCGTTATTACATTGGATGGGCTTGTGTTACTGGCGTGACATGATATACTTCAATAATGTGTATGCTTGTTGGTTGCATGCTCAGAGGAAATAGCAAGCTTAATTTCTGTTTTGTTTCTAATTTTGATAGCAAATAGACATAATTGTTTCTTGTTTTGTGTTGTTTGTTTTTTAAGGGTATTCGTGTTGCTCATTCTTTATTCAAATATTATGTCTAATGGGTATCGATTCCCTCTCTATGATATGATATGCGGGTTCATTTTAAAATAGGTAAATTATTAGCCTTATATTTCCGATAAACTTTCTATTCTAGCATTTACTGTATTTTTTTCATCTTAATGACAAAAAAAAATCGGTTTGTTAATATGGCAGGAAGACCATATGTTAAATAAAGTCAAGAATAATTATTGCTCTCATACAATTTGTTACATACTCAGCTTTTACTCTCCTCAGTTGGGAAGATACATTTGATATTTCTTAATGTTCATATGTAGGAGTTATAATATGGAGAAAAGTGTCAAAACGATTATATTATTCCAATGCAATAAGATTTTATTTTGATGTGTTCAGGCAGGAAAGGCAATTAAATTTTGTGCATTTGCCTTACAATTTTCAAAAATCTTTTTGAAGCTTTGCATTGAATAATTTTTGTATATATGTAGTAACATATTTAGACGTTGTCGTTTAAATATACTGTAAATATAACAACTGACCTGCAGAAAACGACGACTTAAACCTAATTCTTGACCATGGCGATATATCTTATTTGACACAATTGTTGAAGACAAATCTAAATTGATGCAGCGCTAACACACACCACAAATATAAAAACTGCTTAACCTTTTCTAAAGTATATTTATATTACTAGAGTTCGTGTTTTAAGTACAAATATTGAAGGCCAACTTATTTTGTAAATATCGCTAAGTGAATCTTTTGCCTTTGAATTCAGAGTGGGTTTGAAATATCCGTATTTATAAAAGAGGGTCGAAAGATACCAGAGGGACAGACAAACTCATAATGGAAAATAAACTGACAACGCCATGAACAAAAATTATAAATACAGACAGATAATAACAGTACAGAAGACACAACATAAAAAACTAAAAACAACTCTAACTACACCAAAGCCTGGGGGTGATTTCGGGTGTTCCTGAGAGGTAAGCACCCGTCGTGTTGCTATTATTATTACAAATCCGTTGAAAAGTCCAATTCGGTAGGTCAAATTCGTGAAAAGGGAAGGGGATTATAGTTACGGCATATGGAACATATCCGATATCATGTGTAAACCGGTTATTCTATAACGGTCAACCAACTCGTGATGGCGTCCGTAAAATTTACGAAGGGATGATTTCAACTTCACCATTTGGATCTATTTGTTTAATAGCTTCCTGTGATCAGCAATCCTCGATCAAAGTAATCGTGACAGGAAATACAAGCCCAGGAATATCCGTATGCAGGCGCTGCTAGAATGTTGCTTCATATAAAGGGAAAGTTTACAATTGGGAAGCTGAAATCATCTCTTGTATTGCAAAGTTTTGTTTTCAACCGTCCCTTATTGTCAATTTATAGATGTAAGTCAAGATATTAGGCAGACTTAAAAGAGGGACGAAAGATACCAAAGGGACAGTCAAACTCGTAAATCTAAAACAAACTGACAACGCCATGGCTAAAAATGAAAAAGACAAACAGAAAAACAATAGTACACATGACACAACATAGAAAAATAAAAAAATAAACAACACGAACCCCAACAAAGACTAGGGGTGATCTCAGGTGCTCCGGAAGGGTAAGCAGATCCTGCTCCACATGCGGCACCCGTCGTGTTGCTTATGTGATTACAAATCCGGTAAATAGTCTAATTCGGTAGGTCAAATTCATAAAAGGGAAGGGGATTGTAGTTACGACGTAAGGAACATATCCGATATCATTTGTGAAACGGTTATTCCATAACGGTCAACCAACTCGTGATGGCGTCCGTAAAATTTACGAAGGGATGTATCAGTAGTATCCTTTATCGCTTTTTCGATGGAAGAACATCATCTACATAGCAGAAAGTAAATATAAAGAATATTACTAACTTCTTATCTTTCTTCCTACGGAGTTCCTGTATGACGTCAGCCTCATAATAATAAAGAAAAATGTCGGCGAGAAAAGGGCTTCAATTGGTTCCCATAAGAAATACGACAGTCTGTTAAAACACGCCCTCTTACCGTAACAAAAATTGTGTCAAAGACACATGTAACGGAGATGCAAAAAAAGTGTTAATTTTCATGACGTCGGAAAAAGAAATTTCAGGTTAAGGTAAAGTTCATTTGTGGAAGTTTCAAAAAAGATAAATATAGCTACATTTTTTAAAAAAAAATGATAATAATACAAAGTTTCTTCTATCGATTGGTCAATCAATATGATGCAAACATAACTTTTATCTCAAATGTGCTTAAAACTTTAGAAATGTGAATAAACTTTAAAACATTTGTTATTGCATTCTAATCTGGTCTTCGTCAAATGCATCAGGACAATATATAATGATTGTGTCAATTTTTCAACTTTTAAACTCTTCTTATGCTTGAAACTAACAAACACATTAATATAGCTGGTGGAAGTCATTTCGGGTCATCTTTTATGACTTGTCTAAGACAGGTTTAATACAAATGTAAGTATGAATCAATCCTGAAATGTGTGCGTGTTTGTGAATTTGTGTTTTACCTTAACGTACTAAATAGAACTACATTTGACAATCAATCACAGATTTTTAATTTATTTTCTCTTTAGACAATAAATCGAGATCTGTCTATAATATTATGATGTAATTTCCTTTCAACGTCATTATATGCAAATGATTGCACTTAATACATGTATCACTTTCTATGGCAAACATTGTGTTTTTATCTTTGCTAAACACAAATAGTAATGCGTTTGAACCAATGGCCCTTTGTTGATCTCAGAATCAGTCATATCGGATATTCTAAGCTATCGTTAAAATATATTGAGCAAAAGTGTATCATAAAACTACAAATTACTGCACATTTGTGAATTACGAAAAATGTATTTCTATATTCGGTTATGTGTGCGGTCAACTTATATGAAAACTATTAATAAAGTCGAGGAGGTAATAAAACCATGAAGGATAAACGTTTATATAAAGTGCAATGGAAATCCGAGATATGCATCAAGAAAAACATTCTTTTATATAGAATTTTTTCGAAATGCTATATAAAAACAGTATTCGTACTGTCATGGCGCTAGCAAATAGATATAATCATATTCAGGGGAAATAATTATCCGACAGCAGAGGAAATTGCAATGTTGACCCAATTACAGTAAATAATATAATGATATGGTATCAGTTCCAATTTTACTGCCATGGATGCGCATTTATAAACTGCGTGTATGCTATAAACATTGAATCAACATATATAGTTATGTATAATCTTAATCTTTACTGGAAAATACTCAAGATTTCATGAGTTGCTTCGGTATGGAAGTATTAAAAACACGCTTCATAAGTTTCAAATGCTAAGAATTAGAAACTCTACAATCCATTAAATTTTCATTTGATAGGATCATGATTAATAACCTTTAAAACTATGCATTCAGTAGTTAGATAAGTTGAAGGAAGCAGGCGATGAATATATCCCTCTATGACCGTTACCGGTTTTTTTTGTTCTCATCACTTGGTATTATTAGCTAGTAGGAAGGAAATGATAGCTTTAAATACTCCGCTTTTAATTGTTTTAATTTCATAGTAAATAGTTACCAACGGTCATGTTATTAACTTGTAACCAGAAGTGTCCTGAGGGTGTAAGATTAGGGCAATAGATCATAGAATAAGTTGTTTTGATGAAGGAAGGATTATGATATCTGGTTAATGACAGACTGTTATATCAGGGCAAAGGACAATGACATGGGAATAAACAAATAAAAACATGATCAGAGATGAAGATGATATCAAACCCGAGTGCTTAGACAAAGCTCAAGGTTATTTCGTTTCGTTATGTTCTGTCAAGACAGTACATTGATATTTGTGTCTTATACTGTAGATTTGATAATTATTTTTCAGTCAATGTCATAATACGATGCTAAATACACATTGTAGCATATGCTTTAACAAGCGTTACTCATGTATTATTTATGAACGATGAAACAATTTAAATCTAAAATGGTGTTAACATCTCACAATATAATTACTATTCCTTAATATTTCAAGGATAGAATACTATGTATTGCATGTGCGTGTGCATGTATAAATGTCCTGTTTAATGATTTCTTATCCAAGACATAGTTAAGCTTAGTCGTATTTGGCACAACTTTTTAGGAATTTTGGATCCTAAATGCTCTTTAACTTTGTACTTGTTGGTATTATAAACATTTTTTTTATTTACGTCATGATGAGTCTTATGTAGACGAAACGCGCATCTGGAGTACTAAATTATCATCCTGGTACCTTTGATAATTATTTAGCTAGATGCCACTGCTGGTGGACGTTTCGTCCCCGAGGGTATCACCAGACGAGTAGTCAACATTTCGGTGTGACATGAATATCAATTATGTGGTCATTTTTATAAATTTCCTTTTTTTTCAAAACTTTGAGTTTTTCGAAAAACTGAGGATTTTCTTAACCCAGGGATACACTCGTAGCTTACCATAGCCGTATTTTGCACAAATTTTTTGAATTTTGGATCCTCAATGCTCTCTAACTTTGTACTTGCTTGAATTGATAAATATTCTGGTAGCGCCACTAATGAGTCCTATGTAGACGTTACGCGCGTCTTGCGTACTCACTTATAATACTGTTACCATTGATAATTATTTCAAAAGTAATTATTGTTTTCAAGGGTTATATTTAGAATTTTGGTTTCAAAGAGTATTTTTTCCAACGTACACCTAGTTTTATATATATCCATATTAGTTGAATTTTGTACAAATAATAACATCATTGCATATTTAGTTTGAAGACATATTACATAACTTAACAAATTTAAATTGCTATCCAGTTATCATTGTCAATAATTATAAACAGATACATGTATATACTCATTGTCATTGAATTATTTTCTTAAAAACATCGATAACTATTCGCTGCTCTTTAATTTCAGCTTTGTGGAAAATCAGAGCTAAAGTTGGTCAAGTTTGCATGTATATGTGCATGTGCTTTTATTTTATTTTGGTTGCATAGAAGCGAAGAGAAAATGTGGAATAGAAAATGGTTGTTGTCGAATGTAGCTATGATAATCCTAAGGTAAAAGACCTTAGTATTTTTTATTAAAGATATCTCCAAATTTGAAAAAAAACAGTTGAATTATAATTATGGCCATATAATTCATAGTTAATACCAACACACAAGTAATTGGTACATAGGCCGTTGATACACAACTGACAAGCACGACAAGGATATAACAGGAACTATTAGTAAATGAACACGGAAGATCAACAAATACTAAAGGTTTGCTCCAACGCCTCTAAGACAATCTATTCCTAGGGTCATTAGAATTTCGACAATTTCAAACTTTACCTACCACTTTAATCATAAGTCTGACCATATTAATGGTAAGTCATGCCAACACAAGATTTGATATAGTGTCTCTTGTCTACCTAGTTATTTCTGCATTACCCGATGGCGTCAAAGTAGTTGAGTATAAAATAAGAATTGCATTTCACTTAATTCAGATAGTTATCATAAGGAATTACAGAAAATAAATTCCAGACTTTAACAATTGAATTGTAAAACATAATGAACTTTCTAAATAAATCTATACAACATTGGAAGATAAAGACAATATAATTTTTCATCGTTAAAAATCAGAACATCACGAAATTGTCAAATCAATTATCTTTTAAATAAATGCTGACTCTTGTGATAAAATGGGTTAGTTCCTGTTATCCCTTTTATTGCCTTTAAAAATCATGCCTTACATAATCACCTATGTTCAGATTCTCTGTATATTAATCCACAGGGCTGTCATAACGATATAATATTTTTTCAGAAGGGTAAAAATGACACACTTGGGAAATGCGTTTATCATAAGAAACACAATAACTAGTCGTCTTTATAAAGATATCTTTCCCATCGTTTGTGAAAATTCAACAACTAGTCATTCTTTTTTCATTAGAAATGCTTTCAAAGACAAATGTAGGAATGACGTAAAATATGTATTTTGGGGGAACATGTTTCCACATTCGCATAAAGATTAATCATTTGTACAATAAAAATTAAGACAAATGTTAAGACTTGGCTTTAAATAAATACAAGTTTTGCTATTTCAGTATCTCATTTTGACCTAATAAAAAAATATAATGGAAAGCTTCATAACATTAATTGTAAAAAAAAAAAGAATTAGCCATGCTCTGAGTGAAAGTTAAAAAAAACAAACTTATATAGTCTAGTGCGGCTTGTGTACCAATTAGTCCCGAAATTAAAATAGCATCATAGACATTGATTACACGTCTGACGTATCATTTTATAAGCCTAGTACCTTTGATAAATATTTATGATCATACGAAAGCCTGGCTTAGTTTTCTTCTCAATTACTTGTTTCATATTATGCAATATAATGGTGCATACAAGTCAGGAGCTTTAGAGATGAAAATAACTATAATAATTTGATAAATTATTTCTAAAAACACATTGTCCCCTCATTAAGTATTTATTCACAAGACATACATTCACGATTTACATCTCAAATATGATGAAAACTGATATTATCAAGATGCTTGATTTCTTGATTGACAACGTATTTGTTACGTTCGGAGGCCGTGTTTTTCCATAGACTGTCGGCATCCCAATGGGAACAAACTGTGCCCCTTTACTTGCCGACTTGTTTCTTAATTATTATGAGGCTAACTTCATGCAGGAACTTCTTAGGAAGAAAGATAACAAGTTAACAATATCCACTAACTTTACTTTCCGCTATATAGATGACGTTCTTTCACTAAACAATTCAAAATTTGGTGACTATGTGGAACGCATCTATCCCATCGAGTTGGAGATAAAGGATACTACAGATACAGTTTAGTCGGCTTCATATCTTGACTTACATCTAGAAATTGACAATGAGGGTCGGTTGAAACAAAACTTTACGATAAAAGAGATGATTTCAGCTTTCCAATTGTGAACTTTCCAATTTTAAGTAGCAACTTTCTAGCAGCACCTGCATACGGGGTATATATTTCCCAATTGATACGATTATCCCGTGCTTGCATTTCCTATCATGATTTTCTTGATAGAGGGTTACTGCTCACAAGGAAGCTATTAAACGAAGAGTTCCAAATGGTGAAGTTGAAATCATCCCTTCGTAAAGTTTACGGACGCAATCACGAGTTGGTTGACCGTTATGGAATAACCGTTTCACAAATGATATCGGATATGTTTCTTATGTCGTAACTACAATCCACTTTCCTTTCATGAATGTGACCTATCGAATTAGACTATTTACCGGATTTTTAATCACGCAACACGACGGGTGTCACATGTGGAGCAGGATCTGCTTACCCTGAGATCACCCCTAGTTTTTGGTGGAGTTCGTGTTGTTTATTCCTTAGTTTTCTATGTTGTGTCAAGTGTACTATTGTTTTTCTGTTTGTCTTTTTCTTTTTTAGCCATGGAGTTGTCAGTTTGTTTTAGATTTGTGAATTTGACTGTCCCTTTGGTATCTTTCGTCCCTCTTTTAAAGAGATTTAATATTAAATAATTATAGATAACTCTTAACCAGAACAATATTATAAGTTTCATCTCGGATGAGATTCATACATTGTCTTTACATTGCATGGGCTTGTTTCTATTTTCTCAACCATCACTTTCTATCAGTTCTTAGTTCTGTGTGTTCATTAAAACTAATAGGATGATTTACATTAATTAGATTTTGTTTTAATCATTTTATAGCCATTATTACACATTTGTTGATCACGTGTAACTATATAACTTTTTTTGAGTTTTGTTTGTAAACCATATAATATTTAGAGAAAAAAAGTATAATAACAAAAATTCCAAACTCCGAGGAATTTTAAATCGGAAAGTCAATAATCAAATGGCATAATCAAAAACTCAAACATATACGAATGACGAATGGATTACAACTGTTATTTGCCTGACTTGGTACAGGCATTTTCTTCTAAAGAAAACGTTAGTTTAAACCTGTTTGTTTTGCTAGCTAAACCTCTCATTTGTATAACAGTCGCATAAAACTTCCTGATATTGACAACATTGTGTGATAGATTATCGGTTTATTCTCAGATTGCGTACTTATCGGTCGGTCATTACAACCATTGTAAAATGCCACACATGCTGTAACTTTCAATATTCATTCGTTTAATGTTCTTGTTATTGAGATAATGAGCGTTTAATTATATGGTCACACTCAACGACAAAATTTAAAGAAATATTACGAAACAGAAGATTAGAGTGTAAATGTGAGAAATTGAATAAATAATTTCAAGTCTTGAAGATATTAAAATATAAGAACAGATACGTGATTTGTTGAAATATTGCACCGGACTATTTAACTAGCGTTATATACATCCATAGTGCAATGCTGTTTCAGTACATTCGCGTTAAGAAATTATAATCTTAAATTTTGTCTTTTCTGTCATTTTAAAAGTAACATATTATTTTGATTGGCGGAATAGAAACATTTTGTATTTTAAATATTGATGTTTTTAAATCGAGATATTTGATTTCCTCGAGCTCCATAATAACACATTTTAGAATTATCGAGTAAAAAAGGAAAAGTAGAAACAAGAATGTGTTCGAAGTACACGGATGCCCACTCGCACTATCAATTTCTATGTTCAGTAGACCGTACCATTTTAGAAATAAACTGTAGTTTGACATAAACATAAGAAAGAAGTTGTGTACTTAGTGTCAAGTTGATTGTACTTAAACTTCATAAAAAAACTGCCTTGGTTTAAAAAATTAATCTAAAACAAAATACTTGAACTGGAAAAAACGGGCGACCGGATGGCCGGACGGACAAACAGTCGGATGAACGCACACAAAAACGGACGCACATACCGAAAAAACATAATGCCCTTCATTGAGGCATAAAAGTTATCTAAAAGTCTGAAAGTTCTGTTTAAATAATTTAATGATTTCCACCCAATGACACTGTTAAAATTTGAATAAACTTTTAAGTATTTTAAAGCAGGTGTTAAACAAAACACAAACCGAACAGGACAAGTGTACTCTGATAGATTAAACCTTATATCATATAATAAACAAATTTCTTTACCAATTTTCCAGTTATTGTATTGTTCAAATTTAACATAAATTTCTTTTTTTGCAATTTGTTTGACGTTAAACTTTATTTTGAATAGACTACAAATAGTTCTCATATTCAAAGAGCAGCATAAATCATAATGCGTTGGGAAAAACTGATTACATTATTTGTTTTAAGTACACGTTACAAAATATACAATTTACTGGTGCATAAAAGCCAGGATATTTTCGGATCAGATGAAAAAAAATAGGATAAAATGATAGAATTTTTTCTACAAACACATTGTCCTCTTACTAACTAGATATCACACAACATGAATGACAAATGCGTAACTTCTATATCACGACCCACTATACACATTTAAATATTTTACTTTGTAAGAAAACTCTTTACCAGAACAATACTATTTGATTTACCTTAGGACAGACACATGTTTCGTCATTACACTGCATGGGTTTGTGTTACTGGCGTGACATGATATCCTTCAATAATGTGTCTGCTGGTTAGTTGCATGCTCAGAAAAATTAGCAAGCTTATTTTCTGTTTTGTTTCTTATATTGGTAGTCAATAAAAATAATTGGTTGTTGTTTTGTTTTGTTTTGTTTTTTAGGGGGTTTCGTGTTGCTCATTCTACCGCCGCCTTTTGGTTTTAAAATAGGTCAAGTGTAATCCTGACATCTCTGATGAACTTCGTATTCTGCTATCTACTATTTGGTGTTATACTTGGGACAAAAATAGTTTTGTTGATATTAGCAGGAAGAGCATATCTGACATTTAAAAAAGATTAAAACATTGATAATACAAATATTATTAACCTACTCAGCATTTATTCTTCTCATTTCTTTTTAGATATATTTGATCTTTATAAATGCTCTTATGTAGGAGGTATAAAATGGAGAAAAATGCAAAAACGATAATATATAATTTAGTGAAATTGATTTTAATGTTAATAATTCAAGGCAGAAAAGGCTATAATATCATCCTGTTTATTTGCTTTACAAGTTTTAAAAAATGTTGAAAACATATTATTACTGATTTAAAACTTTTCCCTCAATCCTACGTGTATAAAGTTCGTTAAATATTTATAAGTTGTTGTTTTAATTTACAGTAAGTATAACAATGATGAGCAGTACTCGCCTACGTTAAAATAATGTAGGCAGATGAAACATATCTTTTTTGACACATAACACATTGTTGAGACAAATCGAAAATAATTCAGCGCTAATAAACAACGCTATTGACTTTTTGTTAAAGAATAATTAAATAAGAAAAGATGTTACAATTACACTCATAAATAATTAAAACCAAATTTTGTAAATATTGTTAAGGCAATCCATCATTTTCTACATTTGAAAATGTCTGTACCAAGTCAGGAATATGACAGTTGTTGCCCATTCATTTGATGTGTCTTATCCTTTAAATTTGCCGTTTGATTAGGTAATATCCGTTTTGAATTTTCTTAGGTGTTCAGAATTTTTTTAGATTTTACTTTTTGCCATTGAATTCATATTATGGAATTTGAAATATCCGTATTCAGATAATAGACACACTAAACTGAAATGCAAACATTTTGGTGTAGAAAAATGAACATTTCAGGTCATGGTGAGGTTTCTCTGTGGAAATTTAAAATAAAGCAAATCTTGTTATGTTATTTAAATAAATGAATGGTATTATACAAGGTCACCTCTGTCAATCTGTCAATCAATAAATATGAATACATGACCATTATCGATAATCTGCTTAAATTTATGAAACATGAAAACATAATTAAACTTATTAATGCTTTTCAATCTGCATGATCTTCGTCAAATGACTGTTTCCTATTTTAAATTTTCAAACTCTTTTGTTGTTAGAACTAACAAAATAGAGAAATGGTAATACGCTTAGCTGGTTAACGTCATTTTGTGTCATAAATTAGGACAGTCTAAGACATATTTAATACGAACAAAATCTTGAAAGAAATGCCAACTTTGTATTACTGAAAGGGTATTCATATTTGACAGAAACTCTGTTTGGAATGAAAGAGGTAAGATTTCGGAGAGTGTAAAATTCTTGATAATCCAACCTTAAAGATTATGCAAGCTAAAACTCCATTAATAAGTTTCAGGAAGAAAATTAAGCATTACATTGACTTTCATTAGCTACAGATACCCCGATCCCTGTTTCTTTCATGATGAATTAACAAAACATTATATTTAAACAAGATGTTTTTGAAGATGCGTTTAATGATAATAATTGCTTTAATTTTAATAAAAAAAAACACTTCAAAACTGAACTTTAAGGTGTCCTATTAAAACATAACCATTTAATTAAAACTACTGCGTTTAAAACGAATGAATGTAGTATACGAAGACTTTTGTTGCTAAAAGCAAATGTAAGAACGTGTATGCGCTATACAAGTTCAGTGTTGATGTATTAGTGCTAAAATCACTCAGTGTCTTCAAATGCTTTGATAACCACGATATATCTGGTATGTCAACACGACCTTGGATGTATCGATAATTCGAGGAATCAATTTAATTTGAGTAATTCAATTACAATAAACAAATTAAGTGCAAACACATCAGCCATTAATTTAATCTACAAAGAACAAAAGTTTGGTAGACACTAAATCACAGATGCATTACGCAATGTTTGCGTGTACATCAACCAGTGCATCGGAGCTGGCATGTCTTATCACTTTAGGTTTAAATCTTTATGTCATTTAGCTTAGCTAAATAACTTCAAAATCCCCTAAGGGAGATTTACGTAAAAAGGTTTTTTCTAGGTAATGTCTTTTCGCATAAATAAATCATAAGATATAAAATGATTAATTGTTCTATTACAATATCAAAGTTATGTAATCTCGTTTGTCCATATTTATCCTACTTAAGTTTTCCATAATTGCATTTTCGTCAATTACAACATGTTTAATGTTTCTTTTTAGTAACAAAGGTATATCTGCAATGCCTTCCTATCGCAATAATCCTTAATCTCGGGAAAAAGAATAAAGATATGTCTGTCCAGAGTCTAAAATACGACATATAGTATGTTCAATGTTTGATTTTGCCACTTGTTAAACGACTTTCCAAACTTTATTTAGTGTGAGCTTATTTTTTTATTTTATTTTTTATTTTGTTCTTTGTGCCAACTGTCGTGAGTACAATATTGAAGAACAAGTCATATCAATAAACGACAGGAAGCTTCAATTAAAAGCAGTTAATACATTTGAATATATGTATTAAGAGTAAACAATAAAATGTTATTTCATGTTTACATTTTGTTTGTGTTTTTTTTTCTTTTACTTCATCTTGAATTAATTAAAAATAATTTTACTTGGTGATCCTGTTCTGTATGTTATATGCTCAAACTGCATTTTGTTTAAATATCTTCTATAATAAGTGAGTTTTGTTACTGAAACGATCATAATTAGATATAGGAAGATGTGGTGTGAGTTCCGATGAGACAACTCTCCATCCAAATAACAATTTATAAGAGTAAACCATTATAGATCAATGTAGGGCCTTGGCTCATACCAAACAACAAGCTATAAAGAGCCAAAAAATTACTAGTGTAAAACCATTCAAAGGGGAAAACGAACGGTCCAATCTATATAAAAAAAGTTCATACTGCAATACATCTTCTTAACCAGTGAAATTGTTCTTACTTCATATATTGATGTACAGTACGATACTTGTCTTTATAAAGTAATCAAATATCTAAAATTTGGATTTATCACATCTCTCAATAACATCGATGTAGTGAGTTTCAGAACATGGTTAAACCCAATGTTTTTGGTGGCAGTCCCTTAAAATTTGATATGATTTAAAGTAGTATACGTCAGTGTAACATTATATCATAACTACTAGTCAGTTATGAGAGATCTTCGACTACTTGAATTTCCATATCAGTTTCTGTTTCTCATAAAGTGTCCTTAAAATGCATCTATAAAAGTTAGTACGTTCTTCAGAAACATGTCATTATCTATATAAAGTTAAGCCGATACTATATAATTTTATCTGTCTTACAAGAGTAGCAGACAGAGAGTTATAATTTTCCATCCAAACAGATGAGAATGTCTATATTAAATACAAATTTTGAAACTGGGGAATGGAAAATTTATAACTGCACGAGGCCGGTACATAACGAAAATCAGGAAAACAACACTTGTGTTTTACACATTAAACATGTTTTTTTTTTTATTCAAATTACCTGATCAATTTAGGGAAATAGTTAAAACTTAAAAATTGAAATAACATTTTGAAAAATTGCATGTGTTCTTAGCAATTCTCTGGGTTTTCTATCATCGGGTGCACTCAACTCTGAACATTCGACAGCCATGATATATAGGTACATAAATCTGTTATGAGGGTATCTGGATGATTTGTTCCAACTGAGATCATCTGAGATAATTACACCGAGATAAGGAATTTGTTGTACCTGTTAGAGGATGTGATTGTCGCCTATTCTAAGCAAGACAACTTGCACCAGTTTATCCGTCAACTGATGGCTCTTCCCTACCTACCAAAAGACTACATTCCAGCAGCCTTCCAAAAGTCGAAACGTCGTGCACAGCCTAACAACCGCATGTATCGCCTGCTAACCTACATTGAACACAGATGGATTGACTTTTTATGGGTTTTTTTCCCCAATGTGACGTCAAACATGCGAAGCATTCCGTGTGTTTTTAAAATTTGATAGATGCCTTTTGTGCTTTTTATTAAATATTTGTTTGTTTTGGGATTGTGATACGGTGGTGACTACTGTGCCCATATTTTGACTATTTTACATATTATGTCTGTTTTGTTCACGCATCGCTGTAAATATAATGAAATTGTATTCGATTGTCATCACAAGGGAGAGGATTAGCGCGATAAAACAAGGATCAATCCACCATTTTCCACATACGAAAATGCATGTTCCAAGTCCGGAATATGACAGCTGTTGTCCATTCGTGTAGTGTGTATTATAATTTGATTAGGGACTTTCCGTTTTGAATTTTCCTCCGGGATCCGTATTTTTGTGATTTTCCATTTTGTTATGTTTGATCTTTTGTTGATCTTTATGAAAAGAAATTGTGTGTGTTTTGAAGGAAAAATAAAGTATCACGATACCCAAGTGGGCATTTGTAGATAAAACAAAAACACATGGCGCCAAATTTCAAACAAAGATCTGAATAAAAGCATATGCAGTGTAAGGAATGTATATTGCATTACTTTAAGTAAGTGGGAAAGCAAACAGCGGGTTTGAATAGACAAAACGTTGTGACATACTTATAAATAAACTTATAGATACCAGGTTTAAAATTCTAAACGCCGTTATGAGTAAACCAACCATTTCATGCTGACTTGTGTGATATAAATCGAACTGTTTCTGTTCTGCCTTTTTCTGCTCTCCATTTTAAAGACGAGACAGTTAGACACTTCACTAATGTTTTGACTTTCTTAAAACTGTTGATCATTTTCCCTAGAGGTGAAAAAAATATATAACATTATTCCTAAGAGATGAACATTGCACACTCATGCTACAAGGTTATCTTAAACAATAGTTTGATTTAATGAAAATGAATTATCCTAACAGAAAAAAATGCAAAAAGATGAATGGAAATCCATTCTATGGAACATCCAAGCATATTAGGAAACTTATGACATAAAAGCATACAGACAGTTGAAAAAACAGTAAAAATCGAGAAAAAAATATTAAATAGTACGCTTACAAGAAATGAAAATAAAAGTTAATTAATCTGATATACCTTACAGCTGATTTTGATCTTGCTCTTAAAGATAAATACAATATCTTTACATTAAAGAATATAACATGGAACATGTATAGACATTTTCAGAAAAGTATGGTTAAGATTCAATTAAAATACAGCAGAAAAATGACACAGCTGTACTAAAACTCGATCTGAGTTTTAATGAACAAAAATAATGAAGCTCATGTTTAGTCATCGAAATCCGTAAGTAACATAAATTGATAAAAATAACATTGAGAATAGACATGGGGAATGAGACAACAACCCAGCCAAAGAAAAAAATACAACCGAAGGCCATCAATGGATCTGCAACACAGCGGGAAAATCCGGCACCAGAAGGCGTGCTTCAGCTGGTCCTTTAACAAAAATGTGTAATAGGTTAATGATAATGGAGGCCATACTAAACTCCAAAACATGTTGTCGTCATGCGAAAAAGTCAACATCAAACACTTAATTTTTTACGATGTTTTTGTTCAATATATCAATCATATTAAAATACACACCCTATTGTCAAGCCTTGTTGACAAGTATCCATTTGGAAAGCTCTATAAGTGTTGTATGTATAAACACAACAACAAGATCACTCACAGAGTTAGCGATACATATATATATTAACATGATTGAAATGAGTAAAACATGTGGAAACAATAATGTGTCCATAGTACACGGATGCCACATCTGCACTATATTTATTAAGTTTCGAGTTGACTGGACTTCATCAAAAACTACCTACAAACTTAAAGTCATAAGAAACCTCAAATTTAAAAAAAATATGCATATGTTTTTTATAACTAAATGGATAGTTTTCATTATACAACTTATGTACATTTCCTTTTTCTGAGGAAAATTCTTTAATTTGTCCACATTAAGAAGAAGTTTACTTATTTTTAATTGCTTGCTTCCAGGAAGCAATTCGCCGACATATTTTCCGTATGCATAGTGACCCGAGCGTAACCCTCCTCGTAAAAATCCGGTGATCGCAATACGCATGGATCTTTCATTGAAATAAATAAATATCTGATTATTCATGTTAAACACGTGCTCAATACTCATGGTTTTTTTGTGATTTGTTTACAATATGGTGGCAATCGGTAAAACTCGGCTTCAAAACACGGCATTTAATGAGCAGCCATATTTGTTTAATCATAACAAACAGAGAGAAAAATATGACGATATTTGATATATTTGCGAAAATACTGATAAAATCGTGCACAGAGGACTAAGTTTATGATATATACATGCATTGGTTCAAGAATTGGATAAACATTACTTTTCACCACTCACTCGTTTCATATGACTTTAGTCTCAAGCGGGCGACGGACAATCAGATGGACGAACGAACTAACGCACGGATGCACGGACTAGAAAACATAATGCCCATATATGGGACAAACAAATTTATTGTTAAAAGTGAAAGTAGTGATTTTGCAAAATGATAAAAGTAGGGTAGAGATTAGTGGCAGGACCTTTTTCAGGACGTCAGAATCGGGTTTTTTAAAGCTCAGGATTCGGGGATTGATCCTTACGGGATCCGGAAATATATTTTTCGATTTCGGGATTTCGGGATGTGAATTTCAGAACCCCTCCGAACACCACTCAAATAAATTAACCTTAGTCGGTCTTAGTCATTTATACAAGATTCACATCCTACCATTGGCATGTTTATGAGGCTCTCAAAAGAAAAGGCACTGATGGATTGTTCTACTAGAAGCATATTTTAGTAGACTAATAATGGTCTATATATAAGCTGTAACATGTATTTCAAGTTTGAAGCAGTTCAAATTTTCCATTTAATTTGACTTTTACCAAAAGATGCATTGTAAGCAAAGGAGAAGAATAATGCCAGAAACACGAAAATAATTGAATCAAACAGAAAGGAAACAATATCGGACTTTGGAAAAAGGGAGAGGGCTTTTGATACCTTTTATGAAACTCTCTATACAAACAAGCTTTTACAAAATATCAACCTACAACAGTTCACACGCTGTATAAGCCCGCGATTTCGCGGGTGTGTTCTAGTATGCAATATATGTACAGTAATAATAAAATGGCTCATGTTTATCTTAAAACCAAATAACTAGTAAAACATAAAAGACAGTTGGCAGTTATATGAGGTTGATACAGTCGTGTGATCGACAGTTTGTGGTTCTGTTGTGATTCTTTTGTATGCTGTCCTAGATCGTTTTACGTATTCCTTTTTATTCTGTGGTTAGAATGTCGATATGTATAACATGTTTTGTATTGTTTATTTTTGTTTGCATTTCTCTGTCTGGAATGTTTTTGCATTCATTTGTTCTGTATTTTGTCATGTAATGTTGTCATTTTGGTGGTTTATTTAACATTGCCATAAAAAATGCAATGTTTGGCTAGCCACAATACTAGGTTGAACCCACCATTAATTTTCTTAGAATGTCCTGTACCGAGTCAAGAAAATGAGTTTTAATCTTATAGTTCGTTTAGTTGTGCTTCTGTTGTTTCGTTGTTTTCCTCTTATAATTGAAGTGTTTCCGTCGGTTTTAGTTTGTAACCGGCAATTAGTTTTTTTCTCAATCTTTATATAACTTTTGAACAGCGGTATAATACTGTTGCTTTTATGTATTTGAAATATCTTTATAGATACAGATATAGTTCAAAACTATCATTGTCAAGTCGACGCTTTACTGTCAGGAAGGGAACTTTCGGATTTAAACATATGTATTCTAAAACCAGATGTTGGCATGATACGAGTTATGTTCTTTTTATAATTTTATGATGGTATACTACTAAACCCCTAAGGGGAGGGAAAGTGATTTTTAATCATATGATGAAGACATTTTTTAATCAGTGACATTAAGGTCTGGAGCTAGCATATCAGTAACTGCTAGTAATTCTTTGTTAATTTATGTATTATTGTCAATTTGTTTAGTTTCTTTAATTACGTATTCTGACATCGGACTCGGACGTCTCTAAAACTAAGTTTTACTATGTGTATTGTTTTTTTTCTTACACTGGCTAGAGGTATAGGGGGAGAGTTCAGATATCAAAAACATGCTTGACCCGGTCGCATTTTTGCGACTGTCCAAGGTCAAGAGCCTTTTGCCTTTTTAGTCTAGTATGATTTTTAATTTTAGTTTCTTGCGTATAATTCGGAGATTATTATGACATCCATTATCAGTGACCTAGTATATATATTTGTTTAGGGTTCAGCTCAAAGACTCCTCTGGATGCAGTTTTTCGCTACATCAAAGAGCCATTGGTGGCCTTCGGATGTTGTCTGCTCTTTAGTCGGGTTGTTGTCTCTTTGACACATTCACCATTTCCCGTCTCAATTTATTTGACATATTGAGAATTGAAATTAATATGTATAAATTCTTTTTTCCATTTGGTGCATTCTTGTTAAACAGTGTGATGAGGTTTTATATATTTATTTCCGCTATGAGAATACAAATTATGTGTATATGAAAACTGGGGTGGAGTCGGGGAAGGTCGGCTACAAACGCAATATGTAAGAAATTCAATATGCTTTGATATTAAGTAAAACTAAACAAAAAACAAATGCATCCGACAATCGCTCAATTTATTGAATATGTACATTTTTTACTAATTGTTTTAAGTTTAATGTCAATTAACAGCTGGCACATTACGATTTCCTATATCGTTAACTATGATTTAATTCACCATTCGGGTATTAGTAATACATGCAATTGTTCTAGTGTCAGATTAAGAAAAAACAACAACGAAAAATCCGAAAAAGGTATTTTTCTGCACCACTCACCTTAATACAATACTAAAATCTAATGGCTTGTATTATCACGTCAAGCAGTCTATAGATACGCCTAGGAACAATGGAATGGTAAAATAAATTATGATGGACACATTTATACGTTGACGTGATCATCAAGATATTGGATTAAAATTGGGGAAAAAATGGAGCAAACTATATTGTTTCATTTTCACACCAAACCACAAGGTGGGGAACCAAAAGAGTTCGATATATTACTTTAAGATGTTGTTTTATTTGTTTTTTTTAATTTATTTCAATTCAAAAATGCCGGTAGATTTCAAAGGGAAAATTAAAAACAAAACTAGACTCAACAAAACGAGTCTTTCAGAAATATGAAACAAATATTGAATATTTTTTGCACAATTGTTATGTTGTTAGGTTGCTATCCCATTATTGATATGTATTGTTCATGACCTTTTATTCATTCGTGCATTCTTTTAAAATTTATTTGATTACGATCTAGTCCGCACAAACGGTGATGCAACTCTTATTTGTATTAAATCACCGACGATAGATTACAAGGTAATCACAAAGAACGAGTGTCAAAACCAAGAATAGTTCAAGCCATTAAATAATTTCAGAAGTACAATAATTAACACGTGTGATATATATGCCATGAGATTGAATTTCCATTTGAATTCATCATGCTATTACCACTTAGTTTGACGAAACAAACACACAATACATTACCATTTCTTGAAATTTGTTTCTCTTCATAGAACTTGGTTTGTTTTTATCATAATGTTACTCACTCCGTGAGTTGGTTTCTAAACACATCAGTGATAAGTGATTGCAGTTAAAGAACTTAAGGTACCATTAAAATCAATTTGCACATAATGTCGCTTAAACTTGTATGTTATTCTCGACCGTACGCGTTACATTTTACTGAGTATTAATTCGCAATGCAGATTAGGCATGCGTTACCTGTAGGCGGACACATTTAGAGTTAATGTGATTCCTTCAGTTTATTGTTTGTTTTCTTTGTTTGTCTCCTTCTAATCGATTGTTGAGATTTTTGAAACATTGATAAACTTCTTTTGTCTTAAATCATATGAAATGAAAAACATAATATAGACTACAATTGCATAGATAGTATATGAACCAAATAGTCATAAAAAAATAATAAAAAAAATAAACTAAATTTACAAGATTTATAATTTGTTTTAAAAATGATTTGAGATTTTGTTATACTTAATATGAGATCTTTCTTTCTTCTAGATCGAGATATCATTGTTATTTGACTTAGCTTTCTTCATCTATACACACTATGTCTCTTTTTCTTACATTTTTTTTTCATCTGTCTGATCATTTTATCAAACGAGTTTTTAATGTAAGACCTTGATATAAGAATGTATCTGACAAGAGATAACCGATTTGGGTTTTTACGTATGATGAATGTGACCAAAAGGCATACTGTCTGAAAAACACAACCTGTAAATATCTTTCTGATTTCTCGGTTAGTTATTAATGATTTAAACAGATGTATAAAGTAACACAACGGATAGCGGGGGAATATACTAAAACAAAATTACAAGATACCAAATTGAAATTGATACCAGATATTTGTATTTCAAAAATTATTTTGCCTTAATGATGTTCAACCAACAATTTAAAAATGTTAATTATAACGTATGGAATGGTAAACTATCAGAACTAAATTGTATCTTACATGTATCCTCCGTACTGCGTATTACATTACAATGCGTCATTGTTATTTCTTTATCAGCGCAAATAGTTTACGAGAATATTATCAAACATAAAAAATATGAATAAATATTCCTTGTTCTTTTTACTGTTAAATACATGTGTACGAATAAATGTAGTTATCTCTTTGAACTGTGCATAAAAGGAAACATGACAGTTAACCAGCCACAAAACAGTCACTTGAAAAAAATCACTTGATTATAATATAAACCGTTGATCATATTAAATGTTAAAAAATTAAAACACTTTATAACATTTAATCGTCCAAATTTTCTTTTTTGGATAATTCCTTACTTAGAACGCACAAAACTGTTAAAAGACATTGCTTCATACAAAGCATTTGATAGTTTTCGAACCATATGACAAAGTACATAAATCGAAAGCTTTATTCATCTTAAGCCAAAGGGATTCAATACAGTTTATTTCAATAATTGCATAATTATGAAACTACGCATTCGCGTCTAGATTAGTAGTTTTTTATTTTTTTATTGTCTCTATCTCAATGTTACTGCAGTTTTGCAGGTGTTTTTTTTAAATAGAGATGATATTTAGTATACACGTTCTTATCCGATCTTTTGGAAAATTATGCTACTCTGTTTTATTCTTACGTAATTAAGATCAAATAGTGGGAGATATTATGGAAATACTCATCTGTAAGATGAACTACGATTTACATCATTGTGCCTTTATATATAGTGCTTGCAAATCTTTCTTTATGTTTTTTTAAGAGTCTGCGCATGCGAAATTATTAAACGCGAAATTGTTAAACGCATGTCCCGTACGAAATAAGTAGTCGGATTCCACCTAGACACTAGTAGGAATGAAGTAGGAATCCACCTAGATTCAAAGATTCCATATAGAAGTAGACGGACATGGACAATGAACAAAATTCTGACTGGATTTTTGAATATTCCTACTTCAAAAATTCTACTACCAAGGTGGAATTGTTAAAGTCTGTATAGATTTTTTTCTGTTTTGAAAATCTGATTTGATTCTTTATTTTCCTACTACATGTTTAAGATTCCTACCAGAATTAATTTATAAATTCCTACCAGAAAATCTTACTACCTGGAAAGTTATCTTGAACTGGATTCCATTTTGCTAATGACACACATTTTGCAATGTTAAATGCAAGCAAGTTCCAGTTCACAAATTCAAAAGTTGGAGGGGAAAGATTGGAATACAATGCTGCAAGCTAGGGTCACACAACGTAACAATATAGAAATGTTAAAAAATATGGCTAATCAAGACTCAAGGTAATTCTTATACATTCAAGATGATTTTTTTTATCTGCCTGCCAGAAATATTTAGTAATCAATTAATAATTCATTAAAAGTGCAGAATCTTACTCATTATTTGTTCTAATTTAGATCTACATGTCTATTATGTATAACACTTTCTATAGCTTGCATATATTGCATGCAGTTTCCTTAAAAATTTCAAAGTCCATTTTATTAAAAGGAATTGATTCCATGAATTCCTTTGTTCTTTGTTGTTGAGATTCAAACTTATCATCGATCCAGTTGTGTATTTTTTAATATACACTTACATTTTGTATATTTTTAGATTCCTACCAGAAAATATTTTTTTTCTGTTTGGAATTTTGAAAAACGCTACCATGTTTTCTAGTAGGAATTTTATTTTCCTACCAAATTATTCCTGCTAATTTGCATATTCCTGGTCGGCTTTTTTCCGTGTGGATTCCTACTACTGTCTGACTAGAATATCACTCTTTTCTGGTAGGAATTCAAAGCAATTTTCCGTGTACATTCCATACGGATTTTTTCATACAGGTTGTATCATAACCTTTAAAAATGGTATTAAACAAATGCATAAGGTCATTAAAAATCCAAAAGCGCTAAGTATATAATAAATAGTTCAAATGTTTTTGTGTGAATTTTGTAACATTTTTACACATGCGCAAACCCTGAACATGTAAAATATTCATTTCTAGTATATATGTTACATGAAAAGAAGGTAGCCACCAAATCTGATATTTTTTTATTGTTAAAGAAGATCAAAGAAAATAAATTCCAGAAAATAGGTAATTTAAACAGGGAAAAACAGCCATTTTAGAAAAGGTGGTGGCCATTTTGAAAAAAGGATTTTTTTTAATGGCCAGCAGTTTTGTCTTTAAAATTTATAATAATGATGCTTTTTGCTAATTTTCATGCTTGTTTCTTCATTTGCACAATTCCCTCCATTTTGCTTGCTAATATCTTCCACTAAAAATTGATCTAATCGGCTTAATTGAAGGCCGTACATTGACCTTTAATGGTTTACTTTTTTTTAAATTGTTATTTGGATGGAGAGTTGTCTCATTGGCACTCACACCACATCTTCCTATATCTAATTAATGTCTTCAAGATTTGAGGAACAGAACAATGACCAAAGGCCAAGAATTCAACTATGGGGAAGTAGACTTTTACATGTAAAAGACATATTACACTATCTTACCTCCTATACATTTCTAGAATTATGATTGATTAAAAGCGTCAACGTCGAGACCGTGTATATTCAATATAAGGCTAGCAGGGAAGCGGGACTTGTTTCAATACACGGTTATTAGTAGCGGAGTTACTACTTTGACACTTTTTTAATTATTTAGATGTATTGATAGTTCTGTTAAATATTGGTATATCAAGGTTGCTGAAATTATATTGCTATTGTTGTCATTAGTTTTTTAGTACAGACCAAGAAAGGAGGTTGAACAATTGAACACTTTAATATAAAAGAAAATCAGGTATGATTGCAAATGATACAACTCTAATCTAAAGTCAACAAATAAAGATAGTCGGTAATAATAAATTCGTTACCTAGTGTGCTAGTGACCTAATACGATATACACGGGGGTCAGTAGAAAAATAAATGACCACATATATCGTATTAGATCACTATGTAATTTATAATATTTGAATAAATATGAGCAACAGACCAGGTGCAATATCTGGAGCACGAGCTTTTTAACTTTCCTAAACACTAGGCTAACCCTCAGATTTTGGTGTGGTTTAAGTTGCTAAGTCTTTATATTTGTGAACTCTTGTTTGTCGTTCAGTCTATCTTAATTAATGAAATGGCGCTGCCACTTTGTTTTCGACTTATAAGTTTAAATATTCTTTGTTATATTCCGCCTTGTATACAATGCATAATTAGGGGTTGATTAATTATCACGGGGTCATTGATCTCTCAAAAGATGTTAATCATTTATTATATTTTTTTTACATTTCCACGACATAATCTGCCCACTACTTTCGTTGACACATTACTGTTTTGTCTCTTGAGTGGTGTGACATATTCAGCACGTGGAATATCATATGAGTACGTATCCAGATCCAAAACGATTAATTTATATTTTGAAGATGAATTGAAAAAATTATAATACGTTTAAAAAAATATGTAGAAGGTTTTCCTTGTTCTAGTTTTCCTAGGGCATTGTTAATTTGTCTCGAGTGGTTTATCTCTACAAAACATTTCTCTTTCTTTTAGGTTTTTATTCTAATTTGTACTATGTAGGTTCATTGTATTACATGGTCATTGGGTCGAGACCATTGATATCAGGATGAATCTGAAAAATATATAGCTTTACTTATTGAATAGTAGAATATCGTACATAGAATTAATACCATTTAAAGGGTACATAATCTGCTGAGATAATCTATGCTAAAAAGAGAAATCTAAATGTAGACGAAACGCGCGTCTGGCGTACTAAATTATAATCCTGGTACCTTTGATAACTAGTTATACCACTGGGTCGATGCCACTGCTGGTGGACGTTTCGTCCCCGAGGGTATCACCAGCCCAGTAGTCAACACTTCGGTGTTGACATGAATATCAATAATGTGATCATTTTTATAAATTTCCTGTGTACAAAATTTTGAATTTTTCGAAAAACTAAGGATTTTCTTATCCCAGGCATAGATTACCTTAGCCGTATTTGGCACATTTTTTTTGGAATTTTGGTTCTTCAATGCTCTTCAACTTTTTACTTGTTTGTCTTTATAAATATTTTGATATGAGCGTCACTGATGAGTCTTATGTAGACGAAACGCGTGTCTGGCGTACTAAATTATAATCCTGGTACCTTTGATAACTATTTACACCACTGGGTCGATGCCACTGCTGGTGGACGTTTCGTCCCCGAGGGTATCACCAGCCCAGTAGTCAACACTTCGGTGTTGACATGAATATCTATAATGTGGTCATTTTTATAAATTTCCTGTGTACAACATTTTGAATTTTTCGAAAAACTAAGGATTTTCTTTTCCCAGGCATAGATTACCTTAGCCGTATTTGGCACATTTTTTTTGGAATTTTGGTTCTTCAATGCTCTTCAACTTTTTAGTTGTTTGGCTTTATAAATATTTTGATATGAGCGTCACTGATGAGTCTTATGTAGACGAAACGCGCGTCTGGCGTACTAAATTATAATCCTGGTACCTTTGATAACTATTTACACCACTGGGTCGATGCCACTGCTGGTGGACGTTTCGTCCCCGAGGGTATCACCAGCCCGGTAGTCAACACTTCGGTGTTGACATGAATATCAATAATGTGGTCATTTTTATAAATTTCCTGTGTATAAAATTTTGAATTTTTCGAAAAACTAAGGATTTTCTTATCCCAGGCATAGATTACCTTAGCCGTATTTGGCACATTTTTTTTGGAATTTTGGTTCTTCAATGCTCTTCAACTTTTTACTTGTTTTTTGGCTTTATAAATATTTTGATATGAGCGTCACTGATGAGTCTTATGTAGACGAAACGCGCGTCTGGCGTACTAAATTATAATCCTGGTACCTTTGATAACTATTTACACCACTGGGTCGATGCCACTGCTGGTGGACGTTTCGTCCCCGAGTGTATCACCATCCCAGTAGTCAACACTTCGGTGTTGACATGAATATCAATAATGTGGTCATTTTTATAAATTTCCTGTGTACAAAATTTTGAATTTTTCGAAACACTAAGGATTTTCTTATCCCAGGCATAGATTACCTTAGCCGTATTTGGCACAATTTTTTTGGAATTTTGGTTCTTCAATGCTCTTCAACTTTTTACTTGTTTGGCTTTATAAATATTTTGATATGAGCGTCACTGATGAGTCTTATGTAGACGAAACGCGCGTCTGGCGTAGTAAATTATAATCCTGGTACCTTTGATAACTATTTACACCACTGGGTCGATGCCACTGCTGGTGGACGTTTCGTCCCCGAGGGTATCACCAGCCCGGTAGTCAACACTTCGGTGTTGACATGAATATCAATAATGTGGTCATTTTTATAAATTTCCTGTGTATAAAATTTTGAATTTTTCGAAAAACTAAGGATTTTCTTATCCCAGGCATAGATTACCTTAGCCGTATTTGGCACATTTTTTTTGGAATTTTGGTTCTTCAATGCTCTTCAACTTTTTACTTGTTTGGCTTTATAGATATTTTGATATGAGCGTCACTGATGAGTCTTATGTAGACGAAACGCGCGTATGGCGTACTAAATTATAATCCTGGTACCTTTGATAACTATTTACACCACTGGGTCGATGCCACTGCTGGTGGACGTTTCGTCCCCGAGGGTATCACCATCCCAGTAGTCAACACTTCGGTGTTGACATGAATATCAATAATGTGGTCATTTTTATAAATTTCCTGTGTACAAAATTTTGATGCCTCCAGTTGACTTGTATAACAAAATTATTTAACCGCATCCACCAAAACTGACCATATATGCACTTTAATTTGTAAATCTATATACCCGCATAGTAAATCAGCCATATTTTTTATGTCGGGATTCAATGTATAATACAATCATGACAATGGACAGCAAAATTGCAATATAATAACAAAAAATTTGGTTCGCATAAATTTAAGATACCAGCATGTCCTCATTTTATTCAAAATATTGATACGTAACAAAATTTCAGTAGTTTTGATACCTCCAGTTGACTTGTACAACAAAATTATTTGACCGCATCCATTAAAACTGACCATATGTGCACTTTAATTTGTAAATCTATATACCCGCATAGTTAATCAGCCATATTTTTTATGCCAGAATCAATGTATAATATAATCATGACAATGGACAGCAATATTGCAATATAATAACAACAAATTATTGTTCTAATCAATTTAGGATACCAGCATGTCCTCATTTTATTCAAAATATTGATACGTAACAAAATTTCAGTAGTTTTGATACCTCCAGCTGACTTGTACAACTAAATTGTTTGACTGCATCCACCAAAACTGACCATATGTGCACTTTAATTTGCAAATCTATATACCCGCATAGTAAATCAGCCATATTTTTTATGTCAGTATTCAATTTATAATACAATCATGACAATGGACAGCAAAATTGCAATATAATAACAAAAAATTTTGGTTCGCATAAATTTAGGATACCAGCATGTCCTCATTTTATTCAAAATATTGATACGTAACAAAATTTCAGTAGTTTTGATACCTCCAGCTGACTTGTACAACAAAATTATTTGACCACATTACCAAAACTGACCATATGTGAACTTTAAATTGTAAATCTATATACCAGCATAGTAAATCAGCCTTATTTTTAATGTCAGGATTCAATGTATAATACAATCATGACAATGGACAGCAATATTGCAATATAATAACAACAAATTTTGGTTCGCATAAATTTAGGATACCAGCATGTCCTCATTTTATTCAAAATATTGATACGTAACAAAATTTCAGTAGTTTTGATACCTCCAGCTGATTTGTACAACAAAATTATTTGACCGCATTACCAAAACTGACCATATGTGAACTTTAAATTGTAAATCTATATACCAGCATAGTAAATCAGCCTTATTTTTTATGTCAGGATTCAATGTATAATACAATCATGACAATGGACAGCAATATTGCAATATAATAACAACAAATTTTTGTTCGCATAAATTTAGGATACCAGCATGTCCTCATTTTATTCAAAATATTGATAGGTAACAAAATTTCAGTAGTTTTGATACCTCCAGCTGACTTGTACAACAAAATTATTTGACCGCATTACCAAAACTGACCATATGTGTATTTAATTTGTAAATCTATATACACCATGACGTACCCGCATAGTAGTAAATCAGCCATATTTTTTATGTCAGGAATCAATGTATTATATAATCATGACAATGGACAGCAATATTGCAATTTAATAACAACAAATTTTTGTTCGCATAAATTTAGGATACCAGCGTGTCCTCCTTTTATTCAAAATATTGATATGTAACAAAATTTCAATAGTTTTAATACCTCATGCTGACTTGGAAAACAAAACTAGTTGACCAAAACTGATCATATGTGCACTTTTTTTGCAAATCTATATACCCGCATATCATTGTACCGAGCACCTTAATGTCTTCTCCTGGCGCTCCTGTTCACATTTTAGTAGGACCGTAAATGTACACGTAATCAATAATATTGGAAAACTATAAATGCAAAAAATATTCTGATTAAATTGAGAATGTCAGAATTTCATCTCTTTATTCATTATATCAGTCAGATCATATATAGGAGTTCATGATGGTGTACGTGTAAAACAAAACTATTATGCCACATCATCAAAGTACCAACACTGACATGTCTGAATTCATTTGTACTATTTACAATGATTAAATAAAAACAAATATACGAGGTTCTCTTCTTGGAATCTATTATGTCGGTTGATTGATTTTGTTTATAAATAAACGTCAAGTGGCAACTATTTCATTAGAGTGCGCATTGAGTATAATTTTAGGATGTCCCATATAAATATCGGCAATGACAAATCTCTCGATAAATCTGACGAATTTGACGAGATTGTTGATAGTTTTGCCACACCGTATGCTTACGGATACTGTACAATTTCTGTTAGAATATTCTGCGGGAAATAGAATAGTAAATCCAATGCAAACAAGTTGAATATCAATGAAATATCCATGCAAGTATAAATTTATGCATAAAGTAAAATTTAGGAAGGGACAGGTAAACAACGGGGAACGAAGTAACTTGAACAATGTTGCCGATATCCCGTGATATAAGAATATTGTTCCGATGCGTTGGATAACCTTTCTATCCGCCTTCTAATAAAAAACTCTGTGTGATCGTATAGCCATTTTTTATGTATATAAGAATACAAGTATATCAAATAAAAGAGAGCATTTGTATAATATTTAGTAGAGTCTAGCGAGTAAATAATAAATGATATCTGTGGAAAAACAATGCGAATTTTGTTTACATATTTTAATCATGCGGAAAGCTCAAGGCTGATATGAAAACTCTTATAACGATAATCTGTCATAAGCAGACCTGTCCTCAGGTCTGGTCAATAGCAGACTTGTCCACAGGTCTGGTCAAAAGCAGACCTGTCTTCAGGTCTGGTCAGGAGCAGACCTGTCCACAGGTCTGGTCTGAGGCAGACCTGTCCTCAGGACTGGTCAAAAGCAGACTTGTCCACAGGTCTGGTCTGGGGCAGACCTGTCCTCAGGACTGGTCAAAAGCAGACTTGTCCACAGGTCTGGTCTGGAGCAGACTTGTCGATAGGTCTGCAGCAGTCCTAAAAAAGCAGACCGTAGGTCTGGTCCACCAACGACGAAGTTAACTTGCTTGACTGCTTAAAAATTCTCAAGTTAACTTAGAAAGCAGTCAACAAGTTTACTCTAAGTTAACTTTTGTCAAGGTTAGGACCGCACCCATCTGTATATTATTAGCTGTTAAAATTGGTAGTTTGTCAATGCTACTCCTGATGGAGTTTTAACTCATAGAGGGTATCACCAGCCCAATAGTCAACATTTCTGTGCTGACATGTATTATCATTGATATGGTCATATTTAAAAACTAACTGTTTACAAAACGTTCGAATTTGTGAAATACTAAGGGTTTTCTACTTCCAGACTAGATTACCTGAGCTGTATTCGGCAAAACATTTAGACATTTATGTCCTCGATGCTCTTTAACGTCGTTCTTATTTTGTCTTTTTAACGTTTTAGATTCACGTATAACGGATAAGTGTTTTGTAGACGAAACGCACGTCTGGCATAAATACAAATTTTAATCCTGATATCTATGATCAGTTTATTTTTCCTATTTTATAATCTGTTGATAACCTTGGCCAGAACAGTTCTTTTATAGATATGATACAATTTTTATAACATCACGCTGTTTTAAGTCAATTTAATTTGTCTGACAAAAAGGATCATTAAAACTTGTAAAAATGTATAATTTCTAGTCTAAACGAATGAATAAGAATGCGTGTACTAAACGCCATTTGTACTATAGACAATCAAATAATCAAAAAGGTATATCAGACGTTCATGTAGGGATTCATTTAAAGTATTGTAATTTTCTTTATAACTTCATCTGTAGGCGTTGACCATAAGTAAATATTGTTATTCTTTTAGGTACTTACTTTTGAACTTAAATCTTCAAAATAATTTAATGTCATATATACTTAAATCCCTGGCATTGAGAATTCCTCTAAAATGGTATATCGATACAAGCCCTTTCGAAGCTCGACATTTAGACAGTGTTACTTTAAATTTTTTAAAATGTAAGATGGTTTTATTTTCATGTTGGTATTTCTGGGATTACCTTTCTTTAAGAATATGTTAGTCGAACAAAGTTTTCTTCTAATATAAGTAATCTACTGTCAATTAAATTACAATAACAAAATTAAGAAAAATTACGAAAAATTCAAAACGGAAAGTCTTTTTTTTTTCAAATGGCAAAATTAAAAGCTCAAATACATTTTATAACGATAATAAACCTTTCCTGAACTTTCCTAGTTGTGTACAGTTATTTTCATTCGTATAAAACGGTAGACAAAACCTGTTTTTAAAGCTTCCAAAACCTTGGTTAAATATTATACAAAACAAAAGAAACAGAAAATGCATAACTTCTTCCAGTCTACACGTTACATTAAAGTTGGAGATGGTAGATATACATGCATTTGAATAAATCAACACATACTACAAATGATCCCTCAGCAACACTTATAATAAAAACATATATTAGAAAATGCTTAGAAATTAGCGTTGACCCCGAGTGTCGTTCTATAACATAAGATTGTTAATTGGCAGTGTTAATCCTTGTTTCAACGATGCAGAAAGAGAGAACACATTATTGATTGATGGTTGATTTGCGTCCAGTGGCAAACATTGTATGCATGTGTAGGATGAGAACAAATTAACTATAGATACAAAAGGTAGGTGAAGTAATAGAGGTCATCCGATGTGAAGGTCGGAGAAACTAGTAAACCACTGGTAAATGAGAATTATTTGTCTTGTTACAGGCCATCTAGGGAGACATCAAAGAACAGTGCAATCGATCTTTGCGTGCAAAAATCGTGGCACTGTCTCTATTTATGACCAATCATTGCTGCTAACTTGTTCATCTCGCATGACTGTACGGACGCCACCTGGCAGTCGGTTAACTGCCAGTCGGATATATACCACAGTCACTCATATCGAGGAAGAAATAGATTAAAGATGTGACGTGTTTCGTTGACGCTAAATCATAACAACCAAAATGAAAATATTTTTAAAAGATTAAAATGGTTATATAATTATTGTATCAAAACATTCACAATGGATCAATACATTTTTCTTTATGCTTTTACAAAAAAGTGAGTGAAGCTTACACTCCAAGCAAAAAAAAAATAAAGTTAGAACCCCAAGATGTCACCCCACGGACTTTAAGGAGCTCAACTTTCTTAAACTGCATTTGAAACAATCCTCATTTTCTGAAAAATTTCGTTACTTTACAAGACAAAACTATAGAAGACAATTTTAAAGATTAATTTGTGCAATGTCAGCACTGCAAAAAAATATTAAGTAAAACGAGGTTGCGTGTTCTATCAGTAAACACATCCACACAGGAAGCCATATCAATTAAATATTGTACCAGAAAACACAGATGATAATTTGATAATCATCAGTTATACTGAAAACTTCTTTGATGATGTAAGTGGTTATTTTCATCCAAGACAGATTCGATTACAACAATACCTCATATCAATTGGAAATTATAAAATCGTCCCCGTTACCAAACAAAATCTCTTCAAATATAACTCAAATATTTCTAGTATGAGTTTACTCACAGTGTCAAATTGCTCTATTGTAATGGTTTTAATAGAACATCTATGGATGCAGGAATCTCTATAAAATCTCATCATATCATATAAGGTGCACGTGTTTTGTATGAAACTTCACTTATAGAACCAATGATTTATTGTTGGGCTGTCTCAAAATCTGGTGTAGGTGAACTGACATGAAATGAATATGGAAAAGTGAGTAAAGAGAGATTTTTTAATTTTACATAAAAGATAAACTCAAGGAAATGTAATCTTAAAATACATTCCTTTTGCAAAACGATGTTTAGATTATTATATTACCGTTGCCAATTGGTAAGAATGAAGGGAATTCGTCTGAACGGAAAAAACGGCTTTAGAAACACAAACAAAACGGTGTAGACGATAGGCTAATTGCCGTAAAAAATTTTAATGTCTAAATGGAAGTAACCACCCAACTTTCCTTTTTACATGTAGAATTATGCTTTCTTGACTTGAATCATCGGTCATGATTCAAAACTGCGTAAAAAGAAAACAAATATTTCCAAGCAAATATATTGGCTTGGAAGGTAATAAGACCAATTTGTTATAACAAAAACAACACAAAGAACAAGATTAGCATCAGTGTATTAGTCCTTAGCAGATATTTCCGTTTGCCACCAGAAATTAAAAGAGAAAGGTCATATTTCCATATTTAGTGATCGATTATTTCGTTTAAAGGATCATATCAATCAAAGGAGACAAATATTGTTATTTAAATCTGAAAGTTATACGTTTCGAGCTGAACTTCGACATCTATTTAATTTAGATAAGACGCAACACTTTTTCAGAAAATATTAATTTTCAAAACCATTTCTCACAAAAATATGCAACATATCTTACCGAAGATCGACAAATATCCTAACTCTATGAACATTTCCAAAAGTTCTATGCTTTCACAAAAATCATTCAATATGTGTTAGGATGAATACAAAGCAAAACAAAATAGAGAAATGTTTGAAGTGACTTTGTTGTTTTTATGAGGGTGTATGACAGTTGTACATGTACAGTACATGTTTAAAATATATATTCATAGAGTTTATTTAAATATCTGTTTCCTGTTTATGTTAATCAAATGTTTTGGAAAATAGTGTGCTTTTCAAAGCTAAAAATAGTTTCTTTAAAGATTTATCATTGCGGCGACAGAAGGTAGTTCAATATCAATGCATCATTTAGTGCCAAATATATATTATGATTGTACAAGATTTGACGCTTGTTATCCAAGTTTTACAAGAACACTGTAGAGTACCGATTTGGTAAATCTCTTAAAATTTGTGATTTATGACAGTATAATGCTTTGGTGAATGGCAAAGGTATAATCTATGGGGTACACTTACAGTGAAAACAAACATATGTTATTACATATTCTTATAAGGGACTGTCCCAACCTGTTACAAACCTATACTAACATATATGGTACAAGTTTTACTCATGATATAAAATTATAAACGTTCAAATAATCGCATTTTACTATGTAAATGACAAAAAGTGGAGTAAGCAAAAGGCGTATATGGTTGATGGGAGTCAATATTTTAAAAGTGGTTGGAGAACAAAAGGCAAAATATACCCTCGAGTTGTTGAAAATCATATGTCGACAATGTAATCGCAACAAAGGAGACTATACACAAACAATAAAATTCTACAAATAAAGGCAACAGTAGTAAACCGCTGTTCAAAATTCATAAATCAAAGTAATAATTGGGAGAAATCAAATCACAACAAACAACATTCTGAGTAACCTGAACCATACGAACATGAACATAGATGTTTGTAGTTGAATTCTTTTTCATTGTTTAACATTTATGGGATTAATATTTCTACGTAATTCAGGAAACGTAATTATTAATCAATAAAAGGTAGATTATATTTAAAGATTAGGATGAAATTTGCTTGTAAACGCCATATCAAAGAGTTTTAATTCTCTAGATTAAAGCGGGGCATGTTTAAGACGAACAGGAATCAAAATTTAAAATGTGATTGTGTAGCAGTTTCCTTCTTAACTGTGATATGTATTATTCGACACACAATTTCTGGTTGCATCCTTAGTTCCTACTTCTTTCATTAAGTTTTAAGTCGGAACATTACTCGTAGGAGATTTAACATGTTCATATTGATGTAGAAATGTATTGTTGCTGCAAAACAAAACAAACAAAATCACATACTCCAAAACAAAAAAACAAGTTAACATGTTTCTGATAGGAACAAAAAAAGGAGTGAAATATACCAGAGGGACAACCAAACTCAAACATCGAAAATAAACTAACTTTAAAAAAAATATATTACTAGAGTGAAATTGTGATAAGTTTTTATAACTCAATCAATCAAATCAGATAATTGTTTTGAAGTACCAAATCAAATTTCACCGATATCATGAAACTATCTCGTGTTGAAATTTATAAATTCAGGAATTTCAAGATAAATATAATTATATAAAGCAGTTGTAAATAAATATTTTTCCTACAATGCCTATAACTATGTTTTGTAAACTGATACGATATATAAAATGTCTTCACAAATTACAAGCTGTGTATACTACTAAATTTTTGCATCAGGTGGTATGCACTATATATTTACTGTACAATGATGGGATTTATAGTTGGTTTGGTTCCATTTACAGCTTTATCTAGCATAATAATTGTCAAGTCTCGATTCAGACCGTATAAAACATCTTTAAAACTGTCACAGTGATCTTTATGTTGTCTGAGTAGTACAGGACTAGCAGACAAAACAAAGAAAATGAATTGGTTTTGTAATTGGTTTTGTAAGCCATCTCAGATAATCATATATATAACACTTATGTTAAGAATATTAATTTGAAAACTTAAAATATTCTAAGGACAAGTTTACTTTTATGGCTTATAAGTTTTAATTTTATTTGAAAGTTTAAAAATGGCTATACTTTGGTTCTTTTCATTGTAAGTCCGTTTTAAAAGCCTCAATCTCATCGTAGAAGTACATTCTCGTCTTTTAATTGTTGAATATATTGTCAAAATACGATGGTTTGTGCTTTGTTTGGGCATAAAAGCTTGACTAAGGAAACATGTGACCGCATCGTAGGATTCATAACTTGTCAATGATAATTTTGAATCCATAGCCACATATACATGATATAAACTTACTTAAGGAATCAATGCTTCGTCTTTTTTTAATTTGATGTGACTAATTGAAGTTATCTTATATTTATGATAATATTACATCTACTTTTATGTGAAATATATAATATTTTAGCTTGATATTTTTTTTTTATTTTAGAGCCAATTGAGATTCACGATTATAGGACTTAGCTTTATCTTTAACTCAGTCACATTATAGTGAGCCATGTGAACTAGTGCATATCAATCGGTTGTATTTATTATATAATAAAGTTATTTGTAATTCAAGAACTTATGTATTGATTAAAGATCTTTTATCATAGTCTCTGATCAAACATTTATAGATTCCATGCAATTTCAAATTGACATATTGTTCAGAAATGTGTCTATTTTAGACGTCGTAGTTAATCTCTAAAACATTTTCGGTGTTTTATAAATTTTGCACTGCGTTCGCCTTTGCATTAAACCTACACCGACGTTACGTGTAGATGACATTTTTAGTATATCAAATATAGTACTATTGTATTTATCAATTAATTATGCTATTTTTAAAAGAGGGACGAAAGATACCAAAGGGACAGTCAAACTCATAAATCTAAAACAAACTGACAACGCCATGGCTAAAAATGAAAAAGACAAACAGAAAAACAATAGTACACATGACACAACATTGAAAACTTAAGAATAAACAACACGAACCCCACCAAAAACTAGGGGTGATCTCAGGTACTCCGGAAGGGTAAGCAGATCCTGTTCCACATGCGGCACCTAAACAGTATCACTTGACATCTTCATATCGATTATTGATTTAGTCACCAATGATTGTGTACTTTTGATGTGTATAGTCCAAATCTCATTTAGTATACTGCTACATGTACGCAACTTTTCAATCAATTGGCAACTTCAAAAGTGTTACTTCTTGCAAAATATTCCTTTCCGTGTACTTACTACCTTAGTTCGGGTTATAAAATCTGATTTTTTCTTCTTTTGTAATTCGTATTTTAATTTTCCTGAAAGAAACCTTGTCACGAACAATTCATCGGGGGTATTATTTAAAAAAGGATAATTGCATTGATATTATCATCTGCTTCGCAAACTTGTATGAGCAAATGCATTAAAATAATTAACTTTCAAACTTTAAACCTGGTATCTATAGTGATGAGTTTATTTATATGTAATAGTACCTTTAACTTTGATACATCCTGTTCGTTGTGAGCCAAGGCTCCGTGTTGAAGGTCTTACCTTGACGTATAATGGTTTACTTTCATAAATTGTTACTTGGATGGAGAGTTGTCTTATTGGCACTCATACTACATCTTCCAATATCTAATTATTAATGTAATTTCAAAATGCAACTAGATATAATCATCATTTTTTCACGACTCTTTGCTTCAAGTTATTTTGTCTCACAAAATATAAAAATACTCTTTCAATCATCTTCACACATGTATGGATGATTGAAAGCCACTTTCCACTACTATCGGCCTCATGTCTCCTTCACTATTAAATTTGACCACAACGGAATAGACAAATGTGCATATTTTACATACAAAGAGAAAAGGCAGTTAATGCTTATAGGAATATAATTGCATATTCAATTTGCATTCATATGCTATTCTGATTTTGTATAACTTATGATGCTACTTATGTTGTATTCATAGCAGCAAAAAAAGACAAAAAAGTCGTTTACCCGTTGGAATGATTCTATTACTTATTTTTATGATTGGTTGTTTTTCGAGAGTCTAACGTGCGAAAAAACGCATTTTTGTTAAGGAGTTTATTGCTGTATTCACTGGTCCAAGTCACTCACAAACAAATCAAAGTCCAAAAGGAATTTAAAAGAAAATATTGTTTCATGATATATGGAACAAAAACAGATAGTTTATTGTGTTATATAGTTATCATGGTTAAAAAAAATACCTGTAAAAAAATTCAAAGAATCTGACCTTTAATCACACTTTTATTTTAAGCAATATACACCATAATCAAAATGTGTCTGTTTAATCTATTCCGTTCATGATTAATCCAGAATAGTTAAAGTATATAGACACAGATACATCATGTTTTAATTCTGCTGAGAGTTACGTTGTCAAGAATAAGTTCTCTGAGGTATGAGTTGAATTCCGTTTATAGCGTTGATGTTGACAGTTTCCTAGCAAATTGGTATGCTCAACTGAGTTAAAATGGATAAATTTTAAATAATTCAGGATGCATCTGCATGATTATAATTTTTGAATGCCATTTAAATATATAGTAAACTGCGGTGGGTGCAATTATGCAATGACATTATTTTTCCCCGAAAAAAAGGTAAAAGTAAAAATAAACATATTAGACATATTATTTTTTATGTGAACGCACTAAAATATTGATATTGACGACATGAGTTCATAAAAAATACTAAATAAATGATCTGGCTAAAACAACCTCCAGTTGCGGGATTTTCTCGCTACGTTGAAGACCAAGTGTGGTTATTGTCTCTTTGACATATTCCCCAATAACATTATCAATTTAATGAATAACTCTCAAAGCTGCAGGTAAAAAAATATCAAATACATAAAGCAAAACAAATAGTAAAAAAAAAATAAAACTCCAAGGAAAATTCATAATGGAAAGTTCCTTAACAGATGGCAGCACAAAGATATTTTAACTTGATATGCATATGGAATGAAATACAATTTGAGTTTCCAAAAACCAAATGTGTCTTCATATTAATAAAAGAAACAGGTCATTATTAATAAAGTTTAGAATAATAAAATCAACGGTACCAATTTTGTTGCACCAGATGCGCATTTCGACAATACATGTCTCTTCAGTGATGCTCGTGGCCAAAATATTTGAAATCCAAAGCTTATATACAAGATGAAGAGCTATAATCCAAAAGGTCCAAAAAGTATAGCCAAATTCGTGAAAGGAATCAGAGCTTTGCATGAGTGAGATACATTCCTTAATTTATAATAATTTATAATATTTTGTAACAGCAAATTTTAATAACAAAAAAATCCGTATTTTCATGCCAGTACCGAAGTACTGGCTACTGGGCTGGTGATACCCTCGGGGACTAATAGTCCACCAGCAGAGGCATCGACCCAGTGGTAGTAATAAAATCAACGGTACCAATTTTGTTGCACCAGATGCGCATTTCGACAATACATGTCTCTTCAGTGATGCTCGTGGCCAAAATATTTGAAATCCAAAGCTTATATTCAAGATGAAGAGCTATAATCCAAAAGGTCCAAAAAGTATAGCCAAATTCGTGAGAGGAATCAGAGCTTTGCATGAGGGAGATACATTCCTTAATTTATAATAATTTATAATATTTTGTAACAGCAAATTTTAATAACAAAAAAATCCGTATTTTCATTTTAATTGTTGTCCTGTTTCAAAATTTGGAAAGAATTAAACCCACGCGTCCACACCGCCGTTCCGAATGACACATTTTAAATGACCTATTTAATTCGAAATATTATTTTTACGAACGGCATTTTGTAAGAATATACTTGAAATCAATTACTATCTAATGGAGCTTTTATGATAACTAGGTTCCCACGTCAATTACAGTGTGGGGACTACAATCACACCTGATGTCACTACGTTTTAACTATTCATTATTTATATATAACTATATAGTTGCTTGATTGCTTAACATCACGTGACAAGTTTTGTATGCATTTTCAGGATAATGTTTCTAATGTCGTTATAGGTCAATAATATAAATGGTTAGACGTTTGGTGCAAAACTAAACAGTTCGAAAACAGAATATGATCATCAATGACAATCTGCTTTATCCCGTTTGTTTTTATTCCCACTTTTTAAAATAATATACAAGTTACAAAAATTCAGTATCAGTGTTTGGATAAAAAAAAACAAAAAAAAACACACACAATGAAATGAACACATTCATATATGCAAAAACATGACAAATACAAAGACATGCGTGTAAATATCAAGAAGTCTTCAACGCCAATACACGTACATTTAATGTATTGATTACCCAAATAGTCATTACATTAAGCGCGGTCCTCTTTCGCAAAACATCGAAATCGAGTAAATAATTACCAAAGGTACCAGACTTATAATTCGATACGACAGGCGCGTTTCGTCTAGATAAGACTCAGCAGTGACGCTCAGATTAAATTGGAAACGAGATAATACCTGTATCTTTCGCCTCAGATTATGATTAATTACCTTGTATATAAATTAAATTATGTGTTATTTATAAAACTAAAGCATGACGTCGTGTAAATAGAACAATGGTAAGTCAAATCATAGACTGTCTGAGTTTGTTCATTAGCAAAGTATGTTTAATAAATTTGTAAAATTATATTCAAGTATAATGCATACAATTACAATTTTGTTTTGAAGAAATAAAATATCACCTATAATTGAACTTGTTAGTCAGAAAAATATGTTAATGAGTGTCTTCCCTCTTCAATAATTCAGTTTCTATCGATACTTGTAACAATAAGCCCAATGTCAATTTCAACTAAAAAATGACAAAGAATCTATCGGTTCCGATCTGTCACTGTCTGAGATATGTACAAGACTCAGCTGGTAATAACTTTCTTATAATTTGCTTTCTTAATGTTATTAAGAAAAACGTGGCCACTCGTAAAAAGCTTAAATTGAACTTCAATCAAATAAAATCGGTCAATAATCAGCAGAATTTCAAATCAACAACGGAAATAAGATATTACCAAAAAGAGTTAATCGAACGATTATGCTTTGAATATAAATACGGTACTTTAGATTAACAATTGCAATAGACTGTACTGGCTATATATTTGTAAATACATGTGTTTGAAGGATAATAGTTGATACAGAACAATTGTATTTGTTTGTCTAAAAAAAGGGAATATGTATTGGACATACTTACGATACAAATGAGTCTGTATTTATTAGGTCTTTCCACCTTTCCGTGGAAAGACCTATTGAATTTGTTCTGATTATTAGGTCTTTCCACCTTTCCGTGGAAAGACCTATTGAATTTGTTCTGATTATTTGGTCTTTCCACCTTTCCGTGGAAAGACCTACAGATGGGTGCACTCCTAACCTGTACAGCAAGTTAACTTGATAACCAGTCATTTGGACTGGTCAAAGTTAACCTGTGACCGAATATAGGACTGCTCTGACCAGTCCTAGGACCAAAATCTAGTTAACTTGAAAAGCGGACTTGGTTCTAGGACTGTTTTTATGTCGGCCAAAAAGTTAACTTGGAAACAGGTCCGCTATTGATATAAGTTAACTTCGAACCAGTCCTGTCATAAGTTAACATAAGTTAACTTTGGAACCAGTCCTGTCATAAAGTTAACATAAGTTAACTTGGAAACCGGTCCTGCCACAAAGTTAACTTCTGCTTGGACAAATCCGATCAAAACCAGACCTGTTCCCAAGTTAACTTTTGACTGGTCTGCTCAACACTAAGTTAACTTGTAACCAGGACTGCTCTTCGTTGATTTAAAAAAAAAATAATATCTCTGTTTCGTAGTATAAACATCGAAAATAAAGTAGTTTGAAAATTAATACTTCCGTTTTATGAACAGGATTAAATACAAATATTTGAAAATAAGTACGCACAGAACTAACACAAATTTATCTGTGATCTGACAATCTATCTATTATAAAAACGATCTCGGTTACAATGATAACAGGCACTGAATATCAGATATATCCGAGATCAAATTCAATCATATTATGTATATTTTTGAAAAGAAGTATATTTGATGTTAGGTGTATACGTCCTTGACTTGTTAGTTATACATCCTTGAACTATGCAGCCACAATCAGCAATAGTTAAATTCATTTAAAAAAGGACTACAAATTTTTGTTTGCCTAAATTAAGGGTGCCAGCATGTCCTCTTTTTACTCAAAATACTGATACGTAACAAAATTTCAGTAGTTTTGATGCCTCCAGTTGACTTGTACAACAAAATTATTTGACCGCATCCACCAAAACTGACCATATATGCACTTTAATTTGTAAATCTATATACCCGCATAGTAAATCAGCCATATATTTTATGACAGGATTCAATGTATAATACAATCATGACAATGGACAGCAAAATTGCAATATAATAACAAAAAATGTTGGTTCGCATAAATTTAGAATACCAGCATGTCCTCATTTTATTCAAAATATTGATACGTAACAAAATTTCAGTAGTTTTGATACCTCCAGCTGACTTGTACAACAAAATTATTTGACCGCATTACCAAAACTGACCATATGTGAACTTTAAATTGTAAATCTATATACCAGCATAGTAAATCAGCCTTATTTTTAATGTCAGGATTCAATGTATAATACAATCATGACAATGGACAGCAATATTGCAATATAATAACAACAAATTTTTGTTCGCCTAAATTAAGGGTGCCAGCAAGTACTCTTTTTACTTAAAATACTGATACGTAACAAAATTTTAGTAGTTTAGATGCCTCCAGTTGACTTGTACAACAAAATTATTTGACCGCATCCACCAAAACTGACCATATATGCACTTTAATTTGTAAATCTATATACCCGCATTGTTAATCAGCCATATTTTTTATGCCAGAATCAATGTATAATACAATCATGACAATGGACAGCAAAATTGCAATATAATACATTTGTAACAACAAATTTTTGTTTGCATAAATTTAGGATACCAGCATGTCCTCATTTTATTCAAAATATTGATACGTAACAAAATTTCAGTAGTTTTGATACCTACAGCGGACTTGTACAACAAAATTGTTTGACCGCATCCACCAAAACTGACCATATGTGCACTTTAATTTGTAAATCTATATACCCGCATAGTAAATCAGCCATATTTTTTATGTCAGGATTCAATGTATAATACAATCATGACAATGGACAGCAAAATTGCAATATTATAACAAAAAATGTTGGTTCGCATAAATTTAGGATACCAGCATGTCCTCATTTTATTCAAAATATTGATACGTAACAAAATTTCAGTAGTTTTGATACCTCCAGCTGACTTGTACAACAAAATTATTTGACCGCATTACCAAAACTGACCATATGTGAGCTTTGAATTGTAAATCTATATACCAGCATAGTAAATCAGCCTTATTTTTAATGTCAGGATTCAATGTATAATACAATCATGACAATGGACAGCAATATTGCAGTATAATAACAACAAATTTTTGTTCGCCTAAATCAAGGGTGCCAGCATGTCCTCTTTTTATTCAAAATACTGATACGTAACAAAATTTTAGTAGTTTTGATGCCTCCAGTTGACTTGTACAACAATATTATTTGACCGCATCCACCAAAACTGACCATATATGCACTTTAATTTGTAAATCTATATACCCGCATAGTAAATCAGCCATATTTTATATGTCAGGATTCAATGTATAATACAATCATGACAATGGACAGCAAAGTTGCAATATAATAACAAAAAATGTTGGTTCGCATACATTTAGGATACCAGCATGTCCTCATTTTATTCAAAATATTGATACGTAACAAAATTTCAGTAGTTTTGATACCTCCAGCTGACTTGTACAACAAAATTATTTGACCACATTACCAAAACTGACTATATGTGAACTTTAAATTGTAAATCTATATACCCGTATAGTAAATCAGCTATATTTTTTATGTCAGGATTTAATGTATAATACAATCATGACAATGGACAGCAATATTGCAATATAATAACAAAAAAGTTTGGTTCGCATAAATTTAGGATACCAGCCTGTCCTCAATTTATTCAAAATATTGATACGTAACAAAATTTCAGTAGTTTTGATACCTCCAGCTTAGACTTGTACAACAAAATTATTTGACCGCATCCACCAAAACTGACCATATGTGCACTTTAATTTGAAAATCTATATACCTGGACAGTATTGTAAATCAGTCATTTTTTTTTTATGTCAGGATTTAATGTATAATACAATCATGACAATGGACAGCAATATTGCAATATAATAACAACACATTCTTGTTCGCATAAATTTAGGATACCAGCATGTCCTCATTTTATTCAAAATATTGATACGTAACAAAATTTCAGTAGTTTTGATACCTCCAGCTGACTTGTACAACAAAATTATTTGACCGCATTACCAAAATTGACCATATGTGCACTTTCATTTGTAAATCTATATACACCATGACGTATCCGCATAGTATTACTCAGCCATATTTTTTATGTCAGGAATCAATGTATAATATAATCATGACAAATTATGTGCACTTTTATTTGCAAATCTATATACCCGTATACCATTGTACCGAGCGCCTTAATGTCTTCTCCTGGCGCTCATGTTCACATTTTAGTAGGACCGTAAATGTACAAGTAATCAATAATATTGGAAAACTATTAATGCAAAAAATATTCTGAATAAATTGAGAATGTCAGAATTTCATCTCTTTATTCATAATAACAGTCACATCATATATAGGAGTTCATGATGGTGTTACTGTACGTGTAAAACAAAACTATTATGCCACATCATCAAAGTACCAACACTGACATGTCTGAATTCATTTGTACTATTTACAATGATTTAATAAAAAAAAGTATACGATGTTCTCTTCTTGGAATCTATTAGTCGGTTGATTGATTTTGTTTATAGTTAAACGTCAAGTGGCAACTATTTCATTAAAGTGCGCATTGAGTATAATTTTAGGACGTCCCATATAAATATCGGCAATGACAAATCTCTCGATAAATCTGACGAATTTGACGAGATTGTTGATAGTTTTACCACACCGTATGCTTACGGACACTGTACAATTTCTGTTAGAATATTCTGCGGGAAATAGAATAGTAAATCCAATGCAAACAAGTTGAATATCAATGAAATATCCATGCAAGTATAAATTTATGTCATTTATGCATAAAGTAAAATTTAGGAAGGGACAGGTAAACAACGGGGAACGAAGTAACGTGTGTGAGTTCGTGGTCTAGTGGTTAAGACCGATGGCTACAGTGCTGAAGGTCCCGAGTTCGATTCTCACTCAGGGTGCTAAAAATATCAGTACATTAGAAGGGTAATTTTTACCCTCTCACACACATCTCTGGTACCCAGACCGGAGTTTAAACTAGAATGGGTACGTTGGGGGCCTCGGTTGGTCAAAGTGCCCCTACTTTGACCTGGAGATCAATCTTCTGATATCTCTCTGGTTTGTCTGTTTCCACCGAGTGGCCCGGTGGTTCTCTCCGAGTACTTCGGCTTCCTCCACCACAATAACAGACTTCCCGGTGTCCTAGCACTCCCTTTGTGTTGAATTGGGTGGGGATTGTTTGTCCTTGTAAAAATAATTGTCGTATAAATATACGTTAGTGACACATCTCCATTAATCCCGTTAGGGAGTGTACATGGATGCCACTGTACCCTCGCAGCTTTCGAGGGGTTCTTCGGATATCGGAGGCATTTACCAGTACATACATACGTAGACAATGTTGCCGATATCCCGTGATATAAGAATATTGTTCCGATGCGTTGGATAACCTTTCTATCCGCCTTCTAATAAAAAAAACTCTGTGTGATCGTATAGCCGTTTTTTATTTATATAAGAATACATGTATATCAAATAAAAGAGAACATTTGTATAATATCTAGTAGAGTCTAGCGAGTAAATAATAAATGATATCTGTGGAAAAACAATGCGAATGTTGTTTACATATTTTAATGAAGGCTCAAGTCTGATATGAAAACTCTTATAACGATAATCTGTCATAAGCAGACCTATCCCCAGGTCTGGTCAATAGCAGACTTGTCCACAGGTCTGGTCAAAAGCAGACCTGTCCTCAGGTCTGGTCAGGAGCAGACCTGTCCACAGGTCTGGTCTGAGGCAGACCTGTCCTCAGGACTGGTCAAAAGCAGACTTGTCCACAGGTCTGGTCTGGGGCAGACCTGTTCTCAGGACTGGTCAAAAGCAGACTTTTCCACAGGTCTGGTCTGGAGCAGACTTGTCGATAGGTCTGCAGCAGTCCTAAAAAAGCAGACCGTAGGTCTGGTCCACCAACGACGAAGTTAACTTGCTTGACTGCTTAAAAATTCTCAAGTTAACTTAGAAAGCAGTCAACAAGTTAACTCTAAGTTAGCTTTTGTCAAGGTTAGGACCGCACCCATCTGTATTGAATTTGTTCTGATTATTATTATTAGGTCTTTCCACCTTTCCGTGGAAAGACCTATTGAATTTGTTCTGATTATTATTATTATTATTATTATTATTTTTAGGTCTTTCCACCTTTCCGTGGAAAGACCTATTGAATTTGTTCTGATTATTATTAGGTCTTTCCACCTTTCCGTGGAAAGACCTATTGAATTTGTTCTGATTATTATTATTATTAGGTCTTTCCACCTTTCCGTGGAAAGACCTATTGAATTTGTTCTGATTATTATTATTATTATTTTTTTTTTTTTTTTTCTTCCGCCTAATTTTTTTTCTTGCGTATTATTGATGTTTCAAAAGATGTCGCTTAGATATTTGGAATATGGTATCGTATAGTTTATACGCTTTAAAACTTTACAACTGTGTAACAAAATACTTTACGTTGTGAGAGTTATCTCCCCAAACACTGTTTTTCTTGTGGCCACTACTCCTTCGCAACCGTTAAAGATTACGACAAATTTATTTTACCAAATTGCTCGTTACATCTTCAGGATTAGGATATTCATTTGGACCGAAGCTTTACGGAGACTCCATATGAGAGTTATTCCCCCTTTTCCATTTAATTAAGTGATATGCATTTCTAAATGGTAAACCATAAGTGATAAAGACATAGGGTCTTTAGATTTGGGGTCCTTGGTCGAAAATAATAAAAATGAGGTCAAGGTCAAAGGTCAAGGTCATATTCTAAATTTTGATTTTGGCTTATTTTCATTTATATTCAAATACCTTATGACATATCTACAAATAATTTTTCATAAATTGTTAGTTGCGACATGTCCTTACTTGTATATTTTGATTGAAAGGGTGCGCAGACAATAAATGGAAGTTTTTGCCCATCTTACATTTAGAATTACACGTAAAGTGATATTACTAATAAACCAAACATATCAAAGACCTTGGGTCTTTTGATTTAAGGTCCTTGGTTTGTGAACTTGAAATTGAGGTCAAGGTCATAGGTTGATATGACGTTCTAGATTTTGACCTTTGCTTTAAATTCATATAAATACATCATAAAGCCATAGGAACTAACATTTTAAACTGATTTTTAATATTTCAATATCAAAATAGATCTTTACTAGTGGAAAGACCTACAATTGTTCTCTGAACAATTGGTTTTTAATTATTATTATTTTTTTTTTTTTCTTCCGCCTAAATTTTTTTCTTGCGTAGTATTAATGTTTTAAAAGTTGTCGCTTAGATATTTGGAATATGATGTCGTATAGTTTATACGCTTTAAAATTTACAACTGCGTAACAAAATACTTTACGTTGTAAGAGTTATCTCCCCAAACACTGTTATTCTTGTGGCCACTACGCCTTCGCAACCGTAAAAGATTACGACAAATTTATTTTACCATATTGCTCGTTACGTCTAAAGGATTAGAATATTCATTTGGACCGAAGCTATCCGGAGACTCCATATGAGAGTTATTTCCCCTTATGTATTTGATATAAGTGATATGCATTTCTTACTGGTAAACCATCAGTGATATAGGCCTAGGGTCTTTAGATTTGAGGTCCTTGGTCCCAAAAAATTAAAATAAGGTCAAGGTCAAAGGTCAAGGTCATATTCTAAATTTTGATTTTGGCTTATTTTCTCTTATTTTCAACAACCATGAAAGATATTGACAAATTCTTTTTACTAAATTGTGAGTTGCGACATGTTGTAACTTATAAACTTTGGTTGGAAGGGTGCGTAAACAATAAATGAGAGTTTTTCGCCAATCTTATATTTAAAATCATGCCTATAGTGATATAACTCATTAACCATACATATTACAGACCTAGGGTCTTTTTGTTTGAGGTCCTTGGTTGGTGACCTTGAAATTGAGGTCAAGGTCAAAGGTTAAAAGGACGTTCTAGATTTTGACCTTTGCTTTAAGTTCATATTTATACATTATAAAGTCATACGAACTGACATTTTAGATTGATTTTGATATTTTGATAATAAAATAGATCTTCACTTGTGGAAAGACCTTCAATTGTTCTTTGAACAATTGGTTTTTAAATAGGTCTTTCCACCTTTCCGTGGAAAGACCTATTGAATTTGTTCTGATTATTATTATTATTTTTTTTTTTCTTCCACCTAAATTTTGTTCTTGCGTAGTATTGATGTTTCAAAAGATGTCGCTTAGATATTTGGAATATGGTATCCTATAGTTTATACGCTTTAAAAGTGTACAACTGCGTAACAAAATACTTTACATTATAAGAGTTATCTCCCCAAACACTGTTTTTCTTGTGGCCACTACTCCTTCGCAACCGTTAAAGATTACGACAAATTCATTTTACCAAATTGCTAGTTACATCTTCAGGAATAGGATATTCATTTGGACAGAAGCTTTATGGAGACTCCATATGAGAGTTATTCCCCCTTTTCCATTTAATTAAGTGATATGCATTTCTAAATGGTAAACCATAAGTGATAAAGACATAGGGTCTTTAGATTTGAGGTCATTGGTCCAAAATAATAAAAATGAGGTCAAGGTCAAAGGTCAAGGTCATATTTTAAATTTAGATTTTGGCTAATTTTCATTTATTTTCAAATACATTATGACATATCGACAAATAATTTTTCATAAATTGTTAGTTGCGACATGTCCTTTCTTGTATATTTTGGTTGAAAGGGTGCGCAGACAATAAATGGGAGTGTTTGCCAATCTTACATTTAGAATTACGCATAAAGTGATATTACTAATAAACCAAACATATTAAAGACCTAGGGTCTTTTAATTTAAGGTCCTTGGTTTGTGAACTTGAAATTGAGGTCAAGGTCAAAGGTTAATATGACGTTCTAGATTTTGACCTTTGCTTTAAATTCATATAAATACATCATAAAGCCATAGGAACTAACATTTTAAACTGATTTTTCATATTTTAATATCAAAATAGATCTTTACTAGTGGAAAGACCTACAATTGTTCTCTGAACAATTGGTTTTTAATTTTATTTTTTTTTCTTCCGCCTAAATTTTTTTCTTGCGTAGTATTGATGTTTCAAAAGATGTCGCTTAGATATTACGAATATGATGTTGTATAGTTTATACGCTATAAAAATTTACAACGACATAACAAAATACTTTACATTGTAAGAGTAATCTCCCCAAACACTGTTTTTCTTGTGGCCACTACTCCTTCGCAACCGTAAAGGATTACGACAAATTTATTTTACCAATTTGCTCGTTATGTCTTAAAGAATAGGGTATTCATTTGGACCGAAGCTTCATGAATACTCCATATGAGAGTTATTCCCCCTTTTTCATTTGATTCAAGAAACATGCATTTCTAACTAGTAAACCATAAGTGATAGAGACCTAGGGTCTTAAGATTTGAGGTCCTTGGTCCAAAAAAATGAAAATGAGGTCAAAGTCAAAGGTCAAGGTCATTTTCTAAATTTTGATTTTGGCTTATTTTCACTCATTTTCAAATACCGTATGACATATCGACAAATAATTTTTCATAAATTGTTAGTTGCGACATGTCCTTACTTGTATATTTTGGTTGAAAGGGTGCGCAGACAATAAATGGGAGATTTTCCCCATCTTACATTTAGAATTACGCCTAAAGTTATATAACTCATTAACCTAACTTATTAAAGACATAGGATCCTTTGATTTAAGGTCCTTGGTTTGTGACCTTGAAATTGAGGTCAAGGTCATAGGTTAATAGGTCGTTCTAGATTTTGACCTTTGCTTTAAATTCATATAAATACATCATAAAGCCATAGGAACTAACATTTTAAACTGATTTTTCATATTTCAATATCAAAATAGATCTTTACTAGTGGAAAGACCTTCAATTGTTCTCTGAACAATTGGTTTTTAATTTTTTTTTTTTTTCTTCCGCCTAAATTTTTTTCTTGCGTAGTATTGATATTTCAAAAGATGTCGCTTAGATATTTGGAATATGATGTCGTATAGTTTATACGCTTTAAAAATTTACAACTGCGTAACAAAATACTTTACGTTGTAAGAGTTATCTCCCCAAACACTGTTATTCTTGTGGCCACTACTCCTTCGCAACCGTAAAAGATTACGCCAAATTTATTTTACCAAATTGCTCGTTACGTCTTCAGGATTAGAATATTCCTTTGGACCGAAGCTATCCAAGGACTCCATATGAGAGTTATTTCCCCTTATGCATTTGATATAAGTGATATGTGTTTCTTACTGGTAAACCATCAGTGATATAGGCCTAGGGTCTTTAGATTTGAGGTCCTTGGTCCAAAAAAATGAAAATAAGGTCAAGGTCAAAGGTCAAGGTCATATTCTAAATTTTGATTTTGGCTTATTTTCTCTTATTTTCAACAACCGTGAAAGATATCGACAAATTCTTTTTACTAAATTGTGAGTTGCGACATGATATAACTTAGAAATTTTGGTTGGAAGGGTGCGTAAACAATAAATGAGAGTTTTCGCCCATCTTATATTTAAAATCATGCCTATAGTCATATAACTCATTAACCATACATATTACAGACCTAGGGTCTTTTTGTTTGAGGTCCTTGGTTGGTGACCTTGAAATTGAGGTCAAGGTCAAAGGTTAATAGGGCGTTCTAGATTTTGACCTTTGCTTTAAATTCATATTTATACATTATAAAGTTATAGGAACTGACATTTTAGATTGATTTTTAATATTTTGATAATAAAATAGATCTTTACTTGTGGAAAGACCTGCAATTGTTCCGCGAACAATTGGTTTTTAATTATTATTAGGTCTTTCCACCTTTCCGTGGAAAGACCTATTGAATTTGTTCTGATTATTATTAGGTCTTTCCACTTTTCCGTGGAAAGACCTATTGAATTTGTTCTGATTATTATTAGGTCTTTCCACCTTTCCGTGGAAAGACCTATTGTATTTGTTCTGATTATTATTAGGTCTTTCCACCTTTCCGTGGAAAGACCTATTGTATTTGTTCTGATTATTATTTTTTTTTTTTTTCTTCCGCCTAAATTTTTTTCTTGCGTAGTATTGATGTTTCAAAAGATGTCGCTTACATAGTTGGAATATGATGTCGTATAGTTTATACGCTTTAAAAATTTACAACTGCGTAACAAAATACTTTACGTTGTAAGAGTTATCTCCCCAAACACTGTTTTTCTTGTGGCCACTACTCCTTCGCAACCGTAAAAGATTACCACAAACTTATTTTACCAAATTGCTCGTTACATCTTCAGGATTAGGATATTCCTTTGGACCGAAGCTTTACGGAGACTCCATATGAGAGTTATTCCCCCTTTTCCATTTAATTAAGTGATATTCATTTCTAAATGGTAAACCATAAGTGATAAAGACCTAGGGTCTTTAGATTTGAGGTCCTTGGTCCAAAAAAATAAAAATGAGGTCAAGGTCAAAGGTCAAGGTCATATTCTAAATTTTGATTTTGGCTTATTTTCATTATTTTCAAATACCTTATGACATATCGACAAATAATTTTTCATAAATTGTTAGTCCCGACATGTCCTTACTTGTATATTTTGGTTGAAAGGGTGCGCAGACAATAAATGGGAGTTTTTGCCCATCTTACATTTAGAATTACGTGTAAAGTGATATATCTAATAAATCAAACATATTAAAGACCTAGTGTCTTTTGATTTAAGGTCCTTGGTTTGTGAACTTGAAATTGAGGTCAAGGTCATAGGTTAATATGACGTTCTAGATTTTGACCTTTGCTTTAAATTCATATAAATACATCATAAAACCATAGGAACTAACATTTTAAACTAATTTTTCATATTTCAATATCAAAATAGATCTTTGCGAGTGGAAAGACCTACAATTGTTCTCTGAACAATTGGTTTTTAATTATTATTATTATTATTATTTTTTTTTTTTTTTTTCTTCCGCCTAAATTTTGTTCTTGCGCAGTATTGATGTTTCAAAAGATGTCGCTTAGATATTTGGAATATGATGTCGTATAGTTTATACGCTTTAAAAAATTACAACTGCGTCACAAAATACTTTATGTTGTAAGAGTTATCTTCCCAAATACTGTTTTTCTTGTGGCCACTACTCCTTCGCAACCGTAAAAGATTACGACAAATTTATTTTACCAAATTGCTCGTTACTACTTCAGGATTAGGATATTCATTTGGACCGAAGTTATCCGGAGACTCCATATGAGAGTTATTTCCCCTTATGCATTTGATAAAAGTGATATACGTTTCTAACTGGTAAACCATCAGTGATATAGGCCTAGGGTCTTTGGATTAAAGTTCCTTGTTTCAAAAAAATGAAAATAAGGTCAAGGTCAAAGGTCAAGGTCATATTCTAAATTTTGATTTTGGCTTATTTTCTCTATTTTTAACAACCGTGAAAGATATTGACAAATAATTTTAACTAAATTGTGAGTTGCGACATGTTGTAACTTATAAATTTTGGTTGGAAGGGTGCGTAAACAATAAATGAGAGTTTTCGCCCATCTTATATTTAAAATCATGCCTAAAGTGATATAACTCATTAACCATACATATTACAGACCTAGGAACTTTTTATTTGAGGTCCTTGGTCGGTGACCTTGAAATTGAGGTCAAGGTCAAAGGTTAATAGGACGTTCTAGATTTTGACCTTTGCTTTAAATTCATATTTATACATTATAAAGTCATAGGAACTGACATTTTAGATTGATTTTTAATATTTTGAAAAAAAAAATAGATCTTGACTTGTGGAAAGACCTTCAATTGTTCTCTGAACAATTGGTTTTTAATTATTTTTTTTTTTTTTTTTCTTCCGCCTAAATTTTTTTCTTGCGTAGTATTGATGTTTCAAAAGATGTCGCTTAGATATTTGGAATATGATGTCGTATAGTTTATACCCTTTAAAAATTTACAACTGCGTAACAAAATACTTTACGTTGTAAGAGTTATCTCCCCAAACACTGTTTTTCTTGTGGCCACTACTCCTTCGCAACCGTAAAAGATTACGACAAATTTTTTTTACCAAATTCCTCGTTACTTCTTCAGGATTAGGATATTCATTTGAACCGAAGCTTTCCGGAGACTCCATATGAGAGTTATTTCCCCTTATGCATTTGATATAAGTGATATGCGTTTCTAACTGGTAAACCATCAGTGATATAGGCCTAGGGTCTTTGGATTTAAGTTATTTGGTCCAAAAAAATGAAAATAAGGTCAAGGTCAAAGGTCAAGGTCATATTCTTAATTTTGATTTTGGCTTATTTTCTCTTATTTTCAACAACCATGAAAGATATTGACAAATTATTTTTACTAAATTGTGAGTTGCGACATGTTGTAACTCATAAATTTTGGTTGGAAGGGTGCGTAAACAATAAATGAGAGTTTTCGCCCATTTTATATTTAAAATTATGCCTAAAGTGATATAACTCATTAACCATACATATAACAGACCTAGGGTCTTTTTATTTGAGGTCCTTGGTTAGTGACCTTGAAATTGAGGTCAAGGTCAAAGGTTAATAGGACGTTTTAGATTTTGACCTTTGCATTAAATTCATATTTATACATTATAAAGTCATAGGAACTGACATTTTAGATTGATTTTTAATATTTTTATAATAAAATAGAACTTTACTTGTGGAAAGACCTTCAATTGTTCTTTGAACAATTGGTTTTTAATTATTATTATTTTTTTTTTTTTTTTTCTTCCGCCTAATTTTTTTTCTTGCGTATTATTGATGTTTCAAAAGATGTCGCTTAGATATTTGAAATATGGTATCATATAGTTTATACGCTTTAAAAATTTACAACTGCGTAACAAAATACTATACGTTGTAAGAGTTATTTCCCCAAACACTGTTTTTCTTGTGGCCACTACTCCTTCTCAACCGTTAAAGATTACGACAAATTTATTTTACCAAATTGCTCGTTACATCTTCAGGATTAGGATATTAATTTGGACCGAAGCTTTACGGAGACTCCATATGAGAGTTATGCCCCCTTTTCCATTTAATTAAGTGATATGCATTTCTAAATGGTAAACCATAAGTGATAAAGACATAGGGTCTTTAGATTTGAGGTCCTTGGTCCAAAATGATAAAAATGAGGTCAAGGTCAAAGGTCAAGGTCATATTCTAAATTTTGATTTTGGCTTATTTTCACTTATTTTCAAATACTTTATGACATATCCACAAATAATTTTTCATAAATTGTTAGTTGCGACATGTCCTTACTTGTATATTCTGGTTGAAAGCGTGCGCAGACAATAAATGGGAATTTTTGCCCATCTTACATTTAGAATAACGCGTCAAGTAATATTACTCATTAACAAAACATATTAAAGACCTAGGGTCTTTTGATTTAAGGTCCTTGGTTTGTGACCTTCAAATTAAGGTCAAGCTCATAGGTTAAAGGACGTTCTAGATTTTGACCTTTGCTCTAAATTCATATTAATACATCCTAAAGCCATAGGAACTAATATTTTAAACTGATTTTTCATATTTCAATATCAAAATAGAACTTTACTAGTGGAAAGACCTTCAATTGTTCTCTGAACAATTGGTTTTTAATTATTATTATTATTTTTTTTTTTTTTCTTCCGCCTTAATTTTTTTCTTGCGTAGTATTGATATTTCAAAAGATGTCGCTTAGATATTTGGAATATGATGTCGTATAGTTTATACGCTTTAAAAATTTACAACTGCGTAACAAAATACTTTACGTTGTAAGAGTTATCTCCCCAAACACTGTTATTCTTGTGGCCACTACTCCTTCGCAACCGTAAAAGATTACAACAAATTTATTTTACCAAATTGCTCGTTACGTCTTCAGGATTAGAATATTCATTTGGACCGAAGCTATCCGGAGACTCCATATGAGAGTTATTTCCCCTTATGCATTTGATATAAGTGATATGTGTTTCTTACTGGTAAACCATCAGTGATATAGGCCTAGGGTCTTTAGATTTGAGATCCTTGGTCCAAAAAAATGAAAATTAGGTCAAGGTCAAAGGTCAAGGTCAAATTCTAAATTTTTATTTTGGCTTATTTTAACTTATTTTCATTAACCTTGTAAGATATCGACAAATTATTTTTACTTAATTATTAGTTGCGACATGTCGTAACTTATAAATTTTGGTTGCAACGGTGCGTAGACAATAAATTGGAGTTTTCGCCCCTCTTATATTTAGAATTATGCGTAAAGTGATATTACTCATGAACCATACATAATACAGACCTAGGGTATTTTGATTTGGGATCCTTGGTTGATGACCTTGAAATTGAGGTCAAGGTCATAGGTTAATTGGACGTTCTAAATTTTGACCTATGCTCGAAATTCATATTTCTACATCATAAAGCCATAGGAACTGACATTTTCAACTGAATTTTAATATTTTCATATCAAAATAGATCCTTTTTGGTTGAAAGACCTTCAATTGTTCTCTGAACAATTGGTTTTTAATTAGGTCTTTCCACCTTTCCGTGGAAAGACCTATTGAATTTGTTCTGATTATTATTAGGTCTTTCCACCTTTCCGTGGAAAGACCTATTGAATTTGTTCTGATTATTATTATTATTATTATTATTATTTTTTTTTTTTTTTTTCTTCCGCCTAAATTTTATTCTTGCGTAGTATTGATGTTTCAAAAGATGTCGCTTAGATATTTGGAATATGATGTCGTATAGTTTATACGCTTTAAAAATTTACAACTATGTCACAAAATACTTTACGTTGTAAGAGTTATCTTCCCAAACACTGTTTTTCTTGTGCCCACTACTCCTTCGCAACCGTAAAAGATTAAGACTAATTTATTTTACCAAATTGCTCGTTACTTCTTCAGGATTAGGATATTCATTTGGACCGAAGTTATCCGGAGACTCCATATGAGAGTTATTTCCCCTTATGCATTTGATATAAGTGATATGCGTTTCTAATTGGTAAACCATCAGTGATATAGGCCTAGGGTCTTTGGATTAAAGTTCCTTGTTTCAAAAAAATGAAAATAAGGTCAAGGTCAAAGGTCAAGGTCATATTCTAAATTTTGATTTTGGCTTATTTTCTCTATTTTCAACAACCGTGAAAGATATTGACAAATTATTTGAACTAAATTGTGAGTTGCGACATGTTGTAACTTATAAATTTTGGTTGGAAGGGTGCGTAAACAATAAATGAGAGTTTTCGCCCATCTTATATTTAAAATCATGCCTAAAGTGATATAACTCATAAACCATACATATTACAGACCTAGGATCTTTTTATTTGAGGTCCTTGGTTGGTGACCTTGAAATTGAGGTCAAGGTCAAAGGTTAATAGGACGTTCTAGATTTTGACCTTTGCTTTAAATTCATATTTATACATTATAAAGTCATAGGAACTGACATTTTAGATTGATTTTTAATATTTTGAAGGAAAAAATAGATCTTGACTTGTGGAAAGACCTTCAATTGTTCTCTGAACAATTGGTTTTTAATTATTATTATTTTTTTTTTTTTTTTTCTTCCGCCTAAATTTTTTTCTTGCGTAATATTGATGTTTCAAAAGATGTCGCTTAGATATTTGGAATATCATGTCGTATAGTTTATACGCTTTAAAAATTTACAACTGCGTAACAAAATACTTTACGTTGTAAGAGTTATCTCCCCAAACACTGTTAATCTTGTGGCCACTACTCCTTCGCAACCGTAAAAGATTATGACAAATTTATTTTACCAAATTGCTCGTTACGTCTTCAGGATTAGAATATTCATTTGGACCGAAGCTATCCGGACACTCCATATGAGAGTTATTTCCCCTTATGCATTTGATATAAGTGATATGCTTTTCTTACTGGTATACCATCAGTGATATAGGCCTAGGGTCTTTAGATTTGAGGTCATTGGTCCAAAAAAATTAAAATAAGGTCAAGGTCAAAGGTCAAGGTCATATTCTAAATTTTGATTTTGGCTAATTTTCTCTTATTTTCAACAACCATGAAAGATATTGACAAATTCTTTTTACTAAATTGTGAGTTGTGACATGTTGTAACTTATAAATTTTGGTTGGAAGGGTGCGTAAACAATAAAAGAGAGTTTTCGCCCATCTTATATTTAAAATCATGCCTATAGTGATATAACTCATTAACCATACATATTACAGACCTAGGGTCTTTTTGTTTGAGGTCCTTGGTTGGTGACCTTGAAATTGAGGTCAAGGTCAAAGGTTAATAGGACGTTCTAGATTTTGACCTTTGCTATAAATTCATATTTATACATTATAAAGTCATAGGAACTGACATTTTAGATTGATTTTTAATATTTTGATAATAAAATAGATCTTTACTTGTGGAAAGACCTTCAATTGTTCTTTGAACAATTGGTTTTTAATTGTTTTAATTTTTGTAATATATATTTTTCCCCTTTTATCGCTTATCAAGGAAACAGCCTAACGTGGCATTTATATTATTTATACCATTAAACATTTGAGTGCTTTGATAAAAAAAAATCCTTGAACAGCTGATTAAGGTTTTTTTAAGGTTTGAAGAGAGGGAGTATTCAGTTACAGAATGAAATTGACTATACCGAATGCATAAGTTGGCTGACGACGTTTACCCTAGTTTTTGGTAGGGTTCGTTTTGTTTATTCTTTAGTTTTCTATGTTGTGTCACGTGTACTATTGTTTGTCTGGTTTTTTTTTCATTTTTAGCCATGGCGTTGTCAGATTATTTTCGATTTATGAGTTTGACTGTCTCTCTGATATATTTCGTCGCTCTTTTACGTTATTTACCATGCAATCACTTTGAATTAGGATTTATATGACATATATACAGATGATTATTAAAAAATCATACTAAAAAACTGATGTTTATCAAAATATGTATTTTATCTTAAGTTTGGATGAACATGATTTATTTAAATAACTTTCAGCGACTGCAAGCTCTGTTATGTTGGTGCTTTGTGTCTTATGTTTTAAGTGAGTTCTTTCGAGCTTCTGGTTTTTGTTTTTTTTTGCTTTGCTCGTTTGTTTGTCGTTTGGTGAGATTAACTTCATTCGAAGAAAGAATCTGCTGTTTTTGGATCGTTGTTTTTTTTTATAAATAATAAGGCGTTTTTACCTCATGCATAGATTAAATCAGCAGATTTAAAGGAATTTTTTGTCCTCAATGCTCTTCAAGTTCGTACCTTATAACTTTTTTCATTCGAGCATCACTTGTGAGTCTTTTGTAGACAAAACACGCGTCTGGCGCACAAAAACCAAAATTTAATCCTGGTATCTATAGTGAATTAATTTAATGAGTTTAACTGCAACCGCAGAAAGTAGCTTCTGTTTTTGAATCCTTTGGTTCAGTATATGATGCCAATAAGATTATCATCGGATTGTTACCCGAGTATCGTGCCGTTGATTGATATGATTTAAATTTATCAATATTTTTGTTATACTTTTTACATCATGTTCAGTTTGATCTCCTGGGTTGTTTTTTTGCATCCTTTTTGTGTGAAATGATTTGGGTACATGTAGTGTTTCTGCTGGCGTGAGTTTGAAGAGTTGGGTTGAAATATTTCAGTTTTATTTTTAACCAAGAGGTGAGATTCAAATTACCATGATTACTGATAGATTTCTCTCCACACACCACAGACGTCAACTTATTTCACAACTATTTCATACCAGGTAGTAAAAGACGATTATAATATACGAAAATCATGATCATTTATCTTTTGCAATGAACCATAACAAGACATACCGAGTGGTGGCAAAATAAGATAAAATAAGATAAAGAGAGATCAATTAGTGGTATTGTCTTGCCAAAATTATCAATTCAAACGACTCGTTAGTGGTCCATGTATGACGATTAAGTATAAGTAAAACTAGACTGTTTAATGATTTTCTTGTTTCATATTTAAAGAAATGATTTGTTTCAAATCTCTGTAGATGCTAGCAATGCTCCATCCAGAGCCCAACATCGTGCTCGTTAAACTTCATATATACTACAAGATTGTAGTGAGTTATACATTCTGTGTGATGAAGTTTTGTTCTAGTTTCCCCGTTATTTGTTTTTTATGCTATGATGTGTGGGTTTTGTCGTATAACTTTTCACATGACTCACTATTACCGTTAGCCTTTGGGTTTTTGATTTTTGCATTCTTAAGGCATGTGGGTTCTAATCGAAATTTAGACAAAAATATAAAGAATAGCCAGAAGTCACTGGTATGTTTCTGTTTTGTTAACCTTTGTAATTGTATTTTGTACTTTCTTATTTTATTTTTTTTTTACTTTATCCCGAATGGAAATATTGTATATAGTACGTGCTATTAATTATTGACCTGATTGTCAAATACACTATCCGCACTATGGCAACCTTACCAATTGCCTTCGCAAATGCATGTATCAAAGTCAGGAATAGGGCAGTTGTTTTTCACTCTCCGTTGGTTGTTTACCCCTTTTTTATATGCCCTGCTAGGGTAACTTTGCAGTTCTAGTAGTTTATATGTATCTTTCAATCATATCAATTGTATTAATATATTTGTTTCAGGAATGACATTGGTTTTTAATCGCAACAGATTAATTGATTATTTTAGGGACCGCATAATAAAAACAAAGTTAATTTCATTAAAGACCTTGTTCCCTTTTAAATTATGGCCAGAAGCAATTTGGAGATTGGTAATTTTGGATTTTGGTTTTACTTTTTATTCAATTCCATTCTTTATAAAATAACAGCCATTGCCTTTCTTTACGAAAATGCAACTACGATAACCTCCGTAATCCTAATGTTTAATTAGTATAATTTACTTGTATCTTGTGTGATATACAATGTCATTATGTATAATTACCTGGAACTGTCTTCAAAATGCTGGATATCAATTAATCACTTTTATACGGTCTCTTATTGTAAATACATAATTTCGATCGAATTTATAACCAGTCTTTTCTTCTGTGTATTTTCCTTCAAATATTTTCAATAAATTTTAAAAAATAGATGCTCATATTTTAGTTGCAACTGCTCTTACACATTACAGTGGGACTTATTGTACACACCCTTAAGTGTCAAACAGAATAGTTCATAAAGAAGATATTTAGGTTCAGCAATATTTTGCAAAATATTATTATAAGTCGTATCTGTATCCACTTAAACGAATGGTTTATTCTTTTCAACTTAAGAATACTGCGCATAAATGTTTTGTGCAAGGTTTAAACTTTTAATGTTCTCCTTGTATCTTTCACTTCCCTTACTACAGGTTTGTTAACGACACGTTACGCGACCTACTAGTACTTCCAATCAGACTAAACTGTGTTTTCTATCTCCTGCTTACCATAGCGGTAGTTGACATCTCTTTAAGGTTGCACGGTAGTATTTGCATTCCAGAATTTAGGTTGCTCTTTTGTGTACCCTACCTAAGTCAATGTATCTGAACAGTGTGATTGGACTAAAAATAAAGTATCAACTGAACATACTTTCCCAAACTGAGGAATGAATCAGGTCTAGAAAAATATGTAATAGTTATACATACATGTACAGGTGAAAATGAATTTTGGGGATTTTTTTGAAATTTTGTATTCACTGCATGATAAAAGACCTAAAAGCACTAGTGGCCTAAGGTTTTTAAAAAATGCCAAAAAAAGTAAACGGTCATGATACACATTCAAATTCATTTCAGTAGTGAATGTGGAATTTTTGCAGTGTTAGAAAGTGGTGAAAATTCTAAAAAGGCTATCATTATCCCTTATGGGCCAGGAAATAATACCGTGCCACCTTAACTTCTACAGTAAAAATTTCAGTAAAAAATGACATATTATTCTGGATTTGATTTCAATACGTAATCATGACTTAATTCTAAATTTTGAAATACCAAGAAGAAATAAAGACAGGAAGCAAAATCAAATGTCCAATCACAACTTTAGGAACTGATTATAACTTTAACTGTGTTAACTGCAAATTTACTGTTAATACTGAATACATTATGTAAATACAGGTACCCTGTCTCACTTATGAATAATAACTACAGAAAAACAGAAAAAAAACTCTACTAATTGACAGTAGTATACTTACTCGAACAAAATCGCTTTCATATGTGTTTCAGAAATAAATGAACAATCGCAACAAAGTGTATTTCAATTAAAATCACAAATGAAAATTTGTAAAAAGTATTAATAATAAAAAGCAACTTCGAGTTTATTTATTTTGTTATTTTTCTTTTTATTTAATTTTCTTTTTAAATAGCTGCGGTAATCGCTTTCTTTACTTTACGCTTATGCAACTAGGAAAACTTTCTTAATCGTAATGTAAAATTAATATGGTTAATACATTTCTCTTGTGTGAAATATAATACCTTGGAAAGAAACTATGTGTCATTAACTGGTATTTTCTTCAAATTGCGCAATATCAATTTATCACTCCTAACGAGACCTCTCACTGCCAATAAATGATTTAAAGAAAATTTAAAACTAGAAAAATGTAATTCTTTTTAGAAATAAAAACAAGCTAATCATCTATTGAAACTGTCAGGCCATTTTTCATATTTTTTTTATTTTTTTTGGGGGGGGGGTTAATCCATTAATCGATTATGCAATGAATGTTAAAGAAAACAAACAATATTATGGTTTAGTTGTCACGCTGATGTCATCATCTGCAAACATTAGGTTATTTAATAATTATCGAGATTGCAAACCAGTATCGGTTCTCTTGTGATCGACAGTTGTAGCTATTTCCGTGATTAAGACTTTATTACAAGATGATTTTCACAATATAACAAAGATATGTTCCTGTTGCTTTTATTTTCGCAATGTTCACCTATCTCCCCTTTCATGAACTGGTGGCCTTTTAGTTATTTTTAGTTTTTGCTGGTCGGGTTGTTGTCTTTTTGACAGACTCCCCGTTTCCATCCTTATTTTTAATCATGAGGGCGTAGAGAATATATTGTGGTAGCTTTGGTATATGAAAGGGTCGCCGCGTTCTCTAGTAACAATAAATATAACGACCAGTCCGGTGTGCTTTACTTATAATCCAGAATCCATTTAACTTAACTTTTATTGTAATCTCGAATCTCTATCTTGATTTGTCGATGAATGCCGTTTTACAAAAATGAATCAGTGGCGTAGGCTGCTGAGTACCGTATCATAGTTCACCCCGTTCACCAGTTTACTTGAAGCTCGAGTGTACGAAAAATTTTGCAAAACACAACTTTGAATCCGAGGCTAATGGTTTATCAAATGTTAAAGTTAAATAAGGCTACAATCATGGATCTTTAAAAAATTTGAGACATAAAGTTTGCAGATAAAAAAATTAAACAAAATAACAGACCGATTACAAGTAAGAACCCCGGACCCTTTGTAAGAAATCTCTAAAATTAAGATAACAGTCAAACCCACCTTGCAGGGTTTTCTAATGGTTGAATTCTATAAAGGACCTATTATTATTGCTAACATCCCTGACATTAGAACTCTATTGGAAATCATATACTATTTCTTTATTTCCTTATGTCTTATTTATGTAAGATATTGATTTGATATAATGCAATAATTTTTAACTTAGAAAAAAAGATAGCAGTCACACCCATCTAGCAGAATTAGAATACTAAATGATCTATTTGTATTTTGTCATGGTAGGGCTTTTTTAAACTGACTATTCGGTATGGTTTTTTTAAATGTGTGAATACTATAAGGGTCCCATTATTATTGCGTACATCCCCGAAATTGGAACTATATTAGAAATCAAAAACTGTTTCCTTATTTCCTTATTTCTTATCTATATAAGATATTTATTTGATGTAATGCAACAATTCTGAACTTAGAAAAATCAAAGATGATATATACAGTGGTGTTAGAGAATTAACTAATTAAAGTTCTTTAGCGAACAAGAAACTAACTGTTTATACGTATACTTCAAGTACAAGCACCATATATCAACAAAGCATGGCCTTCTTGTAAATGTTCAAACTAAGTGACACACAGAAGTGTTTACACTCAAACGTCTTTGCTTTCACAAATTGTTTTTCTGGAATAATACTTTCGATTCTTCACAAAAAAGAATATACGAATGATGAGGACATGAAATGAAAAATAGTTATTAACAAAATAGCCAGAAGCAACTTATATATTTAGATGCTATAAAAAGCAACAGTAATTGCCTGTCTTTTATTTATGCTCATGCAATTCGGATAACTTCCGTAATCCTAATGTAAAATTTATATAATTAACCTGTGTCTTGTGTGATATATAAAGATTTGGAAGTAATTACATGTATTTAAATAGAATTTAATTTCTTAATATTGCATAACATCAATTTATCTTCCTTACAAGATGTTTCGCTGGCAATTAATGACTTTAATCAAATGTAAAACTAGAAGAAAAAACACATCTTACTATAAGAGCAAACTAATTAATTACAGAAATTGTCATTGACATTTTTTTATGATTGCTTCGCTTTCTGATCATGTAATGTGTTTTAAAGAGTAAAACACATTTATATTCAGTTATCACGCTTATATCATTATCGGCAAACATTAGTAAATGCAGTAGTTTTCGAGATTCTTCCATGATGGTTTCTACTGCTACAAACAATTGTAACAGAAGAAACTTTCAATCAAATTTCTACAAAGATCTCAGTCAAATGCCATTACTCTATTTTATCTTTACGTCTATTATACGTACTCTATTTGGCCTATTGTTTTTACATTGTTTAATCGACCGTCTCTGATGAGTCTTTTGTAGACTAAACGAGCATTCTGTAGCTTAAATATTTTAACATTTTGTTTAACAGTACAGATTTTTATTTACGTTTGATGAGCCGCAATACCTATATATACAGTCGCCTATGCATACAGGACCGCTGGTAAGCACTATATGTCGTCTCTTGTTTTATTTATTATTCATATTTTGCTGAATATAAAAATACTTTAGTCATACAAAGCGCTAATCAGATCATAACTAAGCACAGAGAAAGGACAAAATGTTTTCCTATGCATACGTTCGCAGTGACTCGGTAAAAAGTCTTTTGATCACTGTGACAGAAATTATTGTCTGTTACAGTTTGGGGAAATGGAAATGCAACAACTAACACGCATTCTTATTTTAAATTGTTTTTTTTTATTGCAAAGTAATCATGCAATGCAAGGTTAATCACTACAAAGAAGTGCATATTATCAATAAAACTCTATTTTAGGTGCAGTGAAACCATTCTTTTATCATTTAATTTTGTCCGTATAGAGGTTGCATAACATTATATTGTCTCGTTCATCAGTTTATACTACATTATTGAATTTTCGAATTTAAGTGATGCTTTTTCTTCTTTATATACAGATGGGTGCACTCCTAACCTGTACAGCAAGTTAACTTGATAACCAGTCATTTGGACTGGTCAAAGTTAACCTGTGACCAAATATTGGACTGCTCTGATCAGTCCTAGGACCAAAATCCAGTTAACTTGAAAAGCGGACTTGGTCCTAGGACTGTTTTTATGTCTGCCAAAAAGTTAACTTGGAAACAGGTCCGCTATTGATATAAGTTAACTTCGAACCAGTCCTGTCATTAGTTAACATAAGTTAACTTCGGAACCAGTCCTGTCATAAAGTTAACATAAGTTAACTTGGAAACCGGTCCTGCCACAAAGTTAACTTCTGCTTGGACAAATCCGATCAAAACCAGACCTGTTCCCAAGTTAACTTTTGACTGGTCTGCTCTACACTAAGTTAACTTGTAACCAGGACCGCTCTTCGTTGATTTAAAAAAAAAATAATATCTTTTTTTCGTAGTATAAACATCGAAAATAAAGTAATTTGAAAATTAATACTTCCGTTTTATGAACAGGATTAAATACAAATATTTGAAAATAAGTACGCACAGAACGTAACACAAATTTATCTGTGATCTGACAATCTATCTATTATAAAAACGATAACGGTTACAATGATAACAGGCACTGAATATATATATATATATTCCGAGATCAAAATCAATCATATTATGTATATTTTTTAAAAGAACAACAAATTTTTGTTCGCATAAATTTAGGATACCAGCATGTCCTCATTTTATTCAAAATATTGATACGTAACAAAATTTCAGTAGTTTTGATACCTCCAGTTGACTTTTACAACAAAATTATTTGACCGCATTACCAAAACTGACCATTTGTGCAATTAATTTGTAAATCTATATACACCATGACGTACCCGCATAGTATTAATCAGCCATATTTTTTATGTCAGGAATCAATGTATAATATAATCAAGACAATGGACAGCAATATTGCAATTTGATAACAACAAATTTTTGTTCGCATAAATTTAGGATACCAGCGTGTCCTCCTTGTATTCAAAATATTGATATGTAACAAAATTTCAGTAGTTTTAATACCTCATGCTGACTTGGAAAACAAAACTATTTGACCAAAACTGATCATATGTGCACTTTTATTTGCAAATCTATATACCCGCATAGTATTGTACCGAGCGCCTTAATGTCTTCTCCTGGTACTCCTGTTCACATTTTAGTAGGACCGTAAATGTACACGTAATCAATAATATTGGAAAACTATTAATGCAAAAAATATTCTGAATAAATTGAGAATGTCAGAACTTCATCTCTTTATTCATAATAACAGTCACATCATATATAGGAGTTCATGATGGTGTACGTGTAAAACAAAACTATTATGCCACATCATCAAAGTACCAACGAATCCGTACCAACACTGACATGTCTGAATTCATTTGTACTATTTACGCTGAACGGGTCGTTGTCGACCTGGGTATTCCATCAACGTAGTAAAAAGTATACGAGGTTCTCTTCTTGGAATCTATTATGTCGGTTGATTGATTTTGTTTATAGTTAAACGACAAGTGGAAACTATTTCATTAAAATGCGCATTGAGTATAATTTTAGGACGTCCCATATAAATATCGGCAATGACAAATCTGACGAATTTGACGAGATTGTTGATAGTTTTACCACACCGTATGCTTACGGACACTGTACAATTTCTGTTAGAATATTCTGCGGGAAATAGAATAGTAAATCCAATGCAAACAAGTTGAATATCAATGAAATATCCATGCAAGTATAAATTTATGCATAAGGTAAAATTTAGGAAGGGACAGGTAAACAACGGGGAACGAAGTAACGTAGACAATGTTGCCGATATCCCGTGATATAAGAATATTGTTCCGATGCGTTGGATAACCTTTCTATCCGCCTTCTAATAAAAAAAACTCTGTGTGATCGTATAGCCATTTTTTATTTATATAAGAATACATGTATATCAAATAAAAGAGAGCATTTGTATAATATCTAGTAGAGTCTAGCGAGTAAATAATGAATGATATCTGTGGATAAACCATGCGAATGTTGTTTACATATTTTAATGAAAGCTCAAGTCTGATAAGAAAATTCTTATAACGATAATCTGCCATAAGCAGACCTGTCCTCAGGTCTGGTCAATAGCAGACTTGTCCACAGGTCTGGTCAAAAGCAGACCTGTCCTCAGGTCTGGTCAGGAGCAGACCTGTCCACAGGTCTGGTCTGAGGCAGACCTGTCCTCAGGACTGGTCAAAAGCAGACTTGTCCACAGGTCTGGTCTGGGGCAGACCTGTCCTCAGGACTGGTCAAAAGCAGACTTGTCCACAGGTCTGGTCTGGAGCAGACTTGCCGATAGGTCTGCAGCAGTCCTAAAAAAGCAGACCGTAGGTCTGGTCCACCGACGACGAAGTTAACTTGCTTGACTGCTTAAAAATTCTCAAGTTAACTTAGAAAGCAGTCAACAAGTTAACTCTAAGTTAACTTTTGTCAAGGTTAGGACCGCACCCATCTGTAACTGAAAAGAAAATAAACTCATCATAGATACCAGGACTATTGAATATACGCCAGACGCGCGTTTCGTCTACAAAAGACTCATCATTGAAGCTTGAATACAAAAAAGTATAAAAGGTCAAACAAATTACGAAGTTAAAAGGCATTAAGGACCACTAATCCTAAAAGTTATGCCAAGAACAGCTAAGGTAATCTATGCCTGAGGTAGAAACGCCTTAGTATTTCAAATATTCAAAATTTTGTAAACAGTTAATTTATCAAAATAACAATAGAAACGGGATTAGAAATACTGTGGATTCATTTATTTTCGTGGGCACCAATTTTCGTGAATGAAAGAAAACTTGCATGTTCGTGGACATTTAATTTCGTGTTTTTGCCAAAGTCTTTATACAACCCTTTAGAAAATTTGTCATTAGTTGAACATTCAATTTCGTGGTTCACCTATACCCACGAAATCCATGAAAATTGATATCCAACGAATAATAATGAATCCACAGTAAGTGTAACGGATTTAATTTACTCGATGATACATCTATTACAGATTTCAAATTTCGTGTGATTGTTGGTTGGAGACTGTAGTAAAATAATTAGGTCTTTAGGTCTTCGAATTCAAATATTACTAAATGTAATTTGGTGCAATTCGGTTTTTTTATCCGTTCAAGGTTTATATTTTTCATTTTGTCCAAACTGTAAAGACCCAAGCATAATTGATAAAATAAAGTTGCCAAAAAAAAAGTGGTAAGTTGAACCTGGTCTAATGGCTAACAAAACCTTACGCTTTATGAAAATGTTAAATGAATATCATTTAAATGAGAACAGTACGCGAAAGAAGTACAGCACAAACACACGCAAGAACATTAAGCACAGGAAAACGCAAACAAATATAATGTACTAATCAACACAATGAGCTAACTGCAGAACAACAACGAACTTATTTCACCAACGACAGCCACCATAGGATACAACAAACATCGACCCTCGCTTACATAACTAAAATGTTATCTGGAACTGTATACAATTATTTATACAAATATTTTCCAAAAGTCGTCCAAGCAATTTGCATGACAACGGAGGTATTGAAAGGCAATTATATAATTATGTCTCTTTTTCTTACATTGTTTTTCATCTGTCTGATCATTTTATCAAACGAGTTTTTAATACAGAACATTGATATAAGAATGTATCTGACAAGAGATAGCCGATTTGGCTTTTTACGTATGATGAATGTGATCAAAAGGCATACTGTCTGAAAAACACAACCTGTAAATATCTTTCTGATTTCTCGGTTGGTTATTAAAGATATAAACAGATATATAAGGTAACACAACGGATAGCGGGGGAATATACTAAAACAAAATTAAAAGATACCGAATTGAAATTGATACCAGATATTTGTATTTCAAAAATTATTTTGCCTTAATGATGTTCAACCAGAAATTAAAAATGTTAATTATAATGTATGGAGTGATAAACTATCAGAACTAAATTGTATCTTACATGTATTCTCCGTACTGCTTATTATATTACAATGCTTCATTGTTATTTCTTTATCAGCGCAAATAGTTTACGAGAATATTATCAAACATACAAAATATGAATAAATATTCCTTGTTCTTTTTACTGTTAAATACATGTGTACGAATAAATGTAGTCATCTCTTTGAACTGTGCATAAAAGGAAACATGACAGTTAACCAGCCACAAAATAGTCACTTGAAAAAAATCACTTGATTATAATATAAACCGTAGATCATATTTAATGTTATAAAATTAAAACACTTTATAAAATTTAATCGTCCAAATTTTCTTTTTTGGATATTTCCTTACTTAGAACGCACAAAACTTGTCAAAGACATTGCTACATACAAAGCATTTGAAAGTTTTCGAACCATATGACAAAGTACATAAATCGAAAGCTATATTCATCTTCTAAAGCCAAAGGGATTCAATACAGTTTATTTCAATAATTGCATAATTATGAAACTACGCATTCGCGTCTAGATTAGTAGTTTTTTTTTATTGTCTCTATCTCAATGTTACTGCAGTTTTGCAGGTTCTTTTTTTAATAGAGATGATATTTAGAATACACGTTCTTATCAGATCTTTTAGAAAATTATGCTACTCTGTTTTATTCTTACGTAATTAAGATCAAATAGTGGTAGATATTATGGAAATACTAATCTGTAAGATGAACTACGATTTAAAAATCGTGCTTTCAAATCTCTCTTTATGTTTTTTGAAGAGTCTGCGCATGCGAAATTGTTAAACGCGAAATTGTTAAACGCATGAATTTGTATCATAACCTTTAAAAATGGTATCAAACAAATGCATAAGGTCGTTAAAACTCCAAAAGCGCTAAGTATATAATATATATATAGTTCAAATGTTTTTATGTGAATTTTGTAACATTTTTACGCATGGGCAAACCCTGAACATGAAAAATATTCATTTCTAGTATATATGTTACATGAAAAGAAGGTAACCACCAAATCTGATATTTTTTTTATTCTTAAAGAAGATCAAAGAATATAAATTCCAGAAAATAGGTAAATTAAACAGGGAAAAAACAGCCATTTTAGAAAATGTGGTGGCCATCTTGAAAAAAGGATTTTTTTTATGGCCAGCAGTTTTGTCTTTAAAATATATAAAAATGATGCTTCGTGCTAATTTTCATGCTTGTATCATCATTTGTACAATTCCCTCCATTTTGCTTGTTAATATCTTCCACTAAATAGTTATCAAAAGTACCAGGATTATAATTTTATACGCCAGACGCGCGTTTCGTCTACATAAGACTCATCAGTGACGCTCAGATCAAAATAGTTAAAAAGCAAAATAAATACAAAGTTGAAGAGCATTGAGGACCCAAAATTCCAAAAAGTTGTGCCAAATATGGCTAAGGTAATCTACTCCTGGGGTAAGAAAATCCTTAGTTTTTCGAAAATTTCAAAGTTTTGTAAATAAAAGTTGATCTAATCGGCTTAATTGAAGGCCGTACATTGACCTTTAATGGTTTACTTTTTTTTAAATTGTTATTTGGATGGAGAGTTGTCTCATTGGCACTCACACCACATCTTCCTATGTCTAATTAATGTCTTCAAGATTTGAGGAACAGAACAATGACCAAAGGTCAAGAATTCAACTATGGGGAAGTAGACTTTTACATGTAAAAGACATATTACACTATCTTACCTCCTATACATTTCTAGAATTATGATTGATTAAAAGCGCCAACGTCGAGACCGTGTATATTCAATATAAGGTTATCAGGGAAGCGGAACTTGTTTCAATACACGGTTATTAGTATCGGAGTTACTACTTTGGCACTTTTTTGATTATTTAGATGTATTGATAGTTCTGTTAAATATTGTTATATCAAGGTTTCTGAAATTATATTGATATTGTTGTCATTAGTTTTTTTGGTACAGACCAAGAAAGGAGGTTGAACACTTGAACACTTTAATATAAAAAAAATCAGGTATGATTGCAAATGATACAACTCTAATCTAAAGTCAACAAATAAAGATAGTCGGTAAGATAAATTCGTTACCTAGTGTGTTAGTGACCTATTACGATATATACGGGGGTCAGTAGAAAATAAATGACCACATATATCGTATTAGATCACTATGTAATTTATAATATTTGAATAAATATGAGCAACAGACCAGGTGCAACATCTGGAGCACGAGCTTTTTAACTTTCCTAAACACTAACCCTCAGATTTTGGTGTGGTTTAAGTTCCTAAGTCTTTAGATTTGTGAACTCTTGTTTGTCGTTCAGTCTATCTTAATTCATGAAATGGCACTGCCACTTTGTTTTCGACTTAAAAGTTTAAATATTTATTTGTTATATTCCGCCTTGTATACAATGCATAATTAGGGGTTGATTAATTATAACGGGGTCATTGATCTCTCAAAAGATGTTAATTATTTATTATATTTGTTTTACATTTCCACGACATAATCTGCCCACTATTTTCGTTGACACATTACTGTTTTGTCTCTTGAGTGATGTGACATATTCAGCACGTGGGATATCATATGAGTACGTATCAAGATCAAAAAAGATTAATTTATATTTTAAAGAAAAATATGTAGAATGTTTTCCTTGTTCTAGTTTCCTGGGGCATTGTTAATTTGTCTCGAGTGGTTTATCTCTACAAAACATTTCTCTTTCTTTTAGGTTTTTATTCTAATTTGTACTATGTAGGTTCATTGTATTACATGGTCATTGAGTCGACACCATTGATATCAGGATGAATCTGAAAAATATATAGCTTTACTTATTGAATTGAATATCGTACATATGACTAATACCATTTAAAGGGCACCTAATCTGCTGAGATAATCTATGCTAAAAAGAGAAATCTAAATGTGCAACACATTTTAATATTTTTGATTTTAATATTTTAATAAGAATTCATCAAGCCACCAAAAAATTACACTCTTCGGGGCTTGTGTTGTAGCTTATGCAGTTAATCATCATGACTTGGTAAATGCATTTTCTTATGTAGACAAAGGTGAATTAAACCTTGTATTACAGCTTGCATAACCTCTCACTTGTATGGCAGTCATATGGACCATGAGTTGACAAAATAAAACAGACATAAAAGGTTAAAATGTCAAAAATAAAGGTACCACGGTCAGTATTGCGTTATGATCTTAATTACTATGAAAACAAACAAATGTGCAAACAAATATGAACACAAAATATATAGACATAACAAATTAGCTAAACGAAAGACAATAATACGAAACAATACCATGTACAAAGACACTATGATGGGATATTCAAGAATTGTGCCTTGTCGGTTTTATATTTAAAAAAAACAATAGTAAAAGTAAACATTCACATATACATATAAAAGAGTACTACTACAAGTTATTTTAAGATGACAAGCGATGTCAGACCTAGAATCTATATTTCAAGACCATCATGCATTACATGTAAATGTAATACGGAAATTTTATCAACATAGTCTTTTGATTCCCGATGTACGGTACTTCTTTAGAAAAATTACGAGACGTTCTAAAGCATATCCTTTGTTCATCAACTTTTTGCAAATACATTGATGTTGTTTCACAAAGCAGAGAAGCAAAGTAAATTGGGAAATGTATAACGTATACGAGATGTTTTAAATGTTTTAAGTCGTAATACACAAGACAAATCATAAACGTGTCACACAATATACAATGTTATTTATAATAATTAAGCCAATAGAGTAATCTTCAAATGCAATATTTTAAGCAGCCTTACATGTATTTTATGTCGATGACTACATCGTACTGTTAATCGGAGCTAGTATATCATACCATAAACAACTTCATACTTTTGGTCGGTGACATTTGTAATTTTTATGAAATTGAAGAACCGAAAATCCCTTAAAACAGTTTTATCTTGGATACATTGGATACAAGATGCCTCACGGGAATGCATTCATTTGTTTAATTTGAATAGCAATTATTTAACTCACTCTATTTGTGTTGATAAATAAGCATAAATGTACGGTCATTCACTGTATTAAGCATCGAGCTTTCTGTCTCTCCGTCTTTTTTGTGTTTTTTGTAAAGTTCGATGTAGTTTCAGAATCAGAACATGGAAGGCACTGGAAAATAAGTGTCAATATGGAACTATAACAGTCATATGCATGTTTACTTTTATTGTCTTTTGCTTATTTTTGGTAGTCACTCTGATTTATATTATTAGCTGTTAAAATTGGTAGTTTGTCAATGCCACTCCTGATGGAGTTTTAACTCATAGAGGGTATCACCAGCCCAATAGTAAACATTGCTGTGCTGACATGTATTATTATTGATATGGCCATATTTGAAAACTTACTGTTTACAAATTTTTGAATTTGTGAAATACTAATTCTTTTCTACTTCCAGAATAGATTACCTTAGCTGTACTCGGCAAAACTTTTAGACATTTAGGTCCTCAATGCTCTTTAACGTCGTTCTTATTTTGTCTTTTTAACGTTTTAGATTCAAGTATCACGGATAAGTGTTTTGTAGACGAAACGCACGTCTGGCAAAAATACAAAGTTTATTTTTCCTATTTTATAATCTGTTGATAACCTTGGCCAGAAGAGTTCTTTTATAGATATGATACAATTTTTATAACATCACGCTGTTTTAAGTCAATTTAATTTGTCTGACAAAAAGGATCATTAAGACTTGTAAAAATGTATAATTTCTAGTCTAAACGAATGAATAAGAATGCGTGTACTAAACGCCATTTGTACTATAGACAATCAAATAATCAAAAAGGTATATCAGACGTTCCTGTAGGGATTCATTTGAAGCATTGTAATTTTCTTTATAACTTCATCTGTAGGCGTTGACCATAAGTAAATATGGTTATTCTTTTAGGTACTTTTGGTCATAAATCTTCAAAATAATTTAATGTCATATATACTAAAATCCCTGGCATTGAGAATTCCTCTAAAATGGTATATCCATACAAGCCCTTTCGAAGCTTGACATTTAGACAGTGTTACTTTCAATTTTGTAAAATGTAAAATGGTTATATTTTCATGTTTGTATTTCTAGGATTGCCTTTCTTTAAGAATATGTTAGTCGAACAAAGTGTTCTTCTAATATAAGTAACAACATCTAATGTCAATTAAATTACCAGAACAAAATTAAGAAAATTAAAGAAAATTTCAAAACGGAAAGTCCTTTTTTTTCAAATGGCAAAATTAAAAGCTCAAATACATTTTATTACGAAAATAAACCTTTCCTGAACTTTCCTAATTGTGTACAGTTATTTTCATACGTATAAAACGGTAGACAAAACCTGTTTTAAAGCTTCCAAAACCATGGTTAAATATTATACAAAACTTAAGAAACAGAAAATGCATAAATGCTTCCAGTCTACACGTTACATTAAAGTTGGAGATGGTAGATACACATGTATTTGAATAAATCAACACATACTACAAATGATCCCTCAGAAACACTAATAATAAAAACATATATTAGAAAATGCTTAGAAATTAGCGTTGACCCCGAGTGTCGTTCTATAACATAAGATTGTTAATTGGCAGTGTTAATTCTTGTTTCAACGATGCAGAATGAGAGAACACATTATTGATTGATGGTTGATTTGCGTCCAGTGGCAAACATTTTATGCATGTTTAGGATGAGAACAAATTAACTATAGATACAAAAGGTAGGTGATGTAATAGAGGTCATCCGATGTGAAGGTCGGAGAAACTAGTAAACCACTGGTAAATGAGAATTATTTGTCTTGTTACAGGCCATCTAGGGAGATATCAAAGAACAGTGCAATCGATCTTTGCGTGCAAAAATCGTGGCACTGTCTCTATTTATGACCAATCATTGCTGCTAACTTGTTCATCTCGCATGACTGTACGGACGCCACCTAACAGTCGGTTAACTGCCAGTCGGATATATACCACAGTCACTCATATCGAGGAAGAAATAGGGTAAAGATCTGACGTGTTTCGTTGACGCTAAATCATAACAACCAAAATGAAAATATTTTTAAAAGATTAAAATGGTTATATAATTATTGTATCAAAACATTCACAATGGATCAATACATTTTTCTTTCTGCTTTTACAAAAAAATGAGTGAAGCTTACACTCAAAGCAAAAAAACAATAAAGTTAGAACCCCAAGATGTCGCCTCACGGACTTTAAGGAGCTCAACTTTCTTAAACTGCATTTGAAACAATCCTCATTTTATGAAAATTTTCGTTACTTTACAAGACAAAACTATAGAAGACAATTTTAAAGATTAATTTGTGCAATGTTAGCACTGCAAAAAAATATTAAGTAAAACGAGGTTGCGTGTTCTATCAGTAAACACATCCACAGGAAGCTATATCAATTAAATATTGTACCAGAAAAGACAGATGATAATTTAATAATCATCAGTTATACTGAAAAACTCTTTGATGATGTAAGTGGTTATTTTCATCCAAGACAGATTCGATTACAACAATACCTCATATCAATTGGAAATTATAAAATCGTCCCCGTTACCAAACAAAATCTCTTCAAATATAACTCCAATATTCCTAGTATGAGTTTACTCACAGTGTCAAATTGCTCTATTGTAATGGTTTAATAGAACATCTATGGATGCAGGAATCTCTATAAAATCCCATCATGTCATATAAGGTGCACGTGTTTTGTATGAAACTTCACTTATAGAACCAATGATTTATTGTTGGGCTGTCTCAAAATCTGGTGTAGGTGAACTGACATGAAATGAATATGGAAAAGTGAGTAAAGAGAGATTTTTTAATTTTACATAAAAGATAAACTCAAGGAAATGTAATTTCAAAATACATTCCTTTTGCAAAACGATGTTTAGATTATTATATTACCGTTGCCAATTGGTAAGAATGAAGGGAATTCGTCTGAAATGAAAAAAAAGGCTTTAGAAACACAAACAAAACGGTGTAGACGATAGGCTAATTGCCGTAATTTTTTTTAATGTCTAAATGGAAGTAACCACCCAACTTTCCTTTTTACATGTAGAATTATGCTTTCTTGACTTGAATCAACGGTCATGATTCAAAACTGCGTAAAAAGAAAACAAATATTTTCAAGCAAATATATTGGCTTGGAAGGTAATAAGACCAATTTGTTATAACAAAAACAACACAAAGAACAAGATTAGCATCAGTTTATGAGTCCTTAGCAGATATTTCCGTTTGCCACCAGAAATTAAAAGAGAAAGGTCATATTTCCATATTTAGTGATCGATTATTTCGTTTAAAGGATCATATCAATCAAAGGAGACAAATATTTTCATTTAAATCTGAAAGTTATACGTTTCGAGCTGAACTTCGACATCTATTTAATTTAGATAAGACGCAACACTTTTTCAGAAAATATTAATTTTCAAAACCATTTCTCACAAAAATATGCAACATATCTTACCGAAGGTCGACAAATATTCTTACTCTATGAACATTTCCAAAAGTTCTATGCTTTCACAAAAATCATTCAATATGTGTTAGGATGAATACAAAGCAAAACAAAATAGAGAAATGTTTGAAGTGACTTTGTTGTTTTTATGAGAGTGTATGACAGTTGTACATGTACAGTACATGTTTAAAATATATATTCATAGAGTTTATTTAAATATCTGTTTCCTGTTTATGTTAATCAAATGTTTTGGAAAATAGTGTGCTTTTCAAAGCTAAAAATAGTTTCTTTAAAGATTTATCATTGCGGCGACAGAAGGTAGTTCAATATCAATACATCATTTAGTGCCAAATATATATTATGATTGTACAAGATTTGACGCTTGTTATCCAAGTTTTACAAG